>NC_086153.1:45459103-46094905 GCF_035149785.1 Candoia aspera
AATGCTGATTAAAATTACTATAAATTTAGACATTGGCTCTTTTTATCTCCATAATGTGTTTGTGACGTGTGGACTAAAAAGGTAGTCTTCCTGAAGGATGATACAAGACACTTAAGGTTAAGAATGGTTTAAAAGTATTGTAGGGTTTTTTCGTTCTTTTGTTTTTGGTCAGCTATATAAGAAATAATTTGGAGATGCTGGAAGTAGTTGTGAAAATATGCACCTTCACTTGTTAAAATAGTTTGTAAATTATGCTGGAACAAATTCTTTATGGAATACATCTTCATCTACTAGTACCAAGGCAGAAAATTCTACAGAAATCTGCATAGCATTTTGAAGGTTATTCAAAAAGTATGTGTCAGTTAGCATTAGTTCACTTTTACAAAAGATCATAAAGGTTGTTGAGTTTACAAAAGTGCTTAATTTCTGATCGCAAAGTGTAGGTGGTTTGACTTACACTGGGCCTGTAAGCATCCTGATGATATGTATCTAAAAGGACCACCAAAAATGCATACAGGCATATAGACACAGCAAAAATGTATATAGGACTGTCTTTTCCAAGTTAGTTCTGCCTGTCCAATCCGGTCCGGCAGGATGGGCATGCTCCAGGTCCAGTCAGCCCAAAGGAATGTTGGCTGGCAGGGACTAGGAGGTGTGCCTTTTCTGCTGTGGTGTCTGCCCTCTGGAACATTCCTCCTGATACTAGGATGGCCCTGACCCTGTTGGCTTTCCGGAAGGCCTTGAAGACCTGGCTTTGTGCCTGGGCCTGGGGCCCTGAGTGTGGGAGGGGTCCCATTTCATCGTTATGTTAACACCATGGCTTTTAGATTGCTCTGCTGTATTTATATTTTTAATTTTTGTTATTTTTATTGTTTTATATTATGACTGTTTTTATTGTTGTTAGCCACACAGAGTCATTAGTTTGAGATGGGCGGCAATATAAATTGAATAAATAAATATAGGCACTGGGCACTATCTTACCATAGATAAGCACTTTAAGTGGGAGAAAGTTTAGATGCTTAAGTTTCCTTCTGTAATTAATAAGATACAACAGGGTAAAGTTAGGTTGGGTTATACCAACAGTAAACTTTGCTACATTTTGTATAAAAATATTTATTTTCACAATATGATGTAAGGTTTTATATAACTTTATGTACATTTCAGAAATATTTCATAATCTGAACATTACAAGATTTTTGCTTTATTTCCACTTTATTTTTACAAATACCTTGATTGAAAGCAATTTCTCAGTTTATTATTAGCAATTTTGTTACTGTATCCATTATCATCTTAATATTTATACTGAACTAATTCAAAATTTATAGAACCTGCAAAGTACTGATGATAGAGCTGTACAAAGCCTCTGCAAGAAGTGCTGAACAATGCACAGGGGTGCATATAGAGCCCTTGGCTTTGAAATATTAAAGCAGCTGCTTCAGAAGCTTTGGCAAGCTTTGTGGGGGTGCTTCAGAAGTTGTTCTTGGCTGTCTCAGTACTCATGAAAGCACCCACAAGAGTCTTACAATGTCACTTCTAACTGTTTGGAAAGAGGTGTTGTATATGCTCACAAACTTTACCAAGCACCTCTAACAATCCTAATAGATTAAATTTCAGTTGCTGTATTACAGAAAATTAGTTGTCTGCATATTTTGTGTCCAGTAAGGAGGGTAACTGATAATGCCTTGAAGCAGTTACAATTAAGAAGTTGTGTTCCAGAAATAATCAATTTTCAATTATTTTTAAAATATCCCCATTGTGATTTTATTAGAATAAGACTGCAAACTTCACTGGGGAGGTAGGAAGTTGCCTGTACCTCAGTGTCCTTAGCTGTTGGATGGGTAGCTTTGATGAACAAAGCCTGGCTGTTCTTTTACCTTTTAAAAGAAAAGTTAACAGTTTTGACAAATGTAACTTCTCATAATAGTATTATGTGACGGGGTACCAGTGAAAGAAGCTTAATGTACCTGATAGGAGCAAACCTAGGAGGAAGATAGAGGGACAAACTCTCCAAGCTAGAAGATGTGTAGTTATTCTAGGCTTACTCTTTTTGTGTTCTTCCAAAGTAGCTCCCATTGTGCTACTCAGAATCAGTGAGTTCTTGGATCCATTTTTTATCTTGGCAAAATAAAAGGCGTAATTGTCCCACCTCAGTGTTCCAGCTCTCCCCAAAATATATAATATGAAAGTCCATCCCATCTGTTCTTATGGTATCACATCACTGTCAATACCACTGTGTTCCTGGGGGAGCTAAATTTTAAATAACACATCTTCCAATCACAGCAAGGTTGTCTGCCATTGCCCTACAGAGTGTTAGATACTGTAATGGTAGAGGGTGATAATAGTATTGTTACATTATTTTTATCATAATAAAAAGTGCTGAATCTTTTGGTGTTAATATAGAGCCTGGGAATTTAACAAGGAAGCTATATATAAAAAACATGTTCAGTTTCAAATCACGCTGAGATGAGTGTAATTAAAGAAAATGCAGCTAGCCAGCCATGGAGGATCAGAGAAAAATAATTCTAGTTTTTTTAATCCATGTGAGTTCCCTTAAAAAGTTGTGCAAGGAAAAAGCAAGGGTACTCTCAGTTACAGGCCCTGCTTAATTCTATGAAGATTGAATGATCAAATCTCAATATTAACTCCAGGTTTTTTATCTTGAGGAAAATCCTGATAGATTTGGTCACTTATGAATTGCTAAGCAAAACAGGGAAGAACTGCCTAATTGTCACGTAGAGGTTATTCGAAGCTTCTTTTATGCTGGGTTTTATCTGCTGTTAGCAACCTTCAGAAGCCAAGCTTTACTATTTCTCAGGTGACTGGAGGAACAGATGATATGATTCCCTAAATAATAGAAAGCTCCCGTCAGAGTTCCGTTGCAGAAGTTTACTGTGAATAGTACACATCCATCTGCACATCAACAAATTTTGCAGCCACGGTGATGTTACATTTATAAAAATAGCTTCTCAGATCTACTACCATGATGTCTCATCACTTTAATTTACTGTTGTAATGAGGGCCTTTTTAAAACATGCACAACAAGAAATCTATCAATATGGGTTGTTTTGCAACACAACAAGGTTTCTGCTCCGGTTTCTTTACATTTTGTAGGTGAAAGGTCACAATCATGACATTACTTGAGAAAATCTACATTTGTAACATCTGGTTTTCTTGAATGTCTTTTTAAACAGAATTTAACAGTACAGTACTTGATCAAATAAAAGTGCCTAGCCCATCAATGTTATGTTCCCTTAATTTAATTGTTAGCTTTGGGTGAAGTGTAGCTATTCCTCTAAAGTTACATTTTTATCATCTTCCTGTTGGAATTCAAAGATAATGCAAGATTTATTTTTCAGCAATTCATTTCACAAAGATTAGGTCTTTGTTGTTTAAAGCTAGAGTTTCATTTTTGTTTCCCTTTAATTTTGTGTATGTTAGGTATACTTGTATATATTGCAAAGATTTTTAAAGTATCTTGGTGATCATTAGTTCATAATTAATTTTATTTATTTATTAAATTTATATCACCGCCCATCTCCCCCAATGGGGGACTCTGGGTGGTTTACAATAAAATGACACTAAAAACATAACCACCTAAATTACCATTAAAATATAAATAAATGTAAAACCCAAGTGGAGATGGAACACAATCACTAAGAGGTGCTATGGCGCCAGCCATCCCCAGGGTTCAATGTTCTCCCTTCTGCACTACTCCAAGGCAGATAGAACCGAGTCCCCACAGCTGAGTGTATCTGCCCATGCGGTGAAGAGGAAATAGAAACCATTTTACATGTACTGCTACACTGTAAATTTTATAGGGATATCAAGTCAACTTACATTTTGCACCTAATAGAAAAACTCCCTGGGTATCCAGATAATTTTTACGTGAACTATCTACTTCAGGATTTAAAACCTTACATCACATGTACAGTTGCCAAATTCTGTGTTGCTCCAATGAAAATAAGACAAATCCAGACAAATAACTCCCTATTTTAAAAAGTACTTTTAAATTTGAAATATTTTAATTGATAAATTGTCAGGGGATATATATTTTTACTTTTATAAGTTCTTGCCATATAATTTCTAATGTTTTAGGCTCACCCCATAAGGTAACAAATGTATTAATACAGTAATAGCAGAGTGAATGCTGTATTATTATGTGATATATTTTGTTAGTTTGTAGTTTATTATTGTATTTCTTGATTGTACTTTGTTTTTTCTTTTAAATTTTGCTGGTCAATGACCGAATAAATAAACTTACTAGCCATCCCCAGGTGGAGCTATCGCTCTCCCCCTCCCAAGCAAGGCGGCAGAACCAGGTCTTCAGTTTCTTCCAGAAGTCCGAGAGCGAGGAAACCTGACTCAACTCCAGAGGGCAAGATATTCCAAAGGGCGGGCACCACTGCAGAGAAGGCTCTCCTCCTGGACCCCGCTAGATGAAATTCCTTTACTGATGGGGTCTGTAGCATGCCATCCCTGCCTAACCGGGTGGGATGGGTCGATGTTATGGGGATGAGATGGTCCCTCAGGTACCCTGGTCCCATGCCATGTAGGGCTTTAAAGGTGATAACTGTCATGAGCACTGATGGTGAGCAGGAGGGGGCCCCTATCCAGGGGGGAAAACACGTGCGTAGTAGAGAGAATTTGAGCTGTCATTCAAAGAAACACAGAACAGACCTGCCTTGACTTTCGGGGTTTATCTGTATGGGTTTTCTCATGCTTCTTCAGTTTGGTAGGATTTTCTGTCTACTGTAGCAGTAATAAAACACTAGAGACTTATTCCTCATCTCGGCGTGGTTCCTGCTTGTCAGGACAATAACCAACACCTTGAATTGGACCTGGAAGCAAACTAGTACCCAAAGCAGCTCGCGAAGCAACGGTGTTATATGCACCCTCCTAGGGGTGCCACAAATAGCCCGCGCAGCTACATTCTGGACCAGCTGAAGCTTCCGAATGCTCTTCAAGGGTAGCCCCATGTAGACCGCATTGCAATAGTCTATATGGGAGATGACAAGGGCATGAGTGACTGTTCAGAGGGCATCTCGGTCCAGGAATGGGCATAGCTGGTGCACCACTCGGAGATGTGCAAAGGCCCTCCTGGCCGCAACTGCCACCTGCTCTTCAAGCAGGAATTGTGAGTCCGGGAGGACCCCCAGGTTCCGCACTGGTTCCAAATGGGGCAGTGCCACCCCATCCAGAACCAAAGATGACAACTTCCTGGAACCCGAGGGGCCATCAATCCACAGCCACTCTGTCTTACCAGGGTTCAGTTGAAGCCTGTTGTTCCCCATCCAGGCCCCCACAGCCCCCAGGCACCTGGAAAGGGTGGAGACCGCATCAGTTACTTCACCCAGGATGGCAATATATAGCTGAGTATCATTGGCGTATTGATGATACCTCATCCCATGGTGACGGAAGATCTCACCCAGCGGTTTCATGTAGATGTTAAATAGGAGAGGAGAGAGTACCTGTAATGGTTGCCTAATCCCAAATACTCAGTCTCACAAGCTCGGGCTTAAAGATAACTGATTTATTAAAGGAATAGTATGCAAATACAGAGAAAGCTGAGAATGAGCAAAAGCGCGCCAAATACAAACCTAAAAGCCTTGCCTGCAAGCCAGTCCCGCCCCAATCACCCGTCAGTACGCACCCCCTCCCAGGTGCTAGGAACCGTTACACGCGCCTGGGAAAGTAACCTTGAACAGGAGCGCAAACCCAAACACACATTCCAAGGCTTCAAAACAACGGAGGGCGGAGGAATGGAAAAAGCCTGAAGGGGCGAAGGAACACGGGAAAGAACTTGACATGTCAGGCGAAGGAACACGGGAAAGAACTTGACATGTGAAACGTTACAATGTTAACAGAACATTGAAATGGGAAACATGACTACCAAACCCTGTGGCACCCCACAGTGGAGGGGTCGAGGGCCGGATCTCTCCTCTCGTATCACCACCAATTGGGAACGGCCCTGGAGGAAGGAGGTGAACCAGCGCAAAACTACACCGCCCACCCCCAACCCCCTGAGCCGTCCCAGGATACCATGGTTGATGGTATCGAAAGCTGCTGAGAGACCCAAGAGAGCCAGGATGTATTCACTCCCTCCATCCCACTTCCGCCAGAGATCATCCATAAGTGCAACCAATGTGGTCTCCATCCCATATCCTGGCCTGAAACCTGACTAAAAGGGGTTCAGATAATCCGTTTCCTCCAGAATTCTCTGGAGCTGCAACGCAACCACTTTCTCAACCACCTTTCCCAAAAAGGGAAGGTGGGAGACAGGGCAAAAATTGCCCAGTATAGTGGGGTCCAAGGATGGCTTCTTGAGGAGGGGGTGTACCAGTGCCTCCTTAAAGGTAGCCGGAAATACCCCCTCCCTCAAGAATGCATTAACCATCACCTGGACCCAACCACAAGTCACTTCCCAGGCTGATTTTGTCAGCCAGGAAGGGCTTGGGTCAAGGTGACATGTGGTTGCATTCACAGTCTGGAGAATCCTGTCCACTTCCTCAGGCCCAACAGGATCAAACCATTCCCAGATAACAGGGTAAGTACATTCCCCTGGCATCTCCCCAGACTCCGCTTCATGCTTAGAGTCCAACTTAGAATGGATCTGAGCAATTTTATCCTGCAGATGCTGTGAAAAGTCCTCCGAACGGCCCTGTAGGTGGGTCCCTGAATCTACCTGACCCAGGAGGGATCGAGCGATCTTAAACAGGGTCGTCAGGTGGCATTCTGCAGATGCAATAAGAGCGGAGAAATACTCACATTTTGCCGCTCTTACTGCCACAAGGTAGGCCTTAATAGCGGCTCTAGCTTGTGTTCAGTCAGATTCAGTCTTCGTCTTCCTCCAGCGATGCTCCAGTCATCTCTTAACCCTCTTCAAAAGCCTCAACTCCTCCGTAAACCACGGGGAGTGACGGGTCAAACGAGGCAAGAGAGGTCACACAGACGCAATCCTGTCCAAGGCCCCGGCCGCGGCCCTATTCCAGGCCGTGGCTAGGACCTCCGCTGGACTGTGCAGCAGGCCCTCGGGAATAAGCCCTACCTCCCTCTGAAACCCTACTGGGTCCATCAGTCACTGGAGGCAGACCAATCGAATGGGTCCAGCCTCACTGCGGAGTGGGGTGGCACAATAGAATCTCAGGGTCACCAGGGCGTGATCTGACCATGACAATGGGGACAGATCTAACTCTCCCCTCAGATCACATTGCCACTGCTCCGACAAAAAAAACAAGTCTGGGGTGTGACCACTGTCTCAAGTCAGGTCCCGAATAATCTGGGACAGGCCCATAGCTGCCATGGTAGCTATGAACTCCCAGGCTGTCTCCAAGGCATGTCCCAGGGACGGCAGATTGAAATCCCCCAGAACCATAAGCCTGGGGAACTCCACTGCCAGCCCCGAGACAGCCTCCAGCAGCTCGGGCAGGGAGGTTGCTACGCAGCAGGGAGGCTGGTACAGCAGCAACACCCCCAACTGTTCTCAGGATCCCAACTTGAAAAACAGGGTCTCACAACCAGCCACTTGCGGAGCAGGGCCCTGAAGGCCACTAAAGATTCTCTGATGACAACTGCCACCCCTCCTCCCCTGCCCTGATGTCTCGGCTGGTGCCACACTTGAAACCCGGCTGGGCACATCTTGGAGAGGGCTAGTCCCCCTTCCAAGCCCAGCCAGGTCTCAGTGATACATGCCAGGTCTGCCCCCTCCTCTGTGATTAAATCACATATGAGGGGGACTTGTTGTTCACTGACCTGGCATTAAAGAGCAGCAGCCGAAGACCAGGGCTCATGAGGATCTGCTGTCCAGGGCCTGGGTATGACCACAGAGAGCCAGAACATGCCACAGGTAATAAACACCAGGGGCATCTTCCCCAACAATGGCCTGCCCTCCGTGTCCCGTCATAACATCCCCGGCCCATCACCACCTCGATGGAATAGCCCACCCCATAGCCCTCAGAGTTTCCTAGTCTGGTAGCCTCCACTCCCGGACCTCTGGAACTCCCCGGCTTAACCAAGGGTCCCTTTTCCCACACATCCATCTTCTCACACAATATCCACCTTAGGCAGTGGCAATCCCCCCCAGCGCACCAGCTTCTGCTCTCAGCGCTGTTGGGTCACCACTGCCATCCACACCCTTACAGTGCCCCACCTCAGCCTCTCTCACTAGTAGAGGTGGGACACACCAGCCACTCCTAACCACCCCTGTCTCTCACTCACTTCCACACCAGAACCAATCCTGACCTCCTCCCGAGCCTCTCACCCACAGGAGGAGTGGCACACTCACACACTCACACCAAGGGACCCCAGCCCTCTGCCGCCTAATATAATGGGAATGGGCAAATCTCCCTTTCCCTTCCCCACACCTGAGAATCCCCTAAGATCTTAAAAGCCAGGGGATTCTCCCAGAGCCACTTCACCCCCCAGTCCTTCACACTTCCATCCCAAGTCCATCACCCCAGCAGGTTTCAGTCTGTTGCATCCGGCCAGTCTTCCTTCTTTCTTCCCAGGCCCTCCACCTCAAGCAGAAGGCATAACAGCCTCAAAGGCCGCTGCCCTTCACTGAGGACCACTGGAGCCTTCCGGAGCCTGTCGTCGCCCCAAACTTGGTGCACTCCGTCTCTCCGCTGACTCCTTGATGATCCTGAGGGCGCCCAGAATCTCCGTGGCTGTAAGATTACACTCCACATCACCAGCACAAACTCCAACCTGGGGCTCTGTCTGCAAGGCCGCGAGGCCTGTCGTCCTCCACCACCTCGCTGAAGTTGCCAGCTGCCATTCTATTATGGGGGCTGCCGTCGCGGGGCACCATCCAGCCCATCCTGGGATATCCAGGAGCCACCGGGGGAGCACAGGGGGCTATCAGGATCCACCGGGGTCCTTCAGGGTCCACGGGAGGTCTACTTGAGCCCACCCAGGTATGCCACCGCCGGAGACCTCTGCTACCGCGGCCCGTTTATTAATTGCAAAAATAAACTTACAAGATGAATGAGTTCATGGGAGACAGGGTAGCTTTTTTACAATCTTTGCATAGCTCACATTTAAAAATGAAACAAGCATGCCCCTAGTACTTATATTCAATAACAGCAAAACATAGTTGGTGGGTAAGTCCACAAATTTACAACATTTATTATTAGATTTATATCCCACCATTTTTCCAGCAGCTCAAAGCAGCATACATAGCACTCTTTCACCCCCTTTTACTCCCAACACACCTGTGAGATGGGTTGGACTGAGAGAGCGACTGCTCCAAAGCCACTCAGTGAGCTTTCAGTGACTAAAGGTGGGTTTGAACCTGGGTCTCCCATTGTCCGTCCAACACTTTAATTATTACACCACACTGGCTCAGCTATTGCCATACGGTACTGTAAGTCCCATCAGAACACTCGACTAACGTTTTCAAGCTCAATAAAAGACACTTTTCTACCTTAAATAGCAATGATGGAGTTTAGACTGTCCTCAACAGTGGGACAATTACACCTTCTGTTTGCATTGTGCAAGAAGTTTCTTTCTCAGCAAGCCCTTCTCTACTGTTGGCCTTTTATGATTAACCTGTAAACTGCTCTATTTTGGGGCAAAATGTCTTGGCAGTTTGATATAGTTTCTGTGATGATTGAGTAAAGTCATCAAAATTAAGCTGGTAACTCTTGTTTTTCAGCTTGAAAATGCTTAGATTGAAAATCATTTAAAATGTGACCTAATTCCACCCCCAAAATGCCTAAGTCCCAGAGGATGTCATTCAAGGTGAGTGACATAAGGATAAGCAGTATCATATACTGGCTAATTTGTAAGTCAGTATATAAGAAGCATCTGATATTGGTTTCAAACTAGTTTCCTTGGGGGGGGAGGGGGGCAGTCTAAGAAAGGGGCAGCTTTTTATAACTTAGTTTTCAGATATATCATGTGAAAGCACAAACCCACTGAGTAGTAAAATGAAAAGATTGTTTTCTTGGCTCATCTGTGGACAGAGATTTCTTAAATTGGATTACTCTGATTAGTATTGGAATGACGTAGTGCAGGTCCAGCTTTAATTATTTGAAACTGAAACAGTTTCTCCTTTGTTTAGAAGGGACAACCAGAAATAGTTGTGTATGTTATTTGCCAATAATCTTTTATTCATGTGACTTTTTAAAAAAACAAATTGCTTATTTGAAAAGTTTATCTGTACTTCTTCAGTTTTGGGCTAAGCGAGATGGAAGCACCAAATAATGTCCCAGCTAGAGCGATGCCCCTTTGAATCTTCAAGGCCTGAGTGGTGGCAGATCTTTCTCATTCTAATCTTAACCTTTTTCAAAGAAGGGGTGATTTGAGGAGAAGCTTGGTACAACTAGCATTGTGGAAAAGATGGCAGTGATGAAAGTCAAGTTCAACCAGAAGAAAAGGGTAAAACTAGCACAAGGATTATGGCTCATGAATTGGTTTTCAGTGTTTGCAGGAATTGTTGTTTTTTCTATGGGACTTTTCCTGAAAATTGAACTCAGGAAGCGAAGCGAAATGATGGACAATTCTGAAAGCCACTTTGTGCCCAATTCTTTGATACTGGTAGGTCTGCTTGCCTGTGTGTTCAATGCTCTTGCTGGCAAAATATGCTATGATTCCCTGGATCCTGCTAAATTTGGAAAATGGAAGTTTTTCTTGAAACTCTATTTAGTCTTGTGTGTATTTTTTAATGTCTTCATTTTTTTTGTGGCTCTTACTTGCTTTCTGCTGAGGGGTTCTCTTGAAAGTACACTGGCAGATGGGTTAAAAAATAGTATGAAGTTCTATCGTGACACAGATACTCCAGGAAGATGCTTCATGAAGAAGACAATTGATATGCTTCAGATTGAGTTCAAATGCTGTGGAAACAATGGTTTCAGAGACTGGTTTGAGATTCAGTGGATCAGCAACCGATACTTAGATTTTGGTTCCAAGGAAGTGAAAGAGTAAGTAGTTCAAAGGAATTTAATTTTTTAATAATGGCTTTTGCCTTTAAATCTTGTGTTGCATGTCATTCATTTTTTAAAAAGTAATATTGTAAGTGGCAAACTTAGGTCAGCAATAAAAAGTAATATAAATTATTACTGTAATTAAGAAAACCAACATTTCAGACTCTCAAATATATAACTTAATTGATTAAATTCCTAACTTTTCCCAGTATACATAATATTGTCTTGTACCATAGCATTATAACTTTAACAATGAATTATTTTAAGACTATTTCTCTATTTCTTTCTAGCGTATGGCTCATCCATTCACTATATTTTTATTTGGCCATCATGCCTGCTTTTTCCCTAACCTGAAAAACCAAGTAATGGAATAATACACCAGGATTCACTAAAAAGCTTATGCAACTCTTTCCTTTAATATGTATTATTCAGGAAAACATCTTGTTCGTATGTTGACATTTATCTTGACCTCTGTTAAATCACTCTGTAGCTATTCTTGGCTTTCTCCTCTAGCTAGATAAATGGATTTATAGAACTCTACAAATTTACATGTGCTCAAATACGTAACTTATTTTGCCCTTGAATTTATAAAATTGAATCCACACTCTTTTCAAGGATTCTAATTATTTCTCAATCTTGAAAGCATGGCTGGATATGCTTTGGTCTTACCAAGTTACTTCTGCTATAGATATTTTTTGAAAATATCCTATCATTACTTTCACATCCTAGGAAGAAATTCAGTTTCCTCTCAATAATTAATTATACCAAGAAGAAATTGCGAGTCTTCACCTGGTTAAATTTTTTAATGCTTTTGATTGTCATGAAAAGACAACTTTCACATTTGCAAAATATCTTAACAGTAAACTACTGATCTGCATCAGTGGTTTTGTTTGCACTGAACTCAGTGGGATTTATGTTTAAATAGATAGATAGGAGATACGTAGGATTTCACTGTCAGTTGCACTGTAAGCAGCTTGGACAAGTTCCTTGTGTTTAACATAAATCCCATCAGATCCAATGGCATTTAAACATGTGCATCTGGATGGGTGATAGAAGTCCAGTGCTGAAGTTATACATACATATATACATATGTGTGTGTGTGTCTGTGTGTGTGTTTGTGTGTGTCAGTGTATTTGTGTATGTGTTTGTGCATATGTGTGTGTGTGTCTGTGTGTATATATATATATAATTCAAACATTTAAGTCATTATATGTTGATGTCAGCCTTCGCAGGTAGACTAGACAGGAAACATAACCGGATGAGCTAACTCTACTTTATTTTAAGGCTACATTAACAGAATCTTGCAAGTCTGAAAGTACAAATCTCCCGCCATCTCTTTTACAGCTTGAGAAGCTAGGGAGGGTCCCTTCTGAGCTTCTTTCTCCGCCCATTATGCAGCTGTGGGCTATGCTGTCTCTTATCTGACCATTCCCTAGGCAGCATCTCTTCATCCCATCTCTCAAGGTCTTTCTCACATACCATTTCAGTTGTATATTTGAATATCTTTTTATACTTTCTTCCTTAGTACCAAACATGAATTACTCAAGATACGTGCAATAATGGATATTTTTAACTCTGTTCTTTGGTTGTGGTGATTTTCACCAGAACATTATAGTCTTAAAGTAGTCCAATTATGTAAATAGCAATTTAATTTCTATCTTAATATAAATGTTATGCTGAACAAATATTTGAATGGGAAGCATTTAAATTATGTCTTGATATAAATAACTACATGGAAAAACATAATGAGATGACCACTGTCCTGGCATTATCTGAAGATTTGGAGCTTGAGTTTAATCCATCCACAGGAGGACAGTACGTGAGAAATAAAACAAGATTATGTTGTCAGACATATGTATAATACTGTACTATTTTTGAAAATGAAGATATAATTTCAGGTTTAAAAGTAGCCTCACTACTTATATTCACTACCTGGGAAGATAATATGATTGCTCAGTTTATTTGGGATATGGATACATAAACAATGCTCATTATTATCAAAGTACAGAATGTATTTGAATTATCCAGTTCATACTGAAATCAGCAGGAGACTGAGTGGAGATAAAGCTGTCTCATTAGTGTATAATGCTTTGGAGATTATAAATAGAGTCAGGATTATCTTCAGATAAAAGGATCTTTTAATCACTTTTAGATTCCTCAGGTGATAATAATAATAGTTTATTAAACTTGTATGCCACTCAACTCTCAACAATTCTGGGTGGCTCACAACAATAAAAGAAATTACAATAAAATCCATAAAACATAAAAGATAAAGATAAAAGATGGCAACTATAATGAAGCGAGGGGTCTCACTCTCCATCCCCAAAGAGTCAGGTCAAAGACATGCCTTTAAACACATAACAAGGATTGCTGCTGGCCATGTTCCATGTAACACAGTTCAGGAGGCTGCCCCTTGTAAATGGAATTCTAATAATTTCTGTTTCATTAGCAATCCCCTTGTTTGAAACTTCACGTATCACTCAAGGAACATGAAATGATTATGTCATGCTCAATAACAATTCCACTTCTCTAACATAACACCTGCCTTACTCAGGCATTATGCCTAAAAGTGAGGGAGGGGGCAATACTTTTGAGATTTATTTATTTATTTCATCTGGCATAGCAGAATGCAGAATTGAATGCAGCAACTTTTGTTATAATCTCTCCTTTAGATTCTAATTTGTGCCCTATTTTTCATGGCGGTCTGCATAGAGAGCCAAGGAACTAAAAAATAGTTCAATTGTATATACATTAATAAGTGCATTTCCATCAATATTATTCAATTTTGGGGTTTGTAAAATCATGCAAACCACAGAAAAAGAGTAAGAGGTAATAAGCAAAAGAAACATGAGAAAACAAAAGGAAACTTAAAACTAGTTTGCACCACCATTTAGTAGCATGTCCATCCTTGTTTCCACTGTGTCTATACATCTATTATACATTGCCTTTTGTTCTTTACACTTCTCTCTCTTTTTGAGTATCTCATAAGTTCTATCCTTCCGACCATAACTTTGTCAGTCTTCCTATCAATCCATTCGCTGTTCATATAGTTGTTTTGTAATTTGATTCTCATTCATTTTCTCCATATGATCAAACCACACTATTTTTTAAATTCAAACCTGATTCATTCATCACCCATTCATTCTTTATCCATTTTCTTCTACAATATTTCCCTGAATGTTAAGATACTCCAGAGTGGTCTTTCTCTCGTCTTAGAAATTCAAGAGAGGGCCTTCTCTGTGGCTCTTCCCAGCTTCTGGAGTTTTTTTCTAATAGCCACTTCAAGTTCTTTTGAATTTCCTTCCACCAGCAGGCAGAGAGATTCTTTATCAAACAAGCTGA
Organism: Candoia aspera; assembly: GCF_035149785.1. NCBI lineage: Eukaryota > Metazoa > Chordata > Lepidosauria > Squamata > Candoiidae > Candoia > Candoia aspera. The sequence goes on from NC_086153.1 coordinate 45,473,368, forward strand.
CTTGATACAGGATTTAATGATGAGTTGTTTGTCTTATCATCTATAAATGTTTTAATTCGTTTTTCTGTTTTGCTCATTCTACATTTTATTTATGTTAAGCATCCTGAGCATCACTTGTAGTGGAAAATGGGGTAATTTAATTTTAACAATAAAAAGCCCAAGCTGTGACTTCAGGATTCCTTGGAAGAAACCATGGAAGTAAAATGGTTGAATTTAACTGTAGTATATTAATATCTAGGCGCAAAGATTACTGCAGGTGCTGACTGCAGCCAGGAAATCAGAAGATGTTTAATTCTTGGGAGGAAAGCAATGACAAATCTTGATAAAATAGTTAAGAGCAGAGACATCACACTAACAAAGGTCCTCATAGTTAAAGCAATGGTATTCCCTACAGTAACATATGGCTGTGAGAGCTGGACCATAGGGAAGGCCGAGTGAAGGAAAATGCTTTTGAACTGTGGTGTTGGAGGAAAATTCTGAGAGTGCCTTGGACTGCAAGAAGATCAAACCAGTCCATACTTCAGGAAATAAAGCCAGACTGCTCACTTGAGGAAATGATATTAAAGGTAAAACTGAAGTATTTTGGCTACATAATGCGATGACAGGGCACCCTGGAGAAGATGCTGATGCTAGGGACAGTGGAAGGCAAAAGGAAGAGGGGCCGACCAAGGACACGATGGATGGATGGCATTCTAGAGGTGCCAGATTCAACCTCGGGGGAGCTGGGGGTGGTGACAACTGACAGGAAGCTCTGGTGTGGGCTGATCCATGAAGTCATGAAGAGTCAGAAGCGACTGAATGAATAAACAACCACAACAACATATTAATATCCTAGGCATCCACGAAATCCATTGGGCAGCTTTCAGCATTTACTCCAATAAATTCCTATGTGCACAAAATAATTCCCAACATTTAATGGTATTTTAAACTGGACAAAACAACTAAGCCTGTTAATGTCTTCTATCATATGGTACAACTGTTAAAGATTTTTCAACAGTAGATATATCTGAAATAATCACTCTTCCAATTCTGTACAAAGCTTTGGTGATTTCATCGGTCTGACTAATAACAAAATAGTATTATAAAAATTATCCTATTCTGATACCAACTTTCTGGTCCTATATGATATATATAAAAAATAATTAGTATTTCTGTTGTAAACCAACAACTACATCCTAGCCTTGTTTACAAAGGATAAATACCAAACACTTGTACTGCCCTGTGTTTTTCTCTGGCAGTGTTCTTTCTATTAATTACGTTTACCTAGTCCATCTAGGATCCTGAGAAAGCTCAGCAGTGTTGGAAAAACTAGTTAGTAGTTGGATGAGCAACCACTAAGAGATCCCCATGTATAAACTAGACTTGGGGAGTATAGGTATCCTGGAAAATGACAGTGGGAAAGTACTTCCAGACTGTTGCCAAACAAAAGCATGGACACATCCATCTAACTCCCAGGAGAGCTGACCTGCTCCAATCACCTGAAATGCAATACGAATAATTGTATATGTGATTACTGAAGACTTTTCTTAGCTCCCCTCCTTTTATAATCTACAATACATTTCAGCATTCTTTATTCAATAGTATACTCCCATTGCCTTCCATGGGGCTTACTGCCAGTAGAAGAGAATAGGACTATGGCATTCCCATATTCATTCCCATTTTCAGTGGTGATATTCTTTGCCCAGTCCTTTTCTTGATTCCCAAGAAGAGTTTGGCAGGGTGTTTGTGGAGGAGGGGAGGTGGCCAATTGCTGGCAGTTATCTAGCTCCAAGTTTTCAAGTTTGAGTTGGTTATTAATCAATAGCATTTGAATATGAATAAAATTTTATTTTGAAGCAAAACATTCTTTGATGTTAGGGGATTAATGTGATGGGGCAGGCAAGTAGCTCTTATCTTTCTTCTTATCTTTAATATATATATATTAAAAATTTTGCACAATAAATTGAGGACTTTCGTTTAGCCAACTATTTTAAAAAACACATTTTTTAAAAAAGCTATTTTTGTGTGAGCTTTATGCACTACCTTCAGGAGCTCAAGGCAGTGTACTTAAGTCTTCTCCCTTCCATTTTCCCCTACAACACCAACCCCGAGGCAGGCTGGGCTAGGAGAGAACAATTGGCTCAAAGTAACCCCATGAGCTTTTGATCCTGGTTTCCTGGATCCTAGTTCAACATCTTAATGTTGCACCCCACTTTTAACACAAATTAGTTCCTCATTAGTGTATAAATGTGCCAAACAGTCCCCATCTTTTCATCTGATGCTTGCTGATAACATCGATCCAAAACCAGAGGGCTGTTCCCAGTCTAGCTCAGGTAACAGACTAGCAGGTGATTTAAATACGAATGATTATATCCAGGTGTTCTGGGGAAATGCAAATTAATTTACATGCTACAGATGGAATCAGTGGAGTTCATGTTGCCCCATCTTTCTCAGTGGCTATTCTTAAGTACAGATTTGCTCTCGTTCTTTTACAGTCGCATTAAAAGTAACGTGGATGGCAAATACTTGGTGGATGGCATTCCCTTCAGCTGCTGCAATCCAAGTTCTCCACGACCATGCATCCAGTACCAGGTTTCTAATAATTCAGCTCACTACAGTTACGACTACCAAACAGAAGAACTCAATCTATGGACCCGTGGCTGCAGAGAGGCTCTGCTTAAATACTACAGTGGCATAATGACCTCCATGGGAGTGGTTGTCCTCTTTGTCTGGCTTTTTGAGGTAATACAATTGGCAAGCTAATTTCTCTCTATTGTTCAGAATCATAAATAATGAGTACTTCTCCACAAAGTGCATCAATGGCAATTGTTATGGGTAAAGTGGCAATCTACAAAAAATATTTGCAGGGTATTACCAGCCTTGTTTAAATTTTTTTGAGGTATTTTTAGAAGGAAAACAAACAGGGGTATTCTCCCCTTCCCCTCTCCCCCCTCCCCCCCATCTAAGCCATACTATAAAATAATATGGGCATCAAGTTTGGCACAGTTGCCATATCAAACTCAAGTATTTCTTGCTATGTAACAGGAATAGGGAAGAACTTCCTTTAGTGTGGTAAAGATGGGATATTTTAATCGGGCAGAGACTCTCATTGACCTTAATCCTCTCTCCTCTACAATATTAGAGGTGGTTAAGACTTATGCAGGCCAATTCCCTCTCCTTACATTTCTCTTCCTTCCATCTGTCTGTCAGAATTCACACATATTCCTTTGGTCCTGTAGGATGAAAGGTCCTTGCTGAACTGGATTTTTTCTTATGAGAAAAACCTAATATACCTTGGGATATCTGGGAATACACAGAGATACACATAGATCTATGCCTTCTTTTAGTGTCCATCACCAGCTTGATGACGTGGCCCCAATTCCCATTTTATTCTGTACTATCCACGTTTGACTGGGCCCCATGTTACTCACATGCACACTAAAAGCGTTTCTGCATATTTTGGAAATTTTTGTTCATTTACTTATTTAAATTTCTAGGACTACTCACTCACCAATGACTCTGGCCACCATACAAAACAGAAAACAATACTTTAAAACTACAAATAAAAGAAGGTCATACGAGGGGAGAAAAAAAGGAACTGTTAACATACCATAACACATCTTCCATTGTGGATACCTGCCCCTGGGGAAAAAGCCAGGTCTTCAAGGTTCTTTTGAAGGCCATCAGGGCTGAGGCTATCACAAGCTTTGTGGAGGGGAATGCTGCTCCACAATGAAGAAGACATACCCTCTGAGTACCATAAGATGGTGCTGCTTAATAGAGGGGACCCAAAGCACAACAACCCTGTCAAAAGCAATTGGAGAAAGATGGTCCCTCAAATATCTTCCAAAGTACATCATTTGCCTGAATGAGAACACTAAGACCTTGGAGGCTTTAAAGTCAGTAAAGTATTTTTCTTGTATTTATATATGCTATAATTGCAAGTATTCTGAGATTAGTGTTCAGTAAGCTCCAACCTCACTGAATTAATCAATGAATATAAAGATTACCTTAAGGAGTAACAGAAGACAAAGTATTCATTGTTGTAAAATTCTAACAGACATGGATGGTTTAGGACTTGAATGCTATAAAATATTTTAAATAGACTTAAAACCATGTATATGCCAAAATATACTCACAAGCACTAAAAATTGTGACTCTTGAAAACAAACTTTTCTTCTGATTGATCTCTAAAAAGCAGATAGGGATCCCTAACATATCATATTATATAGACTTATTTATTGTTATATCTTTTTTATTAAATTGTCCCTTTATTGACTAATAGGTTAAACACATTTGTAAATAGCAACGGTCTGGATTTGTTTCTAAAAGCAACATTGCTGATTCAGTTAGAAGGGTATTAACTGTAAGATACTGTGCTAAAACTTACTAACCTCTACTTATCTTGCTGTCTCCAGATGCCATTAAAAGATTTGACAGAGCGGATTACAAATTGATTTTTTAAAAAAAAGAATATCAGAATTGGGCTTCTTCAAAATCCCAATGGCAACTTGAATTTAGGATCAGAACATTTGATAAATTGACAACCATCTGAACTGCTTCAAGATTTGTAAAACATGAAAAACTAATGTATAGTCTTTGTATTTCTCCTTAAGGTTACATATCTGTCTATGTAACAGGGTTCCCAAGTTTCTGTATATGTTTTCCTTTTTTATTTATTTCTCTTATGATTTCTCTTAAATTTTTAATGATAGATTTTTATTTATTTTGTGTGTTTGTTTGTTGTTGATTCGTTTAGTCGCTTCCGACTCTTCGTGACTTCATGGACCAGCCCACGCCAGAGCTTCCTGTCGGTCGTCAACACCCTCAGCTCCCCCAGGGACGCGTCCGTCACCTCTAGAATATCATCCATCCACCTTGCCCTTGGTCGGCCCCTCTTCCTTTTGCCCTCCACTCTCCCTAGCATCAGCACCTTCTCCAGGCTGTCCTGTCTTCTCATGATGTGGCCAAAGTATTTCAGTTTTGCCTTTAATATCATTCCCTCAAGTGAGCAGTCTGGCTTTATTTCCTGGAGAATGGACTGGTTTGATCTTCTTGCAGTCCAAGGCACTCTCAGAATTTTCCTCCAACACCACAGTTCAAAAGCATCAATCTTCCTTCGCTCAGTCTTCCTTATGGTCCAGCTCTCGCAGCCGTATGTTACTACGGGGAACACCATTGCTTTAACTATGCGGACCTTTGTTGTCAGTGCGATGTCTCTGCTCTTAACTATTTTATCGAGATTGGTCATTGCTCTTCTTCCAAGGATTAAGCGTCTTCTGATTTCCTGACTGCAGTCAGCATCTGCAGTAATCTTTGCACCTAGGAATACAAAGTCTTTCACTGCTTCTACATTTTCTCCCTCTATTTGCCAGTTATCAATCAAGCTGGTTGCCATAATCTTGGTTTTTTTGAGGTTTAGCTGCAAGCCAGCTTTTGCACTTTCTTCTTTCACCTTCATCATAAGGCTCCTCAGTTCCTCTTCACTTTCAGCCATCAAAGTGGTATCATCTGCATATCTGAGATTGTTAATATTTCTTCCAGAGATTTTAACCCCAGCCTTGGATTCCTCAAGCCCAGCATGTCGCATGATGTGTTCTGCATACAAGTTGAATAGGTAGGGGGAGAGTATACAGCCCTGCCGTACTCCTTTCCCAATCTTAAACCAGTCTGTTGTTCCATGGTCTGTTCTTACTGTTGCTACTTGGTCGTTATACAGATTCTTCAGGAGGCATACAAGATGACTTGGTATCCCCATACCGCTGAGAACTTGCCACAATTTGTTATGGTCCACACAGTCAAAGGCTTTAGAATAGTCAATAAAACAGAAATAGATGTTTTTCTGAAACTCCCTGGCTTTTTCCATTATCCAGCGGATATTGGCAATTTGGTCCCTAGTTCCTCTGACTTTTCTAAACCCAGCTTGTACATCTGGCAATTCTCGCTCCATGAACTGCTGAAGTCTACCTTGCAGGATCTTGAGCATTACCTTACTGGCATGTGAAATGAGTGCCACTGTTCGATAGTTTGAACATTCTTTAGTGTTCCCCTTTTTTGGTATGGGGATATAAGTTGATTTTTTCCAATCTGATGGCCATTCTTGTGTTTTCCAAATTTGCTGGCATATAGCATGCATTACCTTAACAGCATCTCCAATTCAAAAGGACTCCATTTCATTAAAATGAAGGAAAAAATAAGACCATCATACATTATCTACACATTTCAACTGTAGATGCGTTGCTCTAGAATGCTATCATTTATAGCTGCCCCTTGAGAAAGTTTGCAGTGTGACCTAAGAAGGTCTTCCCATGAGATTGAATCCAAAGCTATGCATTCTCACAACCAGAGAGACAGTATGGCTACAGCTTTCTTCTCTAAATTCCATAAATCGGCAATAGAAGCATTGCATAGCTACCATAGTTCTCACTCTGTGTTAGGAAAACATAGGAATATTAAAAATGAAAGATAATGTCTGCAGTCCCTGCAAGCTCCTAAGATAGCTTCTTTGATGCAGATATGTCTACATTAAAATGAAATGCTCTCTGACCATCCAGTTTATGCCAAGAGTTTTCCTTGGGAAACCTAAGTAGTTACTATATAGTTGCTTATCTTGGGCTGCAGGTCTTTTTTTTTTTCAGACCCAATTTCAAGTACTGATTCCTACTTTTACATACTTAAGTAGTTTTAATCTTGACTGCCTTCAAAGTAGCTTCCTTTCCTATGAGCTTCAAATCAAATCTTTATTAAGGTCAAAGAGCTTATGCGCAACACAACGAAATATGTAGATGTAATAACTTTCAGTTAACAAGAAATAGCTTAATAGAAGGAAAATTTAGAATATAAATCACAAAATGAAATTTAAAATTAGTTGGAAAAACCAGCTGTTGTTGTGTCTTCACTGTGGCCCAACAATAGATAGTAACACTCCTTGTTTTATCTTTATTAGTATATGATAGTAGCAGTTTGATATAAAACTCATCTGTTTTGCCTGGGAATCAATGGAAGTTGGGTGCTAGATGGTATTTTTAAGAGTCTCTGTAATAGTCACAATAAAGAAACACATGCTGAAGTATCTCTCTCCAGAATCATACCAGCAGTGACATTTGTGTCTAGGAATTTTGTAGTATCTACCATTTATGAGGACAGAAGATAAGACATTATCCCTAACTCCGAAAACTGGGGGAGTTAGGTTGCTCAGAGAGTTTACAAGTTTCAAACTAACCCTGGTTATGAGCATTCTAGAGCTCTGTGTTAGGGAGCTAATTTCAGTTTGTAGTTCTATGCCCTCCATTTTTTGGTATCTAATCCTTTTAGCCTGATCAGAGTCAGCAGAAATAAGTTGTTCCTTAGATAGGTTTCCCTTGACATTAAGTCCAGTCGTGTCTGACTCTAGGGGGCGGTGCTCATCTCCGTTTCAAAGCCAAAGAGCAGGCATTTGTCCGTAGACACTTCTGTGGTCATGTGGCCGGCATGACTACATGGAACGCTGTTACCTGCCAGCCGAAGTGGTACCTATTAATCTACTCACATTGGCATGTTTTCGAACTGCTAGGTTGGCAGGAGTTGGGACTAGCAACGGGAGCTCACCCCGTCATACAGATTCGAACCTCTGACCTTCCGATCAGCAAGCTCAGCAGCTCAGCGGTTTAACCCGCAGCGCCACCGCGTCCCTGGCCATTCCTTAGATAAGTCAATGGTATTTATTTCCTATGGTTAGAACCATAACAAGGCATAATCATTAAAATCTGTGGTGGTAGCCCCAACTGGAAGAACAGAAGTTTCAGCCATGTGGTAGTATAGGGCACAAGAATCAATACAGGAAGTCCTCACTTAACGACCATTCATTCAGTGACTGTTTGAAATTACAATTGCACAGAATGAGTGGGACTTATGACCAATTCTTGAAGTTCCAGCCATCGCAGTGTCTCCATGGTCATGTGATTGTGATTCAGGCACTTGGTGACTGGCATGCAATTACGACAGTCGCAGCATCCTGCGGTCATGTGATCACCATTTGTGACCTTCACTGCCAGCTTCCGACAAGCAAAGTCAATGGGGAAGCCAGCAGGAAGTTGTAAATGGCGACCACATGACATCGTGCTTAACAACTGTGTGGGATTCCCTTAATGATGGCAACCCAAAGTGCCAGAAGTGCCATCATAAGTTGGCACAGTCATGTGATATCACACTTTATTACTTCATCACTTAGTGATGGAGTTGCTGGTCCCAATTACCATCATTAAGCAAGGACTACCTGTACACAACGCTCAAGTTATAGAGGGTAGTTTAGAGCATAAGCTATTTTCATATATTCCCAATTTTTCTTCTATCTGGAGATTGGTTAAGGATATTCTGCCTTTGGGACTTCTGATTTTCCGTTAGCAGTCTTTGTCTACAGTATATCTATATTGCTTGTGGACCCTCCTGCTGCAATTCCTGTTTTATTGTATGTAACAATTGATGCCCAAAGATCTTCATGCATTCCCCCATACATTCAGCCCCTGGTTGGTTTGTATATTATCATCTTGAACTTCCACCATCCTATTGTCCTGCTGAGGAAGGAGAAGAGAAATTGGGTCATGTGATGGTATAGGGCAGACATATTAAATCCTAAATGCTTATGTTAGGTATAGCTCCTCATGTAGCATAGTGACAACAGTATAGATGTATAACTGTGTGTAACCTAATGCCTAGTGCTGTGGCCCTGGACCAGTGACAGCTAACAGGAACCAGACACTTGCCCTTCTTCAGCAAAGAATTAGGTAACAGGAGATCACAGTGTAAACACTGATGTTTATGATACATGTTGATAATATCAGGAAGGATACTATGTGTGTGAAAAATAACAGAAAGGTCAGTTCAATAGCTTATCAAAGCATTCCAGAGGAAAGGATGAGGGGTAATTGCATTACTCCTTTTATCTTTCCATTATCTTTCTCTTTCAACTGTAATTGATGAAAAGTATATAATTGGATGGTGGGTTTGCTCAGGGCTCTCTCCTGCTATCGGCTGGATGGGAGCCCAGTGATCACTGTAAGTGTATTTCGGTAAAGTGTCCTTTGTTGCTTCTATCTCCAAATGCTTTGGTTTGCCTTTAGGTGAGCCTTTTTCTCACAATGCCAATACTGCCATCCAGGCCTTGTGTTCAATTCTGGGCATCCCTACTTCAAATCTGAGGGCTGGCTATGAGTTTTCTTAAAACAAGATCATCAGACGAGGTCCTTGTCTTCTGTAGTCAGAATATTCTCTGTTGGAGCCCCAATAACAGTGAATTCCTTTCCTAGGAAGGTCTTTGCTTCTTCCAGCTGACCTTTAAAAAAACTTACATTGATTGCTGTAACCTCTCTTTTATAGTTATTTTGCTTCAATTGTTTTCCTTTGGTTGTATTAAACAAAGTTGCTTTTATGTAATTGACATTAAGTATCTTTTAAATATATATACAGGCTATGAAATGAGCCAATCATTAGTCAAGTTGACCAATGGTTCATTTTGTATCTCACTTAGATGTTAATAATGATAGGGCTGCGCCTGTTGCATACCTCCCTGGAAAGCATCAGCAATCCAGAAGATCCTGAATGTGAGAGTGAAGGATGGGTGCTGGAGAAGAGCCTGAAAGACACTTTCAAGTCCACCCTGGAAAATCTGAAAAATATTGGTAAGCCAAACCAAGTGAATGCAGGTGTTGAAGCTACAGAAGGCGAAGGTGCGAAAAACCAAGCTGTAGCAACCGTCAGCTGAGTTTCCCGGCTAATGTGACTGTTCCTAAAGACTGAAAATTGTGAATTTTAACTTTTGAAAAAAAAAAAAAAGAACCATTACAGCTACATATTTATTAACAACATTTAACATTTGGACTCAAGGCAAGAACATTACAATGCATCTTGATATAACAAATATTCTTACTATAGACATATTAAGATGACTACTTTTATGGGAAATGGTTAAATATTATTTTAAAGCAAATACATCAGGCATTAGGGTCTTTCATATTAAAAATCAAGAATTAACTTGTATTTTGGTATTCTGGTACTTTGTATTTTGTTTTGGATCACTGGAAACCAAGGAGGAAATGTAATTATTTTTGCATTTTAAGTTTACAAATATTTGGAAAAATCTGTATGCTTGATTATGCATAATTATGGTGGTAGAACAAAAAAAATCTTAACTGGAAAGTTGGAAAGCTATATACAAAAATGCAGTTTTAACTTCCTTTTTTGGACAAAAACATGTTTAAAACTGCTTCTGAAGAACTGTATTCAGTTTGTATGTTTATTGGCTATATAGCAATAACAAAGTTAGAATTTTTATGCACTGAACAGAAATTTGTAATTTTATAGAAGCAAGATTATATAGCTTTGTAAACCAGCATAAACTATAACCTAAATTGCTGACACCTGCTTACATCTAAATCTGGTACAAAAACTAAGATGTCTTTTAAGAAGAAATCATGAAACCCTATTTGTAATCCTTACCAAAAGTTACCAAATTTAGTAAATGGGTTTAAGGATTTTTTTTTCCTGGTACTGAGAAGCAAGAATTATTCAGCAATAAAAGATTTGCACATTGATTTAGTGAATTAGATGCTATGTAGAAAGAGTTGGAGTTTCCTATTATAGTAACATACAGAAGACTGTTGCTTCAATGCATTTTAATACAAAATGTATTCAATAAGATTGTCTAGGATTGTATTATTCTGAAAGTGGCAACTATAGGAGGTATCTTTTAATGTTTATAAGCTGGAGTGAAGCATGCGGGGAGGTAAATAAATATTTATCTTTGTCTTATATGAAGCACTCACACAGACCCTACATAAAAAATCTTTGCCAGCTGAGCCTTTCCCAAGAGAAAGCAGAGAAGTTTGCCTATTAATCAGCAGCCTAGTTAGTTCTGGAACTGAGCCAGTCCTTGTTCAAAAGTCTTGTAATCTTCGATAAGAGTAATGAAGCAAGAGTTAATGTCATTATGATCAATAAAATGCAGGATAAAGTTGCTCAAAGAGAGAAGTGACACCAAAGGAAGTTACAGACAGGAGGTGCTTGTTGACAAAGGCTCTTTTGAGGTCTAAGTTGAATTAGAGAGTCAGATCAAGAGTCCATCTTGGCAGTTCTGCTTTCACTGGTGGCCATTTCCCCAGTTTTGGCCCCTGGATTCTGTTTAATTGGAAGATGCAGGGGCTAAAACTGGGACCTTTTCCTGCGTGATGACATTTGTAACAGTGCTGAAAAATAGAAGGTCAGCAAATGGTTGCTGGCTCTCTCGTAGTTATGAAGCTCCACCCACAAACAGAGAATTGCAAAACATTTGAAATAAAAATTGTGATCCTGAAGGTGCTATGAAATGGAATAGAGTTGAAGGATTATGTGATCAGGGAGGGGTCCCATACTGCAGTGGTTCCAGTAAGAGGTGATGGTGTTCAGGCTAGGATTTTAATAACCGCAGTTATGGCAAGTGTTGAAGCTGAAGAACTATCACTGTTTGATAACTGCCTGAATATCAAGAGGTGGAGAAAACTTTGTACCTTTCTTCAATTCTGCACAAGGTGTCTTCCTTCTGAAGTGGTTTTGCTTGTAGTTTTTATAAGGACACGTCGGGGAGATGATTTCCCCAATTAATATCCAAATCTTGCAATATCCGTTGGAACATTTTAAAGTGTTAGTATAGACCTCTGAGTCCTTAATGAGTTTTTTCTTTGTTTCATAACAATAGTTTTTAAAACCAGAGATGAAAAGTAGGGAAATGGGAATCTGTCTCCTGCATTTGGAAGACTTAATATGAACATAGTATGATTACTAAATATGCCAACAGAAGCATTAGAGATTTTATATAATCCTGATCTATCGTGGATCCAGTTAGGCCAATATGAGTCAACTATCCATATAACAGGCAGTTGGGAAAAGGTTTAATTAGGAAGGCTTCAGAAATCTCATTGGAACTATTTCATTTTGCTAATTCTTTGTATGTCATACAAAGTCATGTAAATATTCCAGAATGTTATTGTACTGCATTTACCTCAACTCTAAAAATGTTCAACTCAAACTATCATTTCTGATTGATGAGGGTTTGGTACTATTGTCTGCTTTCACTTTTTTACTCAATACATTATTTTATTGCCGTATCAGAAAACTCAAGTTTAGTGTCTCCAGTCATCACAACTGATCAAGGATATTCATTGTAATGTTAGACTGACAAAAAGACTAGAATCAGATTTGTGTCACAACACCAGAGGGTTTTTTTTTTGCTTGGGAATGTGTTCTTGTTCTCTTTCCCTTGAAGTAGCACAATCTCTACCATTATATTGCTTTCTTTGGATCAAGAGAAAGAAAAGAGTGGAAATATCTTACATTTGATTTAGTTATCTTATACATTTTCCAGTAATATGTCCTAGTGTTAAAGATTACTCATTCAGAAGGAAGGGAAAATTGAGTATTAAGAATGCATCTAGAAAACATAATACAACTATTGTGGAAGACAGGAATTCCAGTTCATTAAGGTCTTTTGACATGATTGTGTTGTATTACGCAGTTTTTAATAATTGTCCGGTCAAATAGGAGAGGTTATAGATAGGATTTTCCAAATGTGAATGTATTGTAGATTCTATTACAAAAAGCATATTTGTTAAATGTTTGAAATACATTTAATATAGTGTATTTCGTTCATTTGCATTACTGAAGTCCCTGCAGTTACTGTGTGGCTTTTGTTCACTTAGAAGCCATTCTTTGGAAGGATTTGCTTTTTTTTTTCAACCTAAAAGGGCCATTTCAAAGATTACATAACATATTCGAATGCATTACAAAACTGAAGTCTTACTGAAGCAAACCAAGCATGCTTAGATAGGGACAGTAGCTTCAGTTCCATGATGTAAGAGAGATGGAATATAAATTGAGTAAATACAATACATGCGCATAATAATAATTTTTAGTATTAATTACCACTACCCTTTCTGTCAAGACACTTGAGGTAATTTGCAATTTAAATTTCTTAATACAAGAAATACCAAAAAAACCAGGGGAGGGGGAACAAAAATAAAAGCAGAAAGGCTCTGCACATTTGAAAATTATTTGGAAGAAGTGCTTTAGCACCTCTCAACTATTCACTTAAGCAGCCCAACTTTTTTCAGACTTCCATATGCACTTGAAAAATGATGCCATTGCTGGAAAACAAGTACAAATGATTTGTGACTGTAAAAAACACGTGTTGTTGTTTTTTTGCAATACTTTACTGCATGCTTATCTTCTTCCTGATAAGGTCTGTGGCGATTTCACTTCTGCTTAAATTTAGAAATGTAATACTAAGGAAAGCAAGTAACATTTCCCCATTTTTCATTCATCAATACTTGATGAAACATCCTAGGAGTGGAAAATATACATGGCTTTCTCAGAGCTAATTATTCCTAAGTAACCTTAATACCAGAGGAACTAGGGACCAAATTGCCAATATCCGCTGGATAATGGAAAAAGCCAGGGAGTTTCAGAAAAACATCTATTTCTGTTTTATTGACTATTCTAAAGCCTTTGACTGTGTGGACCATAACAAATTGTGGCAAGTTCTTAGCGGTATGGGGATACCAAGTCATCTTGTCTGCCTCCTGAAGAATCTGTATAACGACCAAGTAGCAACAATAAGAACAGACCACGGAACAACGGACTGGTTTAAGTTTGGGAAAGGAGTATGGCAGGGCTGTATACTCTCACCCGACCTATTCAACTTGTACGCAGAACACATCATGGGACAAGCTGGCCTTGAGGAATCCAAGGCTGGAGTTAAAATCGCTGGAAGAAACATTAACAATCTCAGATATTCAGATACCACCTTGATGGCTGAAAGCGAAGAGGAACCGAGCAGCCTTATGATGAAGGTGAAAGAAGAAAGTGCAAAGCTGGCTTGCAGCTAAACCTCAAAAAAACCAAGATTATGGCAACTGGCTTGATTGATAACTGGCAAATAGAGGGAGAAAATGTAGAGGCAGTGAAAGACTTGGTATTTCTAGGTGCGAAGATTACTGCAGATGCTGACTGCAGTCAGGAAATCAGAAGACGCTTCATCCTTGGGAGAAGAGCAATGACAAATCTCGATAAAATAGTTAAGAGCAGAGACATCACACTGACAACAAAGGCCCGCATAGTTAAAGCAATGGTGTTCCCTGTAGTAACATATGGCTGCGAGAGCTGGACCATAAGGAAGGCTGAGAGAAGGAAGATAGATGCTTTGGAACTGTGGTGTTGGAGGAAAATTCTGAGGGTGCCTTGGACTGCAAGATCAAACCAGTCCATCCTCCAGGAAATAAAGCCAGACTGCTCACTTGAGGGAACGATATTAAAGGCAAAACTGAAATATTGTGGCCACATAATGAGAAGACAGGACACCCTGGAGAAGATGCTGATGCTAGGGAGAGTGGAGGGCAAAAGGAAGAGGGGCCGACCAAGGGCAAGATGGATAGATGATATTCTAGAGGTGACGGACCCGTCCCTGGGAAGCTGGGGGTGTTGACGACCGACAGGAAGCTCTGGCGTGGGCTGGTCCACGAAGTCACGAAGAGTTGGAAGCGACTAAACGAATAAACCACCACCACCACCACAATACAGTTTACAAGATTAACCTTCACACATTCCTCTGTTCTGGGTGCCTAATGCCTGACAACAGTTGCTTCCTTATGCACGCACTGCTTTACAGAAGCAAGCGAAGGCTACAGCAGCCTCTTCATTCTGATGGTATCCTCTTGCTGAACTAATAATCAGGAGAACATAAAAGGATAAAGCCCTTTTAAAAAAGGTATTCCAGAAATACTAAAATATTAACTTTTCTCATGCTGTTGCCAGTGACTTAGGTGGCCTTATGAGATTTTAAAAATGATTTCTGAAAGAAGAACATTAGAGGTTAATAAATAGAAAAGCCAAAGAAGCAGAATGCCACAAGATAACAGCTGTCCACTGGGAGATAAATGCCTGGATAATTTTATTTCCAACAAGTCTACAGGTTGGTGAAATGAATAGATCTATTTTCAGTTCTAAAAACAAATAACCTAGGAACGATCCAGCCCAACGATTAGATTCATACGTAACAATTGATACCATGTGATTCAAGATATGAAGCAACTCTACATCATGGATGCCTTATTTTAACTATATGAACCATTCCTCTGAATGCCTTGATTTAGATAGAATCCTTAATGTTTCCCCTGCTTTAAATTAAAAAAAAAAATGTATTTGAGAATTCTGAAATTCACATTTTGTACCAAAAATTGTCCCACTTTGCAGCCATGCAGAAATTACACTGCAATATACATAACAAAATGGTGTTTCAAGACTTAAAACTGCCCTTAAATGTTTAGGAGTGCTTTGTCTTCAGGGAGATAAACTTACACAGAATGCTGTTTGAAGGACATTCCCCTTGATCTTCAAAAGTAGCTTTAGGGAATGAGTGCAAGGGGTAGAACAATAGGACTGTGCAGTCAAGATGGAGCAAGTAACACCAAGTGTGAACGTTTAGATTACAATCTAATACACTGTACCATGTGAGCAAAGAGTTGGGAGGAAGATATAAATTACTGTAGAGCACTATCACCTTCAATGATAGTAGGACAATTAAATACATCTTGACTTGCTGCCCCAAAGTCACTTTTAAATTGCCTTAATTTCTTCTTAGAGTTATTTGCTGCTTTTCCCTTTGTTTTCCCTTCATATCTTGCTTGTTTTCTGCCCAGATTCTTTTTCTTTCTTTCCAAGCCACCATTATCAGGTTCAGCCTTTTATCCTACAGAATAATCTTTCCACACCAGGATCACATTGAAGAAATTGCAAACAAAGTAAGATTGTTCAGGAATAATGTTGGAAAGCGTAAAAATAATTATTAAAATAATTAAACAATTAAATTAAACTAAAAAGACTTTTATAAATAATCATGTAATACAGTCACAAAAACTACTTAACTTCTGAAGTACTAATTTTATTAACGTTGAACTGTTAGGGCTCAGCCCTGAGAGGGATAGTAGACTGATGTGGCTGACCGCAATATTTAAAACTTTTTAAAAATGTAGACTGGGAACCAGAGGTGCTATTATGTATCCAAGGCATTTTTTTTTAACAAGTTAGCAATTAAAGTATTCAGCAGAACTGTCTCTTTAAAAAGTGAGCAAGATTCAAGCATTAACTGAATATCAACAACACCTAAAGCATTTATTCTTATATTTTTATACATATGATACATTTTAATTTTTACAAGTTGTTCACAGATATGAAAGTCATAGTCAATTCATTACAGGTATGAATTCCCTGATACTGAAAGCTTGTTATATAAACATTTCTACAATTAACATAAATACATGCTGAAAGAAAAAAAAGAAGAAAATGGGAAGTTGAAAAATGAGCAACCTTGCTGAAAACCAGGATAAATTAAACTTTATGTCTCATGGTCTTAAGACCATCAGCTATTTGACCTTCATCTCATCTATAGTACCTGAGGGGGGGCATTTCTCCCAATATTTACTTTATACAATTTTCTTTCTTTTTTTAAGAGCAGCAGAGATTATTTTATTGTTGTTTCTGATTTTGCTATGCAGTCACAAGGGGGGAAAAAAACTCCACAGAATCGAATGCATTGTTACTGTGTATATCTTAAAGCGAATTTTATATTAAATAAATTGTGTTAGAGCAGAATTAGCAAGTTAAATGCATCATTCGCAGCAAATAGTTTTGTCTACAACGTAAACAAAGAAGGAAAATGAAAACTACTGCCAGGTACACAACACAGAGGAAAAAGAGGCTTGGTTACTACTAATGCATCTAGGAAGACTGTAATCAGACTGCCCAAAATTACCCTAATAAAAGGCAGCCAAATTGATCTAGTTTTGTATGTGTCTTATATATTAATAGCAACTATTCTGAGAAAACAGCATGAAGTGATGCATTACATTGGTTAATTTTTTTTTCACAATAACATGAAAATGCATGTTCAAAGGATGGTTTCTTTCCAGTGTACTGGTGATGAAATTCCCCTCCCCCAAATAATAATAATAATAATACTTTATCAGTATTAGACAGGATTACAGATTATTATGATTATGTAATAAAGCAATTTTTTAAAAATGGTATTTTAAAGGACAGATGACAACTCTCCAGAAAGTATAGTATTTAGAAAATTCACTGCCTTCAAGCATCCATGTGCAAAATCTGTGCAGTTTTCAATATACTTATAAAGTATACTATAGACAAACTTCTTTACAGAATGCCAGCCAAGTGCAAATTCATGTGTTCGTTGGTGCCTGCGAAGGAAATTAGCAACCATCAAGCTTTGCAACTGCACCCCCATGGATACTGGGTTCCTCTGTTTCATCCTAAGAACTGCAAAAAGGCAAATGCATCCAGAACCTTGAAAGTTGGAGTAAATATCTAAAAAATCCTTATTCTCGGCTTCTTCAATTTGAGATCAAATCAAGATTCACATGACTCCTCCAAGGGGTGAAGTTGCTATCTTACATTCTAAGAAAAAATGTAATACCAAAGTCTACCAATCATATCATGGAAAAGTCTTTGCCTACTATGTCAGTATCACAATCCACACAAATACTCATAAAGTGTGCAAGACTTCAAGAAGATAATTAAATCGGTTTTCCTTATGAATTGTTCTGTTTTAGTTAAGAAATACAAACACCAAAGAGCCATGCAAGACTGCAGATTACAAAGTTATTTTCAATATGAGTGTTATTTTGCACTCTTGTAGATAAATCCATTACTACATTTTTTGCACCTTTATTTCATCCTATTCCAAGTATAGAACAGTATAAGTACTAAAATGCAAAATGGCTCAGATTTACTACAAAAATTAGACCACACTGCTTCAACATTGTGCTTGATCAAGATGCTATTTCAGCCAAATTCTTCCTCCCCCCTCAGTTATCAGAAAAAGAGTTTCAGTAGATGCCAAGGATGATAATTTTGTACAAATTCACTCAACCAAGTTGGAGAAGTCAACAGGAGGTCTGTGAAGGAAGCTCAGTGCAAATAATACTATTAATCAAATATGCTACACCGTAAAGTTATATGGTTATGGTAACCAATAAATGTATAAAACAAACATGGAAAAAATTAAGGAGGAATTAGATTCTTCTCTTTATTATTTTCCATCCTTTGTTTCCTAATTCTTTTTTGCTTGACGTATTATGATGGATTACAAAAGAATTATTCAGTTCTAGAATTCAGAAAATAAGTTATAAATGCTGCCAGTCAATGCCTACTAAAGTTTGATTTGCTTCTTGTGCATGTCCTATTTCCTCTGTGATACTGTGTTGTTGCCAGAGTTTTTGAATCTTTTTAAATCTCTCTCTGCACAGATGTAAAGGATTCCCACGCCTAGGGGAGGGGAGGAGAGAAAGAAATAACATACAAATCAAGAATATGAAATAATAATATGAAATTCCGTATGTATTCATTTTCTCCAAACAGCACATACACACACACACACAGAGATAATCTAGCCCAGTGGCCAGAAATGCTCATAATGGCCTAGTTACATATCAATTTTAGTTACTACACTGTGATCTTACCAATGAACTATTCTCTCTACCTCCACACGATCATTTTATTTATTATGCTATGGCAAAGTATTACCTGAACAGTTTATTTGAAACCCTTTAAACACTTGAGATGCGCCATAAAAAAGACTGATTTGATATAGCAGTCCAAAGTTGCTACTTCTTTTTTATTTATAGTTCATTATACATAACTGGTAGTCTGGGATGACCCAGTCTTCTTCTCTAAATATCTTACCTGAGATTACTACTATGAGTGAAAAGAGTCAGATAAACTAAATAAAGTTACTATGAAGCTTCCCCCTACTGCAATAGCTTCAATTTATATATTAAGCAGTGCCCCTTGGGCTTTAATCTGCAAGTCTATTTTACAAGGCCAGAACAGGATTCATTCTGTCATAATCACCTAACAGATGTTCAATTCAGCTTCTTTAAAATTATTATTATTACTATTATAATTACTATTAGATTTATCCTGCCTTTTTTAATATTATGTTTCATTCAAGTCTGCAGTGTATATTCTGGATATACAGAAACCATGAGCACAGTGGCTATTTTGATTAGTGCGACAAAAACAGAACATTTATGTATCTCACTTCTTCATTTTTGGAAAAAATCTCAATGCAGGAAGAATGAAATTCATCATATGCAATCAGCATCACTCAGTCCTCATATCAAAAAGCAAATGTTGAAAAACTACCTGAGTCCCTGATCTGTCTCTCCATAGTCATCTAAATAGGGAGGAGCATAGAAGCAACCCTTTGTTTTTCCAGCTAGGAATAGCACTTGACATTCCCGTACTCTGAAAAAAAAGACAGAACAAAGATGGCATCCAATCTCCTAATATTGTCCAATAAATTATTCCATCAATTTCTAGAGACTAGAATTTATCATTTCAGAGTAAACTGGACATATGAGACCTTTTGCAGGACCATCTCTCCCTGATAATTTCTACCCATCCTATCAGATCTATCAGAATGGGTATGCTATATGTCTTGTCAATTAAAGAGGGCCATTTCGCGAGACCGAGGAAATAAGCCTTTTCTGTCATAGTGCTTTTCTTACAGAACATCATTCCCCTGGAGATCAGAGTGGTCCTGATTGTGCTGGCCTTCTGCAAGGCCCTAAAGATATGGTTATATTACTGGGCATGGGGGCCAGATTTCAGTTAGAGCCTATAAGATAGTTATGTTATTTGCTATTGCTTTTGTTTTTAGCTGTTTTTAGGTGCCCAGAGTCATCATAATGAGATGGATAGCCATATAAATTGCATAGATAAATAAACAGATTTTGCTGCTGAACCTTCTGTCAATGAATGACTGCACTAGACGAAAGCACCATAAAAAAGAGTTGCATTATTTACTTTGTTCTTACAGTGTGGCAATTTAGCAAAATTGACCAAATACAATCATATTTTTACCTGAGGAAGATTCCAACTCCAGAGCCACACATATATGTATGTGCAGTACACGCCCCTACATCTTCTCCCTCTAGTTCTGTTTGACAGCAGTAACTCTGAGAACACAACATAGCTCCACAGACAAGGCATAATGTTGGTGCTCTACTTTTATCACCACCTGACTTTGGACACCTTTGAAAGAAACAAAATATTTGGTTAATATAACAAAACATTAGCTACTGTACTAAATATACATTCTTCAGTTAAAAGACTATGGCTTAGGTTCAAAGTATTGCAAGTGAAAGCCCACTGCAGCAACAGAAATTTCCCACATTTCCCCCTTCATTGGAGCTTCAATGTGGTATCCTTACCCACAAACGTTGTTTCTGGCTGAGTGATATGGAGCGACACAGAATGTGGAAAAGAGAACAGAACAGAAGAATGGAGAAAAGTAGTAGAAACACCTTATGTTTTCTGCTTGAGGAGGATACATCTGGATCAAAACCACTTTTTTTAACTCATTAAACAAAAGGTTAAGTACATAGAAGTAGGCTTGAAGTTTCCAAGGGTAAATGTAGGAAATGCTGTATCCTGCCACACTGTTTCAGGCCATTCTTCAGTCTATACCAGGCTTATCTACCATTGCTTTCCTTGCTTAGTACTTCCAATTATATAGGATTACAGCCATGCTTTCTTTTGGGGGGAGAGAGTGATTGGGCACCAGGTGAGGGAAGGTTCATCTATGGACAGTCAGCAGCTGTCCATTTAGAGTAGCTGGCAATTCTCTATTCCAAGTCCAACTGTCCTTGACCACTTCAAAGGATTGCAACGTCTGTAACTTATCAAGATTTTATTCCGGTAAAGTATCGTAATAAAGACTTACGAAAAATTAGATGCTTGATTGATTAGGCAGCTGTAATCTTCTGGAAGTTCTATTAATTTATTAGAATCTCGTGGATAGCTGAAATCATATAAATGCAAAGTATGTCATAAAAAATGCAAAACTGCATATGAAGCTGCCCTTGGTATATAAATAGTTTGATCTATTATAGAAAATTGAATTAACTATTATATGTATGGTAGCTACCTTTACCTGAGAAAAATCTTTAAAACAGCATGACAGTATTACCTATAAGTTAGTAAGATAATGTAGTAATTTTTAAAAAGAACATTTCTATTATGTAGAACAGATACATCCACCCATACCCCGTCTGGGCCAGAGTCCATATTGCAAATCTTGGGACGCTGCTTCCAAACATAAACATCTACAGTCTTGTTTAACGACCATTTGTTTAGCGAACATCCAGAGTTACAACGGCGCTGGAAAAAATATTTATGACCGTTCCTTGAACTTATGACTGTTGCAGTGTCCCCACAGTGACGTGATTGCAATTCGGGCACTTGGCAACCATCACATATTTACGATAGTTGCAGCATCCCACAGTCACGTGATTGCCATTTTCAACCTTCCCAGCCAGCTTCCGATGAGCAAAATCAGTAGGGAACCATGTGATTTGCTTAATGACCATGTGATTCACTAAACAACTGCGGTGATTCACTTAATGATTGCTGCAAAAATGGTTGTAAAATTGGGTCCAGATTTGCTTAACAACCACATTGCTTATGAGCTAAATTCCAGTCCCAATTGTGGTACTTAAGCAAGGACTACCTGTAGTTTGGCCTTAAGTATGATAACCACAGTAGGATAATATGATGATAGAGTAACAGAAGTAAAGTTGCAAAGAGAAGAGACTTCAATATTTAAGTTTCTAGAATTTTTGCAATAAACAATGGATTTTTAAAAAATGTTTGTTTAAACTCTAATGTAATCCATTCAAAAAGTCTTACAAATAGATGCTACTGAATTAGTAGCGCTCATTTATTTATTTATTTATAGGATACAAACATAAATCTTATGTTAATTCTTACACACACACACAAACATATAATTAGAACAAGTGATTAAGTATCTTTCTCCCAACATTTGCAGATACATAAATGCAGCACCCGTTTGAATCCTTTTTAACAAATATGTTGCTTATTTTCTTTTGTTTAGTTGCTTTTTAAAAAAATTATATATGTCCATCCCACTTTCACACTGAGACTCAGTAGCATCCCAGCCAAGCCATTAGCTAGACTTACACTGCTTAGCTTTAATAACTACAATCTGTGTATTCCTGCTTTTCAGCTGTCACAGAAACTTGAGTAGCTAAGAAACCCTCACCTTATGACTTGTCTCTGACCTTGAAGGCAACGTTTTACTTCACTGTTATTACACCAGCTTTAAAAGAAGGTGAAAAAAAAACATTACTTTTCATTTCTTTTCAAATAATTGAAGAATTATATACTTTGCTTGCCTTAACCTACAACACATATATACAGGTAGGCAATTCTGAATCTAACCCAGTATAATGCAAATATTCTTTTAAAAAAGGCAGTTCATTTTACTGCAGTGAAAATAACATTGGAGAGTTATTTATTTATTTATTTATTTATTCATTCATTCATTCAATTTGTATAGCCATATACCTATATTCTTCCTCATCATCCAGATCTTCTCCACATCATCAGATGGTAAATACTGATGGTGTGTAAGCTTGTAACAACTGGTCAAGTATCTGTAAGGATATACTACACACTTACAAGCTACCAAAACAGTTCATAAGTATTCTTTAACATAAATTTTTCCCCCAGGTATTTGCACTGCTATTGTTTGGTTTTCTCTCTTTCTCTTATATGTCTACCTCACAAACACCATGCAAGATTTGCATATTTAAATAGATATTTGTATATTTAAATGGATAAAAGATTGTTCCTACCTTTCTATCAATGTATTTGTAATTTTGCTATACTCTTGAAAAAGGCAAATTAGGTTGTTTGGCAAGGAGAGATAGCTACATAGGTGTTCAAACTGGTTTGCCCCATTGACTGCAAGTAAAAAAAAAGTATCATTATAATTAGCTACAATTAATATTGACATATTTGCAAAGATACTATTATTACATGCTAAATAATACACAGTAATTATTATATGCATAAATCACAAGAACTAATAGCGGAAACACATAGCCTACTTTAGTTTCCCTACTTCCCCACAAAACTAATGCAGAAAATGTTATTCCCACTCTCACACACACCATTTGTATTAGAACTTTCAAGTGATTTACACTAATGTTTCTATGTTTTTTACCTTAACTAGACCCCTGAAAATCAGTTTCAGAAGGCTGGACATTGAGGCAGGGCAATTGGAAAATTAAATGTCTTCTCCTGACTAGTTTGAAGCTATTCTATTCAGAAAACATTATTAGGATTCAAGCCAATATAGCCAACTAAAAAAATACCTTTCAATTCTGGTGGTATGGGAACTCCATTTAAATAGTGGAAGAACATAGCAGAGCACCTCAAAAAAGGCATGATCCCGGTTTTTATACTTTTCCATAGATGCCATCCAGAAGAAATTTCTTTCAAGGCACTAAAAATAAAATTATTTTACTTTTCACCAAAGAAAATTTCAGGTTTAAAAATTATAGAAAATGCTACATGCATTTAATCTAGATTTGACTCAAGCAGTCAGGGGGGAAATAAAATATTTTTATCTTGTTGAGCCTGTTTTAAAAACAAGTGTGATTGTCTTAGAACTACAAAGTCAAATCCCTACACAGGCAAGAAATGTATACATACATGCAATCATTTACATGCAACAGAACTGTAGAATGCTGAAAGTGGATTATCCTTATCATATGCAATCATGATGAAAGAAAAATGTATCGATGTAAATGCTCCTTCGATGCAGAACTGCAAGTGTAAGTTTCTGCCTAAGCTTTTTAATTAAGGCAGCCAGACTAGCAAAGTGATACTTCATGATTTCTAAGTGCCATTTGAATGATTTCTTTGTATCAAGGTACAGTATTAAACTCCTTAAGGATAGATACCATGATAAAGCATCACAGTAACTGAGCATGAGGAATCTTAATGCTTATCCCCAAATGCATGTTAACTAAGGGCACTCAATTCCCATATTTTTGAGAAAACACTGTGTATCACATCCCTCCAACGATAAGGAGACAATAATTTGTTACCTTCTAAAGTTAATCCTCTAAAGAACTATTCTGTACATTTCATCCCAGAAATACCATCACCTCACTTGAATGCCTGAATAAATCTAAATAATTTTTATCTTCTGCATCTTTTGAATCAAGGAAAATTTTATATTTGACTGAAAGGCTTAAAATCACCTCATGTAACATCCAAGTTTTGAGGAATCAAAAAAATGAAGGAGCCTTTCTATCATGTTCTGAAGAAGATAGTGATAGATAGATAGATAGATAGATATTTAAAAAATAGAAAATACATAGTATTTTTTTCTAACATCAAACAGAATGTTTGGGAAGTGATCTTTAACGTGAAGGACTTGATGGGGCAAAACAGACTACTTGCAGGTAGACTACTGCAATTTGCTTTATGTGTGAATGTCCTTGAAAATGACTTGGAAGCTATAGCTGGCAGAATGTAGCTGTCACTTGCTGACCAGCCTTAGTAGTTTTAGCAAAATAACACCTGCTCTGTGGGAGTTGCATTTGTTGCCAATAGGCTTCTGGGCCCAATTTAAGGTGCTAGTGATCACCTATAAAACTCTTTATAAGCTTGGGCCCTTGTTACTTTGAGGACCATCTTCTCCATGATAAACCTGCCTTCCTATACAATGCAACAGTGAGAGGATACTCTGGATATCCACCCTGAAAAAAATGAGAGGGCTGGGACCCTGAGACTGAGTTCCTCAGTAGTGGCGCTCTCCTTTTGAAACAGCTTCTTGGACATTCAAACCTCCTGTCTCAGTTGTGATACAGGGGATAGTCCAGTCATCACATATGAAATGAATTAGCAATTTCCTTTGAAATGTGTCAAATTAAGGATGCGTTAACAAATTAAGGATGCATTAACAAAATCATCCTTCAATTTCAACCTATGTAACATTAAACTGGTAAATCTAATATGATTCATTTGAAATATCTAAGGTAAAATATATCTCAACATGTCCTGGTGACTACATGGACATGTACACATTATTTTCTTGGCAACCATATTGGTGTCTTATTCCAGGACTGTTTAATCTAGTATAGTATAGCCTTGGATTTGCTGGTATTCTTCTACAGAAGTACTAACCAGGTTCAAACCTACTTAGTTTCTTGAGATCAGCCAAATTTGGCTAGGTACTGCCACCTGCTGAACATTTATTCAACCATTCAGATGACTGAATAGAGATGGAAGTAAAGAAATAATCTGGAATAAATTTACAGTATATAGGTAAATTTACTTTCAGAAGTACAATGGATAAGGTATCCTGTAATTTGGGGATGAGTACCTAGAATGTGAGCTAGTTATTCTATTCTAATTACAAATAACAGTACGGACACAAGCAGCATTGGCTTGTCCCTCTGCTTTATTTGGTTTAGAATCATGCCCAAAATTATTCTAAAGGGGGCAAAATAAGAAGAAACACTTCTCTTTGCCTTCTTCAGTCCTTTTCATACAAAACTTGTATAACAATGATTGGCAATGGGATAGATCGAGAATCTAAACAAGCAGATAACAATATTCAAGGCTTACTAGCCATGTTCTCATTTCACCAGTTCTGAAATAAAAGTACTAACACCTCACCTCCCTTTGTAATTCCACAGCAGAGCAAAGTTATTATTACACTGAAAACAATACATAGCTGATTCACTACACTATACAAAAATTACCACTTTCCTTTGGATAAAAGAATTTACCTACCACATAAATAGCTTGGTAATACTTAATATAGATTTTTGAAGGCATTTGGAAACACTGATTGCTCCAGAATATATCAGCCACTTGGTCAGCTAAATTTGGTTGTATAAGGACCAAATCCAGATCCAGTGTTATGCAACACTGCTTTCCAGTAATTCTCAAATAAGTTCAAAGAGCTTTCTTTGATCTTTAAAGGCCAAACAATCCAGAATACCTGAAACACTGCTACACAATGTAAGAATCTGCTTTCATCCTCTGAAATAATCTGAGTCAACTGCTGCATCTATTCAGCTTAAAAAGGACAAGGGAAAGATCTAGGGTTCAAACTATCTATTTTACCTTCCCACATACTGGCCAATATGCTTATGTAAAGCAAGAACAGCAGCTTCTTCAACAGTAGAGTTCTCTTGGTCCATGCCATTTTCTTCTGAAAAAGCAAACACAAAATCTAAACTAGCAATGTGCAAATTGCTCTATTTTGATTTTGAAACAACTATTCTAACTAAGCTCAAAACAGACTGATTTTGAATTTGAAACAGCTGTTTTAAGCCCAAAGTTCTTCAGGAATGATCAGAAAAACGATGGAAAACTTCTAGTACAGTTGAAACAGTCAAAATTAAATAGTTTACCTACCCCTATTATAAATCAATTTTATCAGTACGATTTTAAGAATCAATGAAACTTGATAGAATATATTTATATCCGTCCCATTTCCTATAGCATGAGTTAATACACAATGAATACAGCTTCTGTCAACTCCTATTCCCATTCAGTTGCTTTCCTGATGTAGTTTACCTTGCCCATTAAACTGACAGTTGTTGTTTATTTGTTTAGTCGCTTCCGACTCTTCGTGACTTCATGGACCAGCCCACACCAGAGCTTCCTGTCAGTCGTCAACACCCCCAGCTCCCCCAGGGACGAGTCCGTCACCTCTAGAATATCATCCATCCACCTTGCCCTTGGTCGGCCCCTCTTCCTTTTGCCCTCCACTCTCCCTAGCATCAGCACCTTCTCCAGGGTGTCCTGTCTTCTCATTATGTGGCCAAAGTATTTCAGTTTTGCCTTTAATATCATTTTCCCAATAATGCTTCACTGAAAAGCACCTCATTCAAATTTACTTTTCATTCAGGTAAATATATTGAAATACTTTGAAAACAGAATGCTAAATTACACAGTTTAATTTATACATTGTTTACAAGAATTTTAAATTTGGAATTTAATTAATTTGTATAACAACCATTTCTATTTGTAAATGAATAATTGTAGATATTTTACAACAATGAAATATGGGATGAAAATATACAAATAATAAAAAGAAAAGTAAGCCTCAAGAAGTAAGCCTCAACCCTCAATTTTCATATATATATCACTGCATTGCACTGTTATGATCAATATTATCTTTGTTCAAAAATTTCAGTTTTTCTATAGTAAAACCTAAACCAGTACATTTCCCATTAAACTCACTGTAATCCTAATTTTCCTGCACAAAATTCAGCATAACTTTGACAGTATGCATTACCTGTGGATGAGGTAAGTATTATTTGCACAATATGTGCCATAGTGACAAGGTGGAAGATATGAATATCTCCTGTACCAAGACTAACTCCTGAAAAGTCCTGACAGTGTATAGCAGGGAAAGAGAACACCAAGCATACCTATAGATAAAGGGGAAAATGGTAAGCAATGAAAGGGAAAATATGGACGTGCTTGAAGACAACCCCTCCCAGCATTAAGCAATTCATGGGAGCAGTTTTGAACTGCTACTACAAAAACAGGAAATTTGATACTCCAGAAGTTCTGGACTATATACAAATGCTGATCTATCTTCAAGATTTTTTGTGAGCTGTATGTTTATTAAAACAACTTGCTAAACCAATTTTTATTTATTTGTTTGTTTTTTAACAAAACATCTTGCTAAACATATTTTGTACATGCTTCCATAGCAGTGCTATTAGGATTTTTAATCACTTACCAATAAATGAAACATGTCGATATCAAGAATGCATGGAAGATTTCCACTTTTTTCATTAGGCACCAGTGCTAGATGTTTAAAATAAAAAATGGTTAATGACAAAAGCTAAATAACCAATCAGGTCATTTATCTAAGTTTTGGAATTACCTGAGCTCCAGAGTATATTTGATAGATTTTTAAAGGGGGTCACAATTGCCAAAATAACTGTTTTATAGTATAAAAGACCACAACTTAGTGACAGAGAATAATTATTTACATTATTTTCATCCTCAAATTCAGATTCCAGCACTTCCAACTTAAGAACTGTCAGCTAGCAAAACGAGGAAAAACTTAAGATACTTGAAAACTGTCACCGATATAGTATTGAGAAAATATGTGCACTCCTTAAAGGCCTGTAACTTCTCCAAGGCTTGTGAGTGATCATCTGCACAGAACTACACAGGTTCTCATTTGGAACCTTCTAAAGTTTATAACGTTGTTTGCCAGAAGATCTGTCTCCAACCATGTCTCTTGATCAGCATGAACTGAACCTCCAGTTCCTAAGACTGATGCAGTTAATCCAAAAGAAAAATAACCTCACACTGAGGCAAGTTGGATAAGGATAAGGAAGGTTGATAATGTAAATTCACAGATAACCACTTGAAAAACTTCATGTACTTCATTGTGTCCTTGGTGATTCACACATGGGTGAGTGGCAAGCTTTCTGACTGGTGAAGGGTCTCATCAGCATAAAATGATCCAAGAGGATGGCCCTTCCATAGGTGTCATCTCTCTGACAGCAGAGGTTCTGTCTACAGTGCTGAATGAAGATTGGAGGACTAAGCCGAGGAGGTCAACTGTTAACTTCAATAGGGGAATATTCCAGAAGAAGGCTGTTGAGGTGGCTATTGCTCTTGTGGAGAGCAGATTAAAAGGGCACAAAACAAACTGAAGGACTTTGGTGGGAGCTGCTCTTAATTGTGTAGTATTAAGAGGGAGTGGATACTTGACACAAAATTCTGCAAGCTCAGGAAGGTTCCAAACAGGGATCTGTACAGGCACCTAACCCATACATTTGAGTTATAGAAATTGTGATGAAGAATTACAGTTTATGGGGTTACTGAAAACTCTAAATGAGATTTCAACGAACACTTTCAAGAGAACTCAACAGAAGTTATGATAAGCAAAAAGAATTCAAGTACATAAAGTATCGCTATTCATTAAATAGGTTTTTATGTAGGTGAAGAAAGAAAAAACATGAGAATTGTCCCTGGTAAACAAAAACCTTATTTATCTTAGCACAATTAAGTACGTAACTGTACTTAATTGCCTTTATTGCCCCCCTCTTTGGTTACTGTGAACATATGAAGCTTTAATATCACATCCAACTATCAAATTATATGGACTGAACAAAAATTTCTCCTTTTTCCCCTGAATACTTCTTCCCCTGAATACCCACACTGATAAAATGCCCCTCTCTCCCAAGTACAGAGACAACAACACTGCAGCAATAACCTATAGCTGATCCTATAACCTATAGCTGATCCTAATTCTCTATGCCAAGAATGGGCAACCAAGCGGCTACAAGGGATACAACCAGAGTTATCATGATGTCATTACATAGGGCACACCAACATTTTAAGTTTTTTGTCATCCTTTGGAAAGCTTTGGGAAGGATAAAGGATAAAGTTTAAAACTCACATCTCTTCTAGGGCAAGCAAAGTTTCTCTCATTAGCAACAATCATAACTGTGTTTTAGTAAAACAGATTATTTAAAGTACATTTTGCCCTACACTGAAGACTTTGTCCAGAACATAACCCATAGCCAGAGTTCCATATGTATGCTATTTCCATGGTAATAAATGACACAACTCTTATGGAAGTGGAGTTTTATACACATAAATCTCGTGTCAACAACAATAATCTGTACAAAACCATCAGTGGAGGTCTCAAATATTACTTAAGAATACTCAGGCTGTTTCATGTATCAACAGTCTGCCTTTATAACTGAAATTAAGATAAGTCATCATAACTTTGAACTTACATGATAAAAGCATACAAAAGTGACCCTGTACTGCTGATAATGAAGAAACGGTCCAGTGCGCAGCTGCAAATCGTGTTAATGAAGTAAGACAGTCATCCTAAATAGAACATGATTACAATCATACAAAAATAGCCAAATAAATATACTACATTCCTTCATGTTGTTATAATGAAAATTAAAATTTGTGGATTATTATTATTATTATTGGCCATATTGAAATTCTGGAGTAATAAATATTAATTTATACTTGCAGGGGGCTTTTGTATGAGCACTTAGGAAACAATATCATAATGCTCATCACAACTGACTATTTATACAGTTTTCATTATAATTAGCTATTTTCTAACATTACAGTAGAATCATAATAAGTGTTATAACCTCACCACATACACCTATCCCTCAGTAATTTAGGTTATGGTAGTTGTTACTCCTTACCTGTCTGCAAGACAATTGACCAAATAATGGTTTTTCTTCATCAGCTAAAATTTGTTCTGTAGAATACAAAAATCATGATTATATGAGAAGAACAGAGAGTCTAAACTGATCACCCTCTCATTTTAATGAATAAATGTTACCTATTGCTTGGATTGTAAATGCACAACTGCCCCAGCACATTATAGGTACACGTGGATCTTCTTCATTGGGGTGAACTTTCAGACCAACTTTATATGTTGCAGTGCCAAATGTTTTCAGCATTTCTTTAATGCTTTCAGAATATGGATTCCTTAATTAATTGAAAACAGACACCATTACCTACAAGTGTTATGACATGACATTTAGAAGCTAAACACTGAACAGAAGCATGATATATGCCTGCCAAAAATGACAAGGAATAAAACTTTCTCTGGTCTGGGCTAACACATTCTTTTATTATTACTGAGAATACTGCAAGAACAAACAACTAATCAGTTCTGGGCCAGATAAGGCTGAAGGCTCCTTTGAGACTATGATCAGCAAGCAGAAATTGACATATGTTGATGTTGAGCATATGATGCAAATAGGTGACAGTTTAGAAAAAATGATTATACCAGTGTCATGGCAGCTCATTCTGCCCCAGACAAGCAAGGATGAGGGAAGTAAAAGAAAGGGAAAGCAAAGGATAAGGTGTATGGATGAAATCAAAGAGACAGAAGAGATGAAGACAGGCCAACATAGCAACTATTTGTCCATATAGTCACCAACAGCTGAACCTGATTCAGTGGCAACTGTCAGTGACTAAGTGGATAAATGTTTGCCACATTGCCTTGGCACTAGTCTCTTCCGTTACCTTAATCCCATCCATGCTAATGTTTCCATTTGCCACTCCCATTTATACATCATGGCTTTTGAAATTCTAAATAAATATTCCATTGATTTGGTGACATATCTACAGACATCAAGGCACTGACTTCGTATCATTATTTGAAGTAATCTTGGTTATGTTTTAAAACTCATTATGATCTAAAAATACTTCTGTAGCAGCTTATGAAGATACATTTATTCCAAAATGCTTTTTGGCTTACAAATCTGTTGTGATGGGGTTTATCAACACTCAGAGCAAAGTTGGGGAGTAAGTGGAAATATTAGGAATCTTTTCTGCTGGTAGAGTATCAGCCAGCAAAATGAACAATTGGATCCAACCCACAGTTAACCTAATCACAGATGGCAACTCTCTTTTTAACATACCTAAAAAAATTACAGAATTTTTAAAATTACCCCCAAATGTTGCTGTCCTGGGCATTCTATTGTTAGATTTTGAATATTCTTGACACAGTCACTGACTTAACACAGTTACAATAAAGCAAATACTGTATTTAAAGTATCAGAATTCTGAACTGCATAAACATAATAATTACTAGGTTGATTCTGACACAACTCTTTATCCCAGAATGAAAAGAAGGGAGCCAGATATCCTCAGTATACTGTTTGTCTCTATAAAATGAATACCATATAGATAAATATAAATACAAATATGTGGTATTACCTGGAAAGCTAATGTCATAAATTCTTCTATTTACATTGTAAAATTACTAATTGATAATTAATGCAACCATTACATACTTTGGTTGAAACTCTGGCCTAAATCCTTCAGGTAGACGCACTTCATCCATTTTTTCTGAGTTATTACAAGAAAGATTATCTAAAAATAAGACGAACAATGTATTATTTTAACAGTAAATTATCATTAATACTAATGATGTCTGCAATCTTTAAATAGTACGAGGTAGCACTTTAACTCAATACTGAAGGTCAGAACAACCTCTATATCAAATACTAAGGAAAAAAGCCCGATACACAGAAAAAGAAAAAGAAAAAGAAAAAAAGACATTTTTCAGCATCCTTCATGAAATGTGTGGCAACATAAATGAAAATTTTACACTTACTGGCACTTTCCTGATCTCGAAGCATAAGCAATGCTTTGATTTGCTGAGATAATCTTCTTATCCATTGAGCTAGATTTTGTTGTTTTGAATAGTCTAATCTATCAAGAATGAACATATATACAAATATTACTTACATCAAGAATAAAAGAATCCTACAAGCACTCTTTACAAGTAGTCAACTTACAATGGCAATTGGGACTGGAATTTCCATCACTAAGCAATGGGTTGTAAAGTGTGACTACATCGCTTAGCAATGGCAATCCCTGAAGTCCCAACTGTAGTCCCAATTGTGGATGGGGGAGACTTACCCCAGCTACTTGCAACCTTCTCTGCCGGCTTCTCCACTGACTTTTTGAAACCGGTCTAAGTGCTCACTGGTTGCCAAGTGCCCAGATCGCAATCACATGACCACGGGGGTGCTGGGATGGCCAGAACTCTGAGGATTGGTCATAACCACCATTTGTTCAGTGCCATCGTAACTTTGAATGGTCGCTGAACGAATGGTCATAGGTTGAGGACTACCTGTATTAATAATGTACTCATGAGATAAATAATAAGTTTCCAAAAGCCAATAAGGAATTTTAAAAGCTTGCTGAAATAAGCACAGTAAAACTACCATATACTTACAAAAAACTATAGAGCAGATTTTTGAAAAAGAACAGAGAAGCAATTTATTTCTGATATTAAAGGTAGAGAGACAAAGGGATGAAATGTTAAGAATTGGTTACATTAGCAACATGTTCGGAAACTGATGCTACAGACTCCGCACACACACACATATAAAAACTACCAATCACTCTTTTTCTCCATCTCTCTTTCTATACAAACCCCCCCCCCCGCATGTCTACAACCACGCACAACATATATACTTTCTGAAGTTGGTTCGAAAATAATAAAATCAATTGATCACTAGCTACAATTATACAGATCAGGTGAAGAGTCTTTTCATTTGACGAATTAGCCACAATTTATGTATTCAAAACTGTCATTTCCTATGGCCTCATATATAAAACAGTGTTCATGAAAACCATTACTGCCCAGGACAGAGTTTGGTGCAGCAGATCCTACTTGGCCATAGCAAATCTCTCAATGTCACTCTCTCTCTCTATTAAACAGATACATAAGGATGTCTCCTTTCAATGATAATGTTTTCTCCAGATTTGATAATTTCAAAAATAAAACACTGTGAAATAATTAAGATAATGTTAATTGAACAAACTTGGTGAGATGATTCCAAGATTTCTTTCTTTAGCAATTCTGTGCTACAAGGCAATATATATGCCTAGAAGTCCAAAAATATCAGCTAATGAAATAAACACTTTATCCTATTCTTTCCTTGCAAATTCCTGATTTATTATTCTCATTACTCATTCTTATTCTCATTCTTATACAGGTAGCACTTGTTTAGTGACCACAATTGGGACTGGCAACTTGGTTGTTAAATGAGGCGGTTGCTAAGTGAAACCACAACTGTGCTTACTATCTTACTTCAGCTTTCCTTTGCTTGACAGACCTGCAAAAGTTGTAAATGTGAGGACTGATCACAAAGTTACTTTTTCATGACTGGTGTAACTGCGAATGGTTGATAAATGAGGCAGTCACTAAATGAGGACTACCTGTATTTTTATTCATTTCCGTCACTAATAAATGTTTCAATTTAAATGAAACTTTCTTTACATTTTTATTTCTATCCCTGATTTTGAATTATCTTTTCTATAATACACTTGATACTTTTCTTTGATGTTTCCTTAGTTCACCCATTCTTCCCATTTCCTTATATTACACTAAAGAAGCAATTAGTGTTTCACTCTCAATAAAAAATCCTGTTCAATATGGTTAAGGTGATAGAAGAATACAAAGCCAACCCAATCATTTAATCTATTTTGAGTTTCAAAAGTTAGTGACTTCGTTCAAAATGTACAAAACATTCAAACCCTGCATGTTGTTACCAGAAGGTAAAGGTTCCTGATTTGCTTAAACCCTGTAAAAAATCACAATGGTTCAAGAAAGGATTTCTGATCTATCTAATTATACAAGTTATTACTTATTTCATTCATTCATTCATTCATTTTTATGTCACCTTTATTGTTTTTATAAATAACTCAAGGCGGCGACCATACCATGGAGTTACTAACCTGCTAAATAAAGTCCGTGGAGGAGGAAGAAGAGGAATGACAGTATTGCTTAAGCACTCACAGAGAGGACAAAGGAATTCACCATTTTCGACATCGTAACTTGTGTGCACTCGCAATCGTTGTTGTCGTCTTTGTTCTTTTGCTTGCACAGCATCAAAATACCTTTAGAAAACAATGTATCCTAAGCATTATACTGTAATACTAGTTCTAAAACCTTTTGCCGATACTACTATGCTGTCCTCATAAATACAATATACATAAACAGACACATAATATATACTGCAGGAGTGGAAAACCAATGTGTGGCCTTCTGATGCTCTAGTTTTACAGCATGCAAAGTACCCCTATAACGGGCAACACAAAAAATACTGGCCTTGGGTTTTCTTCTGGAAAGATGGGGAAGGCAATTTAAGAGACAAAATGGGTAGACTGAGCTTAAAACTTGCCCAACCTTCCAAAAGTCACATTAATTTCTTCCACTGTTTTGAAAAGAGAGTTTTATGGGCAAAGTTGACATTTTAAACCCGTGTAAGGTTTAATGCAACTATTTTGCTCTTCGGCCATCACAAAAGAAAGCTGAAATTTCTGATCTCATCTTTCGCCTATCATGTCATAACATCATCACCGGTGCTCTAAGCAGCACTGGGACCCCCCACCAAATTCAGCCTAGCGTTGGAATATATCAGGGCCAGTTACAAAGTTTCTGTACTGAATAATAGTTTGTCCAGTTTGAAAATGTGAAGGTAAATAGGAAAAGAGCTGATTTATTGTAAAGAAAATTATTACAACATTTGTTCATGATTCTGAATAATTGTTTTGAACCATCTTTTTCCTAATAAATTTTATTCAACATCTAAAGCCTTTTCTGTTGTTCTACTAGTTTGACAAAGTGAGAAATCCTACTTGAAAAGGGAGTATTAATTTTAAGAAATAAGCTGCAATTTTATTCACCATCAGAAAATATGAACAGACTGGGTATGACATTGTCCTAAAGCAGTAGGTCCTAAATAGATTAATTCAGGAAAGGAATTTTTATATATTTGCTTTCTCTCTAGCACCCTTATACCTCCAATGTGTAAAAAAAATCTGCCAAATGCACTCTGAGAAGCCTTTAGAGCTGTTTCATCAAGTATGTAGTATGTAGCCAAAGCCTGGGCAAGAATAACAACTTTCCTGGCAATAATCCACCAGCATGTATTATATGACTGGCCAAGCATAGCAGACAGTAGGGAAAAAATGTGTTTTAGATGTCTTGACAGAACATCCTTAACATCTGTTAATAGTTTTTTTTTTAATTACCTTTGCCAGCAATGTGCATGCATAATGTGTCCACAGCTACCAGTGTGTGTTCCGCATGACAGGTCTGGATGCATAAATAATGGATCATACTTTTCTGCATATGACAAAATAACAGAGATAATATTCACTAACAGATTATTCACATTCCTTATATATGCAAATACCTGAAAAGTTTTGCAAATCATTTAATCATTTAAAGCCTAATAATCTAAGGCCAGTACACTAAGCTAGCATTAGGATATTTGTGAATGGGTTGACTTAATTATTATTTTATAGTATATTGAATAACAGCCTCCTGTATAATTCAGAACAGAAGCTTGTGCATATGAATATCAGGTGGCCTTTCAAAATTGTATATAAACTACTCACCAGGATCGGAAATCACTACATTTCTATTTTTCGACAAGACTGTTGATCTCTGAACAAATGCTGCCAGCACCATTGCTCTGTTATCCATTTTGACCTCCTGTTCTTCTTGGCATAAGATACAAGTGACTATCTGTCTCTGTTCACACACTTTAGTCTGCTCAGGACCCAAGGCAATAAGCCTGGTATCTGAAACTGAAGGACTAGAATCAAATGATATTAGTAAGCATTCAGTTGGAATAGCTACTGAAGTAAACAATAGTTTATTTCATCATGTATAACTATGAATGCAAGCATTTTTATCCAAATCATCTTGTGCCATATCTTCCTTTCCAGAAATGTTCTATAGTGTGCCTTAATTAAAACCAACATGCTCGAAGCAATTAAGTGGGTTAAACCTCTTGGAATAATTTCAGAGTATTTTCAGTGTATACAAAGATAGGTAAAGTTCTTTAGATTGAAGTCTCCACTAAGATATAGAAGAGTAATACTTTGGAACCCTCTGGAAGCTGAAGAAAGCTACGAAGCATAAATATTTATCAAAATTCTATTTGATTACTAATATATAACAGAGCTAGTGAAATAAAAACATATACATTCACTAAAATATGATCAAATTATTCTGATCAAATTAAATGCTAAATAAAAAGTTCTCTCAGTCTCCTCTTACTAGTTGCATCTAGTAATTGCTGCACTTTTCTCATTTTACTTTGGTTAGTTGGTTGAACTTATATTGTTATTTTATGATGTAGTAATCAATCCTCAGCTCTGGATGATCGAGAGCCAGAGCAAATGTTAAAAATAACTATTACTATTATAATGAAAGAACAGTGACTAAGGCTGAAACCTTTTCTTTTAGGACAAGTGGAGTGTTGCTTGTGGGATGCTCCTTTTAACAGCAAGAGGAAAGATGGGAAGAAACAAACAACTTTTGCCAATTCTCTTTTCTCTAGGCTGCATATCTCTGCTGTACTGGATGGTTGGTGGACTTCCAGAATGGGGAGGCGGTACATTTATTACTTAATTTATATCACACCTTTCAATTTACTCTAACACTCAAAGCAGAGAGAGAGTCTCCTAATGAAAGAGAACTGTTCAAAATTGCATTCCCCTTTCTGTAACATACATAATTGAATTGGAATGGTTCTGTGAAAAGACACAAGGAGACATAAATTGAATGGTCAAGAAATTAGCAATATGAATATTAATGGAAATGCTACTGCAAAATGATATAATGAAGTTTTCCTGTTTAAAAATTAAGTAACATTTAGGTTGTTAGAGCTTACTGACACTTTCATCTTACCTATTATCATGCACTCTGGAGGTAGACGTTTCAAGTTCATCTAAAGTTTGCTGGAAGAGTTCTTTGTTCTCATCAATGAAATGTCGCTGCATCTCAGACATCTGTGCCATGATCTTCTCCCTTCGCAATCTAGCAATCTCTGCTTTTCGTTTTCTCTCAGCCTTTTCTTTATCTCGTGAGCTCTATTAAGTTAATACATCAGCAAATGTATATAGCTAATAATTTGTCTTTGACTATGTGTGATTTATACATTTAATACAGGCCTTAAATTGGTATTACATAAAATGAGTCAAGCATTCTTACACAGTAATGTTTCCTACTCTTCATCTGTTTAAGAACACTATCATTCATGAAAGAAAATTCTTTAATTTTTTTTATTAACTAAGGTTATATCCTGTCTCTCCGTAAAGAATTTTATGGATGCATTATATTTTGCAACATTTAAAATAATGTAAAAAAGTAATATTAAACAATCCAATAGATGGAAAGATCTAGTGACACCTTTTCTGAAAGCAAAGAAAGTGAGACCAATCACAATGCCAAAGTGTGCATGTTCCACAAGATGGGAATGATACAACAATCTACGACATCTTTCCCAGATGCCCAACCAATGAAGCACTGTTAGTAAGACTTCTTTTGCAGATCTTAATGCCCAGGCTAATTCATAACAAGACAATCAAACCCTCAGACAGACAAGGTTTTTAAATGAACTACAGGCAGTCCTCACTTAACGACTGGTCACTTAACAACCGTTCAAAGTCACAAGAGCCTTGGAAAGGGTGCCTTACAGCCTGTAAAGCACTTCTGGCCATCATAAAACATCACTTCTTGCCCCCCGCAGGCATGTGACTGCATTTCAGGCACTTGGCAACCAGTTTGCATTTACAACCACTTGCCAAGCACCCCACGATCATGTGATCACCATTTGCAATCTTCTCTGCCCGCTTCTGCAGAAAGTCAATGGGGAAGCCAGGGAAGGTCGCAAGCAGAGGGGACAGAGGGGAGCTGAAATTCTTTGTGGGGCTCTAGGAAGATTTCAGCTCTGTTTCTGCAGCCCCACAAAGAGTTTCCCCTCCCCTCCATGCATGGAGGGGAGGGGAAACTCTTTGTGGGGCTGCAGGAACAGAACTCAAATCCTGAAGATTTCAGCTCTGTTCTTGCAGCCCCACAAAGAATTTCCCCTCTGTGCATGGAGGGGAGCTGAAATCCTTTGGCGGCAGCTCTTCTGCTCCACCCACTTAACAACCCAGGAGATTGCTTAATGACCGCAACTGGGAGTGCTGGGATTGCGGTCGTTGAGCGAAGCAGTCATGTGGGCTTCTCACTTAACGACCACTTCGCTCAATGACGGAGATTCCAGTCCCAATTGTGGTTGTTAATCAAGGACTACCTAAGCTAAAATCAAGGACTACCTAAACTAAAGTATCTAAAATGAGCAAGAAACAAATGGCATCTAATGCATTTCTTTCAGCATTAGTACAAGTTAATGATCTAGTGGTCACGTTTTGTACCAAATAAAAATTCCTGAGATCCTTCAAGGGTTGCTTTATTTAAAGCACCCTGCAATAAGCTAATCATAATTCTACCAAAGTATAGATTACTATTGCCAGATACATTCAGCTCAGGAATACTTGCTAAATGCAATTGTGCAAGTGTACTCCTTGCCGCTACCACAGGAATTTGAAAATGCACTCCCTGGCCGTGAATTAATTCTTCCAGAGGAAGCCAACCCTATTCCAGAACAATTGCATACCTATCCTCAACTCTACCAGCTAACTGTAGCCCACCCTATCTGGAATTAAAATTCAGCTTGCTCACTCTCACCCTGGTCATTAAAAAACCTGGTAACACTTGGAATCCACAGGTGTTTTTATATATATATATATATATATATATATGTATATGTATATGTATATGTATATGTATATGTATATGTATATATAAAGACACAAGGAATGGTAGAGCCATGTTTCTATTAAATCCTTTGCTTCAAGTTATACCCAATTAAACTTTAAAAAGAAAGGCCACATAATTAAATTAAATTCTCCTTGGTAAACAGAGCTCACTCAATCATTATCAGTTAATAATAAAGCTTTCATTATGCACCATTACTTGTCTATTGTGACTAGCACTACTCCTCTCTACTGGTGATTAAAATATTTTTAATTAAAGAACTCTTG
This sequence comes from Candoia aspera, assembly GCF_035149785.1. NCBI lineage: Eukaryota > Metazoa > Chordata > Lepidosauria > Squamata > Candoiidae > Candoia > Candoia aspera. The sequence goes on from NC_086153.1 coordinate 45,512,683, forward strand.
ACACAAATATTAGACACACTGTATATTAATGTACAATAATTCAGAAAAAAAACTTGCTGGCAAGATTGTCATATTATATTTAGAATCTGTCTTTTGACATACAAGCTACCCAAATTGCTAGCTTTTCCCTTGTGTTGATATTACCTCTTCCATAATATTTCCCTCAGTCTCCAAAACAGGACTTGTAGAAGATCTCTCTTGGAGTTTCTTAACAGTATTAAAAGTCTGGAACAAGAAACTATGTTACTATTTGCTACTTAAAATTTTCATGTTAGCCACAAAACTGTAAAATTTACAGTCCATTCCAGTCCAGTACAATTTACCTTTAGTATCCATCTGATCATGTCTTTATGCACTTCCAGGTGGGGTGCATTTTGCAAAGTTTCTAGCATAGCTAATATACTTGGGGAATTGCGGGGTGTCTCACCAGGTCCTGTTTCAAACAAGGATAAAGGAAATCTATTTGAATCTATATTGGTTGCATAAATTTAACATAGAGGAACAAAGATCCAATGAGTGCTTCTTCTCATTCTGTTTACTGTTCCTTGTTCTAGGAATGGGATGGTTAAGTCATCTCTCACAAACAAAAGCTCATCTCCTCTATTCACATTTCCTCCTTGATTACAAAATTATCATCCATTTAATTACTTATAAATTAGGGGGACCAAACACTAGAATAAATGTTACATGGAGATAAACCCATTATTTTCTATAATGAACTACAGGTAACTTAATATACATGTTTGGATCATATATATATTATTACTTAACTATAACTGTCCGAACTATGTATGAAATGCATTACATGCCAACAGTAAGACAACCCGTAGGCAGAAAAGGCAAATAATATTTACTTTTACAAAAAGAAACTATGTTATGTACAAACTTATAGTTAAATATTTATAATTAGCAACAGGGGAATTAAAATGCACATATATTTGTACTTAGAGGTGTGCAGTTCTGAAGTGGGCAAGGGCACTTCAGATCTGATATGGATTTCTTCCCTGTACCCGTCAGCTGTTCCTTAAAGGAGCTATGCCTTTTCCTGACTCATACAATAGCAGTGCAGGCTCAGGAAAACATGTCTTTGAGTTAAAGAGTTGGAAACAGGGTATGATCAAGTCTTGTCACCTTGTTGCCTCCTCCTTTACTGAAACATGTATTTTCACATGCCTACATACTGCAGACTTCTATCTATTCTCCTGATAAAATGGAGAATTTTATTCAGCTTATTATTACAAATATTTTAACAAAAGTAAGTTTTTAAAGATAACTAGTACATTCTGAAACTAGATAATGCATCTTACTATTCTTTAGGTAAAAGAAATATCAGAGTTTGCAATCTGTATAGCAATAGCAACCTACTTGAAATCTTCTGAGTAAATGTAAATGTCACAACATTATCTTCATTGGCATTCTCAATGTGTTGTTTTTCTTCTTGTAATGCCATTCCAATCAAGTGAAGAATCTAGGGAAAAAAATGACAAAAGTTTCCTTTTCAGAAGTACTGTATATTCTATATAATTTGTATTCCTGAGTTAATGAAAACTTGAAGTTTACACACACCCTTTGTAGCATGGACTCTGACCAGGCATATCCATTATGCTCTACTGCCCACTGAAGTATTGTTCTCATAAGGCATAACATGACATCACACTGTAGAATATTAATCAGGCTTTCAAACAGAGGGCAGAATGGTGGTAATACAGGAGGTGGGAGTGCTGAAACAGAAATTAGCTGTTAATACATTGTAAAAGTTGTACAGCAAGGTGATTCAGTATATTAGGAACATTTAAGAACTGATGTGGAGCTTTTCAAATTAACAAAATAAATTATTTTATTGTTAACACAATCCTACCTATATCACCTGTATACATCCCTAGAGGTGTAAATAACTCAGCAATAAATGTAAAATCCCCCAAAACAGATTTGGTTGCTTCTCAGATTGGCACATGGAGTTAATTTGCATCTATAACAAAATAATTCTTGGCTCAAAAAATGATTTTGATGTGTTCAATAACAACTTGGATTTTTTGTAATATTTTTTAAAAATCACCGAAATTGAGAAAGGAACAGAATTCATGCATACTGACTGAAATTAGACCGAACCATTCATTCCGACTCAGAAACTCACTGAGTTTGAGAATGCTTACTCTCAGTTGAGTCATACTTGCCCAGCACTAATATCAAAGGGTGCTTGCCCAGCACTAATATCAAAGGTTGCATCTTATGTTAACTGTAACTTTTGATGAAGTAACACTGGAGGGTAATACTCTGTGTCAAAGTGTCTGACAGAACTAATGGTATTGTGTCTGTCATCAAAACATTAGAATCCAGAGATGAAAAATTAATTGTCACACCATTCTGACCCATATTTAGTTCTATAAAGTCTTCTATATATTAGGTTCTAATATTTCATTATTAGTATATACAAATTAAAACTGTATTTGCATAGGGATATCAAGCATGATGAGAGCCAGTTTGGTGTAGTGGTTAAGGCATCAAGCTAGAAACCAGGAGACTGTGAGTTCTAGTCCCGCCTTAGGCACAAAGCCAGCTGGGTGACCTTGGGCCAGTCCCTCTCTCTCAGCACTAGGAAACAGGCAAGTGCAAACCACTTCTGAAAAACCTTGCCAAGAAAATGGCAGGGACTTGTCTAGGCAGTCTCTGTCATGTTCACCGTTTCAATGTGTTGTTAACATGGTAACGTTTCACATGTCAAACCGTTCTTCCGTGTCTTACATGCTTGCCCCTTTGCTGGTATTTTCCATTATTGCTCTGTTCTTTATTTTGCTACTTTGGAATGTATGTTTGGGTTTGCAACTCTATCCAAGGTTACTTTCCCAGGCAGATGTAATGGTTGCTAGCACCTGGGAGGGGGTGGTTGCTAACGAGCGCTCGGGGTGGGACTGAGTTTGAAGCAAGGCTTTTAAGTTTGTATTTGGCGCGCTTTTGCTCATTCTCAGCTTTCTCTGTATTTGCATACTATTCCTTTAATAAATCAGTTATCTTTAAGCCCGGGCTTGTGAGACTGAGTATTTGGGATTAGGCAACCATTACAGTCTTTGAGAATCGGAAACAACTGAACAGATTAAAAAAAAAACAACCATAGATACATCAAGAACACCATAGATAATAGGATACGATTTTTTTAAAAAATTCATTTAAGGCAGGCACAAATTGTGAATCAACACAACCACTACTCACAATGTATGGCACCTAACAGACACTCCTTGAATTATTACAGTATTTGTATATGCTTGAAACTATATGGGTGGATAGCCAAGCAGCTAGAAGATACATTATATAGACAGTAACTATATTCAATTTCGTGAAACCCAAGTTGGGCAAGTATACTCTGAAGAACAATGTGTACAGTTTGGGTCCAGTTGTGGGTTTTGCTGGTACAATTCACATAATAAACATAACAATCTGTTACTGAATTTTGAAGCAGCCTAGCATGTCACATATACAAATGTAGTGATGTAAATAACATGTAGATATTTATGGCATACCCAGATGTTTAAGGGCAGCAGTATTGTTTTGATTGGGGAAAAGGGAAAATAGCTGTTCTCATTCACAATGTCTGTCCATTTAGCTTAAAGGCAATGTGATTTTCGAAAACTTTCCAGCATACTAAAAAAATGGGGCCAACAATATGGAGACACCAATACAAACTGGAAATGTAGGTACCTGTGTCTTCCCGGTTTTGTCGTCTTAGTTTTCTTTGGGCTTCCTCTGCCTTAAAAAAATGAAAAGCATTCCAAAAGCTGAAGACAACAGCATAATTTCTGGATGACTAATTTATCTCTTGACATTTATTTCAAGTTCCAATTTCCTATATTACTTGAGTGCAAAAACAATCAACTATATTTTTCAAAATTTCACCTTTAGTCAAGGCTAAAGTTCTATTTTGTTCACATTTGTATCAGGGTACAACTAGATCTTATGCCACAAATAAACAACCTGAAGCCCCGAGATTCTTTGGGGATTCATGCAATCCCCAAAGCCTTGAGTGCAGCCCCTAGAGGCCTTTGAGAGTTATCGAATTGTAATATTTAATGTGCCAGAAAGGGGAAATAGCTAAACATACGATTGTAGAGTAGTCATAATAACTGTTTCCAAAGTCAAAATTAATTTTTACCATTATCTTTCCCACTGTTTTGGGGAGTTTGATCTTTGGCATGCTGTTGTAAAATCAAATGCAGTCTTCAACCCTGAGAAAATTGTAACTCCTATACAATCTTGCCATGGTACAGCCATTTTGGCCAAGAATTAGCTAGGCTCTTAATACTAATCAGCTGTACCTTCCAGCTTCCCCAATACCACTTTCAAGATGATGATGGTGATGGTGATTTGTAACAGAAATGTGATACAGCCCAACTCAATTATCAGATTTCAGACTGAACAATATAGCTTTGGCAGATGAATTTCTAAGAATCCTAAGCATTCTATGTGTTACATTTTCTATACCAGCTTTACTTTTTTCATATAAAATTGTTTCAACTACTGTTCTGAAAGATAATTCCAAAAGTTACATTAGCAGCAAGAAATCAAATTTAAAGAGATTCCTAATCATAACACTCTTGTGTTTTCAGAACAAGAAAGATGCAGTCAAGTATTTTTCTTCAGCACAGTAAGCACCTGGCATATATTTCCTCCAAACTGACATTAATAGCTTGTTTATTTCTTTCCTCTTTCCTATGCATTATTACCTGTATCCTGTATGAATACTTCACCAATTCCCTATTTCTTGCCCACATCTTACTTCCTTCATTTGTAAACTCTATTCACGTTTCTCAATTAACTGCTTTGTTCTATTGTCAGAGTCTGCCATTGTTTGCATGCAAAGAATTTCTACCTCTAATTCCTTAATGAAACTACCCATGCAACATTTCCTTGTTTCTCTTTACTCACACTTAAACTACCATTTTTATTTCTTTCAAAGATGCACTGTACTGTTATAAAGTCAATCTGAATTTACAATGCAGACATTTATTTCAGAGTGCACTTATTACATTGCAATGTATTGGCTAAAGAGATAGTCTGAATATAGTTCATTATTTTAACTATGCTTTGTAAATACAAAACCTCATAATTATATATAATTGTATTATGAATGTTTTTATCTTGCACAATTACCTTAGACTGTTCTGCCCTTGAAAAATGGTAAAAATATAAATTGAAATCTTTAGCACATTCTGGCTTCAGCTCATATAAGCCTCTTCCTGTTAATCCTGGTTTCCTAAAAGATAATTGGACATGTACAATCAACATTTTAATAACTAAATGACAACATTCTAAAGTAGTTCCATGAAACAGCAAGAACTAAAACATCAATATGAAGGACATCTTATACTTTTAATTGTGTATCAGTAGTAGTGACAGCACAAAGCTTGTTTGCCTACAAGCACAGACTCTATGTTGGCAAAAATTACCCTGGGAGCCTCTGTCTGACTGGAAGGATGGCTGAATGACATCAGAGGACTTCAGAGAGGAACAGGGTTCACCTTTCCTTCTACCTGAATCCTTATATTTGACTTCATATAGGCCATCAATGGGTTCGCTGATATCCTTTCAGTTCACTACCCTGTAAGATGAATGTGTGGCTTCTTAACTGACAGATGTGAGAGTCTGAGATATGGCACACAGGCAATTGACACCATGTGTATAGTAAAGTTCTAAGTTGTAAAGGATCAGGCTCTTGTTGCTACCTAAACAAACCTACAGAATAAAATGGGAATGAAAACCCCATTTTCTTCTGAGCTGCACTGCCCTGAGAATAACTGTCAAGGTTGTTGCCTTTTGCCTTGCTTCTCCACTCAGCATTTTTCTCTTTGCGCTTGGGCAAAACAAAGACTTCTTCCTTCCTGTTGAGGCAAGACCACCCTTTGAAAACAAGGAAATGGCTAAATCCACATTTATAAATTGCTGTTCATATACATGTTTGATGCATTTGGGAAGATGCGGGACAAGGCTGCGGTCTATCAGTTTGTCATTTTTGCAAAAACTAACAAGGAACACAATTTCTCTACTAAAGTAAATTCTATTCCCCAAAGGCTTAAGCCACATTATATTAGTTAGCCTTTAATGTGCAACACATATTTTTGCTGCTAATATGACTACTTCCCTCAAAAGATTTTTTCCATGTAATATTTTCCATCACAATTAAAAAAGTTTGCTTTGTTAGTACTTTTAACAAAAAAAATCCCTCAAAACATGCACAGAGAGAATCTTACTTCTTACATTATCTCTAACAGTTGTCAATTCTTATTTTTATTTGCAAAATGTCTTGTCCACTTTTTATTAAAACAATTATAAAGTAAGATTTAGGAATGAAGTACAAAACAACCCTAAACAGTATTTACTGGGTCACAATATATACTGCTTGACACATTTAAAGAGGTTTATTGCAAGGTAGTCATTACTTGAAACAGGCAACTGCTTCAATCACAGTTTCCATTCCAGTCTCTTTGTTTTCCTATAAAACCAAAGGAAAAAATGTGTTATTATATATGCACATACTTTTCAAGTATATTCCCTAAGGTAATAATCAGCTAGATCAACCTGGAAGTGTTAAACATTTAAGAGTCTTTAAGACTGTGCTGTCTTAACATCAGTTACTGTGATTGAGACACTATACTTCACCAAAAATTTATGTACAGTTCTACAATCTCATAACAAGACTAATGCATAATAATTTGAAGTAATAACTTCCTTTATGTTTCTGAAAATTCCTTTCCCATATGTCACCTTCCTGTTCACGATAATATTAATAATAGTCATTGTGATTAAATTGCAACAAAATAAAGCACTCTGGATAGGTAGGAAAATTCAACAGATATACTAATTTCTAGGGAGTATAAAATGGTGGGGAAAGTATTTAATACCATCCATAAAGCCTGCTGGGAAATTGCGTCCCATAAAAGCTTTTAACTGCTGCTATCTGCAGAAATCTTCATCACCGATTCCCACATCTCAGAATCCCTCCAAAGGTCACCCACCAATTTAGAAAGTACAAGTGACAATATTTCTAATAAGACTCACATCTTCTGGCAATGCTTTTACTAATTCACTATGAGCCATGGGTCTGATGCTCAGCTGGTGAATAATCTCTCTTTTAATTTCATCTGTAGCATTAATCTGTCCAACTCCTGGAGTAAATCTCTCTCCTATAAAACAAATCAATAATTACAGCAAGCACTGATCAATTCCATTTTATGCATATGCTGAACTGAAGCCATAAAAATGACTACTTTTTTCTAGTACAACATTTAAAGGAATATTCATACTTTTTATTTTAGATTTTTTTATCCCACCTTTATTATTTTATAAATAATTCAAGGCAGCAAACATACCTAATACTCCTTTCTCCTCCTATTTTCCCCACAACAACCTCTAGGAGGTGAGCTGGCTGAGAGAGAGTGACTGGCCCAAAGTCACCCAGCTGGCTACGTAGGGATTGTGTCATGATCGTAAACACCCCCCCAAATAATTTTATTATATCAAAGAGCACAAGAAAGAGAAGTAATTTGTACTTTCACTCTCTAACATTTGGAGTTGCAGGTACAATAAATTAATGAATTAACCTAAACAACCTCTATAAATAAGAGGATTTCTGACTATAATTAGAACTAATCCATAACACTAATCCTTAAAATATTAAATGAAAAAGCATAAACTCACCAACAATAATTATAATTAGGTATAACATTTCTTCAATAAGAGTATTATTTTGCTGAACCATATCCTGAAAGAAACAAGAACTAAAATGTATTAGGAATCATTTATGCATATTTCAACATTAATCTAAGATACAATATCTTGTAATTTATTTGTAATTCATTTCTTAAAGCTTTGAAATTAAATCTTCAACAGCTAATAATGTACCTTATTGGTATTTTCAGAACTGAATCTTTTGCCATAATCAGGGGTACTAAATATCTGATAAAGTTCAAAGCGACACAGCATCATCATCAAAAAGTGATTTGGATCCATCATAGATGCACCTGTCTAAAAATAATAATAATAATAATAAGTTTAGGGAAAGAGAACAGAATGATATAATCTTGTTTTGGCAATACTGTATTGCTGGCCATACTCCCATATAAAATTTGTCTTCCTTTGCAAATACAAAAAGTTCACAAAACAGTTGCATATGAAGCAGCATGGGTCTTCCCATTATAGCCCTAATTTTTTTTAATTATAATATCCATTTCAAGTGCAAACAGCATATTGAATATTTGTTTTCCAAAGTTTTGCATTTTTTTAAAATACTGGTTCTATATATATATTAATATATAACTTTTCCATAGCCCAAAAAAGGCAGGTACATTGAAAAAACTGACAGTATAAAGGACTATTATGAATATTTCTTTTTGATGTAAGTTTATGCACAGGCCAAATCACAGAAAACATATGGACTTCCCTTCTAGGACCCTTAGTTTGCCACTGAACTAGACAAGAAAAATATGCCCATAAGCACAGACCATCAGAGTACTGGGAAGCATCAGATACCTCAACGGTATTTTTTTTCCCCAAAGAACTCAATTGATAAGAAAAAAATTTAAGGAAATAATTTTAAAAACTCTTTAAAGAAGGCAGTCATATTAGTGACATATCAAGGTACAGCTAAGGCCTATCCAAACAGCATTATTACCTGGAGCATTACTATGTCTTTGTCAAACATTTCTCTTCTGCATTTTACATTATGATAGTAGTATATCTGAAAAAGAAAGTTTTCACAGTTTGATATATGTTTCAATTCAGATTCTTAAGTGGGGCTGCTACAACCACTTTGCACAGCATTTTGCTGACAAAATTGCACAGATTCACCAAAATCCTGAGTCCTCATGAACAAGATCAGACAAAATGTTTGAGGTAATCCTTGGCCTATCCAAGGTAATGGCTATATAACCTGGGAATCTTTTTGACCTGCAGATTCTGATAAAGTAGAAAGGGTGCTTTCTTACATGACTCCCACCACCTGCGTTCTGCACTCTTGAACCTCCTGACTCCTTTGGGAAGCAGGTGAAGGCATGTTTAGCTGGGTCCAGGAGACTGTCAGTGTTTCTCTGTGTGATAGGATGATGCCTGCAGCCCTGAAAGAAGGTGTGGTACAACTGCTCCTCTCCCTGGATCCAGCCATTTTTTGCAACTATCTTTCTGTCTCCAACCTTCACTAAAAATTTACTGAGAGGATCATGGGAATTCAGCTACAGAGGAAGTGGATTGTCTAAACCTCTTTCAGTCATAATTTAGGGCTTGGCATAGGACAGAAATGGCACTGGTGAATGACTTTTAACAGGACCTAGACTCCCCACCCTCCTGATCCTCTTAGATCTGTCAGCAACTTTCAATACCATCAATCATGGTATTTTCCTGGACCACTCTTGGAGATTGGGAATAACAATTGTTCTACAGTAGTTCTGTTCCTTCCTTGTGGGCAGTTCCACTCAGTGATGATGGGGGAGGTGAGACTGGCTTGGTGAGGCGCCTCTGGGCTTGATCCTTTCCCCCCTGTAATTTCAATCTACATGATGCGACTGGGAGAGGTTAGTCCATTGGTTTGAGTTGTGGTACCATCAATATGCTCATGATACTCAGTTGTACACTGCCACACCTGGCCATACTAGTGAAGCTATTAAAGTCTTGACCCTATGTCTGGAGGCTATTGGGACACAATGAAACAGGTTGAAATTGAACCCAAGCAAGAGAGAGTTACTGTCTGTTCACTGAGGACACTGGTCAACTCCAGTACTGTCTCTCAAAAGATCTGAGGGAACAGATCTATGATTTGGAAGTCTCTTGGATTCATGGCTATTACTGGATTGGAAGATGGAAGCCATGGGCAGGAGGGCTATTTCCCAGCTTTGGCCAGTGTGCCAGTTGGGGCCCTACATGGACTGTGAGGATTTCACAGTGATAACTCATGCTCTCATCACTATATGATTACAAAGCACTCTAAGTGGGTCTGCCTTTGAAAACCACTTGGAAACTGCAAATGCTACATAATGCAGTGGCTTGCTTATTATGGGTACATTATGCCTGAGCTTCAGGCCGTACATTCCTTTCCAATAAATTTCCAGGTGCAATTTAGTTTTGACCTACAATGCCCTGTATGACTTGATGCCTAGGTACCTACAGAACCACCTCCTCCTACCTAAATCAGTCCAGTACATTTACCTTTGGATAAGCTTAGTTATTGCCCCACTTCCATGAAGTGAGAGGAACTAAGGCCTGGGGGTACTGTTTTTCTGTTGCAGCCCTACCTCTGTGGAATACCGTCCCTTAGAATTAAAATTAAGGTTTGCCTCATCTATTATGTTTCAGAAGTTACTCAAGAGAGCATTTAGTGGTTAGTATTTTGTAGCACCACCACCATCATCTGTATTTAATATTGTTTAGATTAAATTTGCGCCATCTGTTTCTATGCTTTTATTCTATATTTTTAGCATGGACATTTTGAACTGATTATATATTGTGAATGTTATATTGTTGATTGCTAAGTAAACTGCTGCAAGTCTATAGCTGATTAGACAGTATATAAATGGAAGGAAGAAAGGATGGACAGATGACAGACCTGGTCTATAAGATTTAAGAGATTTTTTTTTTTTGTAATAGTGAGACTATACAATATATTTTTGAATTTCAGACAATATAGACCATTAGATTAACAACTGGCTAATAAAAAGCTACAGCTTGCTGCACTGCAAAATCATTTATAAAAAGAATTATGGTTTTAGGATACTACCACCGGTGCATTATCACTCACCCAAATCCTTAAAAATGTATTTATTCTATTACATAAAAGACAATGTACCACAGCTTCCAAAAGAGGTTAAAACTTCATATATTTATTCAATGTCTTGTGTATATGTGTGTATATTACAACAAGCTTTTTAAGTTAAAAGAAAACTATACTTGATAAACATATTTAGGAAAACATAAAATAATCAGATCACAGCTTTAAAATGAATCACTTATGTAGAGCACTTTATTCTTTAGTTACCAGGAAATCAAACTGCTCTATGATTCTCAGGTAAAAGGAAAGGACTGAATAAATTTTTCCATTGAGGACTTACTTGATTAACAAGTGAAAATCCATTTCTCCGCCACATTCCAGCATGAACTTGGGCACACAGAACTAGACATCGTAGGGGATGTTCTATTAACATAGGTGGACTAAGTTCACTCTGTATTAGTTGAAGACAACACAGAAACTCACTTAATGTATGCGTTATATGTTCTTAAAGTTCATTCAAAAATTCATTTCCATGACTTAAAAAATAGGAAGTTATGGCTACCTATTGATATCTAAATGAATCACTGGACCCTAGCCACTGTCACCTGTGGATCTCCCCAACTAAGAGTTCAGCTGATTTTTTTTAAAAAAATGCTAAAATACCCAATTATTATTAACATAATGCTACTCACCATTGGTAGCTGTTCTGGAAACTTGTATGCTGCTTCAGTTTTGCTCAAAAGTGCATGCAGACCTATATTAAAAACAAATATGCATTCAACCCATTACATTACATTACATTTAATATGTTACCAGAGTCCCAGAAACACTCCTGGTGGTTTGTAATTTGATCAATAAAATAATAAAACTAATATGGAATGTAAAAACATAAACTAGCTGCCCATTTCAGCATCTGTTAATTAATTATGGCTAAATTACAGATTATAGGTTAAATATCAGTGAAACGTCTCTGTCTCCACCACATTCCTAAATACCATGAGAGAAGGTGCCATTAGTATCTTCTTGTGTAGGCTATTCCACAGGGTTGAAACCATTACAGAAAAACATTCTCCCCTATGCACTTAACATAAACTGGGATCTGCAACAACTCTGCTTGGGACAAATTGATGGTTGTAGCTGAAGAATACTGTTCTGGAGATACCTAGTACTGAGCCAGGAAAGGTTTTATAAATTAAAACCATCATTTTGAACTGCGCTTGGAAGCCTACTGGTGGGCAGCGTAGCATTCAAAGAATCAATGTCACATAACTGTAATGACTCTCACTTATGAGCAAGCAAGCTGCTATACGTATTCAAAGAAGGTCTTCAACAGTAGCCACTTTTAGAGTGCATAGAGATGATTATAGTGTGAGTTAGTGTCACCAGGCTTCCAAATCCAGAAAAGTTTGTAACTGGTGCACCAGCCAAGGCTACGCAAAGGTTCTCCTAGCCACAGCCTCCACCTGCTGATCAAGCAGTAACTATGAGACTAGGACAACCCCCAAATCGCAGATGTGCTTCTTCAAAGAGTGTTATTCTGTCCAGAGTCACAACCAGAGCTGGAATAAAGCCAGTTCATTTCTGGACAATCAGCAACTTTGACTTGGAGGGGTTCAATTTCAACTTGTTCTTTGCCATCCAGTCCCTCACAGCCTCCAGACACTGGATCAAGACTTCTACAGCATCACCGGAGTGGGCTGGAGATGTATACCTGGATATTATTAGCACACTAATAAAAAGCTCACCCTTAACCAGCAGATGACCTCTTTCAGGGTTTTCATGTAGCTGTTGAAGAGCATGGGAGAGAGGGATGAATCCTTCAGCATCCCACATATAAGCAAATGCTGGATCAACCTCTCCTCTCCCACAATCACAAATTAAAACTGCCTACTTAGTGAAGTGCTGAAATACTGAAATATAGTGACACAATCCTCTTAAGCTACTCAGAAGGATACTATAATCAATTGTAACTAAGGCTGATGACAAGTTTAAAAGAACCAAGAGAGGTGCATTCCCCCAATGCAGGTCCCAAAAGGTAATCGGCAAGAGTAATAACATTGTTAGAATAAGTTATTTTCAAAGCTGGTACTGTATATATGTGGATCCTAAGAAAGTTGTGTCTGTTTAAAGAGTGGCAAATAGGTGCTACATTCTTACTTTAGGTATTACAGCCAGACTGGACAGAACACAACCTGGTTATTACACTGACTTAAATTACTTATCTGTAGATGAAAATTTACACCCCATTACTGGATTTATAATGATGTTTTTATACTCAGCTTGTGAGATCTTCAACCTTTATAATCATAGACAATTACAATATCCATTTATGGTGCCTGGCATGTCTTGAGAAGCGACATGTTTATGGCTTGCCTGTGAACACAAAGCTAACAGATTGACATATGCCTACTAGTTCATGACAAGCAACCTACTTTCTGGGTAAGCAGCACACCAAGGATACAAAAACTATAGCCTGGGAACCATGCAAAACCATTTGGCATTCTTGTTGTGGCTCTCAGATTTCCCACAAAGCAGATGGGGTCAAAAATTTGGGAATTTTTTTTTTTGCATTTTAGGGGGCAAAATATATGGTATAATAATTGCTTAATGAATCCATTGCAGCTCAAATACCCCTCACAAAAGGACCCTGCACCTGCCCACTTTTAAAGTATGAGTTTTACCTGCTACCCAAAACCTTTTGTACCCCCTGAACCAACAGATACCACTGTTGGATACCACTCCTTACAGTATATAAGGTTTATATACCTAAAATATAGCTGTTATATCTATAAGTTATACACAGTGATAAACTGCTATTATAGTAAGAATGGTTGAATTTGAGTCTAATGATATTAGAGAAACACTTTCATATATCCTACTAGCTCATGCCTTTGTTGTAAAGAGAATTCACTTCATTTCTCATCCACAAAGATAGCAATCAAAAGACAAAATTTGTGTTATAGCTAGGAAAACCTCTTTGAATCTTCCTAGTTGCATAAACTGCATTAAAAATTAAGCACCAAATCAACCATGCAATTTAGGCCTTACCTGCAAATAAGCGGGAAACAGGAAGATGAATGCTAACTTTTTCTTGAGAAACACAGTATCGAATAGTTTCAACTGAATGTCCACACATGCTGAGTTCAATAGGCTGTTCTCCATCAGTAAAACCACAGTGGCATTGCATCAAAGTAGTCAGGCATTTCTTATATGCTTCAATGAGCACTTTTTCCTATAAAGATTAAATGTAATTACATTTACAGAAAATATAGCTCTTAAACATTATAACAAAATTATCATGTATTTGTAATAAAGATGAACAAGTGAAAATTTGCACCAAGGTAACATCTATCTAACCTATTTGATTAGAATGTATTTACCAATGCTGTTTCAAGAACTGTTGGTGCTATATCACAGTAGGCAGCGGGAGGTATATAATTCCATCTTACAAAGAAAACTCTAATGGCAGAAGCAGGAATGTAGGAGGCACATAAGAAAGACACTTTAAATTCTGATTTTATTTATCTCCAAATAAAAGAAAAAAGTTCTAGTGAGGAAAAGTTTCCATTCTAGCCTCTAGGGCTTGCTTTCCAATGGGAACTGCATGTATTTCAGCTACAGGGGCCTACTTTGTGCACTTACAGTGATAAAACCTAAATGGATTAATAGCATTGCACGAAGATTGTAGTATTCTTAGTGCCTTCCTCTAGGATACTTCATCATTCCACTCTAGAGCAGACTTGCAGATAGTACAGAGGATGGGCTTGATAGAGAAAGGGAAGATCCATTTCCAAGGCAACAAACAGATAAACATGACTTAAGTTCATACGAAGAAAGAGATTTATGAAAACATCTAAAACAGGAACTAATTGAAGATAAAATATTCTGTTACAATAGCCATTCTAATAGAAGTAGTGTAGGACTATGCGGCATCTATTTCTTGATCTGGTCTGCCTTGCAGGACTCAATAGACTTCATTTTGTAGGTGAGTCCTCATTTGATCATTTTCTGGATTGTACTTTACCTTTTCTTATACATTTGCAAACCTTGCAGTTCTTCATGTGTGCTATCACCATACATGGCTACATAAACAGTGGTACTTGCAAGAAGACTGAAAGTAGAGGGAATCATATGGAGTGTATCTTTCTAAAAAATCTAGTGATTATGAATTTCAGCTCTTTTTCTCACATGCAGTGATCTCTGGCCAAGCCTAAAGCTATGGAAGCTATTCTTGTTTCTTTAAAAAATATGTCCAGCCATAATCCCATCCCAGGATACCATTCTAAGAGGTAGGCAAAACTTGAGATTAGAGTACTTTCCAAAGTGCCTCCCATTGTATCAGTCTGCTCAAATATTAAGATCCATCTTAGCCACACATATATTTCTAAATATATTATTATTTGTCACCCACAGAATCAGCTACAGCAGTATGGATTTAGTCTAGTGCATTCTGCCCATCTCTGATTCAGTGGATACATTTGTGCCTCTGTGCTAATGACAGATTTTTTTGAACTGCCTAAATTTTCAATCAGCAAAATAGGGAGAATTTCCTCTTTATTTTACATCTCTTCCTGTTTTAAAGAATCTCCAAATCCTCCAAAGAAAATAAGAGAGGGAGTACAAAACTGCAGATGCAAATGGTATAACTCACAAGTTTTTTCACCAAATAATTAATCTCATATTAATGAGCACCCTCTTTACTTTTTATTCCTCTGAACTACAGTCTAGCCCAGACCTTGAAGGCTGTGTTTTAATTTATTTCATTCCAATGTTTCTTGCTTGAAAAACATGGGCATTTGAGCTTCCATTTTAAACAATTCAATCTTATTGATACAAATCATATAAAAGAATCTTGTGGATTCATCTATTCCCCTAATTCAAATATGTCTGAAAATATGTTAACAACTTACATCCAAAGCACACCAGTCTTGCATCATTGAGATGACATGTGTTAACTTCATCTGCAGTGTGAACGCAGCTTCCCACTCTGGTTCCATTTCAATATGCTGTCCTATTTGACGAGTTATTGGATCCATACCCTTCAGACACAGATGAAAACAAAGATGAAAACAACAGAGAAGAATTAATGCCAAGACCCAGCAAGTCTTTGCCTAGTGATTGCCTATATTGAAGATGGAAAACTGCTGCCTGTAGTTTGCTCATCCTAATTTCATGTGGGATGGAGGAGAGAGAGAGAGAGAACTAGACAAACATGCAATACTGCAAATCATATTGATCATAGTTCTGGCTCACCACCTCATCAGCTATAGTATCTGACTTCCTGAGGATCAACAATTCTTCACAGGAAAATCCTTGATTTATAAAGAGGACTATAGAAAAATTAGCTGTACTGAAATTGGGGCAACAGTAACCATCCAGTAAAACTGGTTCTATCCCCAAGAACAGAGAAACCTAATATAAAAGGTATTGGAAATGTAACAGTTAATATGAAAAAAAATTTCACTGCCTCATTTGTGTTCCTACAATTAATATGGTACTGTTTTTGAAAAACTACCTACCTGCATGCACCTCAGCAACTCCAAGAAGACATCAAAGCCATCTAGAAATTTTTGCCTCAGTTGATCTGACCAGTCAACTGGCTTGCTTATCAATACATACCTAGGTACAGCAGAAATAAATTTGCAGGCTGATTTTTGTGTATTTACATAAAAATATGATATTCGTGTTATTTTTAAAAACACTTACTTTAAATCCAGAATCAGGCTTTGGACTCGTCGGAATTTGAATGCCTGTAGTGCAGTATACCGCTCAAACTGAAATCTCCCCTGTATATCTCTATGTCGTAAGTGGTCCATAAATGTTGAGATTATAGTAGTCAGGAGGTTCTCTTCTACAATTAACATTCTTGCCTATAGCAAAAGCATATTTTAAAGGGTGTTTTAATCAGAATCTGCAGGAATTCAAGCAACAGCTTCCAATTATTTGTAGGCCAGATGCAGTTCTTTTTCAGCACCAAATGGCAGATAGTTCCTGAATGGGAGACCAGCAGAATCATCAAGTTCCATGGTATTTAAAGGAAGGACTGGATAAATTGTTAGAAGCCGATGGCTCTCTTTAGGAATTTTACTTTTAAATAAAGACACCATTATTCTGAAGCTTTGTGTCATAGTTGGTATCATCCATTAAGAATGAACATCTGCTGTTAAGTAGTCTGATTTCATGAATAGTGATCACATTCATTTTTTAATTGCTTAGAACATGAACAACATACAAAGCTGCTGAAGCTATGAGGCACTGAAATTATCTCAACAGCACACATTTTTATAAATTAAGAGGACCCCTACATTTTTCTTAGCGCATCCACCCTTATTTCTCCAAAAGATGAATAGAATCATCAAGTTGCATGGGAGGTTTCTGCCACTGAGTTCCACCCCCTAGCCAGTACAGGTACAAAAATCAAAGTATCCCAGTCAGATGCTGTTTAGCCTCTGCTTCAATATATCCATCTCCCTAGATAAATGGTTTCACTGTTGAAAAGCTTTTGTATTAGTGGAGTAAACAGCAGAGCAGCAAGCAGAATGTACTTGTACGTAACTTCAAATGAATATTTGTGTCCCATAATCTAAGCCAGGGGTATGCAACTTCCCTTCAATCAAAGGCTGTTCTTGGCTTTGTATAGCACAAGAGTTCTCAAACATTTTGGTCTCATGACCCCTTTATATTGTTAAAAATGACTGAGGACCCTAAAGAGCTTTGGTTTATGTGTGTCATGAGCACTGATGGTGAGCAGGAGGGGCCCCCAATCCAGGGGGAAAATGCGTGTGTAGTAGCGAGAATTTGAGCTGTCATTCAAAGAGACACAGAACAGACCCGCCTTGACTCTTGGGAGTTTATCTGTATGGGTTTTCTCACACTTCTTCAGTTTGTTATGTGAGAGGTAAAGATTTTAATGTGTAAATAAGTTCAAGCTAGTGAGCAAAAGCAACGCCATGTTAAATACTTAAACCAACACAAAGTCAGGAGGAGATAGTGGGGAAAACTCATCAAATGATAAGGGCTAAACTCATCACTTATCATGGCAATGGCTAAACTCATCATCTGGTAATGGCTAAACTTATCAGGGGAACTGCTAAACACATCACCTAATATGATAATGGTTTAAAACAAAGGCGGCCGGAAGATTGTAAGTCTGAGAGTACCCAGCCAATGGGGAAACGGATAAAGAAGAGCAACGGGACAGGAAAATGTATAAAAATAAACTTGAAATATTGTATGGTGTGGCTTTTCTTTTGGACACGTTGCATCGTGCTCCTGGAAAGTCCACCACACTTTGCAAACCGTAGAACCTCAGAGAGAGAGCGAAATAACGTGTTTTTCTATTTCTAAACTCAAAGACTGTTGGAGTCTAATTTGTTTTGAGTTTTGTCGCTAACAGTTAGGATTTTCTGTCTAATGTAGCAGTAATAAAACACTAGAGACCTATTCCTCGTCTCGGCGTGGTTCCTGCTTGTTAGGACATCAGGGTTGATTCTATCAATATTTACCTATGTTAGAAATTAAACCAAGAAATTTAAAAATATTTTTTTAATTTTACTTTGCAGACCTCCTGAAAGGGCCTCAAGGACCCCAGGTGTCTCCAGACCACATTTTGAGAACCACTGGTATAGCAAATCAAGGATCATACTCTAAAGCTGGCAGGCTGCGGGCTCCAATTGCAATTTTTATTTATTGCATTTTGTAAGCTTTTAAAAAAAATATTACATTAATAATTGTAATAAGAATCAACTTTCCCCTCCCCCAGCCATAGCACTGATTTTAAAAAATTTAGAAAGAGACAAAGAAGCAGTAGAGAAAAATGTGGGGAAAACAGATTGGAAAGGCCTAGATGGGGAAGGGGCAGGGAGAAAGAGAACATGGGGAATCCCTACCAAGCATTACCACCTTGACATAGCGGGAAGATTTAATAGCTCCAATGGGTAAGAGTGATGCCAGTGGGAGAGGGAGCTCTTGGTAGAGTTACCTTTGCTTGGTAAGGTCAAAGGGGGAAGGATAATTCTTATATTAAATCCACAGCTGATGTGAGGACAGATGGGCTCTGAAGATATAAGGGAAGCCAAGCAATTTAGGAGATGGAATTCAAAAATCAAATTCAGAAGAATGCAGTAGCAAACCACTTCTACACTGTTACCTAAAAGACTCTATGGACATGGTTTATTAATTTAGGCAATTGATGAGATTCCTACATCTTGAGCCAAAGCTGAAAGGACATTGAGTTACTTGATACTGACAGTACTGAGAGAGGAGTTCCTCATATTACAAGTACAAATCTATTTATAGCATAAATGTGAGAAGCACAAACCAATTAAAACTTGAAATCACCAAATTGGAAATAAGGCACACTAAATTTGATGTTTTAGGAATAAGTGAAATTAGGTGGGCCAGAACAGTCATGATTGTTAGGCAATATTCAGAGTATGAGAGCACATTCAGGAATTATGTGGCAATGATATTAAAAGGGAAATGGTTAAGCTTGGCTATAATTTGATAAATGAAAGGATAATATCTAGTAAGAAAAGGAAGGAAATGCAGTGAAGAAGTTGGGCTGGGACAAAACTGGGCATAAAAGTTGGAGAGAAGAGAAAGAAGCAACAAACATACTGGATAAAGACAAAACATGGCCAACAATCAGGAAAACTTAAGAGCATATTTGCTGGGGGGGAAAAATATTCAGAGGAGGTCTTAGTATACTGTACGTGCTTAGAAGACCTACTTATTAGACTCATACATTGGAGTGAAATATGATACCTTCTTCTGGGCAGCTGGCTTTGTGCCTGAGGCATGACTAGAACTCATGGTCTCCAGGTTTCTAGTTTGGTGTCTTAACCACTACCACATACTGGCTCTTTTCCTTCAATTAACAGGTTGTAATTTTGTTACAGGCAGACTCTGTCTTTTTTCATCATGGTATTATATAAGACTCTATCTATATTTAGGATTCCATATAAAATAGCAATACATTATCTGTATTAGGTTTAAGTGGCATTCAAAGCAAACAGCGGGTTTCATTCAACATTTAAATACTTACAAGAGAAGGTACTGTGAATATCTGCACCGAGAGGTCAGCAATTGAATACTCTCTGTCGTGGTCATCTTTCACATAATCATTCTGCAATCGCTCATAATTCTATTAAGAAGGAGGCAAAAAAGGCAAAGGGTGCCGACTATCAGTTTTAAAAAAGGTAGCACTACTCACCAGAGTAGGTACAGTGAAGAGCTGAACAGAGAGAGCAGTCACCGACACTGGCCGCTCGTGATCATCCTCCATAAAATCTCTCTGCAACTGCCGATAATTCTAAACAACAAGGGGAAATTCACCTCTAATCCGCACTGATCGGATATTTTCTCTAAGCTTAATATTTGTGATGGGACAACTATGTCCTAAAACTGCACTGCTGTACACAGACTGACTGGCAATTTTTTATACCTCAAATTACTAGACTATGGATGAGGGCATACCTGTAGCTACTGAAGTTAACTGGTTCAAATAAATAGGAAATTAAATAGAAATACCAAATATATCTATTGTTCTAGGAAACATTTCTGGATTCAATCAATATTTAAAGCAAATTGATGGAATTGTGCAATATATAGATTTTTTTTTTGCATTATACACAATGGACTTCTTATGAGTTAACAGAAAATTGAACATTATTAGTTTTCACCCCATAAAATAATATTTGTTAGGAGAAGTGCTAAAGTGACATACATTTTTAAAAAGTTAAAATTTCATCTAAACTGCCAGGTACTTTCTGCTAAAATGGCTACATGTGCTACCATAGTTACAGGAGAATATGAATTTTCACATTTAGATTTGGAATATTCTAGTAAAGGAAGAACTAAAAGGAAACAAGTAACTGACTTAAATAAAGAGAATCATCTCCACTGTATAAGAATTTCAGATGAACCCGAGTTCCATCAAGCATTTGGTGAGAACCAGTGTGGTGTAGTGCTTAAAATATTGGACTGGCACTGGGGAGAACCAGGTTCAAATCCACTCTAAACTACACAATCTCACTGGATGATTTAGGGGCAGTCACTCTTTTAGCAACCTGCTTCAGAAGTTTGTTGTTGTGGAGAAAAATGGGAGAGAGCACTACGCATGTAACTTCAATCTAATAAATAAATCCTTGTAACAGATTTTTATTGTTTCAACTTTTGTTATTTTGTTTGAATTCGTATTATTTGTTTATATAAATGTTTATAGCCTGCCTTCTTCTTGGGACTCAAGGGATTTACAACAGACCAGAAGCAACAACAGGTAAATAACTGAATAATAATAATTCAACCAACTAATGAATGACAGTCTTTTTACCATTAGTATCCAAATGCCTTACAAAAAACTGAATCTGCAATGCCTTCATAGAGTCTACTAATTTAGGGTCATTCTATATCTTAGGAGGCAAGATATTCTAAAGAGAGGGGTAGCCACTGAGAAGGAGCATCATCAGGTTCCCACCCTATTTACTTCATCTGGGATGGTGACACTTCACAGACCACATGGGTTGAGCCAAAACTAGATGGGATACACTGTCCTATAGGAATCCAAGGGTCAAGTTATGCAGAGTCCTTTGAATCTGACCTAGAACCATATTTATAATCATTGCAGTAACCACAACAGAGGTGTAACACTGATTAATTTGCTACCTCCAATTAGCAGACTGGCTGCTGCATTTTGAATTTGTGGAAGTTTACAAATCATTGTGCAAGAGTCTCCTGATCCTAAAAGGCCCACAACTGGCTTCTGCCTGCTGCTACAGCAGGCGGCATGAGTCCAAGAGGACTCCCAAACCATGGATCTTCTTTTGTAGGGGGAGTGCAACTACATCCAGAGTCAAAGGTGCAGTTGGAACCAAGCCAGATTGGTAATATCATTACAAAGAATTTTTCACTGGATGAGAGGAAGTTACTCACTCTGGCAAACCGGAAAGCAAACAGTTTCTTGTATTTCAAATCCATAAGTAGGCTGCTCATGAATAACTGATGATACACACTTCTAGCTCCTGGGGGTGGAGTGGGAAAGTGTCAGGAAAAGATACACATTAACGTGGACTTGCATGATAATAGTCTATTAAAAAAAATAATACTAAACATTTTTATACTATACAACAATTATGTAACAGATGGCCTCTAAATCAATGAACGAATGCATACTGATAGATGTTTACTAAAGATGGGAAAATAATGGAGAAATCTTAAGATGAGAAAATGTTGGTAGAAAGGTAGTAGATAGTGTGTGGCCCATTGTGAGAAATGATTATTTGTCAAAGCAAATGAAAATGGCTGCGTATATGAACATGCTTCTGCCCATTTTGTAATATGTCAGCGAGCAATGGAATAGCCGACCTCCTAAAGTCATGGGCGCTCCATCACTGGAAGTTTTCGAGAAAATATTGGACAATTATTTGTCTGGGATGGTATGAGGCACTGAGCAAGGGGTTGGATGAGAAGGCCTGTAAGGTTCTTTCCAACCTGATGAGAGAAAGAATTACTGAAAATCTAAACAGTTATATGAAGGAAGAGTGACTGGGTTAGAAGGAAGAGTTGTGCTTGTATGACATTACTGGGATCCTCAGAAATAGAGATGAGAAGTTTAAAGAGCAACAGGCAAAGTATGTATGAATTAATTTCAGGACATGGTAGAAGCAAGAATGTTTGGGAAGCACAGAAAGGTATGGAGAGGTATGGTGAATAGTGTAGGTGTAAAATAGTTATAGATTTCCTTTTCTTTCCTTTTATCTCTTGCCTTACTTTTGCTTATTACTTCTTACTTTTTTTCTGTGCTTTGCATAATGTTGCTTACCCAGAAAGGAAATACTGTGATGAGTATATACTGTATTTACAAATTCTGAAAAGAAAGGTGCTGCTTTATCAGTCACAGTGAATTTCAGTCAGGATACCTGAAGATGCTTTTCAGTACTAGGTGCCAGCATGAAGAAAAGGATCAGAATACAAATGCTTCCAAACCCTGCTCAGAAACTAACCAACCCTGAAAAGTTAGTTCTACTAGTTGTTTGTTTGTTTGTCAAATTTATATAGCCGCCCATCTCGTGGGAAGTGACTCTGGGTGGCGTACAATAATCAAATAAAAACAGTGCATAAACAAGCATTAAAAAAAATAAAAATCAACATTAAAAAATAATTAAAACAGAAATACATACAAACCCCAGGCAGAGAGAATGAGTACATCCGCCTCAATAGTGGCACCATCTCAACAGATCTCCGGTTCCCTGGGACCCCCAAGTCCTGGTGGCATAACCAGGTCTTGAGGGACTTCCGAAATGTCAAAAGAGATGGAGCTAACTGAATGGGGGGGGGGGAGGAGAATATTCTGTAAGGTGGATGCCACAGCAGAGAAGGCCCGCCACCTGGGACCCATCAAATGTACGTCCCTAGTGGATGCTATCCGCAGCATGCCCTCTCTGCCAGATCTCATGGGATGGGCTGATATAAATGGGGAGAGGCAGTCCCTTAGATAGTTATAAGGGGATTGTAGTATAATCCTATGCATGTTTAGTCAGAAGTAGATATTAGAACTGTTAATAGAAATAACTTCTTAAAGAGAATGCTTACAATTAGTCTTATATTTGGCACATAGCAAAAACACGTCTTTTAAATGCCATGCAAGAAAATGGCCAAAGAAGCACGCACTACATAGCAGGCCACAGAAAATGTATCTATGTTTGGTTTCATTGGATTTATTTTCTTTAACAAAAGAGAAGAACAACAAATCATTCACCTTTCCAAAGTTTAGAATCAGAAAGCATCAATTTATCAACAAGGGAAGAATTTTCTCCTTCTGCTCCTTCCTGTAAGCCAACTTGGCACAATATTCTACGAAGGCCATCTAATTAAAAAGAAAGGAAACAAAAGAGGCAAAAGGAGGCATCAGTCTGCTTCCATAATCAAATTTCACACACATGTAGTTCTCTTATAATTATGACATTTCATCACTAAATACAGAACCCTAGCACTGGAGGTATTTACATTGCCTATTTAAATTAACACTAGCCATGTATAATAGTAATTACACTTCTTCAAGTTCCTAAGAGTTTAAATTAGCGTGGCACAGATTCCCACCTCAAAAGAACAGATATGACTTTGCAACAGAATTTTCAATGTGGAATATTGCTGAATTTGCTTTTAGTATACATAGCCAAAATGGAGAGATCAGCTGCCTTCCAGATGCTGTTGAACTATATTTCCTGGCATCCCTTAAAACTGTCCATGATGTCAAGTGCCAAAGAAGGGACATGGGTTCTCCACACATTATATAAACAAACTAAGAATTCACCAAAGCCAAGTTAAACTTTTCTGCCTACTCTGACCATCCTTTCTCCCTTGCTGCTGAGGGCATGAATGAGGCACAATTGTGCCATTATGTTTTTCTTCCATGAGATGATTTGGAATACGGAACTAATATTTAAGAAAGGGTACCTTCCACAATAAAATTTCAATGCAAAATATTCTTACAGTTTATTTTAGGAAAATAATATTAAGAGATCTAATTACAAATTTCTTCCAGTTCAAAGTATTTTCGCTGCTATGGTTTGAGTAAAAAAATCAGTAATGAATCAGAACATTTGCTTATAATAAATGCCAGAGTAAAGAACATTTTGAATGTGTAGAAACATGCTGTTCTACATAATCTACCATTCAGTATCCAGAAAATATTTTCTAGTTTTTCATTCATATACATTTTCCCTCAGATCTTTTTTTAAGATCATATTTTAATTCCAGTACCTGAATAACTGATAATGTTACTCAGCCAAGTAAGAAGTTTCAGACCAAAGCTTTGATGGGCAACAATAGATGAATGCATAACTTGAACCTTCAATGGCCGAGTCTGGCGAGTGGTACTTCTCTTAAGATGAGTGAGAGAGGAAGGGCATAAAAGTTAAATGTTTCATCAAAACAAAGCCTTTTTGTGTAAGATGTGTTCACTTAAACATTAAAAAACTAAGGAAAATATTGTTTGCAAGCTTTAATTCTTAATACAATATGCCAACAATTTTAATGCAGTATGTTCTTTTGAGTTACCTCACAAACTGATAAGAGTAGCATCATACGTTGATTTAAATTCTCATACCTTTTTGATTCCAATATAATTTAATTGCAGCAAAGGGACAATCAAATATATTTCATACCTGTAAGCCTGGATAGACTTTATCTTGCAATATTGAATAATTATCTTCTTTACTTCTTTTTGGAACAGAATATTTCTTTTGCTTCTTTGCAACTTTAATACATGCATTTTTGGTTTGTTTGTTTATTTATTAAATTTATATCACCGCCCATCTCCCCCAATGGGGGACCCTGGGCGGTTATAAGTACAGATAGGCTAGAATTGTGAGATGGTAGTGCTGAACCAACAATTTACTATTAATTAAGGAAAATTAGGCAATATAACTTACCACTATCACAGATTTGGCTTGGTCACAGTACTGAAAATCTCCATAGCGAACTGATCTGCGCCCCTATTAAACAATCACATGGCAATTAGCAAGTCATTCAAATATAATTAAAACTTTAAGATAGAGATCAGCTGGCCAAGTTCAGAAGCTTTCTGCAAGCTATCAGTACTAGTGATCATTACACATCATTTGTCATGTAGTCTTCTATGCAGAAGAAGAGGGTATCAGAAAGGAAAAGCATTACTGTAGAGAGAAAAAGCTTCAGTACCAACTAACTTCCACATCAATCTCCATTTCCATATAGTCTCAAAAAATGACATGAAGGAATGAGACTCTTAAAAGAAAAAAAGACTGCATAATGCATTTTAATGCATGTTGAATAGTTTTAAAAATGGCTAATTGTTAAATCCTATGGATGCCATAAAGTTCAGGACTACAGTCAACTATATTCTCTGCTCTTGAATTATATTACATTTACCAAATATCAACAATGACATGCTTATTACAGTACCAAATAATTATAGATTCAGTACATTACCAAAACTGAAGATCTGCATATTCAGTAAGCTAACCTATGGAAGTTTATATTTACAATAAGCATATACATAGCTATGCAAATCAGTGGTAAAATTAGTGCTGTACATATAAATGACTCTGTGTGTTTTTCCTACAAGTTCTCACGCATTATGATGAAAGAGGATTTAATTTGGAGATTTTTTTCAAAGGAAAAAAAAAGTCAGACAAATGCTCATAAGTCTCTTCTTTTTATTTATATTTATTAAAAATTTTCATATAATAAAAGACGAATCAAAAGGAAAAAAAAGAAAAATGCAAGAAAAGAAAAAGAAAGACTAAAGTTAAGAAATATATAAATGACTTCCAACCTTCTTTACAACAGATAATTACAATCTTATTGTCCTTCCTCCCTCTTAAATATTTCACAAATCCCCTCATCCCTTCATATAGTCTGCAAATGCTCATAAATCTCAAAGGAAAACATCTTGAGGGCCACTGAATTTTTTCATACTGGTAAATAAGGCAGATAGGCTTCAAAGTGATGAAAATATGTAATGGGGGCTGGAATTTATTTAATGAATGTATAGACTACTTCCTAGATCAAAGACATGATGTGCATGCATGCTGTTGTTGTTAGTTGCCTTCGAGTCGTTTACGACTCATGGCGACCTTATAAGTCACTTTAAATCATTTGATATGCTTGATAAAGTATGGATTTAAGCAAGTGGCTTAGTATACTGAAATTTAAAAAAGCATGCTTTCCCTGATTCACAGTTAAGATGACTTGTTATACTGCAAAAGTTTCTCAGACTGGGAAGGCATCTAGTACAAACTGCCCCAGGTTGTACAGCATATACTGCAGAAGAGATAGGAAGAGAATCTGCATTATTTAAATTCTTATTAATTGCACATTAGTAAGAATATGTAAGCAGTGAACTATGCTCTAATATTGTTCTGGAAACTGTCACACCCCATATTCTTCTAGATAGTTTTTTTACTAGTCAGTACCAAGGAATTTACAATACAAAGATATAATAAATTTCTAAGTAAAATATTAAGCTTAAATAAATAACTTACATCTCTATCCACAGTTGTTGCAAACCCAATGGCCTCCTTCTGTGTACAATTGACTGCTTTTTGAAGTGTATAAATAACTTGTTCATATGTGTGGACTTCATCATTAAAAAGCATGCAGTAATAAGTATCATTTTTCTTGCTGTAAAGACAGTATCACAAATCATACATTCAATAATTCAAATCAGTTATAGTATTTTTGGCATCATTTTCCATTATTCATTATGTTAATTAAGGAAAACTTAATTAAAGTTTTACTATTATTAATATAATACAGTAATACCACTAAGAACACTGGATCCCATGACAAATTTTATTGACTTTTTATCTGGACATTTCATTTATTGTAAGCTGCCTTCAGTGCTCAAATTGAGTAGAATAAAGGAATACTGACAAAAGTAAAGATGTCATCAGGTCTGACTACACAGAAACATCCACAATATTTTCCTGGCAAAAATACAGAAGCATCATTGCTTTCTTCCTAGGTCTTTTTTTTAACTGCTTAGGCTACCCAACAGCCAAGGAAGCTTGGATGGTCTTCCATTTAAATTACTACATGTTGATACTACAAAATATAATTCTAAATTTGGCAAGACTACTCAAGAGTAACTTCTTGAAAAAAAAAAAAAGCTGATAAAACCTGGGCTCTGGCAGGTTAAGGGACTGCTGGTAATTAGGGAGCAATCATGGGCTTGGTAAAGAAACTGAAACAATGCTAGGCCATGAAGGCTACCATCAAATCCTGACTTTAAACTCTAGCTGAAAAGACCTTTCTTGGAATTTGATTTGGTTCTTTTGGATACAGTCACTCAGTGAGTCTTTTATGGTGATGTAAGAAGCTTGGAGCTGAATGTATAACTTTGAGGTAAGTTGTTTGTGGTATTACTGCCTTAACTGACATTCATGAAGCCATTATAATTCAAGTCACTTTTTACAAAGAACTCCAGTATAATTTCCCTTTTAGTATTTAAGAGTAATCATAATAATGTTTTATTAAAACTAGGAATCCCATGCTGAGATTTGGTCTTCTACTTACTCTGTTTCTAAACCTGGTGGCAACTCATTTTCCTTTTCCCATGTTAATATATCTACAGCATACTGAAACACGATTGCAAAAATACCATACACTTTTGTTATCATATCTTCTGACAAGTGCACAAGAGGGTCCTAAAATAAGATAAAGTGGAAATATTATTATATTGAGACTACATTTTCTCATTTTTTTTCTATTGTGAGATTCAACAAGAGTTATCTCTGGGGGGATTATGAAAATATTGACTGTGAATACACCCAAATGAATTCAACTATTTCATTGCAGTGCTTTTCTGAATATTTATCTGACATTCACTTTGCTTTTTCCATTTCTTTTCTATCTTCCAGAATCAAATGAGATATAAAAGGATTCAGATATATGTTAATAAATAAGACATAGGTAAACAGATAAACAAAGTACAGAGGGTAAGTAAATAAGGGAAACACTACTATTACCTTAGGCAAAATAAAATAGCTCCAGCTCAGGCTAAACTACCTGGAATTTGTCATCTTTCTGAAATTAAGGTAATTTTTTTCATGGGTAGACAGTATGAAAACATAGCAGTGGCATGCTACATGTATAATCGTTCAGCAGTGGTAACTAAAAATATTATGAACGTTTTTCCTGGCCTTTCTCCAGCTTCCATTCATGGGATGCGCTTACCCAAACAGAATTATTACGGATCATTTCCACAGAAGGGGGAATCTGCTGAAATTAAGAATACAAAACACAAAACCCCAAATCTGCTGAATAAAACCATTTGTCCATACAGGATTGAGTAAAGAAGTTCTGTGATGACAGGTAGGCTGAGGTAGTGTAGTCTCAAATTTTAGTCTCCATCCTCTTCTTCATTCCACACTATTATCTCAGCATCACACACTATAATTTAGATGACAGCATCTTGTTACCTCCTCCTCCTCAGTTTCTGAAGTACTGTGTTCATGCTTCTGGCAGTAAGAACCTTCTTTCCAAGCTTCAGTGTCACCACAGTCACAGAAACCACCTCCACCTGAAGTTGTCATCTAAAGTATTATTTAAAATGTGCAAGAATGGAGAAAAAATACTGGTCAAATGAAAACACAGATAAATGTTGATCCAAAGGCTGATAGCAAATTTCAGAGAACAAAAACATTACTTAGATGCTCTTCACAGTTCCATAGGGTAAGCATTCCCCAGGGCAAGAACTGCAAGTATGAATACCACTGCTAGAGCTATGTGTAACATTTTAGAATCCAAGCTTAAATTCATGGAGTAGAAATTGAACTCTAGTGTTATGGGAGTTAGGGGAAGGGGATTTTTCTTACCCATTTTCTCCACATTATTTTATGTCCTGTTGTTGATACTTGAAAAGTGCTATCGCTACAGGTATCAGAAAAGTGGTATAGATATATCATTGATGATGAATATTAACAGGGACTTTGGCTTCTTTTTCAACAACAGCTGCACACAGTGCAACGATTTCACTGAATTATGTGCCATGACTCCAAAATTCCTTTCCTAGTTTATGGGAAATGCTGACTTGTCTTCAGATTACAATTCCTACTAATTCATGGTCATTGACAAATAAGCATTTATTGCAGTAATTATGGCAAGTACCTCCTTCCACTTTGCAAAGTAAATGTGGTGATAACTAGACAACAATTTAAGCTCTAGGAAGCTTTGAATTTTAATATTTACCCCAAAAGAAGACAACTCTGAATTTAAGAAGATCCCACTCCAAAGGAAGAGTGGACTAATAAGCAAACAAATAAATGGCTAAACATTGATACAAATCCTGTACAATGCCCAAGTCCCCCACTTTATCAACCAAGGGTTTTCAATTTCTCCTCAAACCAATGCTGCAACTCCCCCCACCCAGTAAATGTATATACGTAACACATTTGAATGTCTGTGTATATGCACTGTACACTCCAGGAGCCACACTCCAAAAAACAAAAACAAAGGCCAGGGCCTAAAGAAAGAAATACACGTATATTAACTGAATTAATATCTACTTATTAAAATTAATTTCCTCTAAAATAAGGTACCCCTTTTATAAAACCAACCCCTATCTGCATATACCAGCTGTTCTCTCTCACACATAGAGACCATGCTCTCATACAGAAATATACAACTGCACATATATACAAAAACAGCTCTTCTTCTTCTAGGAATGCAACAAAAATGGGGGCTGGAAAAAGGATGGAGATGACATAAGAAGGCTGGCTGGCTACCCAGGGAAGGGGAGGGGATGGAGTTTATTACAAGTTAAATGCCTTGAAGCACTTAGGCAGTGGTGTCCTCCTGAAAGTTCTGCTCAGCTACTTAAAGGGCCTTCTCGGATCATCTGTACATAGATTCCAGAAGACATTTCTGCCAGGATTGGCAACAAAGCAAAACAGAAGTGCTGGTAGAAGTGTCTTGTGTGTGTGAACATATATGCAGATGATCTGGGAAGATCTTTGACAGGTAAACAGAATTTGAATCTGAAGTGCACAAGCATCTTTCAGATCTGGCATGGGCACGCTCATTATACCTGTCAGCTGCTCTTTAAAGGAATGATGCCTTTTTCAGCCTTGCAAGGTAGCCACAGCTCATTCAAGGAGCTGCTTATGGGTACAGTGAGGGTGGCCATGCATGATTCAAAGCACCCTTCCACACTTCAGATCCAAACACTACACACTTCTAATTTTCAAAATAGCCTCAGTGAGCCTTTCGGAAGTCACAACTATTTCCATGTATTGAGGAGCATTATTTTTGTGGTTTTGTCTGGTATTGTTGGGCAATGATTTGTATAGCCCTATGAAGTATACGCTGAAACAAAGTAAAAAAAAAATCACTAAAGTAATAAACAAACTTACTAACCCTATATCGATGCTCCCTGTGAACACTTCCCAGAAAACATTCCATGCATAATACACAAGTTGGATCAACTGCACAATCTCTGATGGAGGAAAAAAAGAAAAGGAAATGCACAAAAATACTTATACGCTCAAGAAAAAAAAATTCAGGCCATTCTATGTACATGGAAATCTTGTTCATTAGCTAAGGGTAACAAAATGGGAGTAAGGGAGAGAAAATGAGGAGAGGGGATTAGGTATATGTACATCTGCATAAATGATAGTCTCTATTTTTGTCCTTCAGCCATCCATTTCTAAGAGTAAGCAGCAGAACTTTTATATTTATGTTATGAAATTATGAGGAAAAAGCTGGTAACTTCAGAAACAGACAATATTTTAGCAAATAAATAATTTTTAAAAAACTACAAAGCATTATTATAGATTAATAGTTTAAATCAGATTTTTAAGCTATTTGAGTTATTACAGGAGGAGTTTAAACTCTGTAGAACTGTGAAATGACATATATTCAATTAAAACACTTCTTGAATTGCAATTTGGCCTTTCTGTTTTGTCTGTCTAAAACTCCTGAACTATTATCACTATATGAATGATTTTTAGTGTCCAAACCTACAGCAAATTTCAAAAAACCATTAAAAGTTATTACTGTACTAAGGTGGTTATTAGTTGTCTTCAAGAGCTTTGGAATAAAGTACTATTTCCTATGCTAGCGAATTAATGGCAGACTCTTTAAAATTTTATTTATTTAATATTAAGAATATCTCCTATCAAATGATGAAAAAAATATAATCTTTTTCATGTCCATTAGATTCCTTTAAAAATATTCAAAAAGGGCTGACTACCACCCCCATTATACTAAAACTGCAATACAGATGAGTATACTTATCCATATGATATGAGCTTGTTAATTAATATCCCATTTTGGTTTGATATTTGCAAAATTGTTAATACCCTACAGTATTACAATAATCATGTGAATGTGCTTTTGAATTATATACCCCAAATTTGAAATTTATTACTATGTGAAAAATTATGGATACATTATACAATTATTTAACAATGGAAAGATAAAATCATTTCGGACTCATAGATTTGGATAGCAGACGTACTGTATGCCCACTTTCTACTTAAGGTAAAGGTTTCCCTTGACATTAAGTCCAGTCGTTTCTGACTCTAGGGGGCGGTGCTCATCTCCGTTTCAAAGCCAAAGAGCCGGCGTTTGTCCGTAGACACTTCCGTGGTCATGTGGCCAGCATGACTAAACGGAATGCCGTTACCTGCCCGCTGAAGTGGTACCTATTAACCTACTCACATTTGCATGTTTTTGAACTGCTAGGTTGGCAGGAGCTGGGACTAGCAATGGGAGCTCACCCCGTCACGCGGATTCGAACCGCCAACCTTCTGATCGGCAAGCCCAGCAGCTCAGCGGTTTAACCCGCAGCACCACCGTGTCCCTTTCTACTTATGAACAAGCATTTAATTGATGCAATGGAGGATTGATATTATATTTTATGCTCAAAGTTAAATGATTCATTTAAAAATTATGCTGACTATGTTCAGTATGCAATTTAATGCATGTGTAAGTTATTTCCATGTAACAAAATAAAAATATTAATTTTATGTATATAAAGATAAAATTCTGACATAAATATAGACTACAGTAAATAATTAAATGTAAGTGTAACTTCACAGGCTTTCTAAGGAAATCATACTGTAAGCTTCTCATATCAGCATAGTTAAGTACCATTATGAAGGCCCCCAGAAAATATCAAATAAGATTCAAACTGCTATAAGGAACAAGTTGAGATAGTTAACAACCTATGCATCTTCCTAAAGTGACAATTCAATCCAGTACAAAACGTCTTTATTACCCTTTGAGGGGAGATGGGCGGTGATAAAATTTGATAAATAAATAATGCAAATAGACTTCATTTCCTCATTACTGCTTGAAAAATCCCACAGCTTTGTCTTCTAATCTAACCCAATATCTCTCAGAAATACAACAAAATTGAAGAATGAAAATAATTAAGAAAATATTTGAAGAAAAAGAATGAGGTTAATCAAAACTTGTCATATGCTATAGATAAAAAGCAATTATAAAAGTATTTAAAAGTGTTTCACTAAGCTCTAAGAAATGGATGGACAGATGGAGATATAGATATATAGATATAGATCCTAAACATCAACACAAGGCCCCAAAATTTTATTGTATTTTATCAAATTTCTGGCCATATTCTCAGATCATGTGATAGTATCCAGCGGTCTTTTCATGTTTCTGTCAAAGTAGAAAAGTGTTTGACTTTCTAAATCTACCACTGTAATCTCTTTGGAGAACTGAAGACTTTCCAAGTTTTGTTACAGTACCCCATGGTACTTAACTTTTTTACCTTTCATTGTGTGTTAGGCACTGTTGCTTCTACATATTTCTCCTCAGACCTATGAATCAAATATTATAAACTGTAGTCTTTTTTACAGCTATGATGTTTTTCCCACTCAGTCTCTTTTTCTTTTCTAACTTCTGGATTTTCATATATTTATCTATATCAACAGAACAATCAGCAGAAAATAAATTTCATTTTATCCTGTGTTGTAAACATAAAAATGAGCATGTCAGACTTTACAATAGATTTGAGTACTACAAATCCAGAAGTACAAATTTTTAAAATCATTTTTTTTCTTTTTGAGGCAATATTAATGTAGTTAAGATGAATGTAATTCTGGGGATGATTTATATATTTAAAGGTAAAGATTTCCCTTGACATTAAGTCCAGTCGTGTCCAACTCTAGGGGGCAGTGCTCATTTCCATTTCAAAGCCGAAGAGCCGGCATTTGTCCGTAGACACTTCTGTGGTCATGTGGCCGGCATGACTACACGGAACGCCGTTACCTGCCCGCCGAAGCAGTACCTATTAATCTACTCACATTTGCATGTTTAGAGCTTATATTTATTCCTTATTCTAAGAAAATGTATATGCCACTAAACTTCCTTTAGAAGGAAATTCTTTTCCACTGTACCAATTACAACTGCTTGTTGAGAAAGGTGGATTTATTTTCTCTAAGGCATGTCAGCAGGTATCTTTTTTAAAATCTTTGGCTATTAACTAGAAGAAGGAATTTCAGAATACAGCTCCACTCTGGACTTAGCTTGAAAGCTACTGTATGACTCTGCTGAAATCCTGGTAAGCATTAGAATTCTTGTTTGTATGAGGATCAGTTTTAATACCTGCACTTCATGCTAAAAAGTACATACAGAAAACAATGGGTCACAGGTTATCATTTTGAACCTTTTATCTATGAAAAAGCATATACTATCTGATCATCTTAATTTTAAGATGACCATAAATTTTACTATCTTGAACAAACCCATGAAGCAGTTTTACAAACTGATTTGATTTACCCTACCCTAGATATTCAACTTAAGCATTTTTATTTGGTCTTTTTGGTCCTGATGCTACCACTGCTTCTGAAATTCAATGTTTAAGGTTTTGGAAGAATTACATATCCTAAGCCAGCTGCCTGGTTCTATATGATATTTTGGAAATTCAATGACACTAACCATTATTTACACAATCACTTGTAAAAGGTCCTGTTCCTGTAACCAGAAGACTGCTTTTAAACATGTAGTTAATTTCTTTTGATGTTAAAATGAGGTTAAAACAACAGAAAATATTAGCTCCTTGTACAGTGACATTCATAGAATCTCATGAGTCAGCAGGTTGTTACAAAAAGGACTTAAGATTTTTAATAGCCCTATGTTCAATAAGGCACAAAATGAAAAATTATAATTTGATCTAATTTTTATTACCATTTTCATACTGGTCTCCAATAGTTATAGTCTTCCAAGATGTAATTTTATTAGCACACCAATAATTTATTCCCTAGTGATCAGGAAACCTTCAGGAACATTTCAATAATATTACACATGACAACTATTTAACTGATTTTAGTAACATACCAATGTAATCATGCTAATGTTAAAGGTCAGCTTAAAACAAATGATTAGTACAGTTACCTGCAAGAATAGGTGGGTTCTCCAACTTTAAAAACCCGGCCACAAAGATGTGAAGGTTTGTTTGATTGCTCAAGTTTTTGAAAGCCATATGCAGGATCTTCACCACAAAGATACCACTCCATTGGGCCCAGAAGTACATGTTGTGCAAGCATATCTTCTCTTTCAGGGGCTGGATTAGGACCTCTGCAGTAAATCTGGGGCACATAATAGGCTAGGTGCTTGTATATTTCTTCAGGAAGATCAGATGCTTGCAGCCATTTCTTTAAGAAAAAAAGTGAAAAAAAATTAAAAATTAAAATATGATATAGCTACCCAAAAGTTTCAAGAATAAAAGCTACTGATTAATTCTGCACTGTAAAACATTAAAGTCAACATTAAAGCTGACTTTAATGCCCACAATTCAAAGGAACACTTTGAACATACTGAAGTGCAGTACACCCAATAAGAAGTTGATGTCACCTCTCTTCAGTACAATACATTCTTGTATTTCGTCAAAGAAATTACTATGCGACATATTGTATAAATGTTGTTCAAAAATAGAAGTCTGAACCAAACGGAATTCAAACTCTTTTTTTAAAATCTTCCTAAGGATTTAACAAAACTCGTTAAATTCATCATAAAGTACCAATCGAATTACCAATCATCATAAAGTTGTACACAGGAATGTACAAGAATTGCTGTAATAGATTGAGACAAGAACCAGGCACTCCAACATTTCTGTAAATGCTTCTTTTATAGCAACCACTCATATATTTTTGGAAGCTGGTCCCAAAGATGATCATATATATCATTTGTAGACATTTTCATTATATATTTTCAAACATTATATGCCCAGAACCAAAAGATTTTCAAAACTTACATCTGGACCTCTTCCTAATGTTTTATTGCAGCTAAAATAGTCTGTAAGCAAACAAAAGTTGCTCTGCTACAGACCAACCATGCTGACATATGCCCATTAAAACTATTTTAAAACAATTAAAATTGCACAAGTTCATCTCCCTTACCCTTCACCTATAAAGGAATCATGGGCATTTATCTTGAACATGTAAGAAACAAGAATGAAAATGTAAATAAGGCACTTTAAGAGAAAGAAATACTGTGTCATGCCTATGTTATGGCTTGTGAACTGCTGCAGTGAAATTCAAAACTAATGGATAACACTAAGTTATGGGACAACATGATAAAGCACAAAAATGGCACATTTGTCACCCTCTGATCTTTCAATAGTGTGGTGTTGCAACTTGTATATAATCGAGGTGAGCAAGGATGAATTAAAATGGCCTTACTTTAAAAAAAAACTTTGCTGACATTTCTATTTATGTACATATATTACAATCACATCCTAGCTAATTCCTGACCATGATTTTTCCAACATACTCCCCCTCCCCAATTTTTATATAAATATATTATATAAATATTTATATAAACACTGTATGTGCAGACCTTGACCACAGGGGGGAAAAAGGTGTCTTCTGAAAAAAACCCTCCAATTAATTTTACTGCTAAGCAGGATGTTATCAGCAGTGTCTGGCAACAATGTATTATATTTAACTTCAGGAACTTTGTTTTATTTGAAACATCTCATTTTGTCAAATACTTAAATGAAATATTGTTCAAGCTAAACAACTGGAAATAAATGTACTGTCAGCTAGCAGACTACAAGTTGAAAAATTTTGTATTCTACGAGGGCTAAAACAAACTATCATTTCAAACTAACAAAATAAGATTTACACTGAAGCTTACTTTTCTACAACATTTGTGACTAATCATTAAAAAAAAATGTCATGCTCCATGTAAGCAGTACTTCCAGTCACATTTTTAAACAACTTTCAGCAACTATATCCATTAATTCTTAAAGCCATTCCAAAAAATTCATTACATATGTAGCATGAGAAAAGTCTTCTTAAAAACATGCCAAATTCTCATTTTTCTTTTAAATAATACATACCAGACACCTAATACTCTTTTAAAACTAGTACAGCTATAAAGCCATTCTCTAAGACCAATTGCTGAATACATTCAGGAAAAGTGAACTATGTGCCCATTGAAATTCTATACCTAATGCATTTTAAGAATGGATTATATCAGAAAACACATTTTTCAAATATATGTCAGTTTTATATTAGTGTAATACTGAAATGCTATACATAAGTATTTGGAATAAGTCCTACTAAATGCATTGGAGCTTGATTTATAACAATAATCTAAAAGATTATATAGTAATTGTTATGTATTTTACTCAAGAAAGCTTGGAAACAGAAGTGTACTTAAGGATGAGAATTGTTGATCAAAATCACCAGCAATTCTCACAGTGTAACTTGCAAAGAAGTGAATAAATACAAAATAATGGTAAAATGCTCTGAAGTGTGCATAATAAGAACATTCCACAGTTGAGCAACAGCACTTTAAAACCTATCAAAACGCTACAAAATATTACAAGTTTTCATCTAAGTACAGCATCAAATTAGATGATACAAAAAGAGATGGAGAACATGGAGAAAAATCTAACCATTGGACCAGATCTCTCAGAGATCTAGTCTAGAATCCTATATGCCAGAAGTAATGGCTCTTACTTTTAAACAACAGTACAACAAAAACAATTTTCCCATCTAAATTAGGCCACTGCAATGAAGTACCCAGTAGCAGATTTTATATTACTGTAAAGGACTGTGAACTCAGTTCAGTAGACACTCAAGCCTCTTCTCTAGTCCCACAATGCAATCAGCAGCATTTATTCATTTATTTAATCCTTGTTTCAATCTTTAATAATACTCATTTGTGACCATTTTTTCACATTATAACTTGTAAAGAAACTATATATAGTTTATATAAAGAATCAGAGTTATAGAATTATGGTATATAATGAAGAAAAAAAGTACAGTCCCAAATAATATTATAATAACTGAGTTTTAATTGTCTGCTCAACACAGTAGATAGATTATATATGTTATAGAATAGATAAAGTATTTTTCACACTTTAATTCATACTTCCATGTTTTAATTATCATAAAATTTCAAAAATATATATTCAAACCTATATTATTTAATATTAGCTTGAGAACTGCATACTAGACTATCAGCTGATAGAAAGATTAAAAGGTAACAACAGATCATATTGACTGTAAAAAAGTGAGTAAGAGTTTACAACTATTTTCCTACAAGTACTCAGATAGCTGCACTGCAAACAGGATTCAGCTGACTATGAACATATAGTAAATCTCTCTCTCTCTCTCTCTATATATATATATATATATATGCTACTAAGTCACTAACACATTTCTAATGTTTTAGAACCTTACCTTTACAAATAACTGAATTTATTTAACTCTGAACAAACTTGAACCAGATACCTCAATAAATGAATTATGAGGCAACCAGGAGAGAACTTACCAACTCTTTATTATTTTAAATATATAATTCTTCTTGACTACTTATATTTTAAAAGACTGATATCAAAAATAATACCCCATAAATCTGTAAATAATCACATCAGGACAACTCTCAATCTATACACTTACAGCAATTTAAAGGGCAAAATTTTACTTAATTGCTCACGCATCATAGCAGTATTTGGGTAATGAGTGCGGTAGTTTATTCATCTGGAAGCAATCATGCTTCAATACTAGGCAAATAGTGAATTTGTACTTGGCATTTAACTATCAGATCTGCCCTTTAGAGCTGGTCACATAAACAAAGATAGGTCAAATAACCAGCATTGACACTATTATAAAAGAAGATTGTGTTCTGATTAACCAGGACAAAAGGAGTTATTCAATCTGCCACTAGACAGTGCTGAGGATCAGTATTACATCAGCATTCCCCAAACTGATATTTTCCTTTTTTTAATAATAAATTTTATTACAGTTTACCAAATGCAAAGATAAAAAACTAATACAAACTAGGAAAAATATAAAAAAGAAAAATTAAGAATTAAAAACTTCAAAAAAGAAAAATATAGTAAATAAATACATAAAGAAATGACTTCCCCCTTCATCAAGACAAGTACAGTTTCAGT
Source organism: Candoia aspera (assembly GCF_035149785.1). NCBI lineage: Eukaryota > Metazoa > Chordata > Lepidosauria > Squamata > Candoiidae > Candoia > Candoia aspera. The sequence continues at coordinate 45,551,346 of NC_086153.1, forward strand.
AACTTATCATCTTCTGATACTACAACAAAGGATCCCTTCTTCCCATATCTCATCTCATATCAATAAACAAATTCTTAAAGCCCCATCATTCAATCCTAATCAGCAAAAGTCCATTAAGAGTTAACATATGTAATTTAACCTTTATCCAATAAATCAATTTTATATTCCTTTCAACATAATTATCACTTTCTCTAAAAATACAACAAAACAATCCCTTCTTCCCATATCTTATAACTTATCTATAAACAAACCTTTAAAACGTAGTCATTCAGTGCTGGTTAGCAAAAGTCCATTAAGTGTTACCAGAAACAATAACATACATATTTTAACCTTGATCAAATAGCCCCACTTTACATTTTTTCCCTTTGTTTTTAACAATCTTGCTTTTTAATTCCTTTATTTCTTTTCATTTTCCCAGCACTTGATTTCATTTTCTCTTTGTCTCTTCTCAAAAACTCCTTAAAACTTTAACAGATCTCATTTGTAAATCCAAAACAAACAGGTTATCCAAGTCACCCTTCTGGTTTGTTATTTGTATATCTCTTTTAATTATTAGAACATCAGCTTGTTTCATTTGTAAATCCAGTGTAACATCTTGTTCCATTTCATTCTCACAGCCTGTTATTTTTATATCCACATTATAATCAGCCTCAGTCTCAGTTTTGTCCAGTGAGATCTGTTCCTCTTCTATAATCTCTTTAAGTCCCATTTTTATAGTAGCAGACAATCTTGAGAGAAACTTCTGCATGTATTGTTCCCAAATATCCTTGAAGTCTTCCACAGGTATTTTGTTTCATTCTGTATTAATGGATCTCTTCTCTTTTAATTATAATCTTTAGTTCTTTCTGGTTCCCTCTACAGTCTTACCTTCAAAATCCCCTCTTACCATGTTTTTCTTATAATTAATTCAAATTCTTCATATATCTTTTATAAAATTTCAAAACAGCCCACAGGAACGAATCTTGTAATTAATTTCAGAGTCTTATTTCAACTCTGTCTGGTCCCTTAGTCTGTTTATAACTTTCCAAAATCAACGTTCTAATCACCCTTTTGCTGTTTATTCCAAAATATGAATCTTTTAAGTCCTTAAAACTTGCATAAAACGTTTTTTGGCAAGGATTGAAGGAGACTCACCCAGTGTGATGAAACAACCCCTCAACTCCTAATGCTCTAAACCAGGCATGTCCAACCCGTGGCCCTGAACATCTAGTAATGCGGCCCCAAGGATGAAACACAAGAAGAGTAAAATTAGAATTAAAATTTCTGACGAACACCTTGAGAACTCACTGACAATTGCAACCACCCATTGAACCAGACACTGATGCATTAGTTTCACAAAAACAAGGTTAAATATTCCACTAGTTTTATGTTGTCCTCTTTTTAAAAATTTTATAATAAAAATATAAAAAATAAATGAAGTTTTATTACTTACATACATTAACTATATTATATATTTTATGTGTGGCCCAAGACAATTCCTCTTCACTCAGTGTGGCCCAGGGAAGCCAAAAGGTTGGACACCCATGCTCTAAACCCTCCAGAGACTGCTGGCTTTTTTGGCAGGAGGGAGGCGATCCCAAGTCCTCTTTCTTGTCCAGAGAGGAATTCCGAGAAGCTGAGCCATTCGCCCGCTCCCTCGTTCTGCTGCAGTCACTAACTCCACTCACCATGGAGCCATCTTCAATTTGCCACTGCTTCCCCAGAAGTCCCCCCAAACTGGTATTTTCCATATGTGTTGGGGCTACAGTTCCTACAATACGGGCACTGGTTATACCAGCTGGAATATATGGGGTGACCAACAAATTTGTGACATCCATTTCTTTTTCTGACATGGTTTCAAATCAAAAGAATGAGATCGTTAAATGTGTAATATTTTGAAGTAAACTAAAATAACTTGTCTGTAAAAACTATAAATTTGTGATGAAGTGGGGTATTATTGATAAAAATTATGCTATAATTAAATTTTAGTCTTTAAAATATAAACCTTTCTATTTATTATTTGCCATAATAGGCCTATATAGCTAACCTTCTAGAATCTGCTGACAGGATAAGCTACATAGTTAATTAAGTATAAATGTCAATCTAATAAACCAAATTCTATTGTGGGAAAACAAAAACATGTGATTACACTTGGAATAGAAAGTAAGCTAAATGGAGCACACTTCAAATATTGTTGGTTCACACTCCTTGCTTCATAGAGCAATATACACTCAGTATGACTGCAAAATAATTATATTAAAAGACCTTTTCTCCTTGTATCCACATTTACTGTAATAAATTGGTCTAATATTATAGGGTGTTTTTTTTTTGTTTTGAAATCTTTACCAGCAGCTGTAGCATTAGCCTGCTGCAGCTCAAAAATAAAGCAAGCAAAGTAATGAAAGAAGTGTTTTGCTTGCTTTATTTTTGAGTTGCAGCAGGCTAATGCTACAGCTGCTGGTAAAGATTTCAAAACAAAAAAACCCACCCTATAATATTGTTACCAATTCATTTCAATTGCTCAGTTTTCAGTCAGTTTTGAACCCAGCAACACAGCAAAGACCAGAATTTACCATAGGATATACTGAACACTGCCTACCTTACCCAAACGGTGAAGTAGGTTTTTGCCTCCCTAGCCTGTCCAAGCCAAGGACTCAAAACCTTCTTCCCCTACCCTCCAAACCGCCTCTTTTGTAACCAATTTGCCTCCTCATTCTCTCTTCCCAAAGGGGAGCAACCCCTTCTTACCTTTCTTGGCTAGAATTTCAGTCCTCTTTTCTGCCACCTGTCTACCGAATCTCTCCCACACTTTGGGAGCTCTTCATACTCGGAAGCTTGCAGGACCTCATCGCTCCAGGACAGAGCCCCGCCATCTCCTCCCTCCACTCGCCTCTTTATTTTTTCTAACTACAGGCCTGAGAACCCAGTTCCTTTCGGCGCCCTCCCAACCTCGCTCTTCTACCGTCCTTTGCTTTGACCCAGTTCTGACACTCCACCTGTCTACCGTCTCCGTCCGTTTTTCGCTCCTCGTGCCCGCCCCCCGCTGCTTGGTTTCCCGCGCCGGAGGCAACTTCTGCCCGCAACTTCTGCCCGCAATTTCTTGAGAAGGGCCTCACCAGGGCAATGTCCGAGGAGGAACATTCCAGCAAGCTCCTGTCAAGGGCCTGCACTTCTGTCTCCATGTCGGACGCCATCTTCCTCTCCTTCCCCTTTCCACCTCCGTCGCCAAGTAAGTGACACCCGGAACCGGCCCTTGCCAGCCCCTCTATCAGGAGAACCAGTTTCCGTTTAGGTCTCCACCTCAATTCCGCTCTTACTCAGACGCCCTCCAACTTGGGGAATCACCCTTGTTCTAGTGTCGCCTCACTGACGGAAGGGAATCCATTTTAGGATCTCGCGAGGCACCGTGGGAGATGTAGTCACTCTGACGAAAGGAAGGTACGACCACGGATAAGGGCTGCGAATGTTCGAACGATGGCGGCTTTTATTACTTTTGAGTGCCATGTAGACGCCGTCCGGATTTTCGCAGCCCCGATTCAGTAATTCAAGACGAAGGCTGCTTTGCCCTTCAATGAGGTGACGTATTCCCACTTTCAACCGCCAAATGGTCTTGTATAATGTAGCCCAGATGTCAAGTTGCCTTGTGCATATAATGTTGTTCCAGCCCGTACAGCTGCCGCTTCGGAGCTGCCTCCAAGGCTTACTGTCCTCGTTTGCTTAAATAGAAGAATATATTCGAGAATAAATGGTAGTGCCTTTGCACATGTATAGAGTGTGAAACTGAGTTCTGCTACGTTTTATTTTACATTTTATTCTGCATCTGCCTAAAATATTATTCAAGAACATGTGGTACTTGCAATAAATAGGGCAATTATTCAGCATGCCCTTTTTCAGGATACTCTATTTCACCACAAATTGAGTATGCTTAATCAATTTGGAGCTGTTTTCCCTCCCTCCTTTTCTTTGTATTCTTGCAGGTCACTGTTTTTTTGCAATTTTATTACATATGAAAATAGCTGTTTGCTGCTTTATCCTGTAGGGAGCAGCAGCATACAAGTATGCACATCCAGAATTACATAAGCATTGCATGTTATGTTATGGCCTACATTTTTTGCTTTTATATATCTATACTAAAACAGAATGTAAATAACACTTATATAGAAATGATAGATGTCTAGGAGACTTTGCTCAGATACCTTTTTTCCTTCCAGGAAATTGCTGAAAGAATCTGGATAAGTTTAAAAGGAGTTAGAAACAAAAGTTATATCATTGTGAGAGATTTCTACACTGTACCTGAAATGCATTTCTAAATTAATTTACCAAGTTCTCAAGAGTACAGGCTCTCCCTAATGAGAGACTTCAGCTATTATGATTATCTGCTGGAAAGCTAACTCACCTGTCCAATAGATTTCTCTTTTGCTGACACTTGCATTTTGCAGAAGGTTGAAGAAAAAATAAAGAAGTCCCCTAGCTGGGCCACATCCTGACCAACAGTGTGGAATTGATTGATGCAGTGAAGATGTCAACACCTGTGTGGAAAGCAACTAAAGGGGAAGGAGAGCTGGGGGTATGTGGTCACATACCGTGGGCTTCAAGGAAGATAGATTTTAATGAACCTGGGTGAAAGGTAGACAGCATACCACAACTTGAAATGATAAAGCCATTGCCCCCGCCCTGTGGAAGATCTTGCCCCCTGAGGTGAGGTTGGATCCCAGTCTTTTGGCCTTCAGGAAGACGGTCAACACCTGGCTCTGCCAACTAGCTTGGGGATCCAAGAGTGATAGGCAGCCCTGGGGGTTGGTTGTTGGCTTAAGATACTCTCTCCGCCTTTTAGTTTCCCTCTTTTATTTTCTATGTTTTGTACTTTTTCTATTTTTATAATGGTTTTATAGCTCTTTTTTTTTTGTAAGCTGCCCAGATCACTTTTATGGTCAGATGGACGGCGTATAAATTTAATAATAAATAAATAAATAAATAATAAACAAGCTGAAGAGGGATGAGAAATCCTAAAAAAACAAGATAGGGAAAATACAGGCACAAACAATCCCCTTAAGAAGAAAAAATGGGGAAAAAATTAAAGGCCTCTTTGGACGAAGTTTGATATAGTGATTAAAGCCACCAAGTTAGAAGCCAGGCGGCTATGAGTTCTAGTCCTGCCTTAGGCAGAAAACCAGCTAGGTGACTTTGGGCCACTCTTTCAGCTCTTGGAAGAAGGTAAAGTCAAACCACTTCCAAAAATCTTGCCAAGAGAATTGTGTGGACTTGTCCAGGCAGTCGCCAGAAGTCAAGATTGACTTGAAGGCACAATGTCTGTCTGTCTGTCTATCTATCTATGGATGAACAAGAAGCTAACAGAAAAAACTGGGAAGCAAAAAGAAGATATATAGAAAATGGAAGCAGGCTTCTTACTAAGGGGGAATACCAACTGGTAACTCAAGACTATAACGATGTCAGGAAGCCTAAAGTTCAGAAGGAGATTAAACTAGCAAAGAATGTAAAAAATGGTATGCCTAAAATAAAACTCAGGGAAGCTATTAGTCTGTTGTGTAGTGTAGAGCAGGAAGTAATGACAATGAATATGGAGATGGTGGAATTACTTAACACTTTTTTTGTATCTGTTTTCTCTCAGAAAAGGGAGAAAGCCCTTCATAACATGACTGAGCCCTTCATAACATGACTGAGCAAATGGGAATGGGAATGGGGGGGGGGGATAGAGCTCAAGATTGATAAAAGTATGGTAAGAACCCACCCTGCTACCTTAAATGAATTCAAATCTGCAGGGCCAAATGAATTACTATGTGAGACGGGTGGCTATATAAATGTGATAAATAAATAAATAAACAAATAAATATGACATACTAGCTGGTTGAAGATGCCGGTAGGAGTAAGGAATAATCTTATAATCACTGGGAATAATCTTTGAAAATCTGTTACTAAAATAATCTGAACAAAATAGTATAAGTAATACAACAAAGTTAACTTGAGAACAAAACAAGGAAGTTAAACCTTCTTTAACTGCCCCCCATTTAAAAAGCAATGTTTTTGACTACTTGTCAAAATTAGCAAAAAAAAACCAGAACAAAACACCAAAGGTTTTAACCCTACCCCCAGATAAACAAGGCCTGCAAATCCATTTAATTCTACCAAAAACCCAAAGTCTCTCATAAGCATTTTTCATTCTGCACCCATTTTTCTGCATTATGTTCACAAAATCTATTTTGACTACATATTTCATTTGAAAGAGCCATGTCAAATTAACTTCCCAAGTAAATTAAAAAATTCTAAAGCAAAGAATTTTCCAATAACCATTGATCTCTCATTTCAATAGGATAGTAGTATGAAGATGTATAGGATCACAAAAAATAAACTTTTAAAAAATGCATTGAATTATATCATAGATGTTGACATGATTCTTTGAAAGTTAAACATAGATCTATATAGTATTAAAACTATTGTGTCTGTTTGCCTGTTTGTAACCTTTAACTGGGTGAAATGGTGCATCATAGGACAACACTTTTTGAACCAAGTTACCTCAGGTGGGCATCCAAAATTACAGAATGCATCCAAAATCCAGGACCCATTACTTCCATGAGACTGAAATTTGGCAAAGTTGTGGCTGCTTCAGTGCTGCCACACTGCCACCACTTCAGCACCGCAGCGCTGCCACAGTCAGCCACAGTCACATGATTGGCATTTCCAACGCTCCCTGACAGCTACCCACAAGTCAATGGGAAAGCCAGGAAGTCTAAACTTGATTGTGATTGCCGATGCTCCCTGCCAGCTTCCCACAAAGAAAGTCAGTGGGGAAGCCAGCAGGAAGTTGCAAGTCCAAAGCCAGCAGGCAGGTAAGTGGTGCTGCTAGGTGGAGGATGGAGTGAGGGGGTATGCGAGAGGTGTGGAAAGGGTCAGGGAGTGTGTGCAGGGGTGCAGCACAGGTCAGGGAGGTTGCATGAGGGTGCAGGTGGGGAGGGTGCATGGGGGTGCAGTGCGGGTTGGATGTGTGGGGCTGCACGAGGGAGGGAGGGAGGGAAGGAAGAAAAAGAGAGAGGGAGAAAGTAACAGGGAGGGAGGGAGAACAGGAAGGAAGGAAAGGAAGCTGGCAGGAAGTCAGAAGTCGCTCCCATTTCCACTGCTTTTTTGCCCGCCCATGGTCATTCTGTTTCTCTATTTAGGTAAGGAAATATCTCTGAAACAATGACCCAGTGGGCCACAGGTTATCTAGTAAATTCTATTATTGTCTAAGAAAGGCACATTATAAATAGATAAAACCCTCAGTTTAATCGACCAGTTAGAGAGATGTGTCAGACCTTCAAAGTAGTCCAACTACAAAATTCCTTTTTTCTACTTCTGCTCTTGAGAGAACAGAAAATGGGCTTCTATGTGAACCTCCCGCTCCCCCTACCAAATTGTACCTATACCCTGCAGGTAGATTGCTAATTGAAGAAACATCCAGAACATTAAGAGGACATCAACATTGTTTTTGTTAGATTTTTGCTTCCCATTACATTGACACTTCAGGCCAATGCATCCTGAGAGTTCCATTTACATTAATCAGATCACCAAACTCAACAATAATGACTTGTATTTATGCATGCAATGCTGATTTGGCGGGGTGGGGGAGTGTTCATATTAGGCTGACCATATGTCCCATTTTGAATGGGACAGTCCCGTTTTTGTAACATTTCCAGACCATCCCATCGTTTTAATATAAATGTCCATTTTGTCCCGTTTTCTTAAAAACCTTACTTAAAAATTTGAAAGTTCCCACAAACCTGTCAGAATGCAGTCTGACTTCGAGTGGAAGGATGGGGAGCTCAGCAGAAATGGTCGGAAAAAAGCCGCAGAGCTCAATCCGGCGGGAAACCTAAAAAGAAAAAAACAGGATCAGCTGATAGGCAGTGATCAAAGGGCGAGCCAACTGGCTCCTGCCTTGAAACGGGAAGAAAAGAACGTAAAAGCACAGCCAGAGGAGGAATGGCTTGTTGGGGAAAACCGTTCACTAGACTCTCCAGCCCAGCCTTGCCTCTTGCAAACGAAGGAATCCGAAGATTCCCAGCCCGAGAAAACTGGAGAAGTTCCTGCCTGCCGATCCAGCATGTCGCCCAGCCCTGCCCTTTGCCATCCCAATGTCCTGTTTTTAACCCCGTCTCGTTTTGCCATCCCAATATCCTGTTTTTGTCTCAAGGAAATATGGTCAGCCTAGTTCATGTTGAAGATACCAGTGACAAACAGGTTTCAGAACATATGCTTTAAAACATGCAGGAATTTTCTCATGACTAATCCTAAACACAAGAATTATTGGGAGGGGGGATTATATCACAGGTGTGGATCTGGTGGCTGCAGGAAGTTGAATTTTACCTGAAGTGCTCTACAGATGGAGAAGAGCCTTGCCAACCAGTTCCTAAACCTATGGAAACCATTGCAGATGTAGATTGTTTTCTGGTGTGCGGCTTCTACTGGATCCAAAGTCTCACCATTCCTTAAAAGCTCCTAGACTGCAGACAGACCCAATGACAGTATAGCTCCTTTATTTATTTTTTGATGGGGAGTGGAGGAGGGAGAGGACAAATTTCAGAAAGTTGTACCAAGCTACTCTCCCATCTGTTGCCATGGCTAGAAGAGTTGGTATAACTATTGAAAGTGATAGAACTGTTTAACAATTTCAGCACATAGAAATGTTCTTTCCAATAGATAATTTTGCATAACCAGAAACTGAAATGGTCCCTAGCCACTTCACCATAGCCAACAGTTAAATCTTTTAATAATCCTGGACAATATGGTCCATTTTTAAGGAGCATTATAAATATTATAATGCTCCTTAAAACATTATACACACTGTGTATAATGTAGACATTATACATTCACTGTGTTATTTTCACATAATTATTTGATGTAAAGAAAAATGTGTGGAATTGGATGAAAGAAACCTGAGGGGGGATATTCTATCTATCTATCTATCTATCTATCTATCTATCTATCTATCTATCAATCAAATTTGTCACTGCCCATCTCCTCCCACCAGAGGGACTCTGGGCAATTTACAACAATAATCAATAAAACAATAAATATACAATAAAACTACAATATCTAAAAATACAGTATCTAAAAATACAATTACAAGTAAACAATAATTATAGATAAAAATAGAATCCAAATGGCAGATAATAACTCAAAGGCCTGCCTCCTGGACCCCACCAGATGGAATTCTCTCACTGATGGGGTCCACAGCATGCCATCTCTGCATGATCATGTGGGACTGGTTGACGTAACAGGGAAGAGGCGGTCCCTCAGGTAGCCTGGCCCCATGCCATGTAGGGCTTTAAAGGTGATAACCAACACCTTGAATTGGACCCGGAAGCAAACTGGTACTCAATGCAGCTCGCACAGCAAACGTGTTACATGTGCCCTTCTAGGGGCACCAAAGATTCTGGACCAGCTATAGCTTCCAGATACTCTTCATGCACCCCATGTAGAGTGCATTGCAATAGTCTATATGGGAGATAACAAGGGCATGAGTGACCAAAGGGCTTCCCGATCCAGGAAGGGGCGTAACTGGTGCACAACATGAAGTTGCACAAAGGCACTCCTAGTTACGGCTGCCACTGCTCTTCAAGCAGGAACTGTGAGTCCAGGAGGACCCCCAGATTATGCACAACATATAACAACATTTTCATGTATCTGAAGAGCTGTAATAGAGATGGCACAAAGACCTGCTGCCTGCTGCCCAAAGAACAGCCACTAAATATATGAGAGAGATGGGATACCAGTGCTCCTCCAGATGCTGCTTAACAGCAGTTCCCATAATCCTGACAGGAGTTGAAGTCCAGCACCAGCTATAAAACCACAGCTTCATTACTCAAGCTATATTCACTCTGGAGCAGTATTGTAATAGAATAACCAAAAAGAAAAAGCAAAGATAGACATGTTGGTTAGAGTAATATTTTTATTAGGCTAAGTATCTGACACAAAATGGAGTATAAATGTTAACTCCTCCATAGATGTGGCAAGGTGGTAAGCAAAGCAAAAAGGAAAGTAAGAGTACCAATCGAAGTGAATATTTGTAGCTCAGGGTGGAACTATGGAGTCCTTGGTGCTCTCTCAGCCTTGTTGTTTTCTTGCAGACGTTTCATACGTTGCCTAGTCTGGCAATGAAACGTCTACAAGAAAACAGCAAGGCTCAGAGAGCACCGAGGACTCCACGGAAGTAAGAGTGGCTCTTCTTCGTGCCATTTAGTTATAGGTAACCTTCCCTGATCTGGTTCCCAAGGGATGTAATTGACTACAACTCCCATTCCTCCCATCCATTACCTGTTCTGATTTTGGGGTTTTGATTCTCAAAAAGAGCTACAGAGCACACAAATGTGCAAACATAATACCTTCTACTTAAAGCAGCTGCAACTTTTCTCAAAACCATACAGCAACTATAGATAGCAACCATGCATTCCCAGGAAAAGGAAACCACCCAGAGTTGCTCCTTGAGTGAGATGGGTGGTGACTAAATTTGAAGTATAAATAAATAATAAAATATGCATTTGCTTTGAAGAACTGCAGGCTGATGGCATGTTTATTCTGTCATGCACTCTGAAGCACTTGTTTGGAATCAAATCCAAAATACTGCAGAGCCCTGTTATGGGCACTGGTGGCTATAGTCCAAGATACCCATTGGGAATCAGGCTGAATTACAGCCTTAACATAAAAATGTGGGAGTAACTTCCAGATATTCAAATTAGGTTCTCTTGCCTAATCTGTCGCCTATAAAGTCCTTTAAGGTATAAGGTCAGAACATCCAAAGGACCATCTCCATCTCATTGTTTCTGACTGTCCCATAAGATCCAACAGGGTTGGCAAGTTTTGGGTCCCATCTAATAAGCAGTGTCATCTTACAGGACCCAGGAGGTGTGCATTCTTCCTCTTTTGGAACAGCAACAGCTCCTGAAGTAGGGATGGCTCCAACCCTGCTGGCCTTCAAGAGAGCTCTGAAGACCGGGTTGTTTCTCATGCCCCAGGCTAGGGCATGGTGTGCATTCACTGTTGAAAATATGTATATTTACTTTCAAGAGTTTTTCTTTGCCTGGTATGACTGTCTCCTATTAGGAATTTTAATGTATTCTTTGTTTTTATTCATCAACTGTATATTGTGGAACATAATACAACTGGAGTTGAGGCTTGTCTGCTTCTTAATACATTTTAGGAAATGGCTCAAAAACATTCAATTCAGTTGTTTTAGATTTTTATTTCAACCACAGATAGTATTCCAATGCGATTTTATACATGTCCAATCAGAAGTTAACTCTGAGTTTAATGATATTTACTCCCAGATTTACAATTACAACTCATAGATTTGCTGTTTTCCAGTCTTTCATGGGTTAAGGCTCATTTCATCAGAAACATTAAGTGTTATCCTTGATTGGCAAATCAATCAATAGACACCGACATAACTATCTGCCCTCTGAACACTTGGGCATTCCATGCAGCACAACAGCGTTCTTTGGCAACTTACTTAGATACAAGGGCACACTTATTAGGAAATCATATATTATACATTGTTCTAGTCATTGCCCCCATTCAGGCATTTCACAGAATGCACAAGGGCTCAAGGTGGAGACAAAGGCAGCAGTTTGATCCTTCCTTTCTTCCCAGTGAAGCAAAATGGCTGTGCACACACATATTTATGAAGACAGCTGGGAGCAGCTTATGAAGCAATGGTGCAAATCTAAAAAAGACACAGCTCCTTTATTCATTGAGAAAGGTGCTTTGTATACATTTCCCTGCATTACAAAACACCTCTTTCAAAAGTTGTGTGTTGTCTTATTCTCTACAAAATACATCAATAGGCCTCTCTACAAACCCCAAAATTAGTTAATATACTTTTCCTGTTTTAGAGACTTTACACATCCTTTCTTCTAGCATAAGCCAGGTGCTGATGATGATTACTATTATTTTGATATTATTTTATTATCATGGTAACATATTTTTATGTTTTTAGAAGCTCAGGGTAGTCTGTTTGGCTTTCTCTCTATATATAACTTGATAAAAAACCAATGAGCTGGGTTAGAATGAGAGACAGTAAATAGTTTAAAGTCATCCTAAAAGATGCAAGCCTGGGGTTCTGAATTCAATTCACCCAGTTTAATCCAACACTCTAAGTACTGCCTTTCATACTGAGTCCTGATGACTCAAAGTAGTCATCAAAGCCTGCTGACCTTATTTTGGTCATATAAATCTAGAGGAGGTGGTTTTCTGAGTCAATTCACTAACAATAGACACAAAGTCTAAGAGTTTAAAATATGTATCTACGCAGAAATACTTTACCCTCTTTTTGCAACCACTTCCCTTGTGGGATGAAACTGTAAAGTTACATCAGACCCTGTGCCCATTATATGAACATTATACACACATCCAATTCTCTTTCGCCATAGTATCTACTCTTCACAAACAGTAGAAACCAATTACTTTGTTCTGGAGTAGTCTCATTGTGTAGGGAGCTTCAAGCACAGTGGGAAAATTTGCAACATGATATCACCATAATTTATGTATGCATGCTGGTGGATAGCAGTGTAAGAAACTAGAACTATTGCACAGTTTTAACATTTCAATTATCCTGGGAAGGTATAACAAATCCAATATCTCTCTGTACTGTCTTTCTAGAGGGATTGCAAGATGCTTCTTTGTCATACAGACTTCAGTTATGCTGCCTAGTTCACTAGTTTGATGCTAACTTGTATAATTATAACTATTTTAGTTGTATGCTGCCTTACACTTGTCAAAGGAAGCTAATCCAAAGATGATAATTCATTAATATCATGATTGATATTAATCAGTCAATAATCAGGAGATACTTCAGCTGCTAGATGATCTGCTACTTGGAGAAAAAGGGCTGGAATGAGAATCTGCAGAAAAGTAAACCCTGAAAGAATGGAATCTTCTGCCTATCACTTTATAAATCAACTTCTATGAGATTAGGACAGTACCATGATTAAATTCAATATAAGTGTTGCCTCGGTTCTGATGTTTTAAGTATTACATGGTTAAATATAAAGATAAGCTGTAATTCAGGACGTTTTTAGATGTCTTAATTGAAAATTGCATCCAAAAAGAAATTTCAAAGAAAGAATGTCCCATGCATGGGTGAGCAATTGTCCTTCCATCCAATACCCCTTTTATAGATAAAATAATTGTAGTTTTTGCAGTTTAAAAGTTGCAAAACTTAAATGAGTCAGCTCCTTGAAGCAGTAAGCATCTTTTTTCAGCCTCATGTGGAAGACATGAGGCTGAATCAATAGTAGGGGTGGTTTGTTCACATGAAGTCCACTTTATTCATTTTCCAAGGATACTCAGCCTTATTAGCTATGAATGCTAAGTATATATGGAATAATTTACAACAGCTTGCAGAAATCTTAAAAGAAGCATGGCATCAGAAGTAACCCAGTGAATCACCTAGTCAAGAGGTGTACAATTTCTGAAATAAAGGGGCCTACCTGGAGAAAGCCATCCATTGACATGATGACATGACTGAACCAATGTCTTACATCATGTTTTTGAGAAGAATTGCAGTATTGGAATGGAACTGGGAGGCTTTTAATGTTAGGCTCCCCTGATGAGGACTCTGTTGGCAGATTGCTAGGAAAGCCTTTGGCCCAGGAGAGATCAGAAAAGTCACACACCAGGCATTTCTATAAAAACAATTTTATTTACAGAAAGCGAAACATATTTAAAAGCTTCTGCATTCTTACAGGCTCTCAGTGAGAGCTGCTTAACTCTCTACATGCCTACATAGAAGGGAAACAGAAACTAAAACAAGTCCAGGCAAGTTCTTTCCCCCAGGTGCAAAAATTCTTAACATTCGAAAAGGGGACAGTTGAATTCAACCTCTTAACCCAGCCAAAATGATTAGTTACCATAGTAACCTTAATCTGTAGTAGAAAACATTAACAGACTCAGCAGTAGATCACCAAGTACAAACTTTAGACAACTTTACTAGAATACTAGTTTCAAACTCAGACACTTGACAGAGTATGGCTTGATAAGAATTTCTCAAATTCTTGGCTACCCCACCTCCACAGAAAAGAAGATTCTTCCAGCATTTTTTTTTAACCAACATTTATTAAAAGAGGATAAAGTTATGGAAATCTCAGCAACTGGATCATTTTGTTTAGAATTCAATGCATCTCCCAGGTCCTTAAGACTTTCTTAGTCATTCATGGCTCCTGTAGGGTGAGAGGATCTTCTATTAACAGATAACAGAGGAATGTTCAGATGGTTAAAATGTGAACCTCTCTCCAGTTCTAAACATACACTACACTTTTTTTTTATTGCTGTGGAATCCTCATGACTACTTCTATAGAGTGAAAGGCTGGAAGCTTCAAACCCCCTCCCCCAGAGACCTTCTGAGGCTACATACCGTAGCTCCATTTCCTCTTGCTGTACAGCTTGGAAGTTACTGCTGCCACCACATTTCTTTCAGGTGGATGCCTCTACCTGGTGTCCTTCCATTAAATCTGCTGTATGATAAAGACAGGATTCCCACAGCCTGTGCATCTTACTGGCAAGAGAAAAAAAAATTGAAAAAGGAAATCAATTCTATAGCACTACCTCCCGGTCCTGCAATCTTGAGGTGTGTGACTAGGCAAATCAGCCCATCCTCCTTTGTGGGCAGGTAGACCAATCTCACAAAAGATAAATAGAAATAAACTTCATTAAAAAAAAGAAAAAAAGTATAAACATTCACTTTTAACTTTAAATATTATTAAATAGTATCATACAAAATGGTAGAGGACAAAAATATACTGCTATTCAAATCATGCACAAGTATCTTAAAAGAACCTTCAATAGAAAAATATACAGGAAAAGATAAGGCTCTGAGCAGATACCAAGATGATGCTGATCTACTCCTACGTGTAAGCAATTTTGATATAAAGAAATACCAATTTGCATAAAACACACACGAAGTCTGAGTTTATATAGTGACAATAACCACAGACAAAATATTAAACTTAAGAACAGAGAAAAAAAATTAGCATGGTTTTTAGCTTGTTCCTATTCCTCTAGACAACCCTTAGAACAAATGTTTCCTGTGTGTTACCTAGAATAGCTTTCTTCCTGCAAATTCCAACTTTAATCAGAGACTGGGGGAGAATATTAGTTTTCTCTTTCCTGCTCCCTTGCCCCCAGCACACAGCTTTTTACTTGTCTCCCTTCTGCCAGAGAACTGCCTATACTGTAGTTTCCAAAAGACCAAAGCTGCTTTTGAGTACTGCTCAAAGGTTCCAGAATGTCTTCTTTATAATTTATACTGAATGTATTCTTCATAACTTTAGCTCACTCGTGTTCACTCAGTGCCTGGACTGAAGACATACAAAGATCATATATATTAACAAGCTTGAGTTCTGTTAGATGAGGAAGGGTGTGCACACAACAGGAAAAAAAATGTCATTCAGAACAAAACAACTCCACTATCCATCAGCATATTTTAAGTGTCCTGTGTTCTGATGAAACAAAAACTTATGCAGAACCATGGGAACTTGAATAAGGTAGGGAAAGTGTGCATAGCATGGTTTCCAGAATTCTTTCCAAGCCCTTTCACAGCAGTGGGCATAGGAAGTGCTATATTTTCTTCAGTGTAACAAAGTAATGTACAGGCAGCCCTCAAGTTGCAACCATTTGTTCAGCAACCGAAGTTACGGTGGCACTGAACGAATGGTATGTACTTACGCCTGGTCCCCGAAGTTACGGCCACTGCGGCGCCCCCACAGTCACGTGATCAAAATTCAGGCAGTTGGCAGCCCGCCACAATTCTGGCTGCAGGGGCGCTTCAACTCTCACCTATCTCCCCCCCATTTCTGCCCTTTTGGCTGTCCTGCACAGCGGCACTCCTCAGCGGCAGCACTGGGGCTGAAGTATAGAGGCCTGGGGCCCTCAGCAGTTCCAGCCAGCCACCATTGCCCCCGGGTCTTTACTTCAGCCTCAGCACCGCCTCAGTGAATGCTACCTCAAGCCTTGCACTGCAGTTAGCGCCACAGTGCAAAGCCCCCACCATCCTGTGCTCTGCAGGCCCTGACGCACCCAGCTGACCTTAGCTATTTTCCTCCTGCTGCTGACAAGGCATGCCCTCCTGACCCTATGTGAGACAGCTGCTGGCCACGCTAGGCCTTCTTCCCAAGGCCGCTCGTACCATTCTCCAAATAGTACGCCCCATTCTCGCAATGCTTTGGAAGGCCTCAGAAGCTTTCCAAAGGCTTTCCATGATGTGATGTTTCACCTAATGACTGCACTGCTTAGTGATGGAAATTCCAGTCCCAATTATCATTGTAACTCGAAGACTACCTGTATGGCACTTGTTCCCGCTCTGCCTTTGTGTTGTATCTGTGTGTCTGTGTATGCGTGCACTAGAAAACATGGGACGACTGTACCCAATCCACAATCATGTGACCAGGAGGATGGCGGGAAGGGTGCTTAGAATGGAGCAGTCTGCAGCATTCCAAGCTTCTCCCATAGTGTAGCACTGGGGGAATTTTTTCTGGAATGTTTTTCTCTGCAGCCCACAGCGGGACCATTTTTAAAGTAGATCTTTCATTGGCCAGTATTTCCCCATCACCAATTTTTTTCCCATTCTGCTTTTAGAGAATTATCCTCCTGATGGACAGAGTCCTGAGCAAAAAATGTGTGCATGTTCCGAAACACTTTATCCTTTATCATTATGCAATGTCATTACCAAAGCTTGTTGAACTCATACAGCTTATGTATATGGTTTATATTCTGGTTATATCATTAAGTGGAGCAAGTCTAATTTATTGCCTTTGGGATATATGATAATCTATAGATTACTATAAGAGATTAGAATTTATATTGGTACAGACTTGGGTTTACGGTATATCTTTCTTGAAATATATCACAGTATATTAAATTAAATGTCTAGCTGCAATTTCAGTTGATATAACTCAATGGTTACAACTCCCACTAAGTCTAATATATATTTTAAGAGAGATCATAATCCTAAACCCTCATAGATATTTTACACAGATAGATAAGCTAATGAGAAAAAAAAACTTATGGCAGGCTAAACCCCTAGGATATCTTTGGCTAACATAAAGCTATCTTATGATGATGGCAGCTTTAACTTACCAGGCTTTTATTTTAACATCTATATTTTGGGGGAATGAGATTTTTTATGATTAAGCTCCTCTGTGGCCCTATTTGGAGAACAAATGTGTAACACCTTTGAAATCTTGGCAAGTTTTAGGGGTCCAGGTGTACTAAATGGGGATCTTCATTTCCCTCTTTGAAAGCTGCCAGACATATTTCATTATTAACAGAAACTGATGTTGGGGAATAACCTATACTTGAAAATAGTGGGGAAGATGTTTCATCGGAATGCTTGGGCTAAACAAGGGATCAATACTTTGAAGCAGTTGATTTCTAACAGTGGTTTTAAAGACTTGGAGAGATTGCATGTTGAATATGACTAACCAAGAATACTTGCTTGACAGTATATACAATTGTAACATGTACTAACTAAACAGTATGGCCCAGATGCTCTAGCAGTCTCTGAAGCACGTGCAATTTCAGATTCCTTAAGAGATACAGTGCTGGAATGGAAACCAAGAATTCAATTTCATATGGAATTAAAAAGTAAAATGAAGGTTAGTATTAATTGTACATCTCAATTGTGAAATGAAGAATTGGAATAGCTAGTTTTGGAGAATAAATGGATCCAGGTGTTAATAAGTGTGAAATTTATTTATGATTTAAAAATTAAATTAATTCAGAAAATATTATTTTGTGTTTATTGGACCCCTCAAAGAATGTTAAAGTGCTGGGCTAGAAACTAGGAAACCGTGTGTTTTAATCCCACCTTAGGCATGAAAGCCAGCTGGGTGACCTTGGGCCAGTCACTGTCTCTCAGCCCAACTCACCTCACAGGGTTGCTGTTGTGGAGAAAATAGGAGGAGGAAGGAGTATTAGATATGTTCGCCGCCTTGAGTTATTTATAAAAAAAAAATAATAAAGGCAGGATAAAAATAAAATAAATAAATTTAAAACGGGGATAGAGATTGGATTTTTTATGTTAGCATTATAACACAATGTAACAGATTTTAACTCATGATTTGGTCTAGTTTAACTATAGCTTTGTTTTGGTTTCAAATTACTGCATATGTCAATACATTTTGGGCAAGAAATATACTTAAGGATTTCAGTATGTGCCAGCCCTTCAAGGTAGGCCAGACTAGGAAACCAAAGTCATGCATGCTACTACTTTGTTGTTGTTTATTCGTTTAGTCACTTCCAACTCTTCGTGACTTCATGGACCAGCCCACGCCAGAGCTTCCTGTCGGTCGTCAACACCCCCAGCTCCCCCAGGGACGAGTCCGTCACCTCTAGAATATCATCCATCCATCTTGCCCTTGGTCGGCCCCTCTTCCTTTTGCCTTCCACTCTCCCTAGCATCAGCATCTTCTCCAGGGTGTCCTGTCTTCTCATTATGTGGCCAAAGTATTTCAGTTTTGCCTTTAATATCATTCCCTCAAGTGAGCAGTCTGGCTTTATTTCCTGGAGGATGGACTGGATTGATCTTCTTGCAGTCCAAGGCACTCTCAGAATTTTCCTCCAACACCACAGTTCAAAAGCATCGATCTTCCTTCGCTCAGCCTTCCTTATGGTCCAGCTCTCGCAGCCATATGTTACTACAGGGAACACCATTGCTTTAACTATGCGGGCCTTTGTTGTCAGTGTGATGTCTCTGCTCTTAACTATTTTATCGAGATTTGTCATTGCTCTTCTTCCAAGGATTAAGCGTCTTCTGATTTCCTGACGGCAGTCAGCATCTGCAGTAATCTTTGCACCTAGGAATACAAAGTCTTTCACTGCTTCTACATTTTCTCCGTCTATTTGCCAGTTATCAATCAAGATGGTTGCCATAATCTTGGTTTTTTTGAGGTTTAGCTGCAAACCAGCTTTTGCACTTTCTTCTTTCACCTTCATCATAAGGCTCCTCAGTTCCTCTTCACTTTCAGCCATCAAAGTGGTATCATCTGCATATCTGAGATTGTTAATGTTTCTTCCAGCGATTTTAACTCCAGCCTTGGATTCCTCAAGGCCAGCTTGTCGCATGATGTGTTCTGCATACAAGTTGAATAGGTAGGGTGAGAGTATACAGCCCTGCCGTACTCCTTTCCCAATCTTAAACCAGTCTGTTGTTCCGTGGTCTGTTCTTACTGTTGCTACTTGGTCGTTATACAGATTCTTCAGGAGGCATACAAGATGACTTGGTATCCCCATACCACTAAGAACTTGCCACAATTTGTTATGGTCCACACAGTCAAAGGCTTTAGAATAGTCAATAAAACAGAAATAGATGTTCTTCTGAAACTCCCTGGCTTTTTCCATTATCCAGCGGATATTGGCAATTTGGTCTCTAGTTCCTCTGCCTTTTCTAAACCCAGCTTGTACGTCTGGCAATTCTCGCTCCATGAACTGCTGAAGTCTACCTTGCAGGATCTTGAGCATTACCTTACTGGCATGTGAAATGAGTGCCACTGTTCGATAGTTTGAACATTCTTTAGTGTTTCCCTTTTTTGGTATGGGGATATAAGTTGATTTTTTCCAGTCTGATGGCCATTCTTGTGTTTTCCAAATTTGCTGGCATATAGCATGCATTACCTTGACAGCATCATCTTGCAAGATTTTGAACAGTTCAGCTGGGATGCCGTCGTCTCCTGTTGCCTTGTTATTAGCAATGCTTCTTAAGGCCCACTCAACCTCACTCTTCAGGATGTCTGGCTCTAGCTCACCGACCACACTGTCAAAGCTATCCCCGATATTGTTATCCTTCCTATACAGGTCTTCTGTATATTCTTGCCACCTTTTCTTGATCTCTTCTTCTTCTGTTAGGTCCTTGCCATCTTTGTTTTTGATCATACCCATTTTTGCCTGGAATTTACCTCCAATGTTTCTAATTTTCTGGAAGAGGTCTCTTGTCCTTTCTATTCTATTGTCTTCTTCCACTTCCGCGCATTGCTTGTTTAAAAATAATTCCTTATCTCTTCTGGCTAACCTCTGAAATTTTGCATTTAATTGGGCATATCTCCCCCTATCACTGTTGCCTTTTGCTTTCCTTCTTTCTTGGGCTACTTCTAGTGTCTCAGCAGACAGCCATTTTGCCTTCTTGGTTTTCTCTTTCTTTGGGATGTATTTTGTTGCCGCCTCCTGAACAATGCTGCCAACTTCTGTCTAGAGTTCTTCCGGGACCCTATCTACTAAGTCCAGTCCCTTAAATCTATTCTTCACCTCCACTGCATATTCCTTAGGAATATTAGTGAGCTCATATCTAGCTGATCTGTGGGTCTTCCCTAATCTCTTTAGTCTGATCCTAATGCTACTACTACTTTTGTTATAAGGTTATAGTAAGAGAATCTTGCAAGTTTGAACATGCTTCCCCCTTCCTCCCTCCCTGTTTATAAGAACTAGGGACGGTCTTGTCTGAGACACTTAAGTTATAGTTTTGGCATGGACTCAGATTTGTTTTATCTGACCATTGTGTTGGTTGCAGCTCTTCCTCCTGTTCCTTGAGGTTATTCCTTCTGCCCATTATAGTATGATGTTGAACTATATTCTGAAAACATGGAATTTGTCATCTCATCAAGAATTTTGACTCTATCAAGCTGGGGGCATGGAAAAGAAGATAGTTTTATATAACTGGAAAGAAATTTACTCCCCTGATTTTACAGAATGGATTCAGGATATGAGTTTGTTATTTATTTTTCGGAAGTGTGTGTTCTACAAAAATGAGATGACCCAAAATGTTGTGATATAGTCTAGATTTACTGATAACCTTAAGGACTGAATTAACTTTATATTGTTATCTGTAGTTTGATACGTATCTTTTTTTGTTTTTCTTTCTTTTTTGGTCACATTTAAAACAAATGACTGTCAGACTTCCCAGATAGGCCAGGTCAAGAAACAGACACTCCTGGGATTCCAGAATGCTACTTTTTTGTTGTAGGGACTATTAACAGAATCTTGAAAATGTGTCCATAACCTTTACTACCACCTTTTTAAGAACAACACATTCAAGTTGGGGCTGTTTCAAGTCTCATTCTCACACTTTCTACTTTCCCAGGACTGAATAACCATTTTGCCTCTCTTATTTCCTTTCCCAGGCCGGAGATACATTCCTCTACCATCACTGTAATATAGCCCACAGCTGCCATGAAGCAGTTTTTAACTTCCAGATCTGAAACTCTGCACATCCCTAGTTATTCCACTGTTATACCAGGGGGGAGGGGGGCAGGTAAGGGAAAGTGGTACATGACAATCTTCCAATTAAGCCCAGTATTATCCAGTCTTTCAATGTGTTGGGTATTTCCTGCTTCATTTTAAGAGAAAGGTGGTAGAAGAGGGTTGTATAAGCAGTGCAATTTATTAAGCCTGGAATGCATGCATACACAAAACTACACAAGGCAGCAAGTTTTCTTCTCTCTTTCCCCCTGCTTGGGCCCTCTCCATCTTTCTTAAAGCAGGCTGTGTGTCTGTAACGGAGTCTCTTGGGTGGGCTGCAAGCTAGACCAAGTGGTATTAAATAGTTGAAGGAAGCCAGGGAATAACATATGTATCTATTATATATCCTGCCTTTCCCTCTAAATGGTGATCAAGGTGGAAGTGATTCCTTGCTTTTTCCTGACAGAGAGAACACCTTTGTTCAATCTGGATTAAGCATCAATTTGTCCTCCTCTACCAAGTCCATGACTGATATCAAGAATTGTTTAAAGACCTGAACATCTTCCTTGGATGTCAGCCCTTGATAACCAATAATATTGTCTAGATCTCATATTTCCCACTGGGTCTTGGAAAACATGACTGACTCAACTATGACAATTAACTCACTCTGTACCCAAACTGAAAGTGCAGTGGTGGTTTATAAAGGCCCCCCAGCCACCATGAAGTAATCTGAACCTTTTTTCCCCCTAGTTAACATTAACAAAACCTTTCAGTATCCCAGCTGAGGTCAGAAACATTAGGGAGAAAATCAAGTTAGCCATCCCCCCTTTTCCACAGCGGGGGGGCAGGAAGAGTAGAAAAAAGGAAACCGAGATGGAGCACCTAGGGACTCTCTGAGTTTGCAAGACCCCCCTAGCCTTTGTCACTGTTTTGAAGAGATAGTTGAGGGACAGAGAGACCCTCTTCTGGGTTATTGGAACAGGCTATGCACAACACCCTCCAACCCAACAACTAAATTGTGTTTTGTGAACAAAGCCACTGCAAAAAAGTATCCCAGCTGCCAATTTCTCAGTCAGGCCTATGTGTCTTGATAGACCACTTGCCCAATGCCCCCAGCCACAGGGAATTTATTTTTATTTATTTTATTTTCTATCCTGCCTTATTTTTTATAAATAACTCAAGGCAGCGAATATACCAAATACTCCCGTACGCAGGGAAGCGACAAACCTCTCATAGGGACTTGTTCCTCTTCAGTATTCGATACAAAAGTCCTGACCTAGGTATTCGCACGGGAAGTCCAAGGCTGGCGGTTCCCGCTTCCCCCCTCCTCTACCAGCCCAAGGAAGACTAGTACAATCTTATGCAGGCAAGGAACTTTGGAGTTTATTTACAGAGATTGTTATAAAACGTACCATTTGAAGATGTTTTGCTGGTAGCCGATATTTAGGTAACTTAAACAGCGGAGGCACACACTGGAATACAACTCACCCCTAATTCTGTGCAAATTCTAGAGCAGTTCAGTCCACCCAGTAGTGATGAAAGAGCTAAACACACCACATGGTTGCCATGTTCCGACTGCAATATGGCTTCTGTGCTTTTGAGAGCCACACGACATATAGAAATTCAGTCTTCAGCTATTAAAATGCTACTTGTCCTGCTGTAAAATTAAGGCACGGGAATCTTACGGGGGGGGAGGGGGGAGGGGGGGGAGGGGGGAGTACAGCACATCTGAAAACGAGTTGCTTCGACGGCTGTCAGTATCACTCCATCTGACCACATTTGGCGAGAGGTGGGCTTCCTTCTCCTGCAACTTAGCGGGCGAAAAAAACCGAGAAAGGCGCCTGGCTATAATTAAGATAACTTTTCTTTCGCAGCGTTTTGAGCAGGGCTTTGGGAGGGACGAGGGAGGGGTGAGCAAACCGGGAAACGCAGCGCCAAGTACAAGCCGGTTGGGGGCGCTCCCAGGAGGAGCAGCCCCAGCTATTTCACTCCCCTCCTCCTTCCCCACGTTTTGCAGTCATGGCGCTGTGGAAAGAAAGAAAAAAACGTGCAGTACAGTACAGCACCCTTCTTAAGCTCACACAACGCTACTTGGAGTGAAAGGGAAAAACTAATAACTCCCAAGGCACCCCTTCTAGAGTCTGATTTTAATTGCGTTTACTAGTGAGTAAAGTCTCGGTGCAATCTATGGGACTCACTTTCAGGCGCCTGGAGATCCTCCAGCTCAGCTTGTGGTGCATTGTGGGGAGAAAAGGTTCCTTCTTTTATTTTCTTTTTTGCTGCAGTCAAGTACAAATTCATCCGAGACTGCGCCCTGTGCAGCACGGAAGGGATTTACTTTCGAGTAAACATGTACAAGGTAACACCGGGACCTACTCAAATCCCCACGCTCCACGGCGTGTACTTTAGACCTTTACAAGAAAGCAACCCCACCCGCTCGGATTCAAGAAACCTCAAGGGCCCCTCTAAAATCTAGTTACGAGCTGCCAAAGGAGGAAGCGGTGCGACAGCCACGCAGTTCTTTTTGACTGTTGCGAGCCCGGAACTAGCCTGAGATCGTTCTCGGTCTAGCGAGCGGACCTGGGGCCGCTTACCGGTTCGAGAGCTCCAGGAAGGGGGCTCAATTACGAGTGGTGAATCTACAGCCTTTAGGAAGGACCGAGATATGGGGTAATCGAACCGCACCCCTAATTCCCTAACATTACCGGTGCGACTAACTAGTAAGGGACTCTACCTAGAAGCTACCTAGTCTAAAGGAAACTGCAGGTCACCTTATACAGGATACTCCACTGAGGGGTTCCAAGGTATTATTACTACTGCTGCTGCTACTACGACAGCAACTGCTGCTGACACCTTACTTCCGGGTTTGCAAACTCAGGACCAGACCCATCTCGGCGGAGGGATCCAATTTTCTCCTCTAGCCTCCTCCCCTTTTTGCTTCTGCTCCCCCCGCTTTGCACGAAAATAATTTGACAGCGTTTTGCTGACACTGGAATTTTGTACCCGAGATGGGGGGGAGGGGGCAGAGCTCCATTATACGAAGCATGCACGGAATTTCTTGAAAAGGTAAGTCCAACTCCCTTGAGTCCCCCACCCCCCAAGCGTGATCTTGCAATTAGTTATTCCACCCCTCCCCAATGCAATCGCCGAGGGGAGGGTACATCGCGCGCAGCTTGGGGAGAGAGGAGGCGGAGGGGGTGAGTATATTTCCTGGCGGAGCGATATTTGTTTACAGGATGAGCTGTAATGTAAGCAAAGTAGGACCCCAGTAAATAGCACTGTAGTAAATTAAAATTGCAATTGCCTTATCGGTGCAAAACAAATTAAGAAAAAAAATGCGCCTACAGTGATCTTGGACCTGCATGCACTTGTTGCAGAGTTGCACCAGGTAGGCAAACGCTTAACAACTTCCATTCTTTCATTAAGCTACAAGCTCAACTTTTTTTTCTTTTAAGTTTGCAGTTCAGTCACTTTCGGTATGTACGACTGAGTAGGCGAGGCCCTCCCTGCCTCCTCCTCCTTACTGCAAAATATCCCAGTAGGAAAAGAGCAGAGCACGGAGGTTGGCAGTCCCCCCCCCCCCCAAAAGATGTCCCTATTGCTTAGGATTTCCTTGGGCGGTTAATTGCTTAAAACTGAAATCGTGTGCAGGCGAATGTCTTGAACGACGGCAATTAAAACTGAAATGACCGTGTGTGATATTTTAAATATAGTGCGTGTCTATGTATATGCAAGGCGCAAGCCTGTGTGCTGTTTGGCAAGGTACCGTCTGCGTGGATCTGACACATGTTAACACGCCGCCGTACCTGCTTGCAATCGGTGGGAAATTGAAAAGCTAGAGATTTGCATCTTGGCCACTCCCTAACTCCGTACACCCATGCTTGTTTTCCCCATGGCGTCTGCTGCTTCGTATTCGACCAAGCAAAGAGACGCTTAAAGTAAGATGGATGCACTTTTTTTTCGCAGACATGAGTCAGATTCAGTCCCTGAAAATTGAGAAGGTAGTATGGTTGAGGATTTTGTTTTGTTTTGATAAAAGAGGAATATGAAATGTCAGCCCTGAGACTATTGCCTTGTTTCGAGAGACTGGGAAGTTTGATCTTTCTATGCATGGCATCAACAGAATCAAAGTCTGTGGGTGTAGGTCTGATTACTGTAATGCAAGGATTCACAACATACAATCGAGAGTTTATGTTTTATGCAACTTTTGGTTGATCATTGCTAAAGCATTTTGGTGTCCCCAAATAATCAGTCATAAGATTGTTAAACAATTTCTTTTCAATACAGATACTTATAAATGTGTGGCAGCTGGCCTGCATACTGTACTGTAGCATATTAGCATTTCTTGTTTTCCTGCACAAAAGCTGGCTCCCCTGCCCCTGATTATGGAAAATATTTACCTTTTTTTCTTTAGAAATATTTCATTCCTATGCATTGATCAGTTTAATAAACTGACAATAGATAATCTCTCAGATTTCTTTGGTCAGCTTCCACCCCTTATTAAATACTGGTGAGCTGAATCTGAATTTTGATTTTACTATACCTAAACTCTTAACACTATTACAATAAAGCAGAGTCATGACTAATTAACCATGTCAATTTGAATAATTCTAGTTAAATTATGACATAGCCTAGTTGATATAAAAACAATATGCAGTAATTATAACAATATGGTGGAGCAATCCAAGGTGGCTGGAGGAGCTAGTATCTCTTCTACTAGGGAACAAGCCATTGTCCTCTTCCCAGGATCTGCTGTTTTGGGGCCCACCACTGTTGAATACTTCCGTGGGCCAGTGTTGCTGGCTGGGGAATTCTGGGAGTTAAAATCCACACTTAAAGTTTCTGAGGTTGAGAAACACTGCTCTGGGCCACACTTCTCTAGGCCATCTGTGGAGATGACAAAACAAGGGTGCTGACTTCATTTTCTGCTCCTTATTGGCCACTATGTGAAAAAGGAAGCTGGACTAGATGAACCACTTTATCTAAATCAGTTTTTCTCCACCTGGTACCCTCTAGATGTATTCAGCTGCAATTCACACTATCCCTAGCCAGGGTTGGGAAAAACTAATTTCAATAATGAGGACTCAAGGAAGTAGCCTGAAGCTGTACATATATGCATTTTACGTATATAGCCTCAGAATTGATCTATGTAGTATGGCCCCAGTTTGGAGACTTCTCTCAGTTCTCACTGTGTGGGATGTGGGTGTGAGTATAGCAGACCACAGTGGCTGTTTCAACATGCTAAGCCCCAATTGCACAAAATATGCTTTTATTGTAATGTTAATAAGTATACTAATATAAGGATTGTGATAGTCATGATGTGGTGGTATAGACATTGTGCTAAACCATAATTTTATTTGATTCATGAGTTAATAAAACCTAGCCAGAATAGATTGTCACAGAAGATTTTCCTCACATTGACAGATGCTCTCCCCTGCAATATCTTATATCTCAGGACAAAGGTTACATGAGTAGATTTTAAATAATCTTTTTGCGGTAATTGTACCATTTGCTTTTAAATGAATGCAAACTAAAAAGTAATTAACATGTTTTAAATGACATCTTGCTTGCTTGATTACTGAAGCCTTTTGAATTTCCTGACAGTGCATCCTGTATGTCTGTTCATAGGAGAGTTCAGATCAATGATGCTTCCTAGGATTGCTGCAGTCTTATACCTGTGAGTAAGCTGTATGGAATTAAATGGGGCTTACTTTGGAATAGATCTGCATAGAGTGCAGTTCTGTTTGAAATAGCTTGAAAAGCTAATATCCATATGGGACTCATTTGTAATTCATTAATTATTGAGTGTTCAGAATTTTGGTGTGACTGTCCCTAATTGAATATAATCCAGCTTTTTTAGTGACACAACCAGTCAGCCAGGCAGCATTAGGTTTTTAATGCATTTTTACACAAATATACAAGTGGTTTTGTCCCTTTCTTCCTCAGAAAATGACTTTTTCAATTCTTTGTTATTTTCAGTTACGTGCACTTTGTGAAAATACGGCTTTTTATTTCCATCTTTGATGAAAGCTTTGTAAAATTGATAGATTATATATTTTAATATTTAAAATGTTTTAACAGAGTGTTATCTGTGGTGATTTTTAGAAATCATACAACTTGGGTTTATGATAAGAAAGGCTTATAAATAATTGTATTATTACTATGCAATTAAATGGATTTGCCATGAGCAAGAGTTTTGCTTTCAAACCAGACAAGAATGAAAGGCTTGATTTTATGAGATCTTGTGCTTTTGACAGAATGACAAACATCCTGTGGTCCTCAAGTATATCTCTGCATTTTTAATGCATTTTGATAAATTAAAGAGGATTTGGGAAATGATTTCAGTGTGTGTGAATTCTCCAGCTAATAAGATAAAAAAATTCATTGGTCACCACACATTGTACTCACATATCATGAGAAGCCATTATTTCCTTAAGCCTGATTTATTCCATAAATCACAATTGAGTTTGCACAGCATGCTAAGTCATAAAACCATGGTTTACAAACTGTAACTGCATGGTTAATGCTACAGCTAAATGAACTGCATTATATCTTAGTGTGATGCTTGTACTAGATCTTTAACAAAGGTGTTGTTTGTTAAAGAACTGGAATAGGTCTGGAGACCACCAGTGGAAATATATCCTATAATAAATGGCTGAAAAAAATAGCCTAAAAAGGAACAAGAAGGAATATGGTAGCACCCTTCAGATATGCCTCTCATAGAAAAACAAATTTGTTTTTTGCCTTCCTAAAGTCAGGATTTAATATTATGGTTTTAGGAGACAAGTTCTTAGGTCTCGCTCACTGAAGGGATTCAAACAGAGATTGGATAGTTATACAGTATTTTGGATATGCAATAGCTTTGAAAGACTGTGCCAAGCAGAATTTTGGACTGGATAGGCTGTATGCCCCTCTACAAGTCATTTGATTGTGTGATTGTCAGAAAAGTTACATACATGAGGATTGTTTGTTAGTAACTTGCAATGAGTGTTACATAGAAAATGGCCAAGTGCTGTTCTGTATTGTCCAAGGGTGGAAGAGATTGGATATCAGATTAAGTTACGGGAAGTTAAGTTTCTGTTCAATATTAAGAAAAATGTCCTAGTGGTAGGAGCAGTTTAACAGTGTCTGCAGTTATCTAGGGCAGTGGTCTCCAAATGTTTTTGATTGTACACCCTAATCAGGAAACCGGGGGTGGGGGCATGTATCCCAGTATACTTATGCTTAGTTATTTATAAAGTATATGCTTGTGCTACCATACAATTATATACATTGCAAAGCATACTCCAAAATAGAAATGTAAAAATAATGAGATAAAGGTAAAATAAACAGTATTCTAATATTTTCTTCCTGTGCCCCAGTGGATTGTTTTGTGCATCCCCTAGGGTGCATGCACCTCCCTTTGGGGACTATCAATCTAGGACAGAGTTGTGCTCCCTAAAATAGGTCTAAGCAGCAGCTGGACAACCATCTGTCAGATGTTTTAAAATGGATCCCTGCAATGCTCAGCAGTTTGGACTCAGTGACTTAAATAGTTATTTCCAACACTCTGATTTTGCCATTGTGCCTTATAGTTATATGTTGTGATGGTGCTCTTGTTGGTTTCTTGATAAATTTGCCTCCTTAAGTGAATTCAGTCTCATGATGATCAGATGTCAATACCGTATTGTAGTCGTATTTTGTCTGAACTTTTATAAGCATTATTGGAGTGTGTGTAGGGAGAGACAACTATTTATGAAATTATAAAGTAACTATATATAAAATGCAGCTTCAACTTTAGCCTAAAGGACTTATTAATAGAGTTGATATATATGCATTGTAGGAAGATATTGTCACTGTTCATTAGCATGTTCATTTTAAATGCATGCAAATTTAAAATAGCTCATTGATCACATTGAAGCTGAAATCAATGGAGAGGGGTCCTTAAGAAGAAAATAATGATTGAAATTTACAGACTATAGCAGAATTGTCAGCTCTAACTCTTTGCCAGAATTGGAAGATATAAAATGTGAACAAAACCAGCCAGTTCATCTTTCACTATTAGCCCGCATGCATATCAGCAGCCTGACCTGGATCTAGTGCCTTTGCATGTTCTGGCATTATAGGAGCACCAGTCTGGTTCGCAGATACTCCTTGCTAAACTTCTTAACAGACTATTTCAGAGCAAACCATTGCTTTTGCTCAGCTTCAGTGTGAAGAGTGAGACTTGTTCTAGTAATATTAAAACCATGATTTGGCACTGTATTTGAACCATACAATAGTTTATGCATGCTAGGAATGCACAAAACTGATTGAAATTTGGAAATGGAATGTTCTGGAGAACTTCAGAATATTTTGTTTCCCCACCCTCACCCACCTGTCCATGCCAAACTTCCTTCTGAATCATGCCTTTCTAGAGACCATTTCTGGAACAGTACTTCCAGTTTGGAAGATTTATGTGAAGAAATTACCAAACTGCTATCGGAATGCTATGGGCCAAGAGAAGGTTTGGTATGGTCCAGAGTTCCTCAGAACATTCTAATTCCAAATTGATGAGTTGTGCACGTTGCTTATGCATGCGTGTTGGGATAGGCTGTATTTTTGTTAAGGTTGCAGTCTTGTAGGCACCGTAGATTAATTTTCATTAATCTCAGTGAGATTTACTTACGAATAGACATTTTAAGTGTCTATTCTTAATTGTTTAGCACCTAAGAACTTTCCTTCCTGTTCTGCTTAAAAGCATATCTGTCCTTCCTGTTACTAAAATGGGAATTTTAGGAAGTCTATATGGTTAGATAAAGTAATATTAACAATACCCTGTTCTTAACTCTTGTTTTGAACAGCTTTTTAAAATTCATTTCTAATCTGTGTTTGGCAAGTTGGTTCTGAAGGGTAACCAAGTAGTTTTAGTGCTTGTTCACACATATATATGTCACCTTATCACAGTGACTTATAGCCGATGTGCTGACTTGGTACATTTTGTGCCCCAACATGCTCTAAAACACTTTTTTTGTCTTTGAATAAGAAGCAGTGCAGTTTTATTCAGTATTATACTTTGACAGTTTGAAAGAAACTTTTCCTTTTGTTGAGTTGTGCAGGGAGTTTATCCTTGTGAAGAATGGAAGTTGTTGTTTTGGGGTTTTTTGCCACAGCAACAAGGTCTAAAAGTTGAAGCTGAAGTAAAAATCAGCTGTCCTCTGCAACAATGGAACATAAGCTATCATTTACCAAGGCTCAAACCGCAACCAAGCTGATTAATGATTAGTTGACGTTCAAATCAACTCATAAAAATATTCAGTATCATCGCTTGGAATAGAAGAAATTCGAAAGGTTATTTTTGTGTGATGAACAATTAACTACCAGGTTTTTTACTCATCTCAAGAGTTTTGTTTTGATAAACAAAAATATTCTTCCTAGCAACCTTGAAATTGAGTTGGAGCAACTCTTGAATAGGAAGAAAGAGATATTTTTTTATTGATGAGTGATAAAGCATGCTTTGAGTTTCATGGGTAGAAATGAAAAATGACTGTCATGAGTGAGGATGGCGAGCAGGGGGCTCCCATCCAGGCTGTAAAGCGCATGCGTAGTACTGAGGAATTAGGTGGTCATTCAAAGAGACACAGATCAGGCCCGCCTTAGTCTTTGGGGTTTATATGTCTGGGTTTTCCCACGCTTCTTCAGTTTGTTAGGATTCTCTGTTATGTAGCAGTAATAAAACACTAGAGACCTATTCCTTGTCTCAGCGTGGTTCCTGGCTGTTAGGACAATGACAGTGAACATAGGAAGTTGCCTCATATCAGACCGCTGCTCCACCTTCCCCAGAATTGTCCATTTTGCAGCCATTTGTCATGACCTTACCAAAATGTTTTCCTAACCCAGCTACCCCTTAGCCTTAAATTTTCTTCATCCTGAAAAATATCTTATCAGTCAGTTCTGGCACTGCCCTGAAGATTTATTACCACTACTACTACTGTAAAAAAGATTTCATTTGTCTCACTTATTTTACAATGTCGGTAAGATTGATCAGAAATAACTGTCTACCACTGAAACAGAAGTCCCCTGCCATTTTAGTTGTATGATACTATGGAACTCATGATTAGCTAGTTCAATAGTAGCTGCAAAGACAGGTGTGTTTGTGTGCTTTCTAATATTCATCACTATAGGACAGTCTTACCTTTTCATCATTCTCTTTTGTGGCTTGTGTTGAAAGGAAATACATAGCAAGCCACTCTCAAAGTGATGGGTGCTGTAGTAAGAAACATCCAGGAAGGTGAAGTTAACATTTAGTTAACTTCCCCTTATTTCAGCACTAAACTTCATCTGCACATCCATTATTTTATTTACAAATATATGCTTGAACACGAGTCTCTATCTCTAACAAACCTTTTACTAAACCAGCTGATTATGTAGAATTTGTTAAACTGTCAGTCTTAGCTGGGAACTTCCTGGTCCTGATCCAGTGCACAGTCAAGCAGACTTAAACCCCACTGAAATTAGTGGCACAGCACCACTAATTTCATTATCTGGTGGATTGGAGCGATTGTATTCATAATATTAGTGGTGCTGGTGCCAAGGTGGCCACCTGAACACATTTTGCCATTATCTCTTCTGCTCCCTTCTAAAGTAAAGAAATAAACTTTATGCATAGTTAATTTATGGCCAGGCAGAAAAACCCATAAGCGTTTCTCCTTGAGAGTAATAAGGCAACATTAAAAGTTTGTACCACTTTCTTGATACCCCAGACACCTAAAGTTAGGTGTTGAAGGCAACTGCTGTAGTCTACTTAATAATAGGGCCAGCCGCATTGTCCATTATAATCTTAACACCCTACAAACAAAGCAGTTAGCTCCTTTCCTCTCCCCCATCTATTTTTTTTAAAGTAAGTGTCAGTGCTGAACTCTAGGGAACTGAAGTATGTTTTCTCAAAGCAATTGGAATGGAGCTGGATGGAGTAGTGCAGGATAGTAGAAGGATCTATGTTGAAATAGAGTTGGTTCAAACAATCTAGCTAACTGAATAGAGAAACTGACAGAAGAACAGGTATTATTGAGGCAACTCAGAGCTTGTGTCATGAGTACTGATGGTGAGCAGGAGGGGACTCCTATCCAGTGGGGAGAACGCATGCGTAGTTTAGAGACTTTGAGCTGTCATTCAAAGAAACCCAGAACAGACCCGCCTTGACTTTTGGGGTTTATCTATCTGGGTTTTCCCACGCTTTGGTAGGATTTCTGTCTACAATAGCAGTAATAAAACACTAGAGACTTTCTCCTCGTCTCGGCATGGTTTTTGCTTAGTCAGGACAGCTTGCTTTTCTATCCAGAGTTAGAGAAACATGTAGAAGGCTAGACACAAAACTTGGATACAGTGTTTGTAAGGGCAGAGTATGACTGGTCTTCTAGCCTTGATTTGCAACACTGGTAACACTGCCATGTGATGCATTAGACTGGTATGTGTGGGAATATGACTCCTGTCCAATATTGGTCCACTTTCTCATCCACTCTGCAACTTTGTGAGTTCATTGAAAGGGTCCCCAGTACAGAAGATCATGTAGTCATATGTTGAATTTGGCTAATCTTGACCAAAAGGTTACATAAGAAAGCCTGTAGAATTAAGTCAAGGGATAATTATGTGTGCTTGAGATGTTAAGAGGCCAGACTGTTTTTGTGCTTTGAAATGCTCACCCTCTGTGATCAGAATTTTTTGGTCACTACCAATTCTTAATGTGATCCTGTCTCCTTGGCCTCTTGACAATTCATTTTCAGTTTTTTACCCGGAACTGTATTCAAACAGCAGGATTTGCTGTTGACTTTCATTCTTAGTATCTCAGAAAGAAAAGACAGCTACATTCTACACCCTGCTCCATGTAGATTTTGTCACCTCTGAAGTGTTCACTTGCCATGTTTCAGTTGAATACTGATGTATGCAAGAGGAATACAGAAGTGCCAGCTAGCTTGCTGTTGTTTTTTGAGTGGTGATGGCTTCAAAAAGAGTTGGTTTTTTTGCATCATACTCAGCTGCATATGCAAAAAACCTTAGTAAGGTTAGAAAGGAGTTCGATCTTCAACAAAGTAATTGGAATGAGGATTTACTTGTAACATTAAACTTCTAAGTTCTTCTCAACCAAATCAATTCTCAAGGCAACTTATAAAACTGAGATAATACTGTTTAAAACTAATTAAAACAGACACAGATAACTGCATTTCTCTTTTTTAAAAAATTTAAATAGGTTGAAATTAAATATGTTTCAGGGTTTGAAACTTGCTTACGTAAATCCAAATTGTCACTTATTTAGCTTTGGTATTGGCGTATTTGTGGGCTGATGACAAACAAAATGTTTTTATTTTTGCTCAGTCTGCTAATTATGCTCCTTAAACCACTTAATTGTTTTTATTCCATCTCATTAAAACGTTACAAATATTGCATGTAGTCTAATATTAAATTTGTTTACTCGGAAATAACATACTATTGAATTGAAATAGGTTTACTCTTAAGTAGGGCTGTATAAATTGCAGCCCTAAATATTATGGCATCAGATCTTTCAGTGGACCTCCTTACCCCCAAATTTCATATAGCTTAGTGTTGATCTGAGAGCCAGTTTGTGTAGTAGTTAAGGCACTGCACTAGAAACCAGGAGACCACGAGTTCTAGTCCTGCCCATGGCACAAAGCCAGCTGGGTGACCTTGGGCCAGTCACACTCCCTCAGCCTAGGAAGGCAATGGCAAAGCCTTGGAAAGCCTTGCCAAGCAAACTGCAGGGACTAGTCCAGGCAGTCTCTGAGAATCGGATACAACTGAATGGATTAAAAAAAAAGTGTTAATCTAACACCAGCTCTATCGTCTGCCAGTGGTGTGGCATCTTCAGTGGAAATGAAGTCTTAGTATCCAAAGAGTTAATTGGTAATAAAGAAAAATAAGGTGAAATTACATATTTTATATTTTAGCTAGCTTCAGTGAGCTTTAAAAAATGGGTATGATTCTTGTAAGGCAAGGTGATAAGATCTTTTCAGGTGTAAAAGTCTTGTATATGTGAAGAGTGGATTGGATCATGAACTTCGTTGCAAGCACTCTAGTCTCTAACACATCTGGCTGAGTGCATTTATAATGGGGGGTGGATGGGCAAATACAGATACAATGTGGAAGAAGCAACTTTAACCCATGAGTACACTTTTAAAGTTCTTGAAGAGGATTGTAGTGACTGGCATGGTCACCCTGGGAGTTTTATGGCGGAGTGGCGATTTCCATCTGGATCTCCTAGTTTTAGTTTGATACTCTGAGCCGCCCTTTTCCTTTGTTATCAGCTTTGTTTGAAAGGGCTTTACAAAGCTCAACAAAAAGAGGTTAAAATATTCATAGTAGTACAGGCATTGGGGGAGTTTTTATGCTCCTTAGATGCACTCAACAAGGGCAACAATTAATAGGTGACTTGGTAATTAAGCAACCACACTAAAAGCTACATAAATGAAAGAGTGTGTACATGGGGGTGACGGAGTCTGCATTTTTTTGTGGAATAAAGTGCTTTTTTGTGTGTGACAAAACGTAACAGCTGAACTAATACAATTTTACTTTTCAAAAGCAGCATTTTTCAAAGTAATGGCTACATAATGCTCAAACTGTCCCTGGGAAGAACTGTGAAGAGACTCTGTTTGCCTTAGTTCCCAGAAAACAATTACAAATGCAGTCAAATTTTATATTAGGCATAATACAACAATCCGTAGTTTGTTGAAGAACCACAATTTGCTGAATTCATACAAATTCCAAATCCAAACCAGGCCGCGTTAGAGATTGGCTAATATGTGAATCCACCTACCCACCCATGGACAATTTGCTTGAAGGTTGACTGGCAACCTTTGATTGGAAGAGATTCTTGATTTTTCTATCAGTGGTAAGTTAACCCAGCTAGTAGACAATAATTATTTTATGGTTCCAAAATTTTGCTCTCCTTTTTTTCTGCCCTATTTTATTTGCTTTCTTAATCCAGTACAAAGTAAACTATACTGTATGTACTTCTTAACAGCTTAAGATTCTGAGGGATGCTACTCTGCATTCCCTTCCACAGAAAGGCTTTAAGTTTTGCTGAATTATAGATAAATGGT
The DNA here is from genome assembly GCF_035149785.1 of Candoia aspera. Classification (NCBI taxonomy): domain Eukaryota; kingdom Metazoa; phylum Chordata; class Lepidosauria; order Squamata; family Candoiidae; genus Candoia; species Candoia aspera. The sequence continues at coordinate 45,586,610 of NC_086153.1, forward strand.
GAAAAAAAGCTTTTTTTTCTCTCAGGCTGGTGAAGTTTAGTCTCAATAGGCAGGCTGATGTTAGTTTTATTATGAAGTTTGTATTCTGATTAAGGTTACAGTAATAGTTTCATTTGTGTTCTCTGTGCGTATTTCCTGTAGCACATGCATTTAATTTATGTACTCCGATAATGGATGAAGTAAAGCCCCATGGAAATATATCAAGATTTAATGTTAATGTTACTTAGTGCTTGTTGCATTATCAAATGCTTTTTATTTATAAAAATTGCTTTTACATTCTTATTAGTACATTTTTATATCAACAGAATGGTTAAAAAAATCTGATAACTTGTTTCAGACTTTTAATATTTTTATTATACTTGCCTGTCCATTGCCTTGCTTATGTTTCTTAACTTATTTTTATTTAGCTTTTCATTTTAGAATAATTTTAATGAAATACTTTGTCTTACATTTTTAAAAAATACATCCATATTTTTATGTGCTTGCAAACTTAAACAAGTACAATTTTCTGGGAGCCAGTATTGGCTCTGGATTCAGTAGAAAATTTGGGTTTTTGTCTGTGTATATGTGTGAAGAAGTCCTAATATTTTAGATTTGCTGTATAAAATAGCTATAACTCAGATTTATGATTTACTATCATATCGTTTTCTCTTCTCTCCTCCCAAATTTCTGCAAGCGATCTCTGAAAGTGCTATTCTAAGGGGGATCAGTAGTGATTCCCCAAGGAGAATGAGTAGTGCTCTTCATCTGTAAGTAGATAGTTTGAACAAAAAAAAAATTGAACTGAATTTTCTAAGACAATAGTCTTTATATGCACTAAATTCACTGATAAATGTTGCAATAGATTGAAGCAGCCCCCTGGGGCTTCCAGGTAGTACTTTTGTTCCAATATTTTTGTCATGATAAAAATATTTTTCATTTTGCCATAACAACAAACCTGCTGAGTCTGTTGTGATGCAAATGTGTTTTTATCTTAATTATTAATTATCTTAATTTTATTTTGGCAGCCTACAATAGTTTTGGGATTCAATTTGCAGATTAAGAAAAGATAGAATTATCTGCATATATGATTAGTATGATTTTGGAGTTCCAGTATTAATAGCTAAGTAAATATCGTATTTTCTAGAGTGAGAGAGGAATCTAGCCAGAAATTCCTTGAGCACGCATTGAAAATTTATTACAATTTATGATTGTCAACTAGATATATTGTTTAGAACTTTTCCTAATATTTTGGACTGGCGTATAACATAGCTATATTTCAAATTTATGATTTCCACATTTGAGATCTTACAAAGACTTTTTAAAGTCTTTGAATGTTCCTTACAAACTCCATTTAAATGAGAGCATTTTAAGGGCATAGATGCAGCATGTTGTTCCAAATTTAGAATTCTACATTTGGAGCTTTGTTTTGTAAATGATAGTTGTGCAGACTTTTTTCTCTGATTTGGGGAGGATACCTTCTGACTGAGGCTTTTTCTGGTTTTTTAGTATTAAGCATGTAAATTGAGTCATGAATAGTAGGCTGTGGATTAGTTGGCTAGTACAGGTGGTAACTGCATTATCTAAACCAAAATAAAGTACTAATTTGTGTGTTTTCCTTGAGCATGCTTTTCGTCAGTTTCCATATGTGTTACAGTACTAAATTTGCCCAGTGCTAAATTAGTAGAGATGAGAGTGTGGAGAAGCTACTGTATGGCCATAGGTTAAATGTTTGCAGAATTATTTGCATATTCCAGATCTACTGTTATATAAGAAAATAATTACAATTGTGATTTCTTTATCTAGAGAAGAAATAACATTCACTTTGTAATTAAGTGTACAAGTACATTGTAATTTGCCAAGAACAATTGTCAGCAGTAAGCCTTATGCCTTATTTAACCATAGTAGCTTTTGTTGCATGTCAAATTAACTTTCTGTATACTTTCAGGGATCCTTTCTGTACTAATCCTTTAAGTCATGAGAAATGAAAAACCAGACAAGGAACATAGGCAATTTATTTTAGGCATTGTGAAATGCAAATCGGTATGTGCATGATTTAATAGTTACAAATTCACTTGCATGGAATATATTTGTTATATGACTAAGATTAGTTTAAAACTAAAGCTCCAAGACTCCTGTGCTTAATCATTCTTGGGCAGTGATGGTGTAAAATAGCTACAGGCAACCTGCAGCCCAAGGGCTACATTCAGCCCCCAAATTTACCTTTTTGCAACCCTTGGAACCACTGCTGACCATGATTACTGAAAACTGCCACTTAGAGATTCGAAACATATGAAAACAGTAATGTAAGCCCTAAAATAGGCATTTCAAATTAAAAATCCTGCCCTACCCAGTTTCTGCCCGTCAGCCTCTTCCCTCCATCTTAAATGCAGCCCTTCGCCATCAAAATGTTGCTCATGTTTGGTGTAAATTAAGAATGGTCTGACTTTCCTTGGACATCAAAAATATTTCTGAGTGCAAACTTTTGGTAGCTTAGAAGATGGTTTCAGAGGCCCAGCTGTATCACTGTTGAAACTCTATTCTGGATGAGATTGGAGCCAGAAAAGGATGCCTCACAGGGCTTCATGTGAGCTACTTACAGCTCTCAAAAGAAGAGGAGGATATAAGGCTATGTCATACTTCATATACCTTTGATTTGCAATGGAGGATATACTGAATAAGGAGTAATTGCAAACTGTTATCCAAAGTGAATGTATTATTTTATGGCAGGGTAAATAAGCCGCATCAGTGGGCCATTTTGGTCATCCGAGACTCCCTTTTTTGTGGGCGTTGAAGTCTCTTATCTTTATAATAAAAAAATTTGCAGTGTGGGTTCCCAGTAAATTTTGGAAGGAAATAAAAGAAAATAAATGTGTTAAATTTATGATAGACTTAATCTAATTTTAAATGTTGAAGAAAAAAAAAAGCTCTGAGGTGGGAGAAAAATTAGTCTAGAATTTTACCATTTCCCATGACAGCATTACATTACCATTCCCCAAATAATAATTTAAAAAGTATAATTCATTCCTTTCTCTGTTTTTTATTATTCATATTTCAAAAGGAATTGTCATGTTTATATGCCCTTTTCATTCTGTACTGAAAATCAGTATGTACATGCATAAACGTGCACCAAAAAATGCATATGTGAAATGTATACGGCAGCATAGGACAGTAGGAAGCCATAACAGAGGATGTGCATCATATTTTTCTGATTAGTTAGGATAAAAATTCAATTATAGTTTCTTCTACATTGTTGAAGTAAAAATGCAGAAGTTTGGAGTTGAGCACATTATTTTATCTGAATGAATTACAGTATGCTTTTCATGTGAGTTGCTGGCACATCACTGTGAATGTTGTAAATTGCTCATCATTTACTGTAAATCTTTACGTGCTTGGCAGACATATGGCTCAATCAAACTATATGGTTAAACATTCTGGGAAGCAATTTATTGTAACTTGTTTCTACAGTGACTCAAAATTGGAAGTCGTTGAGACATACAGACTCCTGCAGACAAGAGGATAGATGAAAATGTGCAGCTGTCTTGTGTTGTGACTATTTATTTTAACTTATGATGATCTATGGAAATTATTACTGGGCTTGGTCATGCTTTATTAAAGTAGAAGAGAGAGGAGAATAGGTGGCTATTCTGTTCCCAATATTTGCTCTAAATGGAGTGGAGCCAAGATGGTGACAGGTGAACAGCTCTGAATTTAAACTCCCCAATTCCTCTTTTCCTTTTTATTTGTTTTTGAAAGTATTGTTTATTTTACCGTCTAGCCCCTTTTACCTTTTCATTTTTTATATATTGAATATCTGCCCTAAATGTATTTATTTTGAAAACAGCATGCAGAACTTGCAAATTAAAATTTTACCCTATGTTTCTTAAACAACTTGTGCTAATGTAGAACTCACAATTGAAAATGTTGAGACAGAGGCAGAAAATAATTCTATTCTACCCTTTTTTGATGGGAAAATCCCACAGGCACTATAGTTGTGGAAACCTTTTGGTGATGAACCTTTGTCTCTGAGAATACAGACAACTGACTTAATAAGTAACACTGTAGTATGTGTGCAAGAAATTGGTTGATAACCATTTTGTATGGCATAATGGAGTTAGAATGCCCATAGGTGACAAACATACTAATGTGATTTGGGCTGGACCTGATTAAGAAGGGAAGAGATGTGTTTGTGTGTGTGTGTGTGTGTGTGTGTATCTCCGTGAAACAATAGTGGGAGAAAAGCATATTTGAAATTGTTAAGAAAGGGAGGTATATAGAATTCTGTATACAATAGAGAAAGTGGACAGAAAAAAATTAACCCATAATAATAAAATTTGGAGTTAGTAGATGAAACTGAATGGGGGGAGCCAAAGGATGGACCAAAGAAAGTCCTTCATTAGTGAATTGTGTTGATTGCCAACTTAGGTGGCTTTAAAAGGATTTGAACAAGTTCATTATGCATAGCACTGTTGATTGATTGATTGATTGATTGATTGATTATCTGCCATTGAGTTGTTTTCAGCTCCTAGTGACCGCATAGATAGATTTTCTCCAGGACAATCTATCCCTAACCTGGGCTTTCAGGTCTTCTAACTGTGCACTCATTGCCACTGTAACGTGAATCCATCCAGCTTGCTGCTGGTTGTCCTCTTCTCCTGTTTCCTTCCACCTTTTCAAGCATTAGAGCCTTATTTAGGGAGCTAGGTCTTTGCATAATGTGACCAACTTAGGAAAATTTGAGTCTGGTCATTTGTGCCTTGAGTGAGAGCTCTGGGTTGATTTGTTCAATCATCCATTTGTTTTGTTTTATTTTTGCTGTCCACAGTATTCTCAAGTCCTCTCCAACATCAAAGTTCAATACTCTATAATTATGACAGCTATAAATTGTCTCCAATATTGAATGTGCATTGATCACTAAGAAGGAATTATTCCTATTCCTGTGTACATTTAGTTGCCTGCTGAATGAAACATAATGTTGGAATAGATAGGCCTTTAATCTGATCATAGAGTGCTTTTCTCATGTTACTGAGATAGGAGACTATTAAATTAGAACATTAAACATACAGTATCAGTACCTCAGATGATACAATGTATTGCATTCTTGAATCCTGATACCTATATGGCTCCTATGGAAAGTCTGTGATAGAAGAAGTCACAGTTTTTTGTTGTTGTTGTTCTGGACAGAATTTGAAAGCATACCACATTATTTGAGAAGGAGAGTTAATTTTGATAAGCTTAGTAGTTTATTGTAACCTAAGTGATCTAGATAAATAACAGTATTGCACAAACAGATAACATATGGCTTTCTTTTCCAGTAGTGGAAGAGATGGACTATTTAGGATTTTCTTCTTTTTTTAATTCAATCATGTCTAATTCTCAGATACTGCCTGGAAAAATCCCTGCAGTTTTCTTGGCAAGGTTTTTCAAAAGTGGTTTGCCATTGCCTCCATCCTAGGGCTGAGGGAGAGTGACCCGCCCAAGGTCACCCAGCTGGCTTTGTGCCTAAGGCGGAACTAGAACTCATGGTCTCCCGGTTTCTAGCCTGGTGCCTTAACCACTACACCAATCTGTTTCTCTATTTAGGAATAATGATAGAAAAAATTAAGTGAAGCTAGAAATATGACTTCAGCAAAGGATCGTTACCTTGTCGTGGTGCTGGAGCTTGAGCACCTCAATGATGCCATGAGCTAAACCTTGAAGGGCCACCCAAGACGGGAAGGTCATGACAGAGAGGTCAGACTAAACGCGATCCCTGGGGAAGGTAATGGCAACCCACCCCAGTATTCTTGCCGTGAAAACTAAATGGATCAGTACAACCAGAGATATGTCGGTATACCATCGGAAGATGAGACCCCCAGGTCAGAAGATGGTCAAAATGCTACTGGGGAGGAACAGAGGATGAGTTCAACTAGCCCCAGACGTGATGACACAGCTAGCTCAAAGCCGAAAGGACGGCTAGGGGCCGACGGTGCTGGTGGTGAACGACGAATCCGATGTTCTAAGGATCAACACGCCATTGGAACCTGGAATGTAAGATCTATGAGCCAGGGCAAATTGGATGTGGTTATTGGTGAGATGTCAAGACTAAAGATAGACATTTTGGGCATCAGTGAACTGAAATGGACTGGAATGGGCCACTTCACATCAAATGACCACCAGATCTACTACTGTGGACAAGAGGACAACAGAAGAAATGGAGTAGCCTTCATAATTAATAGTCAAGTGGCTAAAACAGTGCTTGGATACAATCCAAAAAATGATAGAATGATCTCAATTCGAATTCAGGGCAAGCCATCTAACATCACAGTGATCCAAATATACACCCCAACCACAGATGCTGAAGAAGCTGAAGTAGAGCAGTTCTGTGAGGATCTGCAGCACCTACTGGACAACACGCCTAAAAGAGATGTTATTTTCATCACAGGAGACTGGAATGCTAAGGTGGGCAGTCAAATGGCACCTGGAATTACAGGTAAGCATGGCCTGGGAGAACAAAATGAAGCAGGACATAGGCTGATAGAATTTTGCCAAGACAACTCACTCTGCGTATAAACACTCTCTTCCAACAACCTAAGAGACAGCTTTATACATGGACTTCACCAGATGGACAACACCGAAATCAGATTGACTACATCCTTTGCAGCCAAAGGTGGCGGACATCTATACAGTCGGTAAAAACAAGACCTGGAGTTGACTGTACTTCAGATCATGAACTTCTTATTGCACAATTTAGGATCAGACTAAAGAGATTAGGGAAGACCCACAGATCAGCTAGATATGAGCTCACTAATATTCCTAAGGAATATGCAGTGGAGGTGAAGAATAGATTTAAGGGACTGGACTTAGTAGATAGGGTCCCGGAAGAACTATGGACAGAAGTTGGCAGCATTGTTCAGGAGGCGGCAACAAAATACATCCCAAAGAAAGAGAAAACCAAGAAGGCAAAATGGCTGTCTGCTGAGACACTAGAAGTAGCCCAAGAAAAAAGGAAAGCAAAAGGCAACAGTGATAGGGGGAGATATGCCCAATTAAATGCAAAATTCCAGAGGGTAGCCAGAAGAGATAAGGAATTATTTTTAAACAAGCAATGCGCGGAAGTGTAAGTGGAAGAAGACAATAGAATAGGAAGGACAAGAGACCTCTTCCAGAAAGTTAGAAACATTGGAGGTAAATTCCAGGCCAAAATGGGTATGATCAAAAACAAAGATGGCAAGGACCTAACAGAAGAAGAAGAGATCAAGAAAAGGTGGCAAGAATATACAGAAGACCTGTATAGGAAGGATAACAATATCGGGGATAGCTTTGACGGTGTGGTCAGTGAGCTAGAGCCAGACATCCTGAAGAGTGAGGTTGAATGGGCCTTAAGAAGCATTGCTAATAACAAGGCAGCAGGAGACGACGGCATCCCAGCTGAACTGTTCAAAATCTTGCAAGATGATGCTGTCAAGGTAATGCATGCTATATGCCAGCAAATTTGGAAAACACAAGAATGGCCATCAGATTGGAAAAAATCAACTTACATCCCCATACCAAAAAAGGGAAACACTAAAGAATGTTCAAACTATCGAACAGTGGCACTCATTTCACATGCCAGTAAGGCAATGCTCAAGATCCTGCAAGGTAGACTTCAGCAATTCATGGAGCGAGAATTGCCAGATGTACAAGCTGGGTTTAGAAAAGGCAGAGGAACTAGGGACCAAATTGCCAATATCCGCTGGATAGTGGAAAAAGCCAGGGAGTTTCAGAAGAACATCTATTTCTGTTTTATTGACTATTCTAAAGCCTTTGACTGTGTGGACCATAACAAATTGTGGCAAGTTCTTAGTGGTATGGGGATACCAAGTCATCTTGTATGCCTCCTGAAGAATCTGTCTAACGACCAAGCAGCAACAGTAAGAACAGACCACGGAACAAAGGACTGGTTTAAGATTGGGAAAGGAGTACGGCAGGGCTGTATACTCTCACCTTACCTATTCAACTTGTACGCAGAACACATCATGCGACATGCTGGGCTTGAGGAATCCAAGGCTGGAGTTAAAATCGCTGGAGGAAACATTAACAATCTCAGATATGCAGATAATACCACTTTGATGGCTGAAAGCGAAGAGGAACTGAGGAGCCTTATGATGAAGGTGAAAGAAGAAAGTGCAAAAGCTGGCTTGCAGCTAAACCTCAAAAAAACCAAGATTATGGCAACCATCTTGATTGATAGCTGGCAAATAGAGGGAGAAAATATAGAAGCAGTGAAAGACTTTGTATTTGTAGGTGTGAAGGTTACTTCAGATGCTGACTGCAGTCAGGAAATCAGAAGACGCTTAATCCTTGGGAGAAGAGCAATGACCAATCTCGAAAAAATAGTTAAGAGCAGAGACATCACACCAACAACAAAGGTCCGCATAGTTAAAGCAATGGTGTTCCCCGTAGTAACATATGGCTGTGAGAGCTGGACCATAAGGAAGGCTGAGAGAAGGAAGATAGATGCTTTGGAACTGTGGTGTTGGAGGAAAATTCTGAGAGTGCCTTGGACTGCAAGAAGATCCTACCAGTCCATCCTCCAGGAAATAAAGCCAGACTGCTCACTTGAGGAAATATTAAAGGCCAAACTGAAATACTTTGGCCACATAATGAGAAGACAGGACACCCTGGAGAAGATGCTGATGCTAGGGAGAGTGGAAGGCAAAAGGAAGAGGGGCCGACCAAGGACAAGGTGGATGGATGATATTCTAGAGGTGACGGACTCGTCCCTGGGGGAGCTGGGGGTGTTGACGACCGACAGAAAGCTCTGGCGTGGGCTGGCCCATGAAGTCACCAAGAGTCGGAAGCGACTACATGAATAAACAACAAATATGAACAAATTAAATAACATTGGAGATAAAAACTAGATACTCCACCTGAGTGTCTGATTATCCACAGAGTGCTATTATTGCTTTTTTTGCCATCTCTTTTTTTTTTAAAGGAAAATTAGAAGCTAATTTCAGATGAAATTGATAGTCAAGGAAATGGGTTTATGCTGCTTTTCTTTATGCTATTATAGCACCACCTTGAGCTGAAGTGTGAACAGAATCTGAGGACTCTATGGATAAGGTGGAGCTCATGCAGTAATTCTGTTTTGGGGAATATATTTGCAACTATTTTTACAACATAAGCTTCTCTTTAATCGTGGAGGAACTGACATCCACATCTGTGATTTGGGTGAACCATTTTGTCTTCCATCTCACCAGGACATAAAATGGATTGAAAATGTATGGATACAATTGTATACTTAGTACTTACTTAATTTTTTAAAATATTATAAACCTCAAATATGCCATAATGAGAATGGGAAGACATGTAGGTATGAGTAATGCATAAAGATATCAAAAATAGGAAAACGAATGGTAACAAGAGTGAGTGTGGCTTCAACCTTGCCTACAATTATCTTCACTTATATCAAGAACATAAAATACTTTTTTACTATTAATTCTAAAATGTTGTTTTGATCTACATTGTCTCTTTTGTAACTGCAGACCTCAATACTCTGAAAGGCTCACACTTACTCACCAGCCTGGCAATTTAGTTTCTCTATGACTAGATGATAACAAGAAACCTCAATTTATTTAGTGAATCAAGTCTGGTTTCAGTGACATGTTTGGCAACTTTAAGAAACCTCAGTTTATGTCACATGTAAATCAGGTGTCTGGTCTTCGTGTGCATATTGACCTCAGGCCTGTGGAACATAGGATGCTAGAATGCTAGCAGTGCATATGTAGGTATGAGCAGGAGCTTGCTTAATACCCAGCAAGTGTACTTTACCGGGGTTTTTTCTTTTAATTAGAGGGGCTCATGGCAAGTAACATTTCCAAAGTACATTGAGCTGCATTTAGTTATAATGCTTATTTTCTAAAAAAAAAAGCATTAGGGAATGATGTAGTGTGTTGTTTGGTGTTTTACTTTGCAACATGGAAGCTTTTAATTTAATGTGTGTGTGTGTGTTTCGATTTAGAAAAAAGTAAGTCAGTTTTGGGCAAGAAGCTAAGTAGATGCCCAAGGAAGGGGTTCCCAAGAGTGCTGGTGCACATGGGTATCATATTCCCTATTCAAGTTGCTTAGCGTCACATTTAAAGCAGACATTTAAGGGTTAGGGTTAGGGTTTAAATTTGAATCAATTTGAAGTTTGAATCAATTGTTACCCCAGCCATGAATTTACTAGATAACTTTAAGCAAATTAGACCATTCCTCCCTCTGCATTATAAGCATATATATATACATTAATTGTCTGGTGGTGTAGTAGTTAAAGTGTTGGAAAAGGAGTGGGGCAATGCAGGTCGTATTTCACTCTTTGCCACAGAAGTGCACTGGGTAACTTTGAGCCAACAACTCTCTCTCGGTCCAACCTACCTCACAGGGTTACAGGTAGTCCTCGGTTAGCAACCACAATAAGGACCGGAAAATTGGTCCCTATTCTCTTCGATTGGAAAATTGGTTGTTAAGTGGTGTGGCATCATGTGACTGCACCCAATTTTACAACAAGTTTTGGAACGGTAGTTAAGTGAATCACTGTGGTCGTTAAGTGAATCATGCAGTTCCCCATTGACTTTGCTTGTCGGGTGCTGGCTGGGAAGGTCTCAAATGGCGATCATGTGACCTGGGATGCTGCAACTGTCGTAAATACATGCTGGTTGCCAAGCACCCGAATTTAGTTCACATGACCAGGGGACGGTGTGACAGTCATAAGTGTGAGGACTGGTCGCAAGTCACTTTTTTCAGTGCTGTCATAACTCCAAATGGTCACTAAATGAATGGTTGTTAAGCGAGGACTGCCTATATGGTTTTGGGGACAATAGGGAGCACTGTGTATGCTCCTGTGCAAAAAGCAGGATATAAATGAAATAAAAATAAAATAAAATCTCATCTAAATTAGCAATGTAACTGTCCTATATTTTAAAAACTGTTAAAAATGACACTGAACTTCTATAGATAATAGATTTAAAATATAAGATAATAATAAACCAGTGGCAATAAAATGTTCCTTTGGCCTTCTGTAGAAGTTAGTCTCTTCTCCACTAGCAATGCAATCCTATGCCTGTCTAAAAATACTATTAAGAAATCTTGCTCATAAATAAAAGCAAGGAAGAGTTCATGAAATCTCCTATTTAGTGGCCCACAAAGGGATTGTGGCACATTGTGAAAAGTCTTGAGAGGAAAAAGAGATCTGTTTTAGCTTTTCTCCAAGCAGTCTGGTGCAAACAATATAAACAGAATGCCTAATTTGCTCCTTTGGCTTCTAGAATTGAACCTTTCTGAAATTCTGGGCAGAACTGAAATTGAAAAGTGTCTATCACAGTTACAAAAAAATAATTATGACAAAAAGAAGGAAGAAAATGGCTGGCATCTGGCAGCTACATACCTCTTTTTTTTTGAAGTTGGAAGACCTTGGTGGTTAATGTAGAGTAATTACACTGTGAAGGCAATCACTATCATCTGAAGATACTAGAATAGTTTTGGTTGGAACATGGTACTGTTTCAGTAGATCAGACTAAACGTATGATCAGATCAGTCACATGATGTAACTTACCCAGTTCTGCTTCTTCACGTACATCCGATAATATTGGAGGGAGGAATTGACTCTTGACAGATTGATTGATTGATTGATTGATTATGTGCTGTCAAGTCAGTGTTGACTCTTAGTAACCACATAGTTCAGTGGCTTTCAACCATTTTCAGCTCAGGTCACACATCTCATAGACAGGACTTCTGGACTATGAAACTGGAAGTCCCGTGATATCACAGATTGCTGGGACTTGGAAGGAGAAATGGAGGCAGTCCTCCCCTAGTGATGTCATGGAGGCGGGGTTCTGACTGCGCAGCATTTCCTGTCATTTACTTTGGCTCGCTGATGCAGTGCACCTGCGGACCTTGTGCAGTACTCAAATGTGCTGTGGTACAGCAGTTGGAAACAGCTGACATACCTGTAAATAGATTTTCTCCTTGATGACCTAACCTGGTCTTTCAGATCTTCCAACAGTGATTGGAAGGAAGATTAAGCTAAATATTCTGTTTTGATTTTTAAAAAGTATGCAGGGAGTTATTTTATGTGAAAAACATCCATAGGGCAATAAAACCTTTGTATGTGACTGTCAATCTTGTTAATTTAGTGTTAACATGCTCCTAAATGCTTCTGTTTTTATTTTCTCTAAGGCTTTAAACATGTATTACATATACTAATTGTGAATTGCGTTCTTTCCACTTAGTGAAGTACTTTCTTCAGATATATTTAATCACTGAGATCTTACAACTTTAAAAATAAGATCTTTCTCAGAAAGTTCAGCTTATACTGTGGAGCATTAATGGACATTGGAAGAGCCAGACCTAAACTCAAGGGTTTTGAGTGATCTGTAAGCTCTGCTCAAGTGGTTCATGACCAAGACAACTAATAGCACAAGAAATAAAGTAAAAGTTCTAATTAAAACATAATTAAAACTCACCCAAATATTGAAAAACATTAAAATTAAATCATTTATAAGACATAGAAAGAAAAGAAGGTGGGAGGGAAGATAAGAGATCAAGGCAATATTATTAGTATCAGACCAAATCAGAACTGCTTAAATTTTATCTGCTAATTTTTCCCTAAAACTCTTCCAGGTTTAATAATGGCAACACCAAGCATTAAAAATGTACCAGGTTATAAATTGGTTATGTGTTTTGTTTTTCAGAAACTCCAGTAACTAATCTACTATACTTAATTTCCTCTGTACTATATCAGCTTTACTTTTTCTATAAAGTTATTCTAAGAGGAGTAGGGTTTCCTGTAAGTAAGGAAATAGTCTATAAAAAGACTCTAAGCCCAAGCTCAGTTTATCATTATAAATGCCAACAAAATCGCTAGCACAACATGTCTGCCTTCATATGGATTCCATAGTTGAAGGTCAACTATCAAGATTCTTGAAAATTTGGAAGGTTCTGCCATGGATTGTTATTTCTTGGAGACAGTGAAATGAAGATATACCCTGGAATTTCACGAGATTCTCAGAAGCAAGTTCCCCCCATTTTATAATTGGGAACCCATCAGAGGATCTCCAGAAATTCAAGTCTTCTCCCCCCACACCCAAAGAAAAATGCCAGCAGAACCATATATTGCTAAAATAGAAGCAAGGTGTCTGTCTGGCCTGGTGCTAGAACCAGCTCTGTTATTCATGTATCATTCATGATAACTGCCAGTTACGAACAGACTTATAAGCTTTTCAGAAGGCAAGTTGGTTTCTGCAAATAGAACTTACTTCTTATGCTTGGCCTAACAGAAACGTGTGTATTGGGGATTCATATTTCAAGATTATAAAATGAAAGTAGAATTCAGGATGCTGAATCAGCATGTGATTTGATTGAAAATGCATGGAGAGAGAAAGAAGGTCTGTTGCCATTATGAATGGAAACAAACTGCTTCATGGCTTCTGATGAAGGCTTAGCTGGCCTGGAGAAGGGTCAGAACATGGCTTCATTTCTAACTTAACTAGAAATTGTACTGTTGAAAATAATGTTTATCGAAGGCAGTAAAGGTTCCCCCACCCCCAAGCCACTCAAGGACTGGATTGCTATATAGACTGTTTCAGTTTTGTGAGATGTTTCTTGAGGTAATGAACCTATAAATGGTTAATGGTGGCTGTTGTACTGATTGTCTGAGTAAGATTTTGTCTTCCCTTCAGCAGTGTCCTGAAGCCCCAGCCCTTTTTCTCTTTTGCAATCATTCATTAAAATATATAAAACATTATTTATTCTTGTTTCTTTTCCAAAGCCTCAGCAAGCTATTTTATCCTATATTTTATGACTATTTTGAGGACGTTTCTGGTCTAGTTTTTACGATGTGTTGCGTTTTAAATGGTTCAACTGCTGTAATGTATATTGTGAAAGTACTGGAGTCTATAGTAATAGTTAAGGGCCATAAATCCTAAATCATCTAACCCCAGTAGTTTTCAATATTCAGAGATAACACATTGGATGTTTTGATAGGACATTTAATAATAAGTAAATAAATGTATTTATTTAGCCAAAGACCATTACAACACTCAATACTTTTTAATTTTACAAATCAAAGCACATAAATTGAGAACCATTCTTTTAGTGCCAGTCAAAGTAATCACTGTACTTAAAATAATAATCATTTTGTTAAAAAAAAAGAAAAAACCAAAATCAGTACAGAAATAGAATATAAGTGGACGGAGGAGTTACCAAGATTGTACAGTTTGTGATCAATATATAATTACTTAAAAATTAACCGTAAAAAACAAAGTACATTTAATTATTTTAATATTGTGAGTGAGGATTTGAATCTCTGAGCTAAGTGCCAAAATTGGCAGTGTTTGTTGTTTAAGAATACAAAAAAGAAAAAACTCTACTAAAAGCATTATAGATAAATACTAGTTTCTAACTTTCCCTTTATTGTACTTCAACTAATGTGCAATATTTATAGGCTAAATACTGCATTGCTGTGTAATATATAGTATGTATGGAAGTCTTTCTTGCTTGAATTTGGTTAAACTTCTGTTGTGAATATATGCTGTTAATTTTGCTATTTCTGCATGTTCTCCAAGTTTAAGTTCCCATTCTGATATCTTTGGTAATGTATCTCTTTCCCAGAGTTGTGCTAACTTTATTCTTGCAGCCATAAACATGTATTTTAGTAAATTGTGATATTTTACTATACTTTGAAAATCACAACTTAAGCTAAAGTCTTGATAATAAGGCTTCATATAATTCACCTCTGGTCAAAATGGCTTTGTTTTCTTCATTAGGATAAAAAAATCAAGTGCAGAGGCAAGTATTGATACTCTTGACCATTCAGCACTTTTTTTTACCAGTACCTAAAAGAAACATGTCTCCCAATGAAACAGGGACAGCAGGCTGAGAATCTTAGCTGTAGTCAATTGCATCATATTTATATGTAATACAGGTAGTCCTCAGTTAATGACCACAATTGGGACTGGAATTTCAGTTTGCTAAGCAAAGTGGTCATTAAGCAAATTACGACTTTTTTGCGGTGGTCCTTAAGCAAATCACTATGGATGTTAAGCAAACCACATGATCGTTAAGCAAGTCATATGGTTCCCCATTGATTTTGCTTGCCAGAAGCTGGCTGGGAAGGTCAAAAATGGCAATCACATGACCATGTGACACTGTGACGGTCATAAATGTGAACTGGTTGCCAAGTGCACAAATCATGATCACATGACCATGGGGACACTGTGACAGTTGTAAGGTGAGAACCAGTCACAAGTCAGATTTTTCAGCACCTTTGTAAGTCCAAACCATCACTAAATGGATGGTTGTTAAGCGAGGACTATCTGTAGCTCCACAGAAATTGAGACTGCTTTTATCAGCTTGTGTTAGTTTCTCACTCTCAATTCAAAATCACTTTGGGATCAGATGGGTTTTCTTGATTCTCCTTCCATTCTTGAAAATTATCTCTGCATGTTTGTGATACCCCACTAATACCAGTGAAAGCTTCTACTAGATCACCAATCAGTTCGTTAAACAGCCTTTGCATTTGTGGAAAGATATTTAATGATACAAGCCATTATGGTAGTGCTCAGTTAATGACAGCAGTTGGGACCAGGACATGGTCATAAAGCATGACATCGCATGACCACTCCAACTTACAATGGCAGTTTTGGCAGTTCCAGTTATGGTCGTTAGGTGCGATGTGACATGATTGCCATTTGCAACCTCCTGCCAGCTTCCCCATTGACTTTGCTTGTCAGAAGCGGTCATTGAAGGTCGCAAATGATGATCACGTTACCGCAGGATGCTACAACCACCGTAGTTGTGAACTAGTTTCCAGGTACCCAAATCACAATCACGTGACCGCGGGGATGCTGCGATGGCCACAACTTTGAGGATGAGCCATAATTATTCTCATTCAGTGCCATGGTAACTTTGAATGGTCGCTGATCATTAACTGAGGACCACATATACGTTAATTTTTCTTAAAGGATGATCACTGCTAGCTGGTTGGATTTTCTGTCTTACATTGCCTTCTGAGACTTGAGGGAACACGTTTCGGGGGTGTACAGAGGATCAGGGAGAGGAAGACTTGGGAAACTCCCACTGTGTGAGAGCCAGTGTAATGTAATGCTTACAGGGTTGACCTAGGGCAGGGAGATCCAGGTTCTATCTCCTCTCAGCCACAGAAACTCACAGGTGATTTGGATAGTCAGCCCCGCTCAACTAAATAGACTTCACAGGGTTATTGTTGGAAAAATAGGGCAAAGGAGTGCTGTGTCTGCCATCTCACACTCCTGAATATAGCTTATAAATCAAATTGATAAGGCCACTTACATTATGTTGGGTGGAACACATGACTTTAGGACATTTCCTTTCATACTGCATGTACCACACAAATAAGGATCAGCATTTCATTAGAATAGATGTTGAAGCTACTTCTACATCTTTAACCTTGGTGTTACAGTCTAGATAGTAACACCAAAAAATGGCTTTTTCCTAAGAGATGACCTGGTTTTTAATAATTCTGATTAAGTTTTATAGGATAATAATCTGGCGCACCACCGAAGGAGAAGCAGTTTCCTTTTCTTCAAACAGTGCTTGATGGATGTCTTGCAATGTTCAGGTGCTTTCTGATTTTCCCTGTGTCCTAGTCCCTCTTTAGGATACTCTGTTAATTATATGATGAAAAGGACTTGAAGTATTTTTCTTGATACAATTTGAAAAACAGTATTATTTAACTTGCTTTGAGTCTAAATGCATAGTTTCATATTTTTCATATTAAAAACTCCCATATTTCTAAATATACAGACAGATGGAAAACAGGCTTTAAGCCACATGCCTATTTCTGATTCTTTTTTTTTTAACAAGGAACAGATAAATTTATAGCTTATTAAATTATTAGACAGTTTTAGCAATGTGCAAAATGAGATTTATGTTGCAACAATATGTATTGCAATATCCTGATTTAGAACTTGGCATATCTTGAGTCACATGGCACAAATGAGGAGGAGGAATTTCTGTTATTTCAAAGAAGAGAAAAGTGTTTGATCCTATCCTAAACCATTAGCTTGTATGTATCATACAAAAGTATATTCAAGCCCATTTTCCAGGTGCTTATAGGCTAAAGCAACTTCCATTCATTTATGCATAATATTTTTTGTATTTCTCCCATCCTTATCAGAGAGAAGTGAGGGTTGCGTGTGACATGACAAATAATATCTTGTGCAGCAAGGATTCACACACAATTCACACAAGGCAATTCCAGTTTGGGGCTCAGGTGGCCTGATTATCAGTGTTCCTAACCTCACGGTGCTAGTGATCAATGCCAGATCTGTCTCTAACAAGTCCTCAACCATCCATGACTTGGTGGTGGACAAACAGGAGACCTGAATAAAAGGATGTACGTTGGTATATGACACCAGAAAAAGTATCTAGAATGTATAAAGGTACAGTTTCTATCTTAAAGATGCTCTCCTTGGATCTAGAGATGTTATCTCTACTGCCTGGTCTCCATTATCTGGACCCTTTAGCATCAGGGTTTAGACTTACACATGGGACAGAGATGGCATTAGTCACTGAAGTGGATGACCAGTGCAGTGGGCGTGTGCCTGTCCTGGCCCTCTAAGACCATCTCCATGGCCTTTGGTACCATTGGCCATGGTATCCTACTGGACCATATGCAGTGAATGGAGATTGAAGGGATTGTGCTGTAGTGGTTCCTCCCCTTCCTCAGTGGACAGTTACTCCCTGTTTGGACTATTGTAACATGTTCTACTTGCGGCTGCCTTTAAAAACCACTTGGAAACTGTATTGAGTCTAAAATGCAGGCCCTGCACACTCACTCACACCAGGCATTGGGAGTAGATTACCCCAATGCTATAGGCCCTGCACTGGCAACTGATAAGCTTCCAAGTGCAATTTAAAGGGCTACTTCTATAAAGTCCTCTATGTCTTGACACCAAGTTGTCTTCAGGACTGCATTCTTCAGCTACATTCTGACCTACGTGATCTTTCCTGGGTGGAAAGTGCAGGCCTTTTGGAATAGTTTCCTGATTGAAATTAGATTGGCTTCCTCCCTGTCTTCCATAAACAGTTTAAAACAGCGCTTTTGTAGAGCATTTGGGGACTGCCATAATTTGTTTTCTTTTTTTTTTCCTACTATGTTTTATTTCTAAATTTTCCATTTTTACTGTGGACATTTTAGCTGCATATATCTATGTCAACTGCTGAGAGTCCTTGTTTGGATTGCAGTGGGATATCAATATAATAAAGGAGCAAAATCCACATCTGCCCTTAAATATATGCTTCACAGGGAGCTCTGCATATCTTAGTTCTGCTATATTTTCACACTGTCATGGGTCACTCATAGTATTTTGACATATACAGTTAGCATTTTGGCACACAAAAATAGTTTGAATCTGGTGAGTGATCATCTTCTTTTCCACCAATCTCAAAATTCAGTGAATATTCAGGGGATATCTTGAGCCAGTGGTTACTCATCCTATAGCTTACTAGTAAGAGAGTACAAAGAATATAATTCAGTCAGTGTCCCACTCTCAGCTTCGGTAACTCCTGGTGCAAAAAAAGTTTCCTAAACCCGACTCCATGCAAAAAGGAAATGTTTGTGCTCTAAAATTTCTTGCATCCATGTTTCTTATGCCTTTGTTTGAGGATTTGCAAAAAAAATAAGTCTGAGAGGTCTATTTATTTGCTTTATACCCCACCTTTGTACTCTGGCAAGTATTCCAAGCGGCTAACAAAATTCAGCTGCAAAAATACAATATAAAAAGTTAAAAATGTAGATGAAAATAAAAAATAAAATAGGTACTAAAAATCATTTAACAATTGAACCTTGGCAAGAGAGATGCCTCTTTGCAGGTTGTGTGAATGCAGAAGAGACAGTGGGCGGCTGCAGCATCTCGGACCGTTCTTTTCATAGACTGGACAGTGTTACTATGTGGGGGAGGCTACGCAAGGGAGAGCAGTTGCAACAAATACACACAAAAGTATTGAAATCCTTTGAAGACTTCCCAGCCATTTTGCAATATTCTTCTGTTGCGTTAAAAAGCCCTTCTGAAATGTGAAGGTTAAACGCTTGTGTGTTGCCATGATGGCTTTGAGGAGTGAGGAGTTATGTTCTGCACACAAGAAGAATTAAGCTCTAAAAAACAGATGCTAGACATTTGAAAAGGGGAGCGAGAATCAGGGCTGGCTTGATCCATGAGTTAGAAAGCAAAACACAATTTCCTGCTAATGGGTTGGTTGCAAGGTTTGAAGAAATGCAGCAATTCAGTACAGGTTCACGGTTTAAAATAAAGCAGAACAGGGTTGGAAATCAACTCAGCTCCTGAAAGCTGGTGACATTATGAAATGTGGGCTGGATTGTATACTCAGTCACTGTTACAGAAAAGAAGAGGAAAAATGATTAAATTCACTTTTCTGTATAGACTTTTGAGGCATGCAGAGTTGTTATAAATCTATAAATACAGGTAATTCTCTAGATAGTGTGGGCTAATTTTTTTTGGAAAGGTAAAACTCTGTGTCTGCTTAATTTTAGACACTTCAATTCATATTTAGCTTCTCACACACACCCTCTACGCACACATACATCCACGTGTGTGCGCGCGCACACACAGTGACCATAGCTCAACATACACTTTTTTTCCTGTTTTCCCATGTGTCTGGCCTAACAAGGCAAAACACAACAAGAATATATTTCCCAGAATACAGGCTCAGATAAGCAATCTCAGAAGGAGATTTATTGCAGCAAAACTATAAGGCCTTTATGAAAAAATCCCAGCCTTTATTGTGGATCAAATGTGAGCTCTCTTAATACAATCAGATTCCTTGCACCTCTTTCTCCCACCTAAAGAGCTAGAAGAAAATCTCTTTTGGGTGGAAGATAACAGTTTCTATCTGTTCCTTGTTTTGGTAGCAGCTAGTTCTGGTTTTAGATGGTTTGCTTTTGACTTTAACGTCAACAAGTGTTAATGCTATTAAAATAAATGTTAATGCTATTCCGCTGTATGTATATTTGGGGCAATCTTGTACTGAAATTATTATATGTCTGAAGTGTTTTGAGTACTTTATATTCTTTCAGTGTCTGTGTAAGAATTTATAATCCATTGATAATAAAGAAGGGCACATACGGGAAATGGAAAAAGGGACAGGTCAGAAAATACAGTGCAGAAAGGTAGCTAAAAACTGTAGAGCTGATATCTGGAAAATGAAAACTCAGTGAGCTGAAGTCAGTGAAGGATCCTAAGAATATCAAAAAGGGCTTATTTAGGTATGTTCAAAATAAAAGATAAAAGTAAATGAAAAGAATCAGTAAGCCATATGCTCAGTGAAGACAGAAACACATTAACAGATAACAAAAAAATGCTGCTTGGTTCCTATTTTGGTTCAGTCATCTACAAAAGAAAGGGCAGTGTGAAAGGAATTTGTGAAGAACCAGATTAAGGAACAAGATTGAAGTTTGAGATTGATAGAAATTAGTCAAAGAATGCCTCCTTATTTGAATGAGTTGAAATCTCCAGGACCAAATTAATTGCTTCCTAGGATACTAGATGATGATCTGGCCAAACCGTCCTTGAGATCCATGAAATGCCAGTTGACTGGAGAGAAGCATGGTCCCCATCTTCAAAAGCAGTGGAGGAAGAATATCCAGCAAATTACAGACAATTGAGTTGGTCATTGATTTCTGGAAAGATTCTAAAACAGATTGTAGAGAGATAAAGAGTCCCCCTGTGAGGGGGAGATGGGCGGTGAATAAATTTATAAACAAACAAACTGCAAAATTATCAGAAGTCAGCACAGATTTGTCAAAAAACTTGTCAAACTAACCATATCTCATTTTTTGATCAGGTGGAAATGCTGTACACATAATATATCTTTGCTTCGGCAAAGCGTTTACAAAGTACCCCATGATGTTCTGATCAGCAAGCTCTTTAAGTGTGAGCTGGATGATGTGGCAAGTGAAAATATAGCTGGCTCAAATCATACTGAAAGAGTGCTCATCAGTGAATTCTCATCAGATTGAAGAGTATTATCAAATGAAGTGCTACAGGGATCAGACTTGGGTCTTCCATTGTTCAGTATTATCATGAATGATTTAGATGGAAAGGATGAGAGAATGCTTACCATGTGTATGATTTATTTGTTACATTTATATCCCACCTTTCGTTTAGGAGCAAAAGGTGGTATACATAGTTCTTCTTTCCCTTTTTCTCCATAAGAATCCTGTGTGGTAGGTTGGGCTAGAGAGGGAATGATTGACTCATAGTCTCCCAGGGAACTTCTGTGGCTGAGGGTGGACTTGAGTCTTGGTCTGTCTGGTACCAGTCCACCATTTTAACCACCAGGGATAGCTAATATCCTAGAAGATGGAAATACCATTAAAAAACATGGTATTCATAAACAATGCACACATTAAAACAATATAATGATAAATACAACTAAGTATAGGAAGGTGGAGGGGTAGAATTATAAGAAACCAAAAAACATTAGTAAAATGAGCAAATCATTGCACAGCTTTCACCAACTTAGAAATGGGTAGCCACAGTTGCTCAGGTAAAAGGAGGAGGAAGACCCTGATGCCATATTCCATCCCTCCATCTTCCAAAGGGGGGAACCAGTCAATCCCAACCCCATGAATATCATCCCAGGAGTCTGGGTTCATTTATCAGGATCCTTACTATTTAATTATATAGAAAGGCTCCAATAAAGATTTATCATTAGTACGATTAGTGAAGTTCTCCTTAAATCACTCCTGTATCATCACGTTCCTTAATAATCTCTTGTTTGTAAATCCTAAGTACCTTGTACTCCCTTAATTAAAGTTGGTGTTTATTCCCTTAAATCTTCCCTGATTAACTTACTGTCTAACATTTATCTGCTGTACCTTCAAGCATTTTTGTTAGATATTTGCTCAGATCAATTGTTTATCATGTCAGGATGTTTATAAATCCAGTCCATTCTTTTAGATTAAGCAAGTAAACAGTCTAAATACATGGAATAAATGGCCTGAGTATTCTTAAAGTTGAATTTTAGGAACTGACTGGGAGGTTTACAAAATGAAGACATGACATTCTTTGCAATTATGCCTTCATTAAAGTGAAGGAAAGTTGATTACAATATCTCCTTTTTTATCTATATGCAAATTAAAGAAGACTGGGAAAGATTCCCTGTTGCTAATATGACAGCCCAGAGAACGTTTTTCTTGTAATGTTGATGTCTCTAGTGATAAGTCTAGCCAAAGACAGTATGTATTCAGAGACTATTTAACGACTGCCAATCAGGGGCAGGCAGGATATCACACAAGTGGGCAAAATTAACTTTCTGAGGTTTTTAAAAATTATTCTGATTCTTCTGCCACTCCCCCCCCCTTTTTAAGTATACTAAGCCTGTCTAAAGGCATTGTACACTTTATTTCCTTTATGTTCTGATGGAAAATGGGAATGCTTGCCACTGATTTTAGCGACATGCTATCAAAGTTCAGCAGAGGATCTGGGGCCCATAAAAAATTCAGGGGTTGCACGAGATATAGGTTGTGGATTTCCCATTCTGCTGTAAGATCTGACCAGAGTTACAATGGACTTCCTATTCTTCAGAGAGAGGAAGTAATCCTTTTTTTAAAATTGCATTATGTTCTGTATGATGGGAATCTCTTTGGTTGGGAAAGATAACTCACTCTGTACAGTGTTTCAGTCATTCCTACCACCACATACACATACATCATTGGGATATTCATTTGCATCCTTTCTTACCCATAATGCTTATCCCTTATGGGTTAAGCATCATGCATAGTGCTGAAAAGGAGGGGAAAGTGAGCTAAAAAAGGCACATATATTAGAAAAGGAAATATACAAAGATGGAGAATCCACAAACTCCATAGGTAGGCTGTTTCACTGTCATAAAGTTTTTCCTTAGGGTTAAATGAAATCTAGTGGTTGAAAGTTGTACACATTATTTCTTATCCTAGTTTCTGTAGCCATGGAAAATAGTTCATGATCATCTTTCCTGTAGTTTCCTTTTAACTACCTGAACACAGTCTTCCCTAAGTTGTCTTTTCTTCAAACTGAACATCCCACGTTCCTTCAGACTGTCCTTGTAAGGAATGTCCTGAGGTCCCTGTATGTTCGTTGACCTCAGCTGGTGTCTTCAAGCTATCGATATGCTTCTGGAAATGGGGTGCATACAGAATCATACAGTATTCCAGGTGTGGTCTCATTAGTGACAAGTAGAAGGGAATGCAATAATGACTTTACGTATCTTTGATACAGCGTTGCTTCTACTGTAGCCCAGAATGGTGTTCTACTTCTAACAACTATCTCACATTTCTGACTCATCTTCAGTTTGTTGTCAGTGGTCATACCCAAGTCCATCTCCAACTAGTATTTCCAAGCCATGGATCCCCCCATCTTGTCTATCCTACTTTTTTCTCCCTAATGTAATACCCTTACATTTCTCCCCCTCAAATGATATTTTACTCCCCTCAGACAGTCTTCCAACCTGCCCAGGCTCTTTCTGTCATCCTGGGTGTTGACCAGACTTCCCAATTTTGTGTCATCTACAAAACTGGGAAGCAGTTCATCATACAGAACACTAACAACAATAATGTTGGCCCCAATTACTGAACCCTGCAGTTATTGTTGTCCAACTTGATGTAGAACCATTAATGTTGACTTTCTGATGAAGTTAACTGAGCCTTGCTGAGTGCCATCCAAACCCCACTTCATCAGCTTGTCAGTGAGAATGTCATGTGGAGCCTTTTAAAAGCTTTTTAAACAGTGTTGTAGCCCTATGTCTGATTAACTAGTCATCATGTGGAGCTTGTTGCAATTTGAGTTTGAGACTTTTGAGATACATGAAGACCTAACATAGCCTTTCAAAAGCAAGCAAGGTGGCTTCCTTTTTCCCTCCTCCCTTCAACTTCATTTAGGTTACAGTGGAAGAAAGAAAAATAGGTAAACCTGGGTATAAATATGAACCACTCCTATTCAAATATACTAAAGATCATTGCTAAATAAATACATTGGAGCTGATGCAGCATATAGCCTCTATGAGAATGTGCCAAACTCACGTGATTTCTGTTTTCCCCCATGGGTCTTGTGATCTGCTAATGCTTTCTCTTATTCTCTTCTAGCAGTTAGGGTGTGCAGGAGAGAAGAGAAGGGCTATTTAGCTTATTCTGTACCTCTCCAAAGGAGCAACATCATTTTCCTAAATGTTGCTGCCAGGGTGGTTGGTGGGGAACATATCTTGTGGGTAGGAGTTGGGTAAAAGGACAGCTGTGGTCCTGAAGTTCTTCATTTCTTTTTTATGAAAAGTCCAGTAGTGGAACAGTATTTTCTGCAATAATTTGCAGTTTTGCAAGTTCGCTTTTCTATATCCATTTTAAATTTTGTTTTTAATTGTTTAAAGTTTGTATTGGATATAGTGATGATAGGATGTTTTAAATCTAGACATGAAGATTATTAAGGGTCAATTTTTGTGGTTTTGTATGTGTGTGTGTTTGTGTACTTCCTACCCAGTATTCCTCCCAGTTCCTTGGAGGAAAGTTTAAAAGGAAGAAAGAAAATCTTCCTTGATCTTCTCATTACTGTTCAGATCCCTCCATATCACGGGAACTCAATAGTTCAAACAGATTACTATGATTCAGCTCACCAATATCTCTGTATGCAAGCAGATGAGTGGGGAAGTAGTGAAAGATTAAGTAAAAAGTTAAAACCACTTTTTATGAACAATTATAGTATATGAAATTATTATGAGCATTACCTATGTCTTTTTAATGAGATCAAGTCATAAAACTATGCACTTTGATCATACACTGTTTGCTTACCAAATTAAAATTCTCTACCCTGATACATTTAAGGGTATTGCTTGTAGTTTATTGGGGATTGGGTTTTTTTGCTTGGATCTATTTTTGTGACTGACTTTAGGTTTGCCAAATTAATACTAGATTTAAGTTCCTAAGGTATAAGATACGAGTTCGTTTGTTTATTAACCTGTCCAATTTGTATAGCCACCCATCTCACTAGAAGTGACTCTGGGCAGCGTACAACAATCAAATAAAACCACAATATAAAAACAATCATTATAAAAATAATAAAATACAGACAATCATATTAAAAATTAAATCATTAAAAAATTAGAATATACAAACTGCAAATGGAGAGAGCAGTATAACAACCTCATATCACCCACAATAGGGAAGCCACCTTAAAATGTCCCCAGTTCCTTGGAACCCCCAAGCCTGGTGACATAACCGGGTCTTGAGGGACTTCCTGAACATTAACAGGGATGGAGCTAATCTGACTTCAGGGAGAAGAATGTACCATAAGGTGGGTGCCACAGCAGAGAAGGTCCACCTCCTGGGACTCATCAAATGTAGGTACCTATCAGAACCTGTAGTATGCTCTCTCTGCCAGATCTAATGGGACGGGCTGATGTAATTAGGGAGAGGTGACCCCTCAGATAAACCTCAGAGTTGCTCCAGTTAATCTTGCTTTTGGAAATTACAGCATTATTTTGCTTTGTTTTGTTTTAACGGTAGGTTGCCTCAATGGATTGGTGTTTGCACCACCTCTGATTAAGGTAGTTAGGTATAAACCAAAATATATACAGGTAGGCCTTGATTTCCGACCATTTCTTCTGCAACCGTTCAAAGTTACAATGGTGCTGAAAAAGATTTATGACCAGTCCTTGAAGTTGCATCCATCACAGTGTCCCTGCAGTCACATAATCACAATCTGTGTACTTGGCCACGGTGTGGTGTGCATTTATGACAGTTGCAGCATCCTGCAGTCCCCATGATCACCATTTGCCACCTTCACAGCCGGCTTCTGACAAGCAAAGTCAATGGGAAAGCCAGCAGGAAGTTGCGATCACGTGAAGGCGCTCTTGATGACCACAGATGATTTGCTTAATGACGGCAACCGGAACTGATGTCATAAATCGTAGTTAAGCAATGTTTCACTTTACAACCACATCGCTTAGCGAGAGTTGCTGATCTCAATTGTGGTTGGTAAGTGAGGACTACCTGTATAAAATTTCAAGATATTTCTGTGTTGTTAGGAATTGATTGGATTTAGAATCAGAGTAGATCAGGTGTGGGCAATCATTTCAGCCCCAAAGGCCATGCCAGATGGGGGGAGGGCCTCCGGCTTCCTCTTCTCCCATACTGCTACTTCCTCCCAGTAATCCTGCTGCAGAATGATGTTTTTCCATTGCTGCTGCATGCCACTAATGGCAGTCTTCAAGAGGGTTGCAGGGAGGGAAGGAAGTCCTCTTCCTTTTTTCCCCAGTGATTCTCCTCTAGGTCACTGCTTCCAGCTGCCAAAAAGAGTAGGGAAATGGCAGCCTGCCAGCTGGTAAGGTTGAGTGGTGAGAAAAGATGGGATGGGCCTCCCACCTGGGATGGAAGGGAACGTTACAGTATAAATCCCCTCTTGTGGTTTGAAGATACTGTGTGAACTGACTTGCTTTCAGAGGGTCTTCATGAGAAGCACCTGCAAATAGGAAAAGGGGCACAACAGAGAACAAGCTGGTTTTGATGAGCCTTTATTTATTTTGTCTTGCTTGCACATAACAGTTTCTTTATGGAGAGGATGTTGAAATGGTACAGTCTGTTTGCATCCTTTTGACATTTGTTTCTTCTCGTTCTTCTGCATTTTTAGACCAGATAGTAACAGAGACTGCATGCTATCTACCCTCAGCTGTGAACTGCTTGGCATATATTCTCATTAATCCCTAAAACAGAAACATTGTTATGTACTAACAGCCACAGATTAGCTGGCAGTGGCTCAGGGTGGCTGCTTCTCCTGAATCCTTATGGGCCCAGCTGCATGCAAAAACGGTTCTTCACACTGTTGAGTTTTTGAGTCACGCCTCTGCTGCCCTTCTTTTTCAAACCTGAAATAGCCAATCATAAATGAAAAGCTTATAAAGAGTACACCATATATAAACAGGATGTTTGTGAGAGGCAGTTCAAAATGTTGCTACGGTTGCCATGGTAGATGGAGAGAAATGATTTTCCTCATGCAGTGTAATATCTGTTTCTGTCCTGAGGGTCACAGATCATCACACCAAATCATCTCTTGTAATAGACGTTTACTGTAGCCAGTCTTGGACAAGTAGATTGTAAATAGCATGAAATAAGGGCTCCGTTGGGATGCCTAGCCAGGCTCTATTCCAGCCTATGTGGCCGTTCTCAGAGACCAGAATCCAGTCTTTCAGAACAGCCACACTGGGTGTTAGATCTGGGAGACTGCAGTTGGAGGAGATTGCTTTAGAATCAGTCTTACAGGACTATTTGGATGGTTTAGACCAGTGTTTCTCAACCTTGTCATCTTTAAGATGTGTGGACTTCAGAAATTTTTGTGCTGGCTGGGGAATTCTGGAAGCTGAAGTCCACACATCTTAAAGTCGACAAGGTTGAGAAACACTGGTTTGGACTGAAATATTGTGCTCACCTAGGAGAAAGTTCTAAAGAATGTTCAGACTATCGAACAGTGGCACTCATTTCACATGCCAGTAAGGTAATGCTCAAGATCCTGCAAGGTAGACTTCAGCAGTTCATGGAGCGAGAATTGCCAGATGTACAAGCTGGGTTTAGAAAAGGCAGAGGAACTAGGGACCAAATTGCCAATATCCGCTGGATAATGGAAAAAGCCAGGGAGTTTCAGAAAAACATCTATTTCTGTTTTATTGACTATTCTAAAGCCTTTGACTGTGTGGACCATAACAAATTGTGGCAAGTTCTTAGTGGTATGGGGATACCAAGTCATCTTGTATGCCTGCTGAAGAATCTGTATAACGACCAAGTAGCAACAGTAAGAACAGACCACGGAACAACAGACTGGTTTAAGATTGGGAAAGGAGTACGGCAGGGCTGTATACTCTCACCCTACCTATTCAACTTGTATGCAGAACACATCATGCGACAAGCTGGCCTTGAGGAATCCAAGGCTGGAGTTAAAATCTCTGGAAGAAACATTAACAATCTCAGATATGCAGATGATACCACTTTGATGGCTGAAAGTGAAGAGGAACTGAGGAGCCTTATGATGAAGGTGAAAGAAGAAAGTGCAAAAGCTGGTTTGCAGCTAAACCTCAAAAAAACCAAGATTATGGCAACCAGCTTGATTGATAACTGGCAAATAGAGGGAGAAAATGTAGAAGCAGTGAAAGACTTTGTATTCCTAGGTGCAAAGATTACTGCAGATGCTGACTGCAGTCAGGAAATCAGAAGACGCTTAATCCTTGGAAGAAGAGCAATGACAAATCTCGATAAAATAGTTAAGAGCAGAGACATCACACTGACAACAAAGGCCCGCATAGTTAAAGCAATGGTGTTCCCTGTAGTAACATATGGCTGCGAGAGCTGGACCATAAGGAAGGCTGAGCGAAGGAAGATCGATGCTTTTGAACTGTGGTGTTGGAGGAAAATTCTGAGAGTGCCTTGGACTGCAAGAAGATCCAACCAGTCCATCCTCCAGGAAATAAAGCCAGACTGCTCACTTGAGGGAATGATATTAAAGGCAAAACTGAAATACTTTGGCCACATAATGAGAAGACAGGACACCCTGGAGAAGATGCTGATGCTAGGGAGAGTGGAAGGCAAAAGGAAGAGGGGCCGACCAAGGGCAAGATGGATGGATGATATTCTAGAGGTGACGGACTCGTCCCTGGGGGAGCTGGGGGTGTTGACGACCGACAGGAAGCTCTGGCGTGGGCTGGTCCATGAAGTCACGAAGAGTCGGAAGCGACTAAACGAATAAACAACAAAGGAGAAAGTTCCATTGAACTCAGTGGAGCTTGCTTTTGAGAAGACATATAGGACTGCATTCCATTTTTGCAAAACACCATCATCCAGTTTGAGACCCTCTTCCATCACCCTGTGGCACTTTGAATGAATAATGACTAGGACTTCTGAATAAAGGCCAAATATAGGACCTAACTGTAAACTGATTTAAGTGAACCTTACAAACAAGTCAGTCATGTTAATAATTTATGGTCTTGAAAAACAGGTTTTTGCAAACTCGTCTGCCTACCTACTGGAAGGTAATTCTTTCTTGTCACAAATAACTGAGAATCCTAAATGAGAAAATGGAAGTTGGATCTGTGTAGCATGGGATGTAACTGAGGCTCCTTCTTCAGCAAGTTGTTATTTTTCAGCCATAGTTTCTGAATGTAAACTGGAAATAAAAGCAGTCTGTCCAATGGGACTGTTGTCAGCATTTCAGCCACTAAGAGTTCTATTAGTAAAATGGTTTTCTTGGTTGGTTTAGCAATGCTAAACTGGAAGTGTGATTATTTTTTTTAATCATTAAGATAATGTTACATGAAGAAACAAAATAGAATATTACATCACCAGCAATGCTGCTATCAAAAATTTCTGAAGAAACTATAGCTATGTTAGGAACTGCTGTAATCATCTTCTGAAATAGGAAATACAAGAAACCACAAAGAACAGTGTGACAGTAATACTGAAGCCTGGCTAAAGCTCAAAAATAGAATGATTACAGCAGTAGGTTACTCAACTTCAACAGTTAGATGAATTCATTGGAGACAAGCTAGTAGTGCTTACTAACTAAAACAGCTGGACAGAGGATCCATATTCATGTACAGCTTGGTTTTTTGGCACAACAACAGAAATGGATGTGTCTTTGATTTTAGGTAATTCGTATACATAATCTGACACTGAGTCGTCAAGGATGCACATTAGAGTCAGTTATGATTGAAGTGCCATATAAGGCCAAGTAATACTGTAGAGCTGGAGTAGTCAAGAGACATACTTGGGATCAGAGGACTGCAAAGTAGGTGGTGCCGCAAATTATCAGTGGAAGACTGATAATTTGGAGTTTATTTTGTGATTTTTTAAACTATTATATGCCTAATTTGGGGTTCATTCCTAATTGTTTTGAATTTCAAAATGGAGGGAA
The DNA here is from genome assembly GCF_035149785.1 of Candoia aspera. Classification (NCBI taxonomy): domain Eukaryota; kingdom Metazoa; phylum Chordata; class Lepidosauria; order Squamata; family Candoiidae; genus Candoia; species Candoia aspera. Next base: position 45,616,510 of record NC_086153.1, read on the forward strand.
CTGTGCAGTCAGTTTTCAGCAAACATAAAGTTCTCAGGGCTACAAAAAAGGGTATCTGAGAGTTGCAGTTTGTTCCTTGTTTCTTAGAGTCATAAAATTACTATTTATTCCATTTTTGCACTCTTGCAACCCTCAACAGTTGCAATGTCACATCAGAATTAAAACAACATATGAGCCAGGTTGCAAAAACAAAACCAAAGTAGGAGAGAAAAATAATGAGAAAAACAAGAGGCACAGGTGATGTTACAGAAAGGCTCTTTGAAAAAGCTCCATTTTTAATAACATCCTAAAAGCTTCCAAGAAGGGGGCCAGTCTCATCTCAGTAGGGAGCCTATTCTAAAGAGAAGCAGCACCTTCTGGCTTCAGCTCCCCTGATATCCTGTTAATTTGGGGCAACAAGGAGCTCTCCCTACATCATCTAACAGGTCGGAGGAGGTGGTCCCATACGTACTAAGCCACAAATGGCTTTATACGTTAAATATCATTTTAAGTTCTATTCAGAATGGAACCAATAAGCAGTGTAGGGCCCACAATACAAGTTTAATGTGCTCCTATGTCAGGAACCAGTTAAGACATGGGCCACTGCATTCTAGACTAACTGTAATTTCCAGGTAGCCCTTAAAGGCAGCATCATGTAAAGCACATTGCAGTAGTCTATGTGGGCCATGATGAGAACATGAGTTACTGTTGCTAGAACCTCCTGCACCAGGTAAAGAGAGAGTTGGTGCACTAACCAAAGTTGGGCAAATGTTCTCCTAACCACAGCTGCCTCCTGCTGTTCAAGCAGAACTGTAGGTCCAGAAGGACCTCCAAATTACAAACCTGTTCCTGGATGGGTAGTCCCTGCCCATCCAGGAAGAGCTCCTGTGTACAAACAGCAACTCTGTCTGGCTTGGATTTGACTTGAGTCTATTCTCTTCCATCAACCCTCACAGCCTGCGAGGACCAGGATAGAACATCAGCATCTCTCCCACAATCTGGGATAGCAATATATAGTTGGGCATCATCAGTATATTGATGATACCATACCCTGAATTCTCAATTGACTGCCCCCATAGGTTTCATATAGATGTTAAAAAGCAGGGGATGAGGACTGACCCCTGTGGAAACCCATAAGTGAGGGGCCAGTGGGCTGACCTTTCCTTCCCCACTACAAGAGACTGAAATTATCCACAGAGGAATAAGTAGAACCATTGCAAAACTGTGCCCTCAATCCCCAGCTTCTGCAGGTTCAGTAAATGTCAGTAGTATCAAAAGTCACTGAGAGGTTTGAAAGGATAAGGAGAGACGCATTACCCCCGTCCAGGTCCTCAGACCGGTCATTCAAGAGAAAGACCAGTACCATCTTAGTGCCATACTCAGACCCAAATCCAGTGTGCAGGCTGGGGAATTCTGGGAGTTGAAGTCCACATATCTTAAAAGTTGCCAAAATTGAGAAACACTGGTCTATACACTATCCTATCTAATTCCTCAGAACTCGGAGGTCAAAAAGAATCCCAGATAAGGTAGCAAGACAATGCTCTCATCATCACTACAGACTCTGCCTTGTGGAGTCAAGACTGAGGCAAATGCAAGCAACTTTGTCAGCAAACTCTGTGTAAAATGGTCACAGTGCTGGGTAAGAGATCTCTCTGATGACTCTTCCCTAAAAGGGAGTTAGTAACCCCAAAATAGCGCTGTTGAATGATAGTCCACTAATGCAGTAAGGGAGGAGAAGTAAGTTCATTCAGCTTTCTTACTGCCAAGGAGGAGGCCCAAACATAAGCACGTACCTGAGCTCAAATTTGCTTTTTGGTTTTCTCCACCAGCACTCCAGGCATCATTTCTGGCACTTCATCTCCCAGGGAAAAGTTTGGGAGCAACAGAGTCATGTGCTTGATTCACCTCCAAGTCCAAGTCAGGTAGTATTCTAGTATAGAAGTTAAAGCATCTTATCCAGTTGGTGCTCTTTAGGAATGCAGAAAATTGGGAAAGGCTATAACTAGGATTCTTTTGGGATAAGTGACTACTGCAACATCATGTGAAACTTTTTCATGGACATTGTGAAATAGTTTAAACAGTTTAAACTATTTTCAGTAGTTTAAATGGTTAGAGTTAATCATAACACCCATGCCTAGGAAAGGTATCATGGGTATTAACAATCAAAAGGAGACTGTTTGCACCTTTTCAGACTTAACAATGTAGACATCTGGCTTTGTTGCATGGTCTGGTTCCTTATTTTTGCATCATTGTTCTGTCCTTGTGAGAATCCAGTTCAAGTTGGGTGGTTTATGCAAGTATGGACCTGCCACCCAGTACCCAAGAAAGTGCAGCATCATTGTTCAGTATGAGTTGTAGTTTATAAATAATGCATTTGAATGGTATGAGCTGTGCACTGTAGGTGACAACCAGTGTTGTTCTGTTCTGTTTTTCTGGTCTGTCTCTTAATAGATACTCCTTGGGAATTGATTTGGTTCTGTTGATTTTTCTGTTGGCAATAGCTTTTGAGAGAAAGCCAAAATGATATCATGGTTTTGAATGACTTGTTTTCCATTTATATTGAAACAAAATACAGTTCCCTAATTCTGAACATCACAGGAAATGATTGTTAAATCAAAGTGGGTAGATGTACAAACCTGAAGCTTGCTAAAGCTCATTCATGTATGCACTTTCATATTACATGTAAGCTAATCTTGGTTGGATATTTGTATGTCTCCAATAGAAGAGAATATATGTAGTTCAGGGTTGAACTGTGGGCTCCTTGGTGCTCTCTGAGCTTGCTTGTTCGTTTTAGACGTTTCATTACCCAACTAGGTATCATCATCATGTTACTTAAATGGATAATGAAACATCTGCAAGCAAACAACCAAGCTCAGAGAGCACCAAGGACTCCACATTTGTATGTCTGTCTTGCTGCAAGAGAGAACAGGATAATAATAAGAGGAGCTGAATGCCAATCCTGTGCAGCTCTTTCCCTTGCTTCCCAAAAAGAACTGACAGAAATTGGATGTTGGGCTAAGTTTTAGACTGTGGCTTTCTTTGGAACATGTCCATCTGTGTAATCCTGACGTGCAGAAGGATGCAGAGCATGCTTTCAAGGATCCTGGAATTCTCCTAATAAGAACATTACCTGACAAACATTATCAATAAAACCACATTATTCCTCTTTGAAATAGGAAGAACACTTCTTGCGAATAAGGATTAGAAAGGTATGCCTTTTTCTATTGTACCTAAGAAAGATGCACTTCTCTGGACAAACTACCTCAAATTGTATGATCAGCCTTTTTTTTTAATCCTGTGGTTTTGTTCCCAGTAGCTAATAGGGGAAATGGGGCATTTTCTCTAGGTATAGAACATTTATAAACATACAGAGTAGGTTTTTTGAACCTGGCCTTCTCCAGCCATGTTGGACTGTCATCCCAGCCAGCCTGGCAAAGGCTGGAGGGGCGGGGGTGAGGGCTTTACTGTAACACATCTGGAGGATGCTAGATTGGAGAAGGCAGATCTGGGGAATACAGAGCAGCTACAGTAGATAATCCTCTTTATTTGTGCTTTGAAACATCACTGGCACTTACCTGCCCTTCACATTTTGTTGGATCTAAGAATAATATATGAATTAATCTCTTGATTAAGCTTTTGCTAATTTAACTAAATCTTACTTACTATTATTCTTTGCCTCTTTTACTTCCAGTACTCAGGCATAAAGTGCCTCTTCATTGCATTTGTATGTACTGATAAACATGCCTTATACCGACTGCCTATTTGGCCCCAAATTACTGTAGCTTTCACTACAATATGCGTTAGGCTGGAATGGCATCTTCTCAATGGAAAATGTTTAGATACATAATATGCATATTAGAATCTGAAGTACATTATTCAAAGCAATATATTCTAGAGAATTTGAGTGTCAGATTCATGTTGGGAAGTGATTGTGGGAAGATCTGGATTGTTGCTGCTCAGTATAGATAAAGGTGGATGACTTATGAACCACCTACAGTGGCTATTATGCACTTGTGCTTGATTTCAGTCTTTTAAATGCCTGAATATTGTGTATTTTGTTGCTTACATTGGTTTTAATAATTTCCTCTGTTTGCAAGTGTTACAAGGTTTTAAGCTAATTTTTTTTCTTGTGTTTTAGTACATATTGTAACCACTTTTATTTTTGTAGTCTGTTCATGGGTAGAAACACAGTATGTAAATGTCTTCAAAGAAATACATATATATTGTGTATAATTCCAACAAACCTAAGTGCCAAATAGGGTTAGCCGGTTCTTTTTTTAAATGGGACTTTCAGTTCAAGAAGCCTAATACACAGTAATATGTCCCCCTTCTGGAAGGCGAGTCTTCCTTTTTGCGGGGAGATGGGCAGTGATAGAATCTGATTGATAGATAAAATAAATATCTTGTGATTTTGATATAGCAAATTGATCTGAATGTATGATAAACAAATATAGACAGTGTCAAACACAGAAAATTTGTTTTCAGTTTGCTTCGTATCCAGCTAGATTCTGCAGAGCATCTTTTCTTCAGGAGTATGTACTAAGTACCTTCTTTTCTGATGCTGGAGATGATGAGAGTTGAAGGTAGTAATACCTTGAATACCTAATAGCTTGAAAGGGCAGCAGGTTGGGGGATGAGTGTGTTAGAGTCTTTCCCAAGAGGTTTGAAGGTAGTCAGCATTCTGAATCCGAAAACTGGACACCCACAGTTGGAGTTTGGAGAGAGAATTGGACCCGCCTGGTCATTGTCAGCTGACAGGACTAGCAAAATTAGAGCTATTATTGTAGCAAAACTGTGATGGTAGCTCTAAACTTCTGCAACATGAAATATTGGAGAGGGTATAGCTTAGTGGCAGAAAAGTTTTTTAATTAACTTTAGCATGCCAGAGTATCACTTCATCTCGTTTAATATACCAAAGGATCGTTACCTTGTCGTGGTGCTGGAGCTTGAGCAACTCAATGATGCCATGAGCTAAACCGTGAAGGGCCACCCAAGACGGGAAGGTCATGACAGAGAGGTCAGACTAAATGCGATCCCTGGGGAAGGTAATGGCAACCCACCCCAGTATTCTTGCCGTGAAAACTAAATGGATCAGTACAACCAGAGATATGTCGGTATACCATCGGAAGGTGAGACCCCCAGGTCGGAAGATGGTCAAAATGCTACTGGGGAGGAACAGAGGATGAGCTCAACTAGCCCCAGACGTGATGACGCAGCTAGCTCAAAGCCGAAAGGACGGCTAGCGGCCGACGGTGCTGGTGGTGAACGGCGAATCCGATGTTCTAAGGATCAACACACCATTGGAACCTGGAATGTAAGATCTATGAGCCAGGGCAAATTGGATGTGGTTATTGGTGAGATGTCAAGATTAAAGATAGACATTCTGGGCGTCAGTGAACTGAAATGGACTGGAATGGGCCACTTCACATCAAATGACCACCAGATCTACTACTGTGGACAAGAGGACCACAGAAGAAATGGAGTAGCCTTCATAATTAATAGTAAAGTGGCTAAAGCAGTGCTTGGATACAACCCAAAAAACGACAGAATGATCTCAATTTGAATTCAGGGCAAGCCATCTAACATCACAGTGATCCAAATATACGCCCCAACCACAAATGCTGAAGAAGCTGAAGTAGAGCAGTTCTATGAGGATCTGCAGCACCTACTGGACAACACGCCTAAAAGAGATGTTATTTTCATCACAGGAGACTGGAATGCTAAGGTGGGCAGTCAAATGACACCTCGAATTACAGGTAAGTATGGCCTGGGAGAACAAAATGAAGCAGGACATAGGCTGATAGAATTTTGCCAAGACAATTCACTCTGCATAACAAACACTCTCTTCCAACAACCTAAGAGACGGCTTTATACATGGACTTCACCAGATGGACAACACCGAAATCAGATTGATTACATCCTTTGCAGCCAAAGGTGGCGGACATCTGTACAGTCGGTAAAAACAAGGCCTGGAGCTGACTGTAGTTCAGATCACGAACTTCTTCTTGCACAATTTAGGATCAGACTAAAGAGATTAGGGAAGACCCACAGATCAGCTAGATATGAGCTCACTAATATTCCTAAGGAATATGCAGTGGAGGTGAAGAATAGATTTAAGGGACTGGACTTAGTAGATAGGGTCCCAGAAGAACTCTGGACAGAAGTTGGCAGCACTGTTCAGGAGGCGGCGACAAAATACATCCCAAAGAAAGAGAAAACCAAGAAGGCAAAATGGCTGTCTGCTGAGACACTAGAAGTAGCCCAAGAAAGAAGGAAAGCAAAAGGCAACAGTGATAGGGGGAGATATGCCCAATTAAATGCAAAATTCCAGAGGTTAGCCAGAAGAGATAAGGAATTATTTTTAAACAAGCAATGCGCGGAAGTGGAAGAAGACAATAGAATAGGAAGGACAAGAGACCTCTTCCAGAAAATTAGAAACATTGGAGGTAAATTCCAGGCAAAAATGGGTATGATCAAAAACAAAGATGGCAAGGACCTAACAGAAGAAGAAGAGATCAAGAAAAGGTGGCAAGAATATACAGAAGACCTGTATAGGAAGGATAACAATATCGGGGATAGCTTTGACGGTGTGGTCAGTGAGCTAGAGCCAGACATCCTGAAGAGTGAGGTTGAATGGGCCTTAAGAAGCATTGCTAATAACAAGGCAACAGGAGACGACGGCATCCCAGCTGAACTGTTCAAAATCTTGCAAGATGATGCTGTCAAGGTAATGCATGCTATATGCCAGCAAATTTGGAAAACACAAGAATGGCCATCAGATTGGAAAAAATCAACTTATATCCCCATACCAAAAAAGGGAAACACTAAAGAATGTTCAAACTATCGAACAGTGGCACTCATTTCACATGCCAGTAAGGTAATGCTCAAGATCCTGCAAGGTAGACTTCAGCAATTCATGGAGCGAGAATTGCCAGATGTACAAGCTGGGTTTAGAAAAGGCAGAGGAACTAGAGACCAAATTGCCAATATCCGCTGGGTAATGGAAAAAGCCAGGGAGTTTCAGAAAAACATCTATTTCTGTTTTATTGACTATTCTAAAGCCTTTGACTGTGTGGACCATAACAAATTGTGGCAAGTTCTTAGTGGTATGGGGATACCAAGTCATCTTGTATGCCTCCTGAAGAATCTGTATAACAACCAAGTAGCAACAGTAAGAACAGACCACGGAACAACAGACTGGTTTAAGATTGGGAAAGGAGTACGGCAGGGCTGTATCCTCTCACCCTACCTATTCAACTTGTATGCAGAACACATCATGCGACAAGCTGGCCTTGAGGAATCCAAGGCTGGAGTTAAAATCTCTGGAAGAAACATTAACAATCTCAGATATGCAGATGATACCACTTTGATGGCTGAAAGCGAAGAGGAACTGAGGAGCCTTATGATGAAGGTGAAAGAAGAAAGTGCAAAAGCTGGTTTGCAGCTAAACCTCAAAAAAACCAAGATTATGGCAACCAGCTTGATTGATAACTGGCAAATAGAGGGAGAAAATGTAGAAGCAGTGAAAGACTTTGTATTCCTAGGTGCGAAGATTACTGCAGATGCTGACTGCAGTCAGGAAATCAGAAGACGCTTAATCCTTGGAAGAAGAGCAATGACAAATCTCGATAAAATAGTTAAGAGCAGAGACATCACACTGACAACAAAGGTCCGCATAGTTAAAGCAATGGTGTTCCCCGTAGTAACATATGGCTGCGAGAGCTGGACCATAAGGAAGGCTGAGCGAAGGAAGATCGATGCTTTTGAACTGTGGTGTTGGAGGAAAATCCTGAGAGTGCCTTGGACTGCCAGAAGATCAAACCAGTCCATCCTCCAGGAAATAAAGCCAGACTGCTCACTTGAGGGAATGATATTAAAGGCCAAACTGAAATACTTTGGCCACATAATGAGAAGACAGGGCACCCTGGAGAAGATGCTGATGCTAGGGAGAGTGGAAGGTAAAAGGAAGAGGGGCCGACCAAGGGCAAGGTGGATGGATGATATTCTAGAGGTGACGGACTCGTCCCTGAGGAAGCTGGGGGTGTTGACGACCGACAGGAAGCTCTGGCGTGGGCTGGTCCATGAAGTCACGAAGAGTCGGAAGCGACTAAACGAATAAACAACAAAAAAAGCAGTGAGAGTTATTTGAAGTATATTGGAGTGGCTTTGGGTTTCTGCTCCCCCCCGGGTCCAGTGAATTGTCATCCTTGACTCTTGGTGGGGTAGCACTCACCAAGTCAGAATTGGTCTGTAATTTAGGGGTCCTCCTGGAGTCATGGCTCCTGCTTGAGGAGCAGGTGGCAGCTGTGGCTAGGGGAGCCTTTGCACGAGTTCAGCTTGTGTGCCAGTTGTGCACTTTCCTTGACTAGGAAGACTTGCTCACTTTCACTCATGCCTTAGTCACCTCTTGTTTGGATTAATCACCATGTGCTGTACATGGGGATGCCCTTGAAGACCACCCAGAAGCATGCAGTCTGGGCTTTTCACGTTTTGCTCATGTTGCACTGCTGCTGCATAAGCTGCACTGGCTTCCAGTTGTTTTATAGGTGCAATTCAAGGTGCTGCTTATCACCTTTAAAACCCTAAATGGCATGAGGCCAGGTTATCTGCAGGACCCCTCTCCCTTAGGATATCTGCCTATCCTACCAGGTTAAATACGCTGGGCACAGTGCAGGTCCTTTCCCTTAAATGTTGCCACTTGGTGGGACCTCAGAGACAGATGTTTTCTGTGATTGCTCCAACTCTCAAACAGCTTCCCCCTGAGATTTGGAGGGCCCCCACCCTATTAGCTTTCCAGAGGGCTGTAAAGACCTATTGGCCTAGGCATTGTGCTATATAAAAGTGAGTCCGGCAAATGTAAATGTAGAGTTAGTGGGATGTTGTGGTGCTGTGGTTGGCACATATTGTGTTGTTGTGAGGTTCGGTTGGTCATATTTATTCTGTTTTTATTGAAAGTCATTGTGAACTGTCTAGCATTACAATATATAAGATAAGTGGCCATACAAGTTTTCTAAATAAATAAAATAATTTAGCTAAAAGATACTCGCTGACATTCACAAAAGTGAAACATTTGATTTCTTTGGGAATAATTATGGCTGCAAGACAGTCTGTCATTTGCACTAAATTGATAAATATAGTTAGAAATTAATATGGTGTCTCTGTTCTATAGCAGTGATGAACCTTTTTCAGGAAAAAGACCCTTATGCTTGATATTTAACTGATACATGTTACAGATGCAGAGAATCTGATACATGTTAATTACCTCTTTATCAAACACCCCCTTATTTTGGTTTCATAATGGTTCTGTTGAGGTGATGAACAGTGTATCTTCAAAAATGGTAATAAGCAGAAATGGTACTTAAAATCCTCTCTTGTCCTCATAAACGTTTGCAGTTCTCTAAAGCAATCACATTTTAATGCCGTTACTCTTTTTAAGAAAAATGTTTTCAAGTTTCTTATACTGAATTTTCTTTAGACGAGGAATTGTTATTATTATTATTATTTATTGAAGTAGCATGCCACCTGATTCTCAACAAATCTGGCCAGCTCACAACAAACAAAGAAATTACAATAAAATCAATAAAACATAAAAAGGTAAATGATGGCAAGAATGATAAATCAAGTGGTCTCACTGTCCCTCGCCAAACGCCCTGGTGAAATATGTATTTGAGATTCTAGCTTTTATTGTTTCCTTGATGCCTGTTCTTAAAGCCAGTTTAAGAACAGCCTGTAGCCCTTGAACAGGAAAAATATTGATTGCTTAGCTATCCTTAACTATCCTACTGAATCCTTAGTTGTCACTGGATTCACATATGGGCAGCTATGGCAAGGAGTGCTTTCATACAAACGCCTCTGGTGTGCTGGCGGTGTTTCTTCCCGATCTACTCAGATTTGGTTATTGTTACCCACACCTTAGTAACATCCAATTCTGATGATTACAACACTGTATGGAGCTATCCTTGAAAAAAATCTCTTGAAAACAAGAGAATTTTTTTTTTTTTCAAATTTACAAAAAGACGTGGCTTCCAACTTTTAACAGCAAGGATATACAAAAATTTCCATAATCAATCTCTTACTCTATATTAAACCAAAACACCACATTATAAGTCATTCTACTTTAACCACATAATAAAAATCACTAAGTATAGTTACTCCTCCCCCTTATATTAAAATAAAGAAAAAAAGTTCATATAAACCTCCTAAACATCTTTCTCCCCTCCAAAAGATAAAATATATTTAATTATTCCATTCCTACCACTATTCTATATATTTCTACTATAATAAGAATCAAATTAAAAAGCCCATAAGTTGTCTGATATTATACTTAATAGTACAACAACTTTAATAATCCCAGTCTTAATAAACCCAAAAAACAAAGACAATTCAAAACAGTAAATCCAAATCTTTAAAAGCAAATAGCGTCAATCAAATCCTTAAAGGAAACCAGATGAACATTCTTCAACTCTTATCCCACTTCAAAATAAACCAAAGCAGTTACATATCCCCACAATGTGTACAGACCTCTCCTCTTGAAAGAATCAAACAGCCCAACTTCCCCACTCAAAGATTCCAGGTTCTTTTCATGGCATTCCACCAGGAGATAGATTTTACTTATGCCTTGCAGATCGCTCTCATTTTTCTCTTGTGTTTTTGCACTTTTTAAGTTTTTTTTCTTCGTAGTTTTTTTGTCTTTTTTTTGTAGTTTTTATTCTTCTCTTGAAACCTAATAAAATTTACTATTAAAAAAAAGAAAAAAATATCTTGAAGTTGAACTTGCAATTAAGAGTGTTAACTGGGGCTGAGTACATGGATCATATGATGCCTGAAAGATGTACTGAACGTTTTTTATATGTTGCCAATTGTTTACCAAGAACAATTTAAGGTATTGTATTTAAGGCTCTAAGGGACGCGGTGGCGCTGCGGGTTAAACCGCTGAGCTGCTGAGCTTGCCGACTGGAAGGTCGGTTCGAATCCGCGTGACGGGGTGAGCTCCCGTTGCTAGTCCCAGCTCCTGCCAACCTAGCAGTTCGAAAACATGCAAATGTGAGTAGATTAATAGGTACCGCTTCGGCGGGCAGGTAACGGCGTCCCGTTTAGTCATGCTGGCCACATGACCATGGAAGTGTCTACGGACAAATGCCAGCTCTTCGGCTTTGAAACGGAGATGAGCACTGCCCCCTAGAGTCGGACACGACTGGACTTAATGTCAAGGGAAACCTTCACCTTTACCTTTTATTTAAGGCTCTAAATGCTGAGGGCCTGAGTATCTCTGGGTACAAACCCATCCAGTTCTTAAGATTAGCAGCAAAAACCCTTTTGAACATACCCCTGCTGTCAAAAGCTCATCTCCTGCATTGTTCCTACCCTATGGAAAGTATTTCCTTGGGAGTTGTATGTGGGCCCCCCATTCTCTCTGTATGTAGTTAAATCTGTAAACATACATCTCTTTCACCAGATTTATGTATGTATTTATTTGATTTATATCCTGCCTTTTTTCTGTACAACTCAAGGCAGTGTACATAGTGTTCCCTCCTATTTTCCCCACAACAACAACCCTGTGAGGTGGGTTGGGGCTGAGAGAGAGTGACTGGCTCAAGGTCACGCAGCCAACTTCCATGCCTTAGGATTAAAACTCACATTCTGTCCATTCTTTCTACACCAAACTGTCCTTTAATTATTAGACAATTTGAGGATTTATTTTATTGTTAAATTTAATCTGTATTCTATCTATCTTATCTATCTCTGTATCTATCTATTATGCTCCCAGAGCAGAAAGGTGTGGCATAAATTATATTTGCTGCAAAAGTATCTTGGAGACGCAGTGTTGTTTGTCAGTGTCTACAGCTGTCAGTTCTGCTTTGACTGAGGGTCCAGTTATATCAGCCTTCCCAGTCATGTGCCTTCCAGATTTGTTAAGCTTCTGTTATTCTTGGTCAAGCATGATATATATTCCCTTGAAAATACAGGGCCCCTCTACACAGGGGTTTAGCATTGCTCACATATTAGCAGTGATCACTGTAATATAATCAATCTTTCTTCCTCCTTGGATAGCCAAGCTGATTTTCTTCCAGATTGTCTGCAACAAAGCTCAGATCTAGAATTTGGCAGGTAGGCAGCATACAGATGTATGTAAATAAAGTAATAAATAATCACAAAATGAGAACTTGGATCTGTGGTGGGGTTAGATGAGCATTTTCTTATTTGTGGGAATTGCTGTCTCACCTGCCTCCCATCACCGCAATCTGGAGGTATCTAGTGAATTTCCTGGGCAACTTTATTAATGAACCCAATCCTGATCTTTTTAGTCAGTTTTACTGTCTTAACAGTCAGGAAACCATGCTGAGAGGAGGAATAGGTCTCTAGTGTTTATTACTGCTACATAAGACAGAAAATCCTAACAAACTGAAGAAGCGTGGGAAAAACCCAGACAGATAAACCCCAAAAGTCAAGGCGGGTCTGTTCTGTGTCTCTTTGAATGACTGCTCAACTCCTCAGTACTATGCATGCGTTTTCCCCCCTGGTTAGGGGCCCCCTCCTGTTCACCATCAGTGCTCATGACATTTACAATCCCTGTAAAAAGACTTCCTATCTTGATTTTCCCTTTTGATGTAATCGGCATACACTGAACTGTTACTCCCACTCCATCTTCCTATGTCTGAGCTCAAGTGAGTCACTGCATTCTTTCACCTATGTGTGCGCATGTGTGCATACACACGCGCGCGCACACACACACACAGGTTTACAGTGTAGCCTTCAACCAAAGTTGCATCTGTTGGGAAAACTGTATGGCTGCAAAACAACGCTGTCACTCTATCATAGCTTTCAATAAACATTAGTATGCAGGAAGAATGATAGAATCCTAGATTCTTAAGGCAGCATTTTTGCCACTGAGTCCAACCCATTGCTAAGTGAAAAAATCCAAATTAAAGTATCCCTGACAGACGGCTGCCTAGCCTTTCCTTGAATACATCCAGTGAAAGAGAGACCACCACCTCTATGAGTAATTGATTCCACTCTTGAACTGATTTTTTTTTTCTAACATTCAAATTGGAATCTGCTGTCCTTAATTTAAATCTCATTAATCAACATCCTTCACCCTGAAATGATGGAAAACAGGCCTTGACCTTGTTCTGTGTGATATCCTTTCAAATATTTGAAGAGTACTATCATGTTCACCCGAGACTTCCCAAGGCTAAACATTCCTAGGTTCTTTGATCTTTCTTGATTTTTGAATTGTCAGATTCCCTAGCTCAGACTGTGCAGAAGCTACTCAGACATGGTTAGATAAGAATCATTATTGTAGGCTAGAATGAAGTTGCTTAAACAGCTTCAAAATTAGAGTGTAATCCATTTTTTATTCACTGTCTTCCTGTTGTTTTTTTTTAAGCTTTTGGTACCTTGCTTTGCATTTCTGAGACTTGGTACTGAGCCCGCAGTTGGTTATTGGCATAATTGGCATTCTTGCTTTAGGAAACTTTAGCTCCCATGCCATCTTGAACCTCTTCCCTTTTGAATTAAAAGGCTAAGAGCCACCAAGCCAGATGTACTCCCTGACAGTGATAGGGGAGCCTTCCTTAAAGTGGTGAGCAGCAAAGCATATGGCCTTGACACAATCTAGCTGTTCTGAAGGAGGCTTCTGAGATGGCCAAAGGCAAGAATAGTAAGAGATGGTGGGAGTCGGGTAGAATACAAGATGGATGGATGTGGCTTTAAAGTGTGACAGCTGTAGAGAGTAAGGAAGATGACTTTGATAAACATATGCAGACTTTGGTGTGTTTTTTTAAATTATTATTCAATGGCCACCAATCTCACATAAGTGTCTCTGGGCAGCAACAAAAGCTAAAACATTTTTTAAGTCCAGAATGTCCAGATAATGTTTGGAAGCAGCTCAGTGACCTCCCTAATTCACAGAACTATAAGGAGGAGGAGGTACAGCAAAATCAGACTTGAAAGGTTCTATTATTATAACCACTTTCAACAAAAGTATTTGTAGACATTCGCTGGAGTTGATTTCATAGTCTGTTCTATCTAGTGGGGCTCACAAAGCTGAGTGAACGTATCCACAGAGTTGTCATAAGCGAACTCTGCCATGGGTAAATAGATTGAGCCTTGAGGTTAACAGAGCAATGAAGAAATTGCTCCATGATGGCATTTTTATCTTTCAGTTTCTCCAATCAACTGTGGGTGATGGGTTGAGGTCAGTTGCAGCCTAACATCCAGCAGTTGAAATAGGGTATGCCAGAAGTGTGCCATGAAAGCATCAGAAAGCTGACACATTGGCCCACACCCCTCTTGAGACGAGTTGATACCAATAGTTCTCACCATGAGGATTGTGGGAGACCAGGTAAGAAGATCTAATTTGGCTTGCCTGGTCTGGAAGGTATATAATACACAACTTGATTACTGGATTTAGCCAGTGCTTGGGGACCATGTTTATGGCTTCTCAGCATTGAATGATCTCTGGATCTGGAGTTCGGGATGGTTTTGTGCTTTTGGTAGCCTCTCTATCAGTTAACTGGAGCCTGAATTCACTAGCAGAAGAAGCAGACTGGATCTCTGAAGAAGGTATGGTGTATGTTGTAGGAGGTCCAGGAGGGTGGCTGCTAGGATTTAGCCTGGCTTTAGTTTCAAATAATTCTATTAAAGATTACAATTGAAAAGATAAAAACTAATACAAACTAAAAAAAATAAGTATAAAGAAGAACTAGAAAGTACAGAAAAGGAAAGAATTTTAAAAAATAGAAAAAAATATAAAGTAACTTCCCCCTTCATCACAACAAGTATAAACAATTTTAATAACTTACCACCTTCTCTTAAAACCCAACAAATGCTTTCTTCTTCCCATATCTCATCTCTTAACTGTAATTAAAATCTTAAAACCTCATAATTCATTCCTGGTCAGCAAAAGTCCATTAAGGATTACCAAAGATAACTACATATTTATTTTAACCTTGATCAAGTAAACAAACTTTATATTTCTTCCCTGTACTTTTAACAATCTTGGTTTTTAATCCCTTCAAATATTGTCCTAGCACTTGATTTCTTTTCATTTTTTCTTTGTCCCTTCCTTCTCAGAAAATCCTTTAAAATCCTTTAATACTCTTTTGTAAATCCAGAATCCAAATCACTCTTCTGGTTTGTTATTTGTACTGTATGTTCCTTTTAATTATTAAAACATCAGCTGGTTTCATTTATATATCCAATATATCATCTTTTTCCATATCATTCTTGTAACTTGTCATTTGTAAATCCACATTCAAATCAGTTTCAGTCTTGTCCAGTAGAGCTTGTTCCTCTTGTGTAACATCATTTACACACCATCTGTCTATGATGACATTCTTAAAATTAATTTCTAAGTCCATTGTTCACAAATACCCTTCAAAAAGTTTAGTGTTAAAGTATTTTGCTCCATTTTTTGTTAATGAGTCAACTTTAAGTATTCTTCTCCTTTAATTGTAATCTTTAGTTTCTTCTAGTTCCCTCTAGTGTCGAACCTTCAAAGTCCCATCCTATAATGTTTTTTCCCCCCAAGGAATCCAAACAACAGCAATTTCCCTCAGGAAGGATTCTTATTATTAATTTCAAAGTCTTATTTCAAATCCATCTGAACCCTTAGTCCATTTTTAACTTTCCAAAATCAACACTTTAAACACCCTTTTGCTGTTTCTTCTAAAAACTAATTTTTTTCTAAGTCCTTAACCTCATACTTAAAACTTCTTTTGCTAAGAAGGAGACTTATCCAGGGAATGCAATAAAAACTTGCTGTTCTAAAGGTTCTTAACATTTGAAAAGCAGTAAAAAGGTAATTCCAAAAGTGATTAAGAAATGAGACTTGGTTGAGCTTTATGTCCATGTAGGCTATGTTACAACTGTGAGCTTAGATGGATTCCCTTGAAGATAACCTTGAGCATTCCTGGTCGTCAGAGTCAAATATTAAGGTTCTCATGGAAACTTATAGAGGAGTAAGAGAGTCCTTCATCAGAGTACTGTAAGAAAGCATCCTATTGGATGAACAGTCTGTCTTTTATTTACTCTTGTCTTTGGCAAGTTAAGTTGCAGATTAGTAGTGAACCATTCAGCCCACTAGGCTGCTGCTTAGGTTTTATGTATTAATTTTTTGAAGTGACTTACAATTTTTTTAATGCATACCTTTAGACCAATCAGCAGAAGAACACTAAAACAGTATTTAATAATAAAAAATCAGTGTATAAAGAGCAGCATAAAATATCAGTAGTTCAAAACAATAAATTAAATTTATCCATTGAAAGCCTGTAAAAATAAAAGGTCTTTGGAGTTCTTGGTGCTCTCTGAGCTTGGCTGTTTGCTTGCAGAAGTTTCATTACCCAACTAGGCAACATCATCAGTGCTAGTGAGTGTGGGGTTTGCTCCCTGTTTATCTACAGAAGCTTGCCCTTCCAGTGTTGGTGGGGGTGTGGTTTTCTCCTTGGTAGTTCCTGGATTAGGGTATTGTTTTCTGCTTGACTGTTTGTCTGGTGTTAATCCCTGCTTATCTGGGTGTTGGTTGCTGGAGGGGATGTCTTCTCGTCTTTTGGTTTCCTTTTCAGCTTTTGTATTGTCTCTTTAGAATGGTGTATAAATATGGTATATCTCTGTGTCTTTGCCTAGAACTGCATGGCCAACAAACTGCCAGCTAACCCTCCCTCTGGTAGAGCATCCCGTAAGACTGAATTTCCACAAATGAGAGTGTTCTTTCTGCGTGGCTGTTCTCAGGGCAGAAACAGCAATGCACGTATACATGCAGCAGAGATTTGGGTCCAAAGAAATGTAGCACTAACACATTGTGTCCCTAAGTGGATAGCCAACATAGCCATATTTTGAATTAATCACAGGCTATGTTACAACTGTGAGCTTAGATGGATTATTTCTGGTTAATACTGAAGATTCAGCTCAGTGTGGGTGAATATTTATTTATTTATTTATTTATTCATTCATTCATTCAAATTTTGCTACCGCCCATCTCCTCCAAAAGAGGGACTCTGGGCGGTTATGGAGTAAATATATATTGAACAAGATCCAGTTTGCTCTAGTGGTTAGGGCACCAGGCTAGAAACCAGGAGACCGAGAGTTCTAGTCCCGCCTTAGGCATGAAAGCCAGCTGGGTGACCTTGGGCCAGTCACACTCCCTCAGCCCAACTCACCTCACAGGGTTGTTGTGGGGAAAATAGGAGGAGGAAGGAGTGTTAGGTATGTTCGCCACCTTGAGTTATTTATAAATAATAAAGGTGGGATAAAACAAATCGGAAAAAAAAGAAAAAATAAGGACTTCGATGGCTGAAATAGCATTTTTTCCATTTGTATACTCTGTGTAGCCCCTGGTCTCTCTCTTATGTGATCAGAGCACCTAGAAAGAAATTGTAGTATAGAAATGCAGTGGCAAACCACTAAATACTAAATGAGATTTGTTGTTGAGATTTTCAGTGTGGAACCTTGTGAAATTGGTATTTAAAACTTAAGGAAACATGTAAAAACAAGGTATTTCCATCCTTGGAAGCAAAAGCTCACCTGCCAGAATCTTAGTCCCGGGCACTCGTGCGACAAGCGTTCTTTCACTGGATGCTGCAGCCCTGTACTTCCAAACAGGAATAAAGTTTTAAACAGTGGTGTCCAAGGGGATATAAAACAGCCATAGTTACATACCTTTCCTTTTCCTTTACAGGTGTCTAGAGCACGCCAAGTACAGAATCCACCATCCATAAAGATCACAGTTCTGCAGAACTGGTCAGAGGAATAAAATAGGTTTGCAATGTTTTATTTTTAAGATCTCTCAGGGTTACAGACTTGACTGTATTTTAAATGGTTCTCGTTGAGAGAAAAAGTCCTGAAAATGGGGGATCAGCAGACATATAAAACAAACCATATTATTAACAATAGTGAAAATGTATATTACCAGCAACAGCAGCAACACTTGAATCCCCTGGCATCTGCAAACCACAGCTATGGAACCTCAGCCATGCATACTTCTCCAGATTCTCCCCTCTCTCCCTCATTCCCTCATGACGCCAGGGAAAACGTATCTTTGAATGTTGGGCCCAAAAGCCTTGGGCTAATGGATTCTCCTCGGCAAGCAGACTGGGCCCATTTGGGGTCTGGAAACCACCTCCCAATAAGAAACAGCCAGCATGTCATGTGGAGCCCAGTGGGTCAAAGCGAACCAGTTGATGGCTTTGAGCATCTCTGTTCCCAAAGCAATGACATCAGATCACAAAAAATTACTAGTGGAGTTTTGCATAAATTAGACTCTTTTGCCCAGGTGTTTGCTAGCCAAAACCTAAGAATCCAAGTGAATAATGTTTCTCAGCTAATTCAGTCTCAGCCTCCAGTGATGGAGAATGCTGGCGATAGTGCACTTCGACAACTGCTGTCTCAGAAGCCTGCTGTGGAGCAACAACTTGTGCAGAGATACCAGCAGATACCACAGCAAGTCCATCCCGGATTTGGAAGTGCACAGCAGAAGCAGCAGATGCAGTTAATGCAGCACCAGTCTTCTCTTTATTATGACAACCAGCAGCATGTTGCCCACATCCCAATGCACTCTGCAATGCACCAGGGACAGGCCCACCTGCAGCAAATGCATTCTCAACATTTGCTGCCACAGCAGCTACAGCAAGATCAATACTATCTGCAGCAGCAACCCCATCAAGGACAGCACAGGCTCTTGGTACATGAGATGCAGCCACAGCAGCAGCAGCAGAGGCAGTGCCCCATGCAAACAGCTCAGTATTATCCAATACAGCCTATGACGCAACAGTTACAACAGCAGCAGCAGCAGCAGATGCAAACACAACTTCCTCCCTATCACAGGGATACTAACCAGAAGCCTCTGCACGAACCTCAGCAGTACTCCCAAGATCGAGGTAATTCCGTGCAGCTTATACAGCTGGGAGCAGTCCCTCCATATTTCTATCAAGATCAGCAGCAGTCATTCAAACATTTGTATCCACAAAGTGTTCTGCAGCAGCAACAGCCGCCAGGAGATGCCAGTCAGCCTGATCATTACCAGAGTGATGGTAACACTCAGACATTGATGGATGAGCACCTTGGACTCCCTATGGCAGAGGGGACTGAAGATCCAGCACAACAGGGCCTGAATTCTGTTGACAGCACAATCTCTCAACAATCTCTTAGACCTCCAACAAGTGTTCAGATGAGCAACAAAAGACATCAGCCGTTGTCTCCCAGTGCAGTGTGGCCACAGGTATGTAAAACCTTACATCTTGCTTTCTCATAGCTAAGTTCTGAAAAAAGCAGTATTGTCGTACTCATTAGAATAGAGTGGACATGCACTGCTTTCTGTGAAACTTACACTTGGA
Source organism: Candoia aspera (assembly GCF_035149785.1). Taxonomy (NCBI): domain Eukaryota; kingdom Metazoa; phylum Chordata; class Lepidosauria; order Squamata; family Candoiidae; genus Candoia; species Candoia aspera. Next base: position 45,635,820 of record NC_086153.1, read on the forward strand.
TTTGAATAGCATGTGGGGACGACACCCCAGAAAAGTAAGCGGAGCCAGGACAAAAGCTAAACTCAATTTCATTTCCATTAAAATTGAACTTAGTGAATATGTTTGGAAAAAATTAATAATTTCCCTTCTGTTGCATTAAAAATGATAATTCACTAACAAGTTTTGGAAGAGCCATAGCTAAGGCTTTGGGGTAGGTGCATTCAGCCCTAGGGTTTCAGTCTTGGCATTCTATCACTGACAGTTATCCAGTAAAATAGAAGAAGCCTTTTACAGCATTGAAATTGGGTTCTTTGAAGCCATGGAGACAAATAGCTGCTTCTATTGGGAAAGCCGTTTTGTGAATCAGTAATATTCAGCATTTATTCCAACTGTCCATCTATGATGAGCCAGTGAAACTAGGTAGGATGCTTCTAGATATGATGGTTGGAGGCTGTTTGCTGGTGGGAGTCTGTATAAATTTAGAGATCCCATTGGAAATTTTGGAGTGGCTCTTTGCATTGGGCATTCTTAGAGGCATAACTCCCATGGGGTCTGTTGGAGAATGCCTGACCATCCATTTGGCTAACAAATACAATGTCTGGAGCAGGTGGCTAGTTTTGTTTCACCCCATAAAGAGTTCTATATTGCATCCTGTTTAGATCTGAACTATACAGGATAGCAGAATGAAAGGTTAGAATAGGCTTTACTGCCTTCCCCAACCTCGTACCTTCTCAATGTTTTAGACCAGGGTTTTTCAAACTGTGTTTTGATGGGGTTCCATGAGAAACAACTAAGGACAAAAAAAAAACAAAACCATTCACTTGACTGTAACCATTTTCCTATCACTAGGGCTTTGCCTCTTGATCAAGGATTCCAATGTATATGTGTATGTATATGTATTTATTTTAACCAACAGGTTCTGTAGCCTGAAAAAGTTTGAACACCCCTGTTTTAGACTTCCTTTTCTCCTGTCATTTCCCAGGGTAGTAGATGAAAAGACTAGCACATCTAGAGTGGCACCAGATTGGTAAAGATTATACCTCCCAAGTGAAGGAGAATGATAGATTTTTCAGTAATGTTCTGCATAAAAAGTTATCTGCAAGTAGGCTAAGACTTTTCAGCCTAATTTGCTTCCTGCTGAAAATTTTCCACACAAGAGAACATTTTGAAATTGTGCTGTTGTTTGCAGTTCACAATGATACAGCCCACCATACTATTCCAGAATTTTACCATAATACAGGTAGTCCTCATTTAGCAATCTCAATTGGGACCAGCAGCTCTGTTGTTAAGCAAAGCGGTCGCTAAGTGGGAAATCAAGTCGCAACTGTGCTTTCCTTTTCCCCACTCTCCCATCCTTGGGAATGCTCTCCCCTGGGGCTGGGATAGCCGGCTCAAAACTGACAAGGCTGCTCAGTTTCACGCCTTCACTTTTGTTTGCCTCTTAACCACTCCCTTACCCTTTGGAATGCTCACCCAGGTGCTGGGAATTAGCAAGAATGGAATTAATGTATTTACATTCATTGGAGAGGAAGGGATTACAAGAGAGTAGGCATACACACAATGGGGAATGCAGATCAAAAGCAATGGAGAGCCACAAGTGTGCTATGCAAACAGCCCGGTGTATTCCGAATTGTGTGCCTGCTTACTCTCTTATTATCCCTTCCTCTCCAATGTCTCCACTCTACGGGGCGGGGGAGGGGACAAAAAGCCAAGTGATTTCTGAAGGCAATCTCTCCTGTATCTGACCCATATTTTTTTTTCTTCCTCCCTCTGTGGTGGTTAAAAGCACTAAGCTAGAAACTATGAGACAGTGAGTTTGAGTCATGTCTTAGGCACAAAGCCACCTGGGTGACTTTGGGCTATGTACACTCTCAGTCTTGGGAAGAAGGAAGTGGCAAACCATTTCCAAAAATATTGTCAAGAAAACTGAATAAACTTTTCCAGGGAGTTACCAGGAGTCAAGAAAGCACAAAATTATGTATGCATATATGTGTGTATATGTAGACCAATATACTCCAAACTTGACACAAGGCCCAGATATGTAGGTTCCAACACCCACAATTCTCAGCACTAGCTATGGTGTCTGGGGAATTCTGGGAGTTGAAGTTTACACATTTGAGAGGTGCCCAGACTGGGAAAGCTGGTGTAGACTATAATTATACAACTTAGTGGTTTTTCCTGTCTTTTTTTAACAGCAGATCCAGTTACCTGATGGCAGACTTCCATCAGTTTCTCCTGAACAAAGGTATATTTGTGATTAATTATAAATGTCTTCTAAAAATCCAAAATAATGGCCTCCATCTGTACAAATATCAACCCTATTGTAGAATCCTTTAGACTGCTGATTTGCAAAATAGCAATGATTTTGGTGGCAGTTACATCGATCTGTGGGGCGGGGGGGTGATACAATGATGGGACCTTACTTAGTTGTTAAAAATATAAAACTTAACCCTCAGTGATATGAGTTGGGTTTGTTCTATATCTAATCACCTAAGTATTCTAGGTCAAAGCCTATCTGGCAAGCTTTCACAGAAGCTGTCTAAAGATCACAGTTGATTTTAGATTCAGAAGGGAAATTCCATTTATCACCAGTCATCTTAGCTGTGATCATTCTTCCTCCCCTTTCTACTTCAGTGCTATGCCTCCTGCCATTTCTTTCAACTGTAGGAACTGTATCATGTGGGCAGACCTTGAGGAGCCAGGGGCCTCAACCCTGACCATCTGTGGAACTACAAGACGCCTTCTGATGTTGCTGCAGTATCACTGGAAATAGTGGTCCAGTTGTTTCAGCCATGTTATAGTTTTGTTTGCTTTGATGGTTTTTTGAAAGTGGAACTGGGAGGCATCTTGTTCATTTCTCAAACTTAAAACCCTTCCCATTATAGCAAAATTACCCTGAATTGTACTACGAGATTTCAACAACAAAATTGAAATAGTACAATTTAGGCTATTTGAGAGGAGTGGTTTGCTTTCTAGAGGCCTCCTGTTCCCATTCCCATGCTTATTTTGTGGGGCTGGGAGAAATCACACTGTCTTGAAATTCAGTAGCAACGTGGCCAGTCCCAAGATGCTATAAATAGGATTTGTGTTTGAGCAACAGGGATTGTGCTCAAGCAAAACTCTTATTTTTAATTTATAACTACGTTTCTCAGATCTTACATAATTTTTCCCTTAGAATTGATAACACAAGGGTTTGGTGTATGCATTGTTTCTACAGAAAGCTATTTTGTCTTTCCTCCTAGTTGAACTCAGCAGTTTTTCACAAGGTGATGTCACAAGTTTCCTCAATTCAAAGGCATATTCCTTAGTGGTGATCCCTTGTTGATATGTGTTTTCTCTAAAAAAAAGTATTAAAGTTTTCTTGACACTCAGCCAGGACTTTCCCCCCTGAGATGGTGGTGTCCTTTTCATATAAGCCAAATTATAGTTTTGTCTGTGGATGTTTTTTTTTCCCCCTGCTTCCCTTTCAAGTACAGAACGCCTACTTGAAATACAGGATGCTACTTAGAAGTGAAATGGCAATTGCCATTTCTTTAGCTGGAAAGAGCACATTTCCTCTTATTCTTCATAACTCTTTGCTAGAAGACCATGATCCAAACCATCCCCTATTGATCTGTGCTTATTCTGGTAAAGGGCAAACATCTTTAGCAACTTGGCTCAGAATAAACTGGTTGCAGATACTTACACTATGCTAGGGATGTTGATGCCACAAAGGAAGCTTTTGTGGACAAAATAGTTCTATGGAATATGACTTCTGTCTGTCATATCCAAGAGAGGCAATTAAAGAGAAAACAAAGTTGTACCTATGCAGATGCACAACCTATCTGTGTTGCTCATGTGTTAAAAAATCACATAGGAAAAAGCTTACCATAAAACATTATGCACCATCAATTAGTGTGGAATTTAGTCATTGCATAGAGCAAAGAATTACAGAAAAAGCTGATTGGTAATTTAATGTTTCAGATTTGGTCAATCAGTGAAGCCCTTTATAAACAAATTTTAATTGTCTGCATGTTTTTGTATTTAGACATTGCATGTTTATTGTTTCTTTTCTGCTAAATAGGATTTAACATTTGCTTCAAGGATCTGATTAAATGAACTTCCCTTTCTTTATTATGGCCATGACTTTCAAGTTACTTATCAGGTCTTACTTTCTCATTACATAATCAGTACAATTGCTTCATCCTTGACATTGAGCAATTAATTTATAAATTTTACAAATTTTAAAAAATTAAATCTTGCCTGTTGTTCAAAAGAAATTAATTAATTAATTAATTAATTCATTCATTCATTCATTCATTCATTCATTCTTCAAATTTCTATCACCGCCCATCTCTCCCAAAAGGGGACTCTGGGTGGTTATTAATTAAAGCTAGGGAACAGCAAAAAAATTAAAACAGGTCTCAGAGCTTTACAAATTAATTTAAATATGCTGTTTACATATTTAAATATTTAATTTAAATTATTAATTTAAAGATAATTAAAACAATGGTTTTCATCCATATTCTTTCACATACACAGAATTAAGATTGCTACATTATTGCAATTATTATAGTACTAATTTCTGTTTCCTTTTTAAATGTCCACATTTAGAACATTTGAACTGTAGAATATTGTTGCCATCTATGAACATTGTCTGCTTTGACCTTGGCCACAGTGTCAACTTTCTACTGGCATGTTCTTATAGTCTTCAGTGTCCAAGTACCAATCCTTACTAAGATTAACATAAAGGCATAATCTCATAGCTGTGTTTAAATGCAACTTCAAGCTTTTTCAGTATTGTTGTATTACTTGGTTTCAGTGATTATTCATACATTTCAGTTGCATTTAGATGCATTTGATTGAAATAGTTTCTCTTAAAGCCATTAGATGAGTACACAAATACATTACTAGTACAGTCCCTGGCATCAAGCGTGCCACTGTCACGGATGTCCAACATATCGGAACAGATGACTACGCTATCAAAATGTATACAAAAGCAACTGCTCATACAGAGGCTTTCACACAAATATGCTACTCATCTGGTCACCCGTAGCGTTTTACATCTTCAAAAGTCTTGATGATTGAAAGATGGGGCAGTGATAGGTTTTCAAGTGGACCACTTCACTTGATTAACACATGAAGGATGTTCCTATATTTTCAGTATGATCCTGTATATATTCACTTGGGCATCTCCCTAAATGTAGTGGGAATTACCTCCCAAGGATAAAACTTTAACCTTAGTTGTGTTTTCTGTGCATTTTGAGAGCACTGTCCTGAATATTCACCCTGTTATTCTGAAGATGTTTATACCAGTGCTAGCCTTGTCATAAATTTAAGTCCTATTTGTGTATCCATGTACCTTAATATCGGCTTTGTTGACTATTCAACAAAGTCAACAGTACATTTCTGCAGAAGTGAAACTTGATCTTCATAGTTCTTGAGCCCTTCCTTATGTTAGAAAACACCTTATAATGGCCCTCCAGCAACTGTTTTAGTGTGATATGGGGTCAGCAAGATCAGTAAGAATTAGGTGATGGATGGATGGCTAATTATGAATACTTAATTCTGGTGTTTTATTGGATTCAAACATTTGAGCATGCATTCTTGTGCTGAGGGTTCAGAGTTTTTTTCCCAATTAGTTGTGTGTAGATTAATTATAATGCATCTAGGAACAGTCTTTCTAAAATGGCATCTTCTTTCTCTGTCTCTTGTAACAGCAATGCTTGTGATAAAGAAACATACACTGAAAGATCTGAATCAAAGAGCAAATTAACATGCTCTGTATGTTTCAAAGAGTTTAAAAGTTTACCAGCTCTAAATGGTCACATGAGGTCTCATGGAGGGATACGGGCGTCCCCTATCTTCAGACAGGTATCGATGCCTTGTTTATTTCTTTTTGGGTATTTGGTCTTCCCCTTTTCTAAAACTTGCTGCTTGCTTAACTATATCTTCCTTTTTTTAAAAAATGCACTCATTCTGGAGCTTGCTATTGCCAAAGAAATATGTCTTTTTCCAGCTTTGCTTCCAAGTATGTTAATTCTCCATTGTTGGCGGTGTGTCAGCTGATGTTATATAGAAGAAAAGAACTACAGCTGGGCATAGGCTTTGGCTGGCTTTCAGCTGAACAGGGTTCCTCACTGAACATACTTTAATATGCCCTTTAATGTTTGACCACTTTTAAATACAAGAAACTTTTCAATGCAACTTTGTTTTTCTGTTTCTTTCTGTCAAGTTCCCTTGAGTTCCTTCTGGACACAAGTTTCCAGGGAGGATATGTTTTCTAAAGAAGGAATCATGTTAAATCTTTTGGAGCAACACCTGAAACTAACTCATTTATTCCAAGGTAGCAGGAAATGACTCTAATCTACTGAAGTCCACAATCAGTCTTTAAAAATGCCCTAAAACTCCCTGTTGTTCATGCTACCTATAAGCATTCTAGTGATGTCCAGCCATGAAAGCCTTTAATTGTCTGTACAGGAGGAAGGGGAGAGCCTGCCACAGCAGCACCAGCAGGAACAGCTGCCCTCCGAAGTGGATAGCTTTGCATCTATCGTCATGCCTGTGTCTGTCCCTGTAAAGGTTCTGTCGCCTGAGCCCAGCAAGCAGGCCAGTGATGGCTGTGCCCTGGTCAAAGACAAGCCTGTCTCAGATGATGAGATGCCTGTCCTTGTGAGGATGATTTGTTCTCCAGCACATTCCCCTAGAGCCGTCAGCCCACGTACCTCTTCTGTGAGTGTTCTCTTGCCACTAACTGGGCCATAGGAGCCTAATAAATCCCTTTGCATTACAGCAATGCCGAGGACTTACCAGTTACTTCAAAGCCGGTGTTAATTATTTTTCTATAATGTTCCAAATCTTTCTAAGCTGCAAACATAAAACAACAACAAAGGGATTTATTATCTTTAATGTTCTTTGTGCTTGCTTATTTTACTGTTGCTGCTGAGAGCCAGTTTGTTTTCTTCTTGAAAATGGTCTGCTTGTGTCTTTGTGTGCATGCACATGTCCCGTGCATTTTGCCAGCGATGGTTTCCAGAGAATAAGTAGTGCTGAAAGGCCTGAGACTGAAGCTTTCTTTTCCTCAGATAAGCATCACTTTTTCTTCAGTAAATTATGGTTATAACTGCCTGCTGTCTTAAGTGTACAGTTTGTGTAATGTATCATGCAAGTCCAGCATTGGCCCCTGAAGCTGGTGAGACTAAGCAGCCCTGACATTTGCCTTGGATCTCCCATGCCAGTCAGCTGCCAGTTTAAAATTTCCACAGTGTTGTATTGGGTGCTCTGGGGGACTATGGGAAATTTATTCTAATCACCACCCATGAATGGATATGGAAGTGGAATCATGAAGGGCTTATGGAGGACACTTCACCAAGGACCCTCTTGTGCATGTAGTTGGTTCTGATAGCATGGATCATACACACAGGCATACCCAGAATCATACCATATGTTCTATCCTGCTTTAAGAGTAGGCTTGTTCTAGATTACACAGCAGTACAATTTCACTGAATCCATAGGAACAATTGATAATCCTATAGAGGCAGAAATAATAATGCCAGATCTTGTTCTGCTATTGTTGCTTTCATAACTCCTGTTTGGGAAATTGATGCTACATAACTGGTTTTTGGAGAGGTGCAATGGGAAACACTGGGAGCAGACAAGCAGATGATCTTTAAATCCCTACCCTTCCTAGAAATGTTCAACCTGCAGAGCATTTAACAGATCTGCAGTGCATTGGTTCTCTCCTTTTTTGTTGTTAAATTGAATAGCAGCTTCAGATAGCAGTTTGGAAAGAAACCCAAAAAAATCCTTTTGCATTGCTTTCCTAAGAAAATTGAGCATGCACTCCAGGCTGCAAATAAATAAACTGCTGTTCAGAGGAAAGGACAGTTGTGGGGAATGGATCTGAGAAGCAGCAGCTCCACAGTATCAGGCTCCTTCAAGCTCATGTCTGACTTCCTAAAGCAGTGTTTCTCAACCTTGGCAACTTTAAGATGGGTGGACTTCAACTCCCAGAATTCCCCAGCCAGCTTAAAGTTGCCAAGTCCACCCATCTTAAAGTTGCCAAGGCTGAGAAGCACTGTCCTAAAGTAACTGCTTTTAAAATTGTAGGAAAACTTTTAAACAGATTTTCTGGATCACACTTCACTTAAATATTGACTGATCATCATTTCCTGATAATTAAATAGTAACTTTGTCCAATCACGCTGTAAAGTTGTTTTACTTTTTATTAATAAAGAGTTTTTGTGAAATACAATTTTTTACAAAGCAAGCATCACTAAAATGTGGGCAGTAATAGAATCTTTAAACAAAGTAAGCAGGAAGCAAAATCTGCAGCACATATTTTAAAAAAGTGACATACATAGAGGAAGTCATGCATCAATGAGAAAGGCTTGGGGAGTACTTTTAATAATGAAAGTGTATTACAAGACTAAACCAGGGGATGAAGCTGTAAGAGTTTAATGTAGTTTTATATTTTTCAGGCTGTGCTGATGTACCCAAAGAGTGGATCCCAGATCAGCAGAAAGGTCTCTGGTTTACCACTGTCCATGCTAAGTTTAATTTGGTGAATGTATTTCACCAATTGAAAAATCCCCCCTTTGATATACCATGAAAGAACTAAGAGAGGGTGGGAGGAATGTTACTATATTTTATTTTTTTCTTTACTGCTGTTGTACTTTACCATGTTTTAGCCTTCTGCTAAGACATAGGGTTACTCCTCATTTTTTCTTTATAATCTATTGGTAGATGGATCTGAGAGAAAGGGATTGCCTTAAGTCACCAAGTATGCTCCATGGCTAAGTGGGGATGTAGATTTCCTCAGTCTTAATCCAACATTATTAAGGATTTTTATGGCAAATATGGAAATTAAAAAAGGGGAGGGGTAAAAATGCAACAGTGAAAATAAATAAATGCTACATTCCTATAAATTAAGCCCCTTTCTCAATAAATAGCAACTTATGAAAGGCTATTTAAGAGTTAGGCAACTTAGTCTCCTGAGGCAGGAAGTTCCATAATTTAGAAAAAGCCATTCATGAAGGACCTTGTTCCTATTAATGGTCTGCACCATAGTTGTGGCATAGAAAAGGCCTTTCCATTGGATCATTAAATGCTGGCAGGCTGGCATGGGGGCAATTTGGGAATTTCTCTTTTAGTTAATTTTAGCTTGGTTCCCAACAGTAAACAAGAAACAAGAGTAGATGTATTGTTCTGTTGAGCTCAGAATGCAGGATCTGTAGGCTATATCTTGGAAGATCAATTGCTTGGTCCAAGTTTTCATGTTTTGCTGAAAAATCAGTATTGGGGTAACTAATGTATGATTGAATACAGTCACTATTAAAATAACAAATGTTGTAAACTTCTATTCAGGATCCCAATAGAAAGCACCACCAAAGCATCACCAACTCTGAAGAAAGCATCAAACCTTTTCAAGACAAGAAAAAATACCGCCACAGACCTGAACCACTCTTCATACCACCCCCTTCCTTCAACCTCAGTGCATCTCACTCAGGGGCTACACTGTACCAAAGCCAACTTCGCTCTCCTCGTGTCTTAGGAGACCATCTGATCAACAGGACTCAGGATCCCCCACCTTATACACCACCTCCCATGCTTAGCCCCATACGGCAAGGATCAGGACTCTTCAGCAGTGTCATCATATTTTCTCATGGTACATCTCACCCCCAGCTGCCCCTTACTCCTCTGACACCCACTCCCCGGATACTCCTCTGTCAATCTAGTAAGTATGTTGTATTATAGTATAGGCATTGCTCATGTAAGAACTGACAGTTTTACTCACTTGTGAATGGTAGAACATTGGCTTAAATTGATTCTGATTTGTGCTTCTCATAGTGTTCTTGCACATCTGCATAGCAGATTCAACTATTGCTCAAATGAGTTCAAGAAGGAGTATAGAAAATGCACATATACTGATTTGGGCCACTCCTTTTATTTACCTCTAGAATATGGCCAAGAAATTCCAGAACAGAGTTACAGGTAGTCCTTGTTTAGCAACCACAACTGGCAACTCAGTTGTTAAGTAAAGTGGTCACTAAGTGAAACTGCTTATGATCTTACTTCAGCTTTCCTTTGCTTTACAGACCTGCAAAGGTCGTAAATGCAAGGATTGGTCGTAAAGTTACTTTTTCATTACCGCATAACTGTGAACAGTCGCTAAATGAGGACTACCTGTATATAATTCCTACATATCTGACTTTGCAGTGTACCAACTTAATTTGCAAGTGAAAGATAAAAGGTTTGAATGGTCTCAGCATCAATAACTAAGTAAATATAATAAAGCAACGTATTTTATATATTGGAAAAAAGTTTTAGCCTTGCCTTCTCCCTGACATAGTATGAACACAGAGAATTTTCACAGAAAAGCTTTCAAACATTTGACACTCTTCACTTCCCTACAGCCTGATTTCATGTACCATCAGATGCAGAATGTGGAAATACTGATTATGTGCTTAGCATAGCATAAACTGGTTCTGCATTGGTCATCTATTATCCATGTGAGCTGCAAGGGACTATCACAACCAAATATTCTAGACATGTTCAGTTCCTGGAACATCAGTTTGAATGAAAAAAGAGTGCACAACACTATTATTTTTCGTATTGTTCACATCTTAATACACAATATATGAGCTTTGTGTTTTCTCAGAATATCTTAATGTGAGTTAAACCAAGAGATTGTGGGGTGCATAGATGGAAAGAGAGTTTATGAATTTACCATAGATTCTGCTCAGGTGAATGAGTTCAGTTTGCAGACTTCCCATTTTTACTGGAATAAGTTGATGCAAAGAACCATGTCCTTGAAACTAGCAAATTTGACAGCACTGCTACACCATATGGGAAAACTTTTTTTTTGAATATCATCACTGCAGATACAGAAAACTTGCTCACAATCTTGAATAATTTTCTTGGGACTGTAAACTGAAATACTCATACAAAAGAGTGTCACAAGGCAGGATCCTGCTAGTAATTGTTTTCAAAACAATGGGGAATGCATATATAAAGATACAGTTAAACATAGAAAATAGGTTTTACTTGATCAGACTGTTGGTCTGTTTAATAACATTGTCTGTTTGGAATGGTACTAGCTCTCCACGGTGACATTCCCCACTCTGACCCCTTCCAGTTGTGTTGGAGAAGTTGCATCATCCCTAGCCAGACCTTGACTCAACATACCTGGAGGGCATTAGATTGAAAAACAGCTGCGTTAGGGAAGCTTTCCTATCATTTGCTGTCACTTCTGTTCAAAACAGTGCCAAAGGTTCACAGCATATAAATGGGTTCTTTATTATTATGGTGTGAAATATCCTCTATTTAAATACAATGTTTTCTGTAAAGAGAGAAGGCAGACTTCAGAAAAATTGTTAGTGAACAACGACAAAAAAGGAAACATGCTGAAAACTATATTATTATTATTATTATTATTATTATTTTCAGGTACTATTGATGGAAACAGTGTCCCTATGACCCCAAGACCTGGAGAACAGACTGTTGATATTGAACCGTAAGAACGAGTCATTTGTAGAAAGAGATGCAACACAACTGTTTTGGTTGGAGAGAGAGAGGAAATGTGTGCTGCTTTTTAGAAAATAGCTGGGATACAAATCATTCCTGTGTGTCTATCTGGTATTCCTGTGTGTATATCAATGCCTCTTTCCTCTATTTTGTTTACATTCAACTTGTTATATTGATAGCTATTTTGAATGGTTTTCGGACAACATATTTAACTATTACAAAACTGCAGTCCTGAACTAAACCATGAAGTATGACCTCAGATGTTGGCCATCAGTGTCATGTTGGGAAATAAAACCTCAACATGGCTTTCGGCAAGCATCTGGTTGCTTATGAGAGAAAATAGATGATAGTCTGATACAATTTCCTTCCATTCTTTGTGACCAACTCATGTTCAGATATAGTCTTGAATTTGCAATTGTGTAAAATTTTAGAATTGTTCAAAACAAATGCAGAATATTCAGATTAAGGGCTGAGATTGGCAAGCACACACATTTAAAAAAGAGAGGAAAACAAAGCAGAAATTAGCCAGGCAAGGCCAGGATTAGCTTGATCCCTTGCAAACTAACCCTGGTTTATTTCTATCTTTTTTAACCAATAGCAGTTAAACAGTCTTGGTCTAATTTGTAAGCACATCTACCTTCAATTAATTAACTAGGGAGGAAGAGTGTTTTAGATTATTAATTTTTCTTTGCAACACAAAGTAAATGTTTACAATTCATCTCTGCACTGCAAAAAATTCTAACAAACATAATTGATTTGCTCTGAAGCCAATATGGAATTTTTTTTTAAACTCAGACTGTCTACTTAGCCTTTAACTGTTTCATAGCTCTTAACAATAAGTAATCCCAGAACCAGTTTTCAGACCACACCTTAGATCTCAAACACACAAAGGTTACACATACCAAAACTACATCTATGGTGCGATCTGTTTAATTTATTTATTGAAAATATTTCATCCCACTTTTCCACATAAAAATACTCAAAGCTTAATGCAGTGTGAGAACTCAACTTAGTTTAGGAAGTAAGGAAATCCTGAACTATTTATTTTATCTATTTGTCAAGTTTATATGGCTGCCCATCTCACACGAAGTGACTCTGGGCAGCGTACAATAAAGCCTGCTATTAAAACATACTACAAAACTAATTAAAACAGTAAAATAGATAAAAGCAAGACCGCAAGAGAAGGAACATCCTGCAGTGGACCTACATTTTTAATGCTTTCAATATCTTTATTGCTTTGAGGTGTATCAACATTGGCTCAAGATTCCAGGCAGATATCCCTGAACTTAAAGACATAGCATTGGTGGAAAAGGAGGATCACAAGGCAACTTTAGTTTGGAAGCCATGGCCAGAACTGGAGGACAAAACTTTCCAACAAAGAGGTACTATATTTTTATCCTACCTAAAGGAATGCTTTTCTTTTGTGTATATGGCCCCCCCACTCACCAAGCCCACTTTGGGTATGCTAACAAGTGTTAATCCAAATTCATTTTTTGAAAAAAAAGGTGAGTGGTTTCAGAATTGCTCCCTGTTAGCTTTAAAAAAATTAGATATTCTTGGTATTTCATTGCAAAAACATAGGGTTGAATCAAATCTGTGTTCGGTAGAGTTCCACTGTTGTTAGAGAACAGGAGAGGATGACTGTTTACTCTGATTAACCTCCAGAACATTATGAGTGTGGAAGGAAATGTCAGACACCAGAGGAGGAAGGAGAATCAGGAAAAAAATGGTTTACTTACCCATTTTCTTTAAAAGCAAGCCTCCTTTGGATCCTAACTCCCTTCCCAAATGGAAAGGGCCCTTCCATTCACAGAGGTGGATACTTGGACTTTACACACACTATAACATAAAACTATCATGGTACACTGAACCCTACATTGTTCATGTAAATCCTTCATTGGGCTATCTTTGTACCCCCAAAGCTTGTTTTCTTCAAAAGACCATATTCACTAAGAAATCAGTCTAGCCATTCTGTGGAACAATTTGTATATTCTTGAAGTCTTTACCCCTATATCCCTTGCAGCATTTTGTAATAGGAGTTAACACTCATTTTCACACACTCTCATGTGTACATGCTCACACACAGAGAGAGATACATAGGAGTGAACAAGAAAACAAGTTACAAAAAGAAAAAGAATCTCTTCCAGACCACTTGTGATTATAAGTGGTGTAATCACAAAAATACTGTTTCCCCCCCTTATCCTGTTTTAAGAACTTGATGAGAAAACAATGGACCTTCATTTGTTTCACCTTCCTTTTCATTTTAATACAAATGTATTGGTTACCTGATACTGCATAAGTTAACTGTATGTGTTTTTAAAAACTGATATACTACAGTACAGTTGAATCTATAATTGTTCAGCAGCATATAAAATGTGAAGCGTGGTTTTTTGTTTGGGAGGTTTGCATCCTTGCTTTAAAAATATTATAAATGCTTCAGATAGCTTCCAGATTCTTTCTCAACCCTACTGGCTTAGAAGAATTTCTCTCTATCCTCTTGCCTTCCTACTCAAATCTACCTCAAAACGTTTGTGCAGTGCACATTTCTACTACATATGCTTTCTTTGTTTATCATTCAACTTCGTTGATTTGTGGTATGACTTTGTTTATTTAATTTATCCCTGCCCATCTCCTCCCATTGGGGGACTCTGGGTGGTTTACAATAAAATAGTCAATTAAAACAGCAAACAACATCCAATATAAATACAATATATAAATATATTATTACTCCTAATAAATATAAAAATAAGAGTAAAAATAAGAATATAAATAAAATCCAAGTGGCAAGAATCCGATACAGTCCATACGTGGGAGGAATGGTCTAAGGTACCAGCCATCCCCATGCGGAACTACTACTCTCTCCGCCCCAAGCGAGGTGGCAGAGCCAGGTCTTCAGGCTCCTCCGGAAGGCTAGGAGCAGTGGGGCTAACCTCACCTCCAGGGGTAGCATGTTCCACAGGGCAGGAGCTACTATAGAGAAGGCCCGCTTCCTGGACCCTGCCAAACAAAGTTCTCTCACAGACAGGGTCCGTAACATGCTCTCTCTGCATGAACGGGTGGGACAGGCTGATACGATGGGGAAGAGGCGGTCCCTCAGGTAGCCTGGCCCCATGCCATGTAGGGCTGTTGTGATAACCAACAACTTGAATTGCACCCAGAAGCAAACTGGCATCCAATGCAGCTCGTGCAGCAGCCGTGTTACATGTGCCCTTCTAGGGGCACCAAAAACAGCCTGTGCAGCTGCATTCTGGACCAGCTAAATTAATTGCTTTCTTAAACTAGTACTTAATCTTAAAATCATAGAATGTAAGAAGCAATCTGAGAATCAACAGTCCTCAGTGCAGAAACCTAACACCATAACATCCCTGTCAGATGGCCATTGTTTAAACATCTCCAACAAAGGAGAGTTCATAATTTTGTGAGGCAATTTGCTTCATATCTTTCCATCACTCTAAAGCCTCAGGATGTCCATGCTGCCCAATCTGAAAATGGCCCATGGGAGGCAATCCTGACCATTAGAAAAAATTTTCTGATTCTTGCCAAAATCTGCTTCCTTGTAATCCTTTGGGTGGTTTTGTCCTATCCTCTGGAACAGTTCTGCACAATTCTGCCCTATCTTCTACATGACAGCCCTTCCAACAGTTGAAGATAGCTGCCCTATGTCCCCAGGGTCTTCTGTTTTCCAGGCTAAATATGCCCAACATACCTTTATGTAACATACACACACACACACCCCTACCTTTGTAGACCAGCTTTTTCCAACTGGGTGTCCTTCAAACAAATGTGCACTTAGTCAGTTCAGCTTTGGCCACAAGTTGGGAAGTACTGGTGCAAACAAGTAACTTAACAACATCTTTTACCCTGGTCAGTCTTCTGCTACTTTGATACTTGGTCTAGTCCACCACTGCCTGATTTTGTTTTATTTTTAAAAAGTAACGTTTTCCACATATGTCACTTGTTTTGTGAGATGGGTGGCTATATAAATTTGACCAATAAAATGTATGTATGTATGTATGTCCGTCCATCCATCCCTTTTAGGCAAATTAGTGCTATTTCAGTGACATATGATGCTTCGGCATTTATTTAGATATGTGTTGACTAAGTGGGTTGTGTGAATGTGTTGGCTTCCTGTGCTTCAGTTAAATCCAGGGGACAGCATCATGACAACCTGTAGACTTCAGAATGGTGTTTAATGGAAAACCCCAGCAGTGGTAATACAGTGTCCTCCACTCCCAACAATAAAGCAAGCTAAAAACCATCACAGAAAAAAATTCAAAAGAACAGAATAACAGTCACATCTGGAGGGGGGGAAATGTTTGAGAAATTGCAAATATCTCAGCAAGTAATTAAAAACCCTGCCTCCTCTTGTGCCCCAGCTCTCTCAAAATAGGAATCCATACTTGTTAGAATTAGTGTCTTTACATTGGCTTTATGACCTCTTTGTCAAGTTTCTGTGTTCAACAGCTGAACTGTTTGACAAAATTAATTTTGTTTTCTTTTTAAAGTTACCAATCTGTTAAATATGTGTTGCTCGAGCATATTAACTGGTGGAGGAACCAACATAGAATATGGTTTGCATTCTCTCTTTGAAGCTAAAGGGAATATTATGGTAAGTTATAGAACATGTTAAAACGGGTTTCATGAAGTAATTGGACATAAAGCATAAAGAGAACATTTGAATAACTAATCACTTGCCAACAATGAGATTTTTCTTTATTTATTGAAACTTCTGAATCATTTCTAATAGTTCTGCTTTTCTTTAAAAACCCATATCCAGCTTTTCTTTAAGAAAAAATGGTCTATGGCTGCAAATGTCTAGTCACTAACATAATACCTTCTATATTATGTTCACGCAAAAGTAAATTCCAGTTCCATTCCATTCCATAGCAGATATGCGTAGGATTGCACCTTAAGCAAGAAAGAACCTAAGTGAACAGGTCACTGTGCAAACAAGTCCAGCAAGGGCTCTGCTTCTGCAGTCTTAAAATGCAGCATATCATAGGCAAAGAATGTTGGAAAACTGGAAATGTATTAACTGTTATTAAAAGAATGACCGTAATTTTGACCATTGCAAATAACATACAATCCTGGTTTGCTCTGTCTGTTAATATTGCAGGTTGCTCTGGAGATGCTTCTTCTTTTGAAACCAAAAAGAGCAAAATCACACCCTCTAGCCAATTATCATTATGCTGGTAAGTTCTAAACTAAGTTTGTAAAGAGTGCCTGCCAATTCCACATGGGAGCCTTTGTCAGGGAAGGTGCTCTTTGCTGAGCATTGAGAAAGACTCATTCATTTGACAGTGAAAATACAAATGGTTCTCACCTGTTCTATTTACTTCAGGTTCAGACCAGTGGACACCCTTTGAAAGAAAATTGTTCAACAAAGCATTGGCAACGTATGGCAAAGATTTCATTTTTGTACAGAAAATGGTGAGATGTTCTTCTCTCGTTTTGACGGCTTTTCTGATTCTCTGGATACCAGCTTATTATTTATCAGCTAGTCCAGAGGTCATTGTCTTAAAGTGAAAGTTTGAACTTAGACAAGGTCCAACTGCAAGAATTTGTGCTTATTTTTAAAGCACCTGACAATTTGAGTATGAATTAGTTGCATTAATTGGAGTGAAAAAGATGTTGGGGGGAAAAAAGCATATATATCAGATTGTGAAGACCTGGGTTCAATTCCCCTGCTCAGCTTTGAAGTTCACTGTTTGACTTCCAACAATTTACTCTCTGTCTCAGTTTAATCTTTTCAGAAGGGGAATTATCCTGAGTTTAAAAATAATTTAACTCTTTAGTCATGCTGGCCAGGAGAAGTGAATGTGTGTAGCATCTTAGTAAGATCCAAAACCAAGTTTAAATTTTTGATTCTGCTTTGAGGATTTGAACTTGTAATCAAGTATATGGTAGTAATGAATACATCTGAGTGATTTTTGTAGTTTGTGGGGTTTGCATATTAATGTTGTATGTTTTCTGATAATGTGCTGATGCAGTGTGAATTATTGTTTGATTACAGGTAAAGTCTAAGACAGTTGCACAATGTGTTGAATACTATTATACATGGAAGAAAATCATGCACTTAGGACGACGGCACAGAACTCGACACACAGAAGTAAAAACTGAATGCCCAGTAAGCCTCATTTCCTTTAGTTTTGAAGTAGATAAAATTGTATTCTGCAGATACTTATATTTATATATTTGCTTATTACTTTCTCCCACCTGTGAGAAAAAAACATTTCAATAAGTTAGTTGTACACATGCCATAATTTGGTCCATGCTAGAAGAATGTATGTTAGTTTATCCTAAAATATTGTTGATTGCAATTCTTAGCAATGAGCACTGTAATGTAAAGTGTTTCTCTGTGTATAGAAATTGATGTTACTGCTTCCAGTTTGGAATTATCAATACGTTCTTGGGAGATCCATACTTGAGTGATAAGAGTACTTGCTGTATGTCCAGAAGGAACCTGGAACCTCTAGTTTTAAAGAATCAGGAAGCAAGTGATATGAAATAGTTCTACTTGGAGAGCCATTGCTAGTCTGAATAGTATTAAGATATATGAATAAGGAATTGGACTTTGTATGAAACAGCTTGCCTTGGTTCTTCCAGTGCAGAGAAGTTGCCTTTCTGTATAAGGACAGAGATACATAGAACAGTTTTAGAGCAATGAGAGGAACCTGAAAGCACCTGGCCACATTCGGTTATTCTGAAGAATAGATTCTGTAAGGAGTAGTGATATGAATTAATCCCCTCTCTAATGAAATAATTAATTTCCTCTCTAATTAAACGTGGTTTTTGGAACCTGTCTCACACCTCCAAGCAGATTAAAAAAAATCAGAGCTGGAGGTTTGTCTTTATGTAGTTATCAATAAGAGCTATCTATTAGCCTTGAAACAAAGTAGGCACATGTGGGGGACTTCAATCCTTCTTTAAAACCTCTTTATCCAGGCATTGAATTTTCTTATATAGTTATTCCACTTTCATCTACAATCTCTTTGAATTTCAGACAAGTGGAGAAGATGAGGAATTGGAGGGTGAAGAGCAGACTGAGCAAGAAAAAAAATCTCTAAAAGAAGAGGATGCAGAAATCCAGAATTCTCCTGACCTACTGCCTGTTGCTGTTGCATCACCCATTAACCCACCCTCTCTGCAGAGCCTTGGGCTGTCTGTGACCTCTTTTATCTGTGAAATGCCAGATTGTGGAGCTGTAGGTGTCCTTGTTAATAAATTACACCATTCCAGAAGTTTGTGGATGTGGAGGCAGCTAGACTGTGCAGGTTCTGTGACTTCACAGTACACTTTCAGTAATTGATACTGGATGCAGAATCTCTTACATTGTTGCTTAGGGTGATATAGGCCTTGAGGTATCAGACTTTGGACAGCAGAGACTTGGGTTCAAGTCCACCCTCAACCATGGAAACATAATAGGTGTCTTTGAGCCAGTTACACATTCTCAGCCCAACCTATGTCAGAGAGTGGATGAATTAAATACAGGAAGATACCTGTACAAGCCACCTTGAACTCTTAAAGGAAATGTGATGTGTAACTCTCAACAAACAAGGAAAATACATATACTAGAAGAGAAATAGATTTGTTTTTTTAATTGATTCATGCTCAACTAAGATGGTACTTCAACTATATGTGTAGGGTTCCCAGGAGTTCTCCTGTCTACTCTTTAATTAGGACTGGTCCTGTGGCTCCTAAATTCCATTTTTGTGACCTCCAGAATCCATCTAACTACACAACAAAATTTCAACAGCAAGAGAGCTTCCTGCCACTTCGAAATAGAAATACATTTAAATTGTTACATTCATCCTATAATATGATTCACATAGAGCTACAAATAAGGGGAGTGAGATACAAATCAAAATGAAAATAATAAACCAATTGCCCCCAAAACCAATCCCCCCAAATCCCCCAAAGGTGATCCTGCCCGTTCCCCAGTGCTCTCCACTGCTTACTATCCCCATCTGCTGCTCTGTCCTAGCTTCTTTCCTCCAAAGCTGAATGTGGCTCCAAGCGACTAAAAAGTTGCTTATGCCTGGTTTAGCCTATGCCTGGGATTAACCTCATGAATAGTAAAGCATAACTTGAGTATCTTTTGTCATGGTTATTGGTTTAGAAAATTTCACAAATATGTTCTTGAAGCCCAAGAATGCATTGGAAAGACCACTGTTGGCTGTTTGGCTTGATAAATATTTGAATGGATGGTCTTTGTTGGCATGTTGATTTGATCGTAGCTGTTAGCCAAGATAGCTAAATGAAAATACGTGTTCAGAAGCTGTGCTGAGGACGCATGGTGATGTTGTCTTCATGCATTTGACTAGCCAGTCAGAAATAAAAAGCTCAGAAGTTTGAAATTATCTTGCATGGTCAAATTAAGAAAACAGAATCAAGGCAAGTTACCATTAGAGGAAATGTGTCATTGCTGTGGATCTTTTTAAAATTTTAATTCAGAAAATGTATTTTTGGCTTATCTGCCCTGTAGATCTTCAGTTCCAGACAAGCCCTGAATGGCCATGCGCGTATCCATGGTGGCACAAACCCTGTGGTCAAAACCCGCTGTGGTGGCCCTGGCACGAAACAGAAGCCGAATTCCCAGAATGACTACTGCTCTGTCAAGAGTTCCCCGGCTCATAGTACGACAAGTGGTGAGACAGATCCGCCTACAGTTTTCCCCTGTAAAGAATGTGGCAAGTAAGTAAAGATAACAACACACAAACTGGAATCTGTGATGCTGTGTCCAAAAAACTCAGTGAAAATCACTCCCCAACGAAGTAAGGAAGTTGCCTTAATGAATAAGAGTAATTCTAACACAGCCTTACCCAAGATGGTGCCTGATCATGCTTGCTGGGAACTCTGGGAATTGTACTCCCAAAGTATCCAGAGGGCAACAGGATGCAGAAGACTGTTCCAAATCACTGTGTAAGCAGTGGTAAAATACAACGTGTATAGTTCAGACAGGATTGACATTTCATAAGCCAAACCTAACCCTCTCTAGAGGTGGGATTCATATATCAAGTGGCTTATTTGGGTTTTAGCTTAACATGATATGTGAATCCAGCCAATGCTGTTTGTAAACCACAGTCTTCACCTACTGTAGTACATGAATCTAGCCCACAGGTTTGCCTAGGATTGTGCTTCCTCACCTAAGGTCTGCATCTTTAGCTGTTTGCATCACTTAAGGAAGCCCAGCAAGTGACACTTGTTTTACAGCCCTACCGAATTATTGGGTGATGCAGTAGAAAACTCCTTAGCAACCTATTTTTAAACCTATAAAATAGAAACAAAGAAGTATGCCTTTGAAAGCTTTCTCCCACACAGACTTCACATTTAGAGGATCTCTGTTTGGGCAAACACATTAGAAGAGAATGCATCTGCGCATATGCTCATCCAGAAATTTCCTGTTGATGCTGGTATCACATCCTTTGAATCCGCTCCTAGTTCCCCTCCTCCCCAAATAATAATTTACACAACTTAATTAAGGGGCGGGGGAGAGTGGATTTAAATAGTTGTGAATTGACATTCTTGCTGGTCTCTTGCAAAATGCCCAGGGAAGTACCATGAGCTTCTGATTAGGGATGTACACGAAACAACAAGTGTTTTGTTTTGAAGTTGAATGAAACAGCTGTGTGTTCTTGCTGATGGCAACTCATAACATCTCAAGAACATGCGTTTTTGCAGCCCTGTTAAGTAATTCTCCTGTAACATCTGATCAGCAGTGAAGGGTCAGCCCCTTCTTCCCCACTGGAAGCATAATTCAGGGAGAAGACATAATATACCTCTGTAATTTATATAGATTCCTCTTTTTTCTCCCTTCCTTTTCATATTAGGATGTTTTTCAAAATCAAAAGTCGCAATGCTCACATGAAGACCCACCGCCAGCAGGAAGAGCAGCAGAGGCAGAAAGCCCAGAAGGCTGCTGTTGCAGCTGAAATGGCAGCCACAATAGCAAGGACTACAGGGTCGCCTGGGCATAGCTTGATTCCACTGGATCATTTAGACTTGATAAAGCAAGTTGAACAGGCAGATGACCTTGGCAGCGATGTTGTACAGGAACTGGGAGAGGTCATTGACGACAGTGCTGAAGTGATAAATCCCAGCCTCTTACTGGATGAGGAAGATTCAGAGTTGCTTCAGGATGATGTTGAGCTGTAGACAAAATGAGCCAAGCCACATTACAGATACCAGTAGAAATCGGTTTCCTCCAGCGAGTGGGCTATATTTCTTATTTCCCTTTTATTTTAAACTGTTTCTATAGTTGGACTCTTTTAAATCCAGAACTGGAAAAACTCATCTGTCTTGTGATGTTCTTTCTCGCCTTTCTTTTTTAAAAGCGGGGGGAATTGTTCTGTTTTCTAGAGGAATCTTGTGTAATATATTGGAATCAAATATTCTGAAAAGTTCATGTATCTTAAACTTTCAAAGGAAACATCACATTGTTTAAATTCCTCTGGATACTTCCTTTTCCTCACCTCTATTAATTCTGGCCCCCAAAAAGCCTCCAACAGGACTGTCAGGTGGCAAAAGTAAGTCACTGACAACTGCATCTTCAACCCAAGATGGACATGGAATAAATTGTTAGTATCTCGTGATTTTGGACCAGTGCAAGCTAATATGGCCCATAATCCATCTGATTCAATTCTTTCCTCCAGTACCAAAGGTTTGACACCAAATGAAAATTCTGAAGGGATCTTTATTTTTTTTCCTAACACGATGTAAATGGATGTTCTGTTGGCTTGGGCACAGGCAGATTGATGATAGTATGTCCTACTCTGGTTTACTTGGATCTGGAAAAAAGAAGCAACCATAAAATGAGAAGGAATAACTAGATCATTCCTCCAAGTAAAAGTTTTTATTATCACCAAGTCTAATACGTATAAAACTGTTCATTTCTTTTCAAGGATTTCCATAGTCATAATGCGCACTTCAGAGCTTCCAATTTAGAAGATTCAGAAGGAACAGGGTCAGTGAATGTAGAAGTATCTGGAGATTGTAGAAAGACTTTTGATTTCACAGTGACAGAATTGCTGAGGCAAACTCACCCCCTTTTTACAGAAGATTCTTGGATTGTGCGTAAATGAATGAATGATGTAGTGAAGTATCACCAATTTGTACAGTAAATCAGTTGTTAAAAAGTTGTCTTTGAAAGTATAGTACAGTATGCTACCTTTAGTTTTGCAGTGGTGTTTTCCTGAGAAGGTACGAGACAAAATCTTTCTTCACAGAAAGAAGGGGGGAAAATGTCTATCTTCAGATAAATCTGTTTATATATGTTTGTTAAAATTCTTCCAAATAGAAAAGAAGAATAGTTTTGCACTTTGCTCTGATCATAAATTTTATGTGGCTGCTGTGTCTCAGTGGCTCCAAAATGCACATATATTTGGGTATAGAATGCACACAAACCTTGGTGCTGTTCTATTCACTTTTGTAAATTGAAATATATAAATATCATCATGAAAATGTGTGCGAAACCTAGATGGAACCATGCAGGTTTTGGTCATTGCCAAAGAGTTTAAAAGCTGCCATGGGTATAATTGGTTGATGAAGTTAGTGTAAATTTATTGAACATAATGCTTTTTATGCCTGCCAATTGTCTCTTATGGACTCACAGGTTTGAAACTATAAATAAGCCCAATAACTTTATACAAGTTTGGGAGACCTATGTTGTGTTTGTGTTAAGCCTCTCATTTTAACTATATAACCACAATACAGAGCTGCAATTAATGCTTTCACATTGGATAACATTGAAATTCAGACTTTTTTCTGTTGCTATTTTTAGCAATACATGAGGCTGCAAATTTAAGTCCAACTTTAATCTCATCTGATACAATAATTATGGTTATGTTTCTTCCCTTTCCTGATTTTGTTGTATTAGTTTAAGTATACACAAACAGAGTAGTGTTTTATGATAACCTTGTGCTAAACAAATGAGGATCAAAATTGCCTTCCCCCACTTTTCCTCTCCAATTGTGTTTGAGCATGATTTCATGGATCAGTATGTTCAATATCCTAGCTAGGCAGCTCTTTCAACATCAGGAGTAAGTTCATTTTCTGATACAATTCTCTAACATAAATCATAGTAATCATTTATCAATGAACAAAGAGTTCAAAGTTACATTGACAATATAAAATTATTCTGTATTTGCACAGTCATGGATATTTTCATGAGAGCCAGATCTTAGTACTAGAGAACCTAATAGTCTTAAAAGATATTTCTTTCAAAGCTAGTTTTACATGACCAAATTCTGAAGTTCCTACTCTTCAAAGCTTTGCTAGCTGTGGCCACCAGTGATAATTGTTATAGATGTAGTGGGTGTGTTCGAATTAGTCCTGTGCCTGATTACCGATTACATTCATCACATGAAAAGCAGCCAAGTTCTGATTATCAGTAATACCAAAGGTTACCTTCCAAGAGTCAATAGGCTGTAAAGTGCAAGTTATTCCAGAGTCATAACAACGGAGGGAGGGGAAAAAACTGATAGTTCTTGGCAATTGTTTTTTCCTCTGATACGTATGAATTCTCTAACAAAGAAATTGAAGAGAGTTGATAAAAGTATAAAGCTCACAGTAGGTCATTCCAAGCTGATCTGTATTATTTTATATGAGACTATAATAAGGCAGATTTTTTACCTTTACTAAGAAGCCCATTCATCAGGCCATCTAGAACAGTAGGGTTTAGCTCTCCTCAACCTACATCCTTCAGGCGAGTTGAGACTGGGTCTCAGAATTTTCACCCAGCATCATCAACAGCTGAAAATTGTAATCCAACAAATTTGGAGGCTCTTTCAGGCTACTATAGATTCTAAGTATCCTTAGAATAAGTCTCTAATATAAAATTGTTCCTGGTTATGTCTAGATTTATAACCATGGCACTAGTATCATTGAATTGTATTCCTACAATTCACTGGAAGGTATTATGGGTAAAATTAAAGGTCTTACAATTGTTCATTGGACTAATTCATTGTGAACCTGTTAAAGTATGGTTTTATTTTAAATTATGTAAAACAGTTGAGGGTATACTGACATGTCATAAAATAACCTAAGAAAATCTCAAAAGAATTCTTGGAAGAATATTGGTACTTGCATAAAAATGTTGCCATGATCAATTTCACTGAAATATGTTTCAATATTTTGCCAGAAAACCTGTGGGTTTTTTTTTTAATTTGCTGAAGTTTTGTGTTTATCAGAGTTATTTCAGTAACAAATTAGTTAAAAATTGTACATAACCTAAGAAAAAAGGAAAATATATTTTAATGGAAAAATCTTATTTTCAGATCTATTTAACTGCTGATAGGTCGTTACAAAAAAAAAGTTGTAAATTTCTGAGGTATAGTGTAGTGTAAAAATATTATTTGGTTTAAAAAAAACATTTAGCATAGTTCTTTTATTTTATTTTATAATAAAATGTTTGCCTGTTATGGCTTAATTGCACCTGAATTGCATGTGATTTAATTTCAGGATGTAATTGAGTCAGGTTTGCACTAAATGCTTAGTTTCATAATATATTGGGGGGGGGGGGTTGTAATTTCCTTTTTTTCTGATGAGGTAGGATGAGGCATGCATTGTATCTGGTACATAACTAAGAGCAAGCACTGTGTATAGAATATACAGCTTTTTCTTGGCAGGTAATTGTACTTGTAAAATCAAAGGGAATCTGTAAGAGTTTGCAGGGAGAAAGTCTTTTATACTTTTGATAAGATATACTTTGTTTAAAAAATTGTTCATGTGATGGGAAAAAATCTTTTAAATAAATTAATCAGCATTTTATTTTTTGGTTTGATATTTCCAACCCAGCAGAATGGTGGAAAGAAATTAACAAGGTCAACGTGGTACCTCTCTAAAACTGAACAGAAGCACCAAATTTGCTACAAGTGGGGGGGCAGGCTGGCCCCAAAACAGAGTTTGAAGTGGGCTGGATTAGGCCAGAGGCTGGGGAGGAAAAAATCCCTATTGTATCCTTAGATGATGCACAGTTGGGCAGAAAGTTGGTAACGACTCCAATTTAAGCCCTCTTCCCTCCCAGTCATGTGGTTGAAATTCCAGTACACACATCCATAGAAAAGGATGGCCACTGTTGGTAAAGCAGGCAGAAAGGATTCCAGAACCTATGCACATCCTGTTCTTTTGTTTTTCACCAGCAGAACTCAAGGCATCTCTTGTGCTTCATCTCCCACAGCTCCTTGGAGAACCAAAGGTACAGTGTACAGTGAGAGGCCCTATAGTAGTGTTTCTCAACCATGGCCACTTTAAGCAGTGTGGACTTAAACTCCCAGAATTCCTCAGCCAGCATTGCTGAGTGTGGAATTCTGGGAGTTGAAGTCCAGACAGCTTTAAAGTGGCCAAGGTTGAGAAACACTGCCCTATAGGAAGAATTTGATTCAAGGCTCTCATCACCTGCCCATTCCAGGCCTAAGACCTTGGCCAAACTGCCCAGCAGATCTTCAGGGAAAATCCCAAGCTCCCCCTGGAACTTTTCCAGGTCCATTAGTCACTTGGGGTGATCCACTCTAGACGTCCTACCTCTCTGGGGGTGGGGGAGTTGCATTAGCAAGACAAAAATTAGATCCTTTACTATGGCAAAATAATGTCTTTTGCTACCAGATCACATTGCAACTGCCCCAACAAAATACAGATCTAACATGTGACCTAATATGTGTTGTGTCTTCAATGATTTGGGTCAGGTCAGTGGTGGCCATGAACTCCTGAGCTAGCCCTAATTCCAGATCACTTGGGGGCAAGTTTGTTAATTAAATTTATATAGCTGCCCAACTCACACACTCTGGGTGGCTTACAGAATTGTGGAGTCCTTGGTGCTCTCTGAGCCTTGTTTTCTTGCAGATGTTTCATTGCCAGACTAGGCAACATCTCAGTGCAAAGAGGGAATGGGCCTTGCTCTCAGTTTATATACCGTGGCTTGCCCTGCTTGTGTTGGTAGGGGTCTTGTTCTCTCCTTGGGAGTTCTTTGATTGGGCTGTTGTTTGCTGCTTGGTTGATTGCCTGGGTTAATAGTTCCTTGATTAGGGTGTATTGTGCGGTTTGATGGTTCATTGGGTGTTAATCCTAGTGTTGATTTTTGCGTATCTGGGTGTTGATTGCTGGCAAGGGAGTGTACTGGTCTTTTGGCTTTTCTATTGTCTCTTTTGAATGGTATGTAAATGTTGTTTCCCTCTATGTGTCTGTTGATAGCTGCTTTGTCTGAGTGCCAGGCTTCCAGGAATTCTCTGGCGTTTTTGGATTTGGCTTGGTTTAGGATGCTCACTGTTTCCCAGTTGAAACTATGGTTGAGTCTGTCCATGTGTTGTGAGATTAAGGAGTTCTCATCATGTCTTCTGACTGCTAGTTGGTGGATGTGCTCTACTAGTCTTCTGCCTGTCTGTCCTACATAGTAGCTGTTACAGTCTTTGCATTGTATGTTGTAAATAACTCCTGTTTTTTCTTTTTGGGCTATTGGGTCTTTTGGGTTGCTTAATATGTTTTGAAGAGTTTTAGTTGGTTTATATGCTATGGTGATGCCATGTGGTTGTAACAATCTGTTGGTGGTTTCTGAGATGTTTCTGATGTATGGCAGTGTTATCCTTTTCATAGTTTCCATTGGTTGGGTTATAGTGTGTTGGGTGGTGAGGCACTTTTTGGTAAAGTTGAGCGGGTATCCATTTTATTGGAAGATGCTGTGCAGATGTTCTTTTTCTTTTTTCTGGTGTTCTGGGTTGCTGCAGTGTGTAAGTACTCGTCTGAATAATGTTCTTACCCAGCTTCTCTTGGGGGAGGTTGGATTGTTACTTTGGTAGTGGAGCACTTGGTTGGTGTGGGTAGCTTTCCTGTAGACTTGTGTTTCTAACTTACCATCATTTCCTCTACTGATAAGGATGTCCAGGATGGTAGTGAGTTGTTTTTTTCCTCCCTTGTGAATTTTATTCCATTAAAAATGCTACTGATGGTTTTGTGGGTTTCTTCCAGTTGTTTCTTTTGTATTATGACAAAAGTGTAATCTACATACCAGATCCATACTTTGGGTTGTATGTGTGGGAGCGCTATCCTTTCCAGACACTGCATTACGATCTCTGCTACAAGTCCTGAAATTGGTGATCCCATGGGTGTTCCTTTGATCTGTTGGTATATTTCTCCATCAAACTGAAAGTAGGTTGTAAGGCAGAGGTTGATGAGGTCCATTATCCTGGGTATTTCTATTTTGGTGTATTTGGCTAGGTCTGGCGTGTTGCGCAGAACTGCAGCCATAGATTCTTTCTCTAGTGCCGGGTCTATGGATGTGAAGAGAGCTGTAACGTCGAATGATACCATGATCTCATCTTCTATTTTTATGTTTTTGATTTTCTGGAGGCACTGTAGTGGGGAGTTGATCGAATGTTCACTCTCCTCTGTGAGGTGTCTGAGTTTCTTTGTAAGCTCTTTAGCTATGTTATATGTGGGAGTCCCTGGTAATGATACAATGGGCCAAAGTTGTATGCCCGGCTTGTGTATCTTGGGGCGTCTGTAGAAGCATGGGAGGACGGGTCCGCTGCTTTTCATCTGCCTCTGTTCTTCTTGTATAATTTGGCCTTTCTTGGTGAGGTTGTTGAGAATTCTTTTTACCTGGTTGTCCAGTTTCTGTATGGGATTGGTGTTCACTGGGGTATAAGTTTCTTTGTCCTCAAGTAATTCTTTGGCCTTTTGTATATACTGTGATCTGTCCATAATGATGGTGGTGCGACCTTTGTCTGCTGGGAGGAGGAGGATGGTTTGGTCCATCTTTAGGTGTTTGAGGGCTGCTCTGTCCTCTGCTTTCAGTTGTTTTTTTTTCCACGTCCTTCTGATTTGTGGTATGATTGTCTGTCTTATGTCCTCTTGGGTTTCTGTAGTGAGTCTTGTAGTTTTAATTGCCGCTTCTACCCATGCATCCTAAACCAAGCCAAATCCAAAAACGCCAGAGAATTCCTGGAAGCTTGGCACTCAGACAAAGCAGCCATCAACAGACATATAGAGGTAAATAACATTTACACACCATTCAAAAGAGACAATAGAAAAGCCAAAACACCAGTACACTCCCTTGCCAGCAATCAACACCCAGATACGCAAAAATCAACACTAGGATTAACACCAGATGAACCATCAAACCGCACAATACACCCTAATCAAGGAACTATTAACCCAGGCAATCAACCAAGCAGCAAACAACAGCCCAATCAAAGAACTCCCAAGGAGAGAACAAGACCCCTACCAACACAAGCAGGGCAAGCCACGGTATATAAACTGAGAGCAAGGCCCACTCCCTCTTTGCACTGAAGATGTAGCCTAGTCTGGCAATGAAACATCTGCAAGAAAACAACAAGGCTCAGAGAGCACCAAGGACTCCACAGTTCAACCCTGAGCTACAAATATTTGCCTCGATTGGCCTACAGAATTAAAATCCACAATACAAAAACCCATCAAGCCCCACTTCCCTCAGTGGGTGATGTACCCAAGAACTAACAGCCTTGGTTTCCACTGCTAAGCCGGGGATGAAGCACAGCAGATCAGGTAGGGATGATGCTGCACAGCAGGGGGGGCGGGGACTACAACATCAATAAACACAACAGTTCCCTTGAGCCCAGCTTCAGCCAAAAGAGTCTCAGATCCAGTTATCTCTGAAGCAGAGCCCCTGAAAGCCATTGAGGTCTCCTGGAAGGCAATTGCCACCCTGTTTTCCCATGGCTAACACTGGTGCCAGTCTCAAAACCAAAGTGGATGCATATCCTCCCCTCTGGCCCACCCAGGTCTCAGTTATACACATAGGTCAGCAGCCTTGTCCGTTATTGGATCCTGTATGAGGGCAGATTTATTACAAACCAATCTTGTGATGTAGCAGCTGGAGCCCAGGGCCACCAATGATCCAGTGGCCTGGCCTCTGGGGTGAATACCAAGGCCTGGATAGGATAGGTCTCAGCCAGCAGTCCCGTCATTTCTGAGTGCAACCTGCCCACAGATTGCTGCCATACCTTCCTTTGCCTGTTGTACCTCAGTGTACATCCTCAGTGCCTGCCCTTTTTTATCCCCCCAATTCTATCCACCTTCACCAACCCCTTATAGTCCATCCCAACTGTTTTCAGTTGTTGACAGATAGATATAGAGCTATGTAACAATTTTGATCTGGATTCTCACAACTCAGTCTGTGCACCTCAAAGGGCTTTCTGTGTGTACTGGGGGTGGGGGAGCGGTAGGCACAAATGTACATGTACTAAAGGGTGCTCAGTGCAGGGGCTGGTTAATTTAAAAAGTAAAATTAAGGAACGAAACTATTTTCGAAGGCCGTCACAGTTATGTGAATAGCGAGCCTTTGCTAGATGACTTGGTCTAGCTCAGTGTTTCTCAAACTTGGCAACTTTAAGATATGTGGACTTCAACTCCCAGAATTATGGCATGCTGGCTGGAGAATTCTGGGAGTTGAAGTCCACATATCTTAAAGTTGTCAAGTGTGAGAAATACTAGATGTTCTGAGTTTTTCTAGAGTTACTGGATAACCATAAACGCAGCTGGTGGCTTTCTGCTCTACCGCCTTCTGGCCTCTTGTGCTCAAGCTCCTCATGCGCCCCCATCCTGACCACAGAAAGATAGTTAAGCAAGTTTTGTGATTTACTGGTTGTTTTGAAATCTGTTCACATGGTTGCAAACTGATCGCTGCACAAAGAGTTGGTGTCACGCAACTGAATGGAGCACAGTGTATCCACGCGTTACCAGTTGATCTCGAGCGGCGAGAGAGAGGTCGGGGTAAGCAGGCCGTAGAAGCGCCAGCTTAACTAGGTTTATTTTCGCTGCAACCTGAGTGTCAAGCCTTGGGCTCAAAACTGAGCGGAAATGCAAGGACGGCACTGTAAATGACTGACCAACAATCCGGATTGTTGGTAGAAACGTTTCGCCGATCACGGGGTAATTACGCCCTTTTATTAAGGTGTGTTTGGGACTAGAGGCCGATCTGAAATTTGATTACGACAGTACAAGGTGATTCAACATTGGGAAGTTCACACGAGAGCTTCGGCTACGCCACTACCTAGCGCGATCGGAAACGACAGGTAGCCTCGGCGTGCAACCTCATGAGCTGCCCTGCGATGGCGATGTGCTGTGGTGTCTGCGATGTGCTGTGGAGATAAAATGGGGCTTCTGTTCTCACCATTCCTCTGAGCATCCGCCTCTCGGGCAGAATCGTCGGAATATATTCCAGGACTGTCATCTAACCCTGAGTTGCCTGCCCCGCTCGCTATAGGCGGCAGCCGCTCAACCTCTTCAGCGTGCGCGCGTGTCTCAGCCTCGCCTAATCCCTGGCAGGATTGCGAGGACGGTACATGCGGTGCAGGCTCATTTCTCCCCGAAGCGTTTGCAAAAGAATTGCTGTCAAATTTTAAGAATAGCTCCCACACGCTTTTGACTAGGGGTCTTGGCGTCTATGGATCATCTTTTTAACAAAGCAATGAAACAGCTGTCTTGGTAAATTCTCCCGTCCCTCGAAAGGGATAATCTCGATCTCGTAAACGGTTTAGAAAATTATTCTGACAGAGCGGGAAGATCCACCGCTCTCTACTTTCACTTTTATAGTCGAATCCTGAAGTCGGAAATCGACGCTCTAGAGTAAAATGCCGCTCAGGCTGTCTGAATAGGCGAACTCTATGGTATCGTGGCAATAGGAAGTCGTAGAAGGGGCAGGAAGATGGCGGCGCGAGGGTTCCTCAGCCTTTTAAGTCGGCTATGGCAGGTAATTTCGGCGTTTGGGTGGTTCCCGCGGGTGGGAGCAAATTTATACACCAGCCTTTGCGGCTATGCGGTTTGTATTAATCTTAACCAACCAGCTGGGAACGTTAGGCGCTGTAGTTCGGTAATCGTAATATGCTGGCACCTAAATAACTTTAAATAATACCTCTTTCATGTTGTTTACGGGATGACTTTGGCCTAAGCAACCTTACAGATTGGTTGCAAAGACACATTTGGAGAGGGAAACCTTGTATGCTGCTGTAGTAAGTCAAACTATGGCTTTGAAATAATGGTCCCTAGATTCCTTTAGACTATCTTGCAATCCCATTTGACACAATCAACTGAGCATAACTGTATTTTTTAGAAAATATGTACAGGAGCAGAATTACTGCTCTCTTATCTTTTTACTAGCAGTTCTCTGTGCCTTTCATCAGTCCTGGGTGAGATTTGCCTGATGACTGGCTTTAGGCTTTTTTTAAAAGTTCTATTTATTGCATTTTTGTTTCTTATACTTTTAAAAGTTATGTAACAACACTCCCCATATAAAGGTGTCACTACTATTAATGACTACTTAAAGACTGGCATATGAATAGAAGTTCTATAAAATATTGTTGCTGTTTAGTGTGGGAAGTAACCATGTTTCCCCACCCAGTGAAAAATTCTGTTGCTGTAGAAAGCACCAAAGCACACATGGATGCCTATGTTTCATGTGTCCATGAAAAAGCAAATCTTCTGTTCTGAATGGATGGTGAGATAACCATTTGGATCTCAAGACACAAGACTTCAGCCTTGCTGAAGCAGTGTTGCCTGTGAACAAAATATATTAAAAGATTCTAGAATCAAGTGAAGAGGCAGTTTGTAGATATGTATTGGCTTTAATATCAGTAGTCTAATCTTGATTTCCTTTTCCTTCTTTGTCTTAATTTTTAAATCTGGGGTCTGGGATCAAATTCTGGAAATACATAGTTGTCTTAATATAATATTAACTATGTAATTTTTATTTTCTAGGGGCCAGAAAATTTTCTTCTAGCAGGCAGAGTTCCATTAAAGCAACATAGTTTTCTTAAGTAAGTTTGCCACATTGAGTTAATGCAATATGATCGCTGTGCCTTTTCAGTTCTTATGACCAATGCCAGTTTCAAGCTAACTTGAACTGACTCCCCTTTTACTTTTCAGAAATAATCACTTGATATGGATTCAGTCTTCAAGGGCCAACAGTAATACTCAACAGGCCACAAAGAATCCTCTGGTAAGTGTGAAAGCTTTCAGGGTGCACATTTCAAGCAACTAAGAAAAGGACTGGGGGAAAAATTAAGCTATGGTTTAAGTTATGTTTGTATGAACTGAAAAAATGTGAGGTAGTAACAATTACTTAGTTTTAACATGTATTCAATAATTTATACTTAAAACATAATCACTGTATTCAGGGTGACATCTTTAGAATGCAAATGCTGAATTATTTCTTGTTGCTTCCAAACCAGGTATCTGTTTCTGATGAGCCAGATGTATTATATAAAAGGCTGGCTATTTTAGTTAAGGGGCATGATAGAGCTGTGCTGGACAGTTATGAATATTTCATGGTGTTTGCTGCAAAAGAACTTGGTCTCTCCATTGAAAAAATGTAAGTACTGTTGACCTTTGCAGTAACTCAGTCATTCTAGAGTTTTATTCTCAAATAGTCAGACTAACTCATTGCAATCTCTACTTTCAAATCTTATAGTTCCACTAACCTTCCAAAAAAACAAAAGACAAATTAGAAATGGACAGTTGGAAAGGAACATTTCGGTCCTTACTCCATGTTCAGTAGGAGATTGCCAAATTAAAGAATACTGACAGATGATTATCTAGCCACCATTTAAGCATATCTAGTGAAGGAGAGGAGCCAGTTTGCTGTAGTGGTTAAGACATCAGGCTGGAGACTGGGAGTTCTAGTCCTGCCTTGAACATGAAGTCAGCTCGGTGACCTTGGGCCAGTCACTTTCTCTCAGCCTTAGGAAGGAGGCAATGGCAAACCAATTGTGAAAAACCTTGCCAAGAAAACTGCAGGGATTTGTCCAGGCAGTCTCCAAGAATCGGACATGACTGAATGGATAAAAAAAAAGTGAAGGAAAGCCTGCCACCTCTCAAAATAATTGGTTCCAGAAGAATCTCTTTTGGGAAAACTGCTCCTATGAGTTACTTATTTATTTCATATTTATAGCCCACCTCATTCCTAGTAGGCAGAATACTAGGTCAAAGCTATATCCATAATTAAAATAATATTTTAAAGAATCAATAATAAGCATCATGGATGCCTATAAAAATAAACCAAGGGTGAAACAGAGTGGAAAAAGATTGGTCTGCTTGTGAACTACCATCGAGTCCAGGGCTGTGTGTATCTCTGGGAATAGGCTATCCTGCAGAATGGGAGCAGCCACTGACCATCTATTGCCTGTCCATGCTGCATAAAATTTACAAGGAAATGACTTCAAAATAGGGGTTTTTCTAGTTTAATGGGGTTGTTCTGTCTATGGTCTAATAGCTGCCTTTTGTATTAGTTATACCATCTGGGTCATCTCCAAGGGCAGCCACATAGACCCTATTAAGCAGTCCAACCAAATCGTGATCAGGGCATGGGTTACCATCACCAGGACATCTTGGTGTGAGTAGAGTTGGAGCTCAGTGAAATCTGCCTTGGCTACATTTTTCACCTGCTGTTTAAGCAAGAGATGGAAGTCCAGGAGAACCAACACTTTTGGGGTGAGCATGGTCCATCAGTTGTAACTGCTGGAGCCAGTGTTATTAAGTTATCTAGATGTCTGTGGACAACTAGATATCTGACTTGGTGGGATTTAGTCTGAGCTTGTTTTTCCTTAACCAGATCCTTACAGCCTCCAGGTACCAGTTCAGGACTTTTACAGTACCTCTAACCCAGCCTAGAGTAGGAATATATAATTGGCTGTATATTGATGACACTTTAACCCAAACCACTAGCAGTTTCATATACAGTTGTAATCGAAATTATTCAAACCCCATTGCAAATTAGGTTGTCAAAATGTACAGACTTACAGCTGTTTGCAATGAACAAGTCAAACAAAAGCAATTGAAATAGCTCAACACAACAAATGCTTCAGATGGTGTCCCCAAAGTCAACTGAAAATGCAACTTATCATGACTTCTCCAGTCTCAAAATTATTCAACCCCCTGAATAGAATCTGTCACAGCACGCATACAGTATGCAAAACAGGTGTTGTCTCAAGCACACCTGACGCAACTAATCAAGGGCTTCATTAGTTGCAGCAGGTGTGCTTGAGCTGGAACACATGAAATACCTGAACTGGCTAGGGGTTTGTTGAGTGTCATGTTTGACTGCATGTTAGAAATACAGTATGGCTAAGTCAAAATAATGGTCCAAAAAGGTAAGAGAAGAGATCATTGCTGTTCACAAACAGGGAACAGGACACAAAAGGATAACAAAGGCACTGAATGTTCCTAGAGACACCATTGGAAGCATAGTTTGCAAGTTCAAAGTTCTAGGAACAGTGGTTACACTACCTGGACAGGGCAGAAAAAAGAAGCTGTCAGTGGCTGCAACCAGATTTCTGAGAAGGCAGGTTGAGAGTAACCCTCGAGTGACTGCAAAAGGCCTGCAGCAAGACTTGATGGCAACAGGCACTAATGTTTCAGTGAGCACAGTAAGGTTCATACTAAACAGAAGGTTTCCATGCCAGAACTCCAAGACGTACACCACTACTGACTCAAAAGCACAAGAAAAATCAGCTCCAATATGCTCAAAATTATATAAATAAGCCACAGAAGTTTTAGGATTCTGTTCTGTGGAGCGATGAAACAAAACTGGAACTTTTTGGCCTGATGGATCAGCAGTATGTCTAGAGGAAGAAGAATGAAGCATATGCTGAACACTCTGCCTACAGTTACGCATGGTGGTGGCTGGGTGATGCTCTGTGGCTGCTTTGCATCCTCTGGCACTGGAAACCTGCAGCATGTGGATGGCAAGATGGATCATTGAAGTATCAGGAAATCCCAGGAGAAAACGTCATGCTGTCTGTAAGGAAGCTGAAGCTTGGGCATCATTGGACCTTCCAACAGGACAATGATCCCAGGCATACCTCAAATTCCACTAAGGCTTGGATGCAGAAGTAGTCCTGGAAGATTCTACAGTGGTCATCACAGTCACCTGACTTGAACCCCATAGAAAATCTCTGGTGGGATTTGAAGAAGGTGGTTGCAGCATGCAAACCCAAGAATATTACTGAACTGGAGGCCATTGCTCATGAGGAATGGGCTAAGATTCCTCAGGAACGCTGCCAGAAGCTGGTGTCTGGCTATGCATCTCGTTTGCAGCAGGTCATAACAGCAAAAGGGTGCTCTACTAAGTACTGAAGATGCTTGCCATGAAGGGGTTGACTAATTTTGAGACTGGAGAAGTCATTATAAGTTGCATTTTCAGTTGAATTTGGGGACACCACTTGAAGCATTTGTTGTGTTGAGCTATTTCAATTGCTTTTGTTTGATTTGTTCATTGCAAACAGCTGAAAGTCTGTACATTTTGATAATCAACCTGATTTGCAATGGGGGTTGTATAATTCTGATTACAACTGTAGATGTTAAAAAGTATAAGGGAAAGCCCCAAGTCCTGAGGCACCCCACACTGGCATTTCCAGGGAATCGGAGCCCTAACCCGTAATAGGAACCACTTGCTTTGACAGGAGTGAAATCACCACAGAATGGTGCCCTCAATTCCCAGTCCTTACAGGCGGTAAAAAAGATATAATGATTGATGGTATTGGACACTGTCGAGAGGTCTAATACGACGGAAAGGGGCACATTCCGCCCAATTAGGTCCCTATAGAGGTCATTGACCAGAACAGCCAATGCTGTTGTAGAAGTAATTTGAACTCTCTAAGCCTTAGGAAGAAGTGAGTCTTAGAGTTTTAGGGCTATTAAGCTGCGTGAACTCTTGCTTGCAGCTTATCGGGTAAAAGAAAAAAAATATAACTCTTGATGTTATATAACCTGTTTGAATAATAGTTTCAAAGTAAACTTTGAACAAAGTCACCTTTCATTCTATCACATCTGAGTTAAATTTAATAGGCGTTTATATATAATAGAATTGATGGCTGTAAGCCCAGGTATTTTAACATTATTTGAAGTTTCCTCCTTTCATTTCTATGCATTATCTCTTGCCTATTTCCATGATCTGTACTTCAAAATGTTTAGATAAACGAGATCCCAAATCTAATTTAACAGCCACACAGCCTGATCAAGAAAGCAGAAATCCCATCCAGATGAAGGCTCAGTTTAGTTTGTCCTTTTTCTTTTTCCAGCTTTCTAAATAGTTGCTGTTATTTATATTGTTGGTTGTAATTTCAGAAATAAATGGGTATGTCCACATGATTAAAATATGTTATATTTCTTAGAGAAAAGCCTCCTAGAAAGATAGAAAGACTCACGCTTCTGAAGTCAGTGCACATTTATAAGAAGCACAGAGTTCAGTATGAAATGAGAACACATTACCAATATGTAGAGGTAAGTAAAGAGCTGCATGTTCAAATAAAAAGACATGGGCACATAGAACACACGGAAGAAAGTGTTTTGGAGAAGAGCGCTGTAACTTCTCTCAACATGTGCATGTACTTATGTATACATTTGTCAACCTGAGACAGGTAGCGAGTGCCAGATCCAGACTATTAATGTTTTGCTACTCTGGATTTGAGTAAAAATGTAAAGGAAATACAGGGGGATTTGAGCTAGGGGAAATCTCTTAGGAAGTCAGACAAATAGTAAGTCACTGTTTACAGTTGCTACTATGCTACCTGTACAGTGCAGATTTTTTTTCCAGATTGTTATCTGAAAAGTGTAAGAGTGCTTTCTGTTTCAGTTAAAGCATTTGACTGGTAGCACAGCCAATGTTTACTTGGAATACATTCAGCGAAATCTTCCAGAAGGGGTTGCCATGGAAGTCAAAAAGGTATTGTTAATTTTGTTCTTTTAATAGGAATGTGCAAAATGTTCCATGCACAAACTCTTCCATGCATGGAACAGCTATTTTGAAGTGGCCTATACTCAAACCCAAACATGCCTGTTCTGAGTGTTAAAACAGAGCTATTTTGTTTCAGGCAAAAATGATGGCAGTAGTGGGGAACACAAGGTTATTAGCAGCTGAGGAGGGGCAGGGAATGGAAGAGCGGTTGGGTGTCACTACGGGAGAACGCCACACTGAGACAACAGCAGAAGCAGCCAAGGGGTGGAAGGAAGATGGTGGGAAGATTGGGAGACTGATGAACTAGACCAAGCTAGGAGCTGTGGCGGAAGCGGGGGAGTGCACACCAACTTCCAGAACGTGATGCTTTGCTTTGGGTTTGGAAACAAAACATTCCCTCGTTTCATGCATACCCATCATCTGTGTAGAGAATCTATCAACTGTTCCAACATAAGCATGTATCTGTATTTCCCATTGTTTTTAGACCAAATTAGAGAAACTTCCTGATCATATTCGGACACCTGTTTGGGATGTACTGCCTGAAGCAGAAGAAACAACAATTACTTCATAAATATCTGGACACTTTTTTTTCATTTCCCTACGGGTTAAATAGGAAATAGACATGAAATACTCTTGTTTTATGAAATCTACACCGATTTTGAAATAGCCCTGTATCAGGGTAGTTACAGGGAATCTTACTTCTTGACCAAAACAAGCATATTTTGGAACTTTACGAGGAAAGCTTATTGGTTCTGAAGCAATTAAAGGAAAAAAACCCATGTTACGGACATTTCATCAGCAGCATAATTTGCTTGAAGATATTGAAAGGGATAGTGTCCTTGTATATTAATAAAACAAATATTATACCAAATTATTTATTAACAATTATTGAAATGTTGATTTGCTTCAGTTGTTTCCTATATGGACCCTCCCAGGAGAGGACTATCAAACTTGTAATATTCTATCACTAACTCTACTAAACACTGAAATATTTTTATGTTACATTTTTGAAAACATGTTAAGTGTATTTTCAGTAGGGAATTATTTATAGGATTCACTTACGCTATTAGGAAACTGAGGATGAAAGTATTTGTATCGTATGTGTGATGGCACAGGTATCCATGGTGATGTCAAAATGTGCATTTTGATGTTACAGTGCAAGCTGTGCCCTTTCATACTTGCATCTCAGCATTTCATGCAAGTATGTAACTGGTGGAGTTTGTGATGCCCATTTAGACTCTTGCTCCCTTTTGCCCCCTCCTGCAGATGCCTAACTGTGGTGGCAATCTTTACAGGTCTTGTTTTGAATAGCATTAATGCAGTTAAGCAGCAGCCATGTTTGTACTGACTTCCTTCCACCCCTAAATTGCCACTTCCCTTCATTCTCTGTAAGATTCCAGAAGAATCTAAGTAGCAGATACTGGAAATAATGGAATGATTTTGCCTAATACAAGAAATGTCCTTGTTCAGAAATGTACTTTAACTATTTGTTTCCTTTGCATAACTATTTTTAACATAAAAATTCACATATAAAAATGGTCTGACAAAACACTGTTAGAAGAGACAACTGCTCCCAATTCAGCCCTGGCTTCCTTCAAGTGTGTAAATGACAATCACTGTAGTTTAATTTTTGTGGTATGTTTGTATGTAAAGGGACCAGAATAAGGACCATTTTGCACAACCTGTTGGACATGCTTTCAGCAATAAGAGACATTTTTAGTCACAGCTGTAAGGATTCTCTTAAGCTCTGAAATATTTTAGTTCCAAAAGTTAAAAGCAGTTACTAGAAAATTAAAAACTACTTTTTAAAATTTTAGGATTTTGCAATCAAGGAGTTGCGATTATTATAATTCTGAGGAAGAGGCACATACAGATTTAAATTTGAAACAGTCTGTTGCCACAGAAGTAATAGGTCAGTCCCAAAAGGCATTCAGTAGAATATCCCTATCAGAGAAAGATCGTTATGGGGTTACGTAGAGCCCAAATGCTATGTTCATTACTCTGGCCAGTGAAAAAAACAGTACTGATAGAAAATCAAAAGTTACAACACTCTTTTGACAAAACCTATTATTTGAATAATAACCATGTTTATACATGAGGGTATATAGATGTCACATATGACATGTTTGACATGTTGAATCATTTCTTTTAAGTTCTGCTAAAAGGAATAGCGATAAATACTTTCAGTAGCTGTGGTTCATCAAACTCAGCAATCAAAAGCCAAAGAACTTGGGGTTTTTATACAAGTATTTGATCATCTGCTTAGTTTCCAGGTATGTTATTCTGAATACTCTTTATTGTTTCTGTATGTCTTATTAATTTCATTGTATCTTATTATTTTGAAGTTATTTTAAGTGGTATTAATCAAAAGGCAAGATTAAAATTTTAGTAAAACATGTACGCACACCTTTCCATGTAGGACAAGCAGTAGTAAGGCTTTTTAAATACTGGAAGCAGAACATAAAGCACATTTAGAATAGCCATAATAGAAGGCTGATAGATTTCTCTGAGGTCTAAATTCAACTAATTATTAAGGAAACGCCCTCATTACCCCCCCGTTAGACAATTGCGATGTGCTCTAAATGGAGTTGTCTTTAAACACCATGTAGAAGCTACAATTGGTCCAGAGTAACAAGCCGCGTGTTAACTGGCACCAGTTGAGATGCGCTTTGGGCCCTGCACTGGCTTCCAATCAGCTGGCTTTGCTCTACAATATCCCTCTAGGTGCAACTTGCAAAGTCATCCCAGGAAAAACTACTCATACTCCACATCCAGGAAGTAAAGGGGGATGAAACTAGAAGCAGTGCTGGCCTTTGGGAACATTCTTCCAGTAGAAATCAGACTACAGTAGTTCCCTCCCTGATCA
Source organism: Candoia aspera (assembly GCF_035149785.1). NCBI lineage: Eukaryota > Metazoa > Chordata > Lepidosauria > Squamata > Candoiidae > Candoia > Candoia aspera. Next base: position 45,675,869 of record NC_086153.1, read on the forward strand.
CACTTACGAAAAAGCTATGAACTTGGTTTTTTTTGCAGAGTGTTGATAATTCAGAATTAGCCCTTGATGTAGATTGACTTAATATATTTATTTTATGATGTAACGGTTGTAGCTGTTTTTAATTAGAGGTACCATGGATATTTTTTTCTATATATCCTGTAAAGCTCCAATAGTCATTTTGATTGCGACAGGATATAAATGCAGTTCAATAAACAAACAATTTACGCTAAAATTCCAAAAAAGGATACTCGATTTAAAGGATCTATTTGTCAGCAAAATGATTCCCATCTGATAAGCTTTAAGCCGTAGGCAGCGAACAAAAGCAAATGAATAAAAGCAACAGAAGACTAATCAGTCTATACTTGCCAAAGGAGACCATGCACTAACAGAAATAACATGCCAACAAGTGGAAAGAGAAAGCAAACGTCCTCTCTTGCAAGTTCAGCCCACAAACCAAGCTCTCTTCAAAATGGTGCTTATCCCTGAAAGAATATCATTTTCAGAACGAGGGCGGGGCTTAATCAGCCCCCGCCCCCCCCCCCCCCCCGCCAACTGGCTTTCCTGGCCCTGGATTGCTATTTCCCTTGGCACCTTGTGAATGCCACAAGGATCCGAAACTTGTTTTAGAATTTAAAGGACCTTAATTATTCTGCCCGATATGATGCCCTTCAGATCATTGGAATACAACTATAACTCAAAGGCAACATGATTTACTACCACACTGGTTAGAATTATATGGAAATTGCAGTCCAGCAACTTGCAAAACCTGGGGCTGGAAAACAATGGCCTACACTACCATTGAAGTCCACTTCTAGTTAAATCTCTGTTGTTTTTAATATAGGATAGCACTCACCATTCCGAAAGCGTTAGCTCCTAGATAGGTTCTTGGACATGCTTTGCTCGCCTTCCGTGATAACCTGATCATATATGCACCCAGGCTTATTTAAAAGCACGAGGCATCTCCCTCCTCACAAACTTCTATTCATCAACGATCAATTTATCCTGCCCATCCAGCAGAAGATCAATAGTTTCATAAGGAGCCGGCCAGCATTCCCTGAAATACTCAGCTTTTTCGCTTTAGCCTCAGAGCTCCGTTGGCTCAGATCAGATACCCGCTTACAACGCAAGCCAGTACATTTTCCCAGAACAATCGCAGCCTTCTGAATCTCCCTCCCACAGCAGTCCAACCTCGAGCTCCATATATCTGAGACGAAGTCCCATTAAACCAACGGACTTTACTTCCGAGGAGGCTAGCGAAGGTGCCTGGCCATCACATACGGACGTATATACATGTTACAGGTGTGTTTTGTGCATGAAGCGTCAATCTAAAAAGTGCTTAGACATGCAGCAGAGGCTTTTAGGAAGAAAGCTGTTATTAAGAGGGGTAAATAAACGTCACAGCATTTTGGAAAGAAAACCCAATTCTTGCAGGAGAAAGACCCAAATGAAGCTCCGCCCACTGTCGCAGTTGTAGGCGGATAGCCGTAGGAGTGGTCTACGGTAGCCAAACCTCGGAAGGCGTCTGTCGCAAGAGGACGGGATGCTGCGCGGCTGGGGCCGTAAAGGGCTCGGGAATGGGAACCACGTGGGCACCGGCGTAGGAAGTGTGCTGAGATGGGGAGAAGGAAAGCTCGCCAGCAGCTGATCAGCCGCTTAAGCAAGAAGCAAAAGAAGCATCTCAGGGATTTTGGGGAGGAGCATCCTTTTTATGATCGGTAAGCGGGGCTCTAAAATCGCCTCTGAACTGAGGTTTGCTGAGGGCACCCGTTGCAACAATTGCTCGAGTCCTTCTTTGTGACATTGCCTTCCTCCGCTCCGTGTCCTTCTCTGCCAAAGGAGCGGGCGGGTCTCGCTTCCATCTCCGTGGCTCTCTTCCGAGCAGTAGGGCGTTGAGCACTCCCTGTGGCCTTCCTTCTCCTTTTTCTCTAACTTGCGCTTGCTTCTTTCCCTCTTGTGTTAATGTTCCTGCAACTCATGGAGAGCAGAAGTCTCTGCCGGTTGTGGTCCCATGAATGTAGTTCAGATAGGCGCCTCTAGAATTTTAACGTAGTTCGTTGCTCGTTGTTTATTGCCCTTCTCCGTTAAGGCAGACCGGCTCCGACTCATTCGAGGAGCAGGATGAGCTGAGATATTTTGCTGTATGACAGTGTTTCTCAAACTTGGCAACTTTAAGATGTGTGGGCTTCAACTCCCAGAATTCCCCAGCCAGCATTGAAGCCCACAGATCTTAAAGTTGCCAAGTTTGAGAACAGTGCTCTGTGAGATGAAGGACAAGATGACACCTCCGCCCACCCGCTGCACTCAGATAAAGAGGAGATAATACACCTCTCCTCCTCTGCCCCAAAGCCAACTGCGTTGGCAGTTGAATCTTACCACTTCTTTTTCACCAGACTGCAGCAGGCTACTAAGGAGCCATGTAACTCTGACCCTCCAGGATTCCCAGGGTCTCAGCTTGTGCTCCTGAGGGTTGTTGAGGAGAAGGCTGCAAGTAGGTGGTTCATCTTCACAGCAGTAGATTGATCTAAGGGGGGAGGCTGTTGAAAGTGTACAAACTAGGCATTGATCCTTGTTATAGGCTATTCATTCCACTATTATTTTATTCAGGCATTTTGCATCTTCTAGTGGTGTTTCTAATGCTTTCATACTCTGACAAGAAAGAAGATGAACTGTGTTTATCTTAATTCCAAGAGTTCTTGCAAGGAAATAAAACTGGTAGAGCTCAGTGACACTGATAAAATAGCCACAGAGGCACAATACCCAGCACCTGGATGGGATGGGGCAGCAGATGTCCTGGCCAATTGGGACTGCCAACCCTTACCATGTCTTCCTGAGGCTCCTCTTACGGGCGCCCTAGATTGTCTGCATGGGAAAGTCAGGATAAGAGGGAAAACACCACTTTCATACCAGAACACGTGAAGCCAACTTCAGACCATCTCAGCAACAGCTAGTGATGAGATGGTGGCAATATTGTGAGAATATGTCCTCCACAAACTGTTAGTAGATCATCTTCGTGCCACAGCGAGCAGCACGTGTGGATGAGCCATACAGCATGTGTGAAAATATTCCATATAGTGCAATTGTGCAAGCAGCAAATAGAAAGGATCTCCCATACTTTGGAGGCCTTTGTTGTTCAGACTTCACTCAGAATATAAAACCGTATGATATAAAATGCGTATCAGTGATATATCACTTATTAATCCCTTAATTTGCTAAAACATGCACTCTTTTTGTTTTTCAGTCATTAGGACCTGTGATATTTTCATGTTTATCAGATAGTGAAGTGGAAATAATTCAAATTATTTCTTTTCAGGGTTTCTGGGAAAGAAAAACCAACTCAGATTTGTGAATTGGTAGGAATATTGCTATCTTTTATCATATTTTGCTGTTTTATAGTATTACTTGTTGTTTATTCGTTTAGTCGCTTCCGACTCTTCGTGACTTCATGGACCAGCCCACGCCAGAGCTTCCTGTCGGTCGTCAACACCCCCAGCTCCCCCAGGGACGAGTCCGTCACCTCTAGAATATCATCCATCCATCTTGCCCTTGGTCGGCCCCTCTTCCTTTTGCCTTCCACTCTCCCCAGCATCAGCACCTTCTGCAGGGTGTCCTGTCTTCTCATTATGTGGCCAAAGTATTTCAGTTTTGCCTTTAATATCATTCCCTCAAGTGAGCAGTCTGGCTTTATTTCCTGGAGGATGGACTGGTTGGATCTTCTTGCAGTCCAAGGCACTCTCAGAATTTTCCTCCAACACCACAGTTCAAAAGCATATAGTATTACTAATGATGTAAAATTAATAGGAAACATATAATGCACACTACTTGGCTAGTTCTGTAGAACGAATTTGCAATTAATGAAGTAAAAGGTTCCCATTGTTTTCTTTGCTTTTGCTGCCTCCATGCCTGATAGCAAGATCTTTTTGTTTTGTTTTGTTTTGCATTTGTAAACTGCTTTAAAGTTTTGTGTTTTTACTGTGCTGATTAATCCAGCAAATGTCAAGGGACATTTCCACACAACTCTTAGCAGTGCTTGCTATAGACAGGGGTACACATCCTGGGGCTCCAGGACCACATGTCTCTAAAAGCTTTGGGGTTTTGGTGGCCCCCAAAACTCATGCAAAACTTGCCATCAAATTGTATTTTTAATGTCACACAAAATAACTTTTACTAAATAAATGGAGGTAACTATTCTTGTGTCAGCAGAAAAGAGGTCCTTAATTATTAACTATAGAGCTTGCCTATGACAATGTAAAAATAACAGTTAAAAATAGATTTGCCATTGGTCTAGGTGACTTTTTAACTGTGTGGAGAACAACTCCATTATTCCCGTATTGGCTGGGGATTACAGGAATGACCAATAGATCTGAGGGCACCAGGTTGGGGAAGGCTGATCTTTGTGCAGCATGGTCTAGGTTCAATATTATAACTGACCGGCAAATTCTGTCTACTAGAGAATTTTGTGAAATTGCTTGGCAAAGGCCAGAGAAGGCTTCCCAGCATCTTTCATAACTGGCCATGGCAACTGTGGTTGCTGAAAGCTGAAATTCATCAACATCTGGAAGACCACAGGTTATTCATCTCTGGCATAAGCTACTGATACTGTGAACTTATATAGAATGTTTTGTGTTTGTATTGTATATTTTGCATACTAGAATATTTTTCCATTTTCATCATTAGAATGAGAATTCTGAGCAGTCCAGCTCAGAAAATGATGCAGAGAGTGATTCAGAACAAATCCCAGTGTATCACAAACTACTGGCCACATTAAAAACATCTGTCTGTTCAGACAATGAGGATGAAGAAGTAGATGAATCAGAAAGTAGTTCCCAAGAAGATTCAGAAGTGGACAGTGATGAACTTGAGGATGAGGAAGAAACAGAGGATGAAGACAATAAAATAAAAGTGCCTCACCCAGAATCAGGTAGTCCTGTTTTGTTTGGTTTTGTTTCATATGGTGGTTTTAAGGGTTTCTAAATGGATGCATAAGAACACTTTCTGTTTCAAAAGATTTACTTCTGCAAAGAAATTAACCATCCCAGAGTGGGCAGATCAATGTGTTCCAGGAGAAAAATGCAATATTCCAAGAAGAAGGAAAATTCTGGGTTTGCTTGCAGCTAATTATATGAAAATCCATGGAATAGGGAGCAGTAAAGTATCCTACTTTTCTAATTATTTTGTCATTATTTTACTTTTTCCAAATCAACTTTATTCAATCTGACAAAGGGCGTTTTCCTTCATTTCAATAATAGGAGGCAGTTAATCCCAAGAAATTCCAATAGGCAGGCAAGAGTTGGCTTCTTCCTATCAATAACCCAATTGGAGGATTGAAAATTGGAAGTACTATTTTAAGACAAATGCTGCAATATATTGCATATTTATACATAAATAAATCCCACTATTTTCAGTAGGGTTTGTTCTTTAATATTTGTCCCTATCATTAAAATATCTTAAAAGCGAGAAACTGGGTAAATTATTTAGGAGGTAGATCTAATAATAGGGCTACCAGATCTGGGGTACGAAAATCTGGATGACCATAGCTGACAGATAGATGTTTTTATTGCTCTAATATACATAACAAAAATAAGAAAAAAAATGAGAAAAAAATATTTCTTTGCTCCTATCTAATGATCATCTGATAGTGCTACATAGTAACAGTAAAATAGCTTCAACCAGTTTTGTTCTAGTTGTTAGGGTTTCAAAATCCATTAGATGGCAGCTTAGGCATACAGAAAACTTTAACTCTTTCATCCCATGCAGTGATTAGCTGGACTTTTGCAGCCCAAGTCTGGTACCTCTAGTTAATCTGAAGGAGATCTGTGCAGCCTGATGCTTTGTAGATGTGTTGGACTACAATTCTTATTAGCCAGAGGCTATGAGGGAAATACTTACAATGCCTGGAATGCTGAGAAATGTAGTCCAACTCATCTGCATAGCATCATTGAAGAATGTTGTTCTAAAGGGATGAAGGCAGAAAAAAGGAGATAATTTCTTAGAGGAAAAGACTCTAAGAATTACCACTGTTATAATAATGGATTGCAACTGGCTCCCAACTAGTAATTTAAGAGCACAAAGAAGTTCACACTTTCTAAAAAGAACCTAAAGTTGCTGATCTCAAACCACTCATGGACATTGGCTCTTGCACATATACAACCTGTTTCTCTTTTGTTTGTCCCAAATAAAGAAGCATCTCTGGTGGAAAATAGCCAGGAGGAGCCTGGAGGTTTGGATGCTCCTCATGATTTACAGTGTGAAGCTGCTGAAGAATGTACAGACGTCCAACTTGAATCTGAGTTTAGTCTGGAAACCAATTTCATAGATGAAGAATGTGGTGATCCCACTACAGATCCAAAAGAAAGAACTCTGTCTGCAAAAGTAACAAACGGTAATGTCACAGTTGGCTTTGATTTAAAAAATATTTCACAGGAAGGAGGACCATCTCTAAATTAATTTGTGTATCTCTTAAACCAGGATTCTGCAATTTGTGAGTTGGGGTTCAAACATTTACTAAGTGGTCTGAACCTGGAGACTTAAACTTGTTCATAGGAGGCGGGCAGTCCCTAACAATCTCTTTATTTACCTTGGGTTAGCACTTCTGTCAGTTCTTCTGCTTATTTCTATTTTAATACAATTCCTCTTTGGGGAGAAGACAGAATCAAAGTAGCTCTGCCCTCTCTCGGACACCTGTCAAAATCCTGCCATCTTCTAGCAGTGGGCCCACCTCTTCCTTCTTCTTTTTACTACTGACATAGCCAATAAAGCCCTTTTTGTTGCTTTTACCTTCACCTGTGAGCCTAAGTTCCCTTTGAATGTTAGTCTTTCTAACATTCTCTCTGCAGATATTAGCTATTTACTGAGTCACCTATTGGATGATTATCCCCATCTTCCATTTCTTATACACACCCTTTTAACTCTTAGCTAAGCTGAAAGCCAACCACCAAATACAACCACAAGGGTTTTCTAAACTGCCTCCTGTTTTGTTTGTTTGTTTGTTTGTTTTCCTTTTTGGAATGGTGTGCAATTGTACTTCAGTATTTTCTTTTTGAGAAATTCCTAACTCTCTTGTGTTCCTTTTGATCTGAGGATTTCTGTCCAAGGAATCCCACCCAATACTTCTCCAAGTTCCTTGAAATAGACTTTCCTGAAATCTAGTGTATATGTATGACTATGCTCAGGTTTCTCTTTCCGTAGTATCCTGAATGCCAAGAAGATATAGTCAGTTCCTTCCAAAATCCCTTCCAAAAAGCCAATCCCTTTATCTCTTCTCCAGCCATCTGGAAAACAAAACAGTCAGCAAGACCACTAAGGAATTTTTGAACACTGCAGTTTTGGCCAAGCTGGTTTTCCAACTGGTGTCCAGGTTGTTGAAATATCCCTCTATTACTATGTCTCTCTTCTCTGAAGGTACAAGAGGGCGTTATCCACAACCTCAGCCTGGTTTGGGAGTCTATAGCACAGCCGTTGAACAATGCTTGTATTCTTTCTCTTTCCTTGTATTCTTACCCAATGTTCTTGACCTGATCCTCATACTCAGATTTCTGGTTCTTTGTATTCACTTCCTTCTCATATAATGCTACTCTTCCTCCCAGTTTGTCTGGCCTGTTGCTTTGAAATATATGCTCTAATTCTTGCATTCCACTCAAGAGTTTCATCTCACCAGATTTCAGTCATTTTTATAAAGGCCAAATTTGATGGCCTTTGTAATTGTGTAAATATTATTAGTTTGTTTACTTGTTTGTTTATTTTCTTGCTTACTTACTAAACTTACAAGCCACTCCAATAGCTGATGACTCTGACAGCTTGTTTGTATAAGAGGCTAAGTCTTCAACAATCTTCCTTAGCCTGATATTTTCCAAATGTGCTGAACCATAATTCCCAGGCAATGGGAATGCTGACTCAGAATAATGGGAACTGTGGTCAAACCACTATAATCTAAGCACTAGCTTGGAGAAGGCTGCACTGTGCTATTTAGTTCAGTTCTTATCCTAAGTATGGAAGAGGAGATAGTTATAATATTAGAATCACAGTCAATTTATTGCAGTTTCAGTAGTGAAGAAATATTCCAACAGTAAGAGAACAAATATGGATAAAGAAGGTTGGATTTCAGTCTCAACAAATGAGGGATATTTGCTCTAGTAAGTCTTTCTGTAGAGCTGCAAGATTATTGTCACTGTAATCATGCCACTATCACCTCTGATATAGAAATAGCATATTGTGCTATGATAGTTTGGAAAGTGGAGTCCTTGGTGCTCTCTGAGCTTGATTTTTTGCTTGCAGACGTTTTATTACCCCACTAGGTAACATCATCAGTCTGTGAGTGTGGGGTCTGCTCCCTATTTATGTACAGTAGCTTGCCCTGCCAGTTTTGGTGGGGGTCTGGTTTCCTTCTTGGTGAAACCACACCCCCACCAACTCTGGTAGGGCAAGCTACTGTACATAAATAGGGAGCAGACTCCACACTCACAGACTGATGATGTTACCTGGTTGGGCAATGAAACATCTGCAAGCAAACAACCAAGCTCAGAGAGCGCCAAGGAGTCCACAGTTCAACCCTGAGCTTCAAATATTCTCTTATATTGGATAGTTTGGAATAACTGACAGACTTCTAATGATCTTTTTTACTTGCCACCTTCTTTTGAGTGCTTGCAAACTAAATCTTAATTCCAGTTTCTGAAACAGTCAGAAACATATGTTTATTTCTTGACACAGATCCATTTAAGTGCCACATGGATGAAGAGCTGGAAGAAAAGGAAATAGATAAAAGTGTTGTGTGCTCAACATTGACTAGCCAAGTTGAGGTAGTGTATCCTCAAGCCCTCTCACAATCTGGGAAGGAGGCTGTACTTGCTCTTTGGGTGGGCTGCTGGAGGCTGGGTTCCAGAAGAGGAGGTGGGACAGGACAGAGGGTAAAATGTATTGCATACAGCTGATATGATTACTGCCCATGTGTTTGTGAATGTCCCTGTTCTGTCACATTAATGTTATAATTTGCTATCTTATTTGGAATACCTCTTGCAGCCTTGGGGCTCAGATTCTGCACTCCTGATCTTGGGGCATGCAGGAGGCTGCAGGGAGAGGAATAGGTTCAGGAGTATCTGCAGGGAGGGGGTCAGAAACATCAAGATGGAGGTCACAACCATGCGATCCAAGTCCCACCCTGTTTTACATGTGTTGCAGGGCTTTGGTTGCATGCTTGTGGATGCCATCTTGATATCCTTGACATCTGTGACCCTTCCCTGGAGATACCCTGAACAGGTTAGTGTAGGGTTTGTATACACAACTCAGATTTTATCTTAAGCTACTGACAAGATCTGGGAGTGGCTAAATTGAAGTTCTGTTGAAAGCTGCTTTATTTGTTTCTTTTTTTCTGTCAGTGGCCAGCGCTTGGCCAGTTACTTTTTTCATCCAAGTTGGAGAAGTTTGGAGTGATTAAGCCACGTAAAGAAGTTGATCTGGAACATCTTCATCTTTGCAAGCCATTACAGTCGACTTGGCCAAGAGTGAACAAACAGTTCCTTTCTCTTCAGACCAAATCAAAAGACCAGCTATTTAGTCCATTACAGCAAGAGCTCTTCTGCATTATGAATTCATACAAGGATTTGTTTTACCCAGGAAGGACTGCTTTAAAAAATGGGGAAGAGGTGCGGCATGTCTATTGCCTACATGCCCTGAACCACGTCTTGAAGGCCAATGCACAGGTGCTTGGCAACAATGCCAAACGACGGGACCAAAAAGCTGGAGTGGATGAGGATGCTTTCAGGGATCAAGGTCTCACTAGACCAAAGGTGAAAAAAAAATCTTAATATATGATCATTGCATGAAAACCATACCTTGACCAATATCTTAAAACAGCAGAGTCCCCATTGCAGATAGTTGAAAATGCAGCAAACTAAATAGGCTTGCAGTATCCTTGCAGATCACACTAAGTAAGAAGAACATTAGGGCACATAGCTACTTGCAGAGTAGTAGCTTTTTTTACAGCAATTATCCCTATGTAGCACTTTTTAAAAATAAAAATGGTAGGTCAGAATTTCTACAGTGACACTGTAGTTTCTCCTAACCTGCCCCCCTCCCCCACAGAGTTAGGGAAGCTTCGTACATTTAAACAATGGAATAATTAAATTTCCATTTTCCTGGTTAGGTGTTGATGGTGGTGCCCTTCCGGGAATCTGCTTTACGGGTAGTCCATCTTTTAATAGCCCTCCTTGAATTGGCAAGTCAAAAGAAAATTGATGTGAGTAATAAAAAACGGTTTAAGGGGGAATTTGGTTCAGACCCTGAAGAGAAGCCACCAAATCTGAAAAGGCCTGAAGATTATGAAGCTGTCTTTGCTGGGAACATTGATGACCATTTCAGGATAGGTACTGTTTAATATTTTTAAATCTTCTGATACTGTTATGGTTGCAGTTTTACAGTTTGTACTCTGTGCAGGTTGTTTCTGCTTTGTACTCTGCTTGTAGGGTTTAATAATAGAAGTCATAGTTAAAATGAAATCTGTGTAAACGTTCATAAATAAATAATAAATCAGCCAGGCCATTTAGAAATCTGGTTTTGAGGGGTTTTAAAACATGATCTTGGGTTCAAATAACTGAGTTAATCTACCCACTCACAGTAAGGAAGCATGACATAGGAAGGAATGGCTGGCATGCACCAGACTGTTTTATTATGGTTTAAAATAATTTTTTGAATACATCCAATTTCTGTTTTTTTCTCTGGTTGGATTTTTCTGAGAGAGGTAGTCTTTGTAAATCCAATTTTTTGTTGTTCTTAAAAGGGCTTATTTATAACTTACATTTTAAGATTTTGATTTAAGGCTGGTTCATCCATAATAAAACTCTTACAAGCGAATTAATTGCATAAGTCTGGCTCCTCGAAGGCTGGGTACATATGATGCTGTAGCCCCAGGGTACGCAACCTGCTGCCCTGCAGATATTTTGCATGCCTTCCACAATTCATAGGCCATGCTGATTAGGGTAGATGCGAATTGCTCCTGAATATTTGGAGGGCATCAGATCGCCTGTACCTGTTGCAGCCTCTTGGGGTCCCTTTTCCCCATCACAAAGAGCAGAAATTTCCATTGGCCCTTGTGGGGTATTGTGAGCTGGAATCTATGGTTAAATAACAAGACTGGCTGATATGTGTGTATTTGCATCTGGGCAGGTGTTGCAGTTCTTCAGAAGAGCATGCGGTTGTATGCCCCATTTTACTCCTCGGACATTATCATCGCCTCTCCCCTTGGCCTGAGAACTGTGATAGGAGCTGAGGGGGAGAACAAGCGAGACTATGATTTCCTCTCCTCAATAGAAATTCTTATAATTGATGAAGCTGACATTTACCTGATGCAGAACTGGGAGCATGTTTTGGTAATGCTTAGTCCCCCTTTTCACTTTTTTTAAAAATCAGAGTATGCTGTGTAACTATAACAACCTGATGTGAGATGCCACACGTGGGGACTAGATTTTAGAGCTTTAACTGTTTTTCATTTGAATGAAATGCACCTTACTGTTTTCTGAAAATGCATGTATTCTTAATGATAAGCATTGCTGAACGTTTCTGTGCTAGAAAATTATAGGGAGTGCTTTCGTAGGGTACTGGGAGGAGGTCTGTGCAGTGCTGCTGAAAATCGTAGAAAACGTGGAAAAGAAATGGAAAGGGCTTTTTGCTTTCCCAGTGTCTCTTGTTGATTAGTTGAGGATCAACAGCACTGGCTAAAACATTTTTTCTTATGCTTTCCAAAAATGCAGTAAACATAAATCATGTTTCTGTAGACACTGAGACACTAGCATGTTTTGTAGCAATGGATGTGTTTAATTTTGGATGCTGTGTCATCAGTGTTTCTCAAGTGAGGTCTGAGAAGAAATCAAAACTTTTTGCAGTAGCAGTTGAAGTTTAAACCATCAGAGCAATATGTGTGCATATCTAGTTTAATGTGCCAAACAGCTATTCACCTTATTTTTCTCTTTCATGCAATATATGGACTTTTGGAGAGGTGTTTTAGTTTTCCTTTTTCTGTACATTGAAATGGAATGATATGTACTTACTATGTTTTAACCATTATTCTGCTCACAGCACCTGATTAACCACATTAATCTATTACCTTTGGAATCTCATGGGGTGGATTTCTCACGAGTACGAATGTTCAATCTGAATAACTGGTCTAAGTATTATCGGCAGACACTTCTCTTCAGCGCCCTCCATCACCCTCAGATCAATTCTATCTTCAATAAGCATTGCTTCAACTACAGGGGGCAGGTTAGTCCACAGATACAACAGTAGCCATTGAAATGTTTGGAAGAGCATATGTTGGGCTGTCATCGTAACCATTAAGTACTATTAATGGTGGAAGTAGTAATAATAAATTTTCAGACTGGTGTATAACTTTCTGAGTGCCCATTTGGTGTAGTGGTTAAGGCACCAGGCTAGAAATCGGGAGACCGTAAGATCTAGTCCCGCCCTAGTCACAAAGCCACCTGGGTGACCTTGGGCCGGTGACTCTCTCTCAGCCTTAGGAAGAAGACGATGGTAAACCACTTCTGAAAACTTGCCAAGAAAACTGCAGGGACTTGTGTATGTGTTGCGTGTGTGTGTTTTGTATGTATGTGTGTGTGTGTATTCTTTCACATGGTGTAATGTTCCCAAACAGTCTGAACTTTCCAGCAGTTGTTACTTTTATCTTCTGTTATCAAGTTGATACTGAATTTTGTGATACGAATGATTTACTATCTGTAACGAATATGTGTAACCTTTGTGTATCTTCTCTTAACAAATGTTCTGGTTCAGCACCCCAACTTTCTTGCATTAAAACAAACCTTTGTGTAAAGTAAGGATCAGAAGTAGTGTCCTTGGGATCAAATTATTCTACGAGGTCAACCATATGTACACCTTTCCTCCTACAGTAAATTTGGCAGATTGGAGAACAAAAATGTCTGTGGAGTGGGCGACAGTCCAGAGAAGTGGCAGCAGCTCACTTTGGGAGACCGGGAAGGGCCCTGCTATGTAACCAGTGCTCTGTATGCCATAGTGGCAATCCATAGCATTTAGCCAGATCACACATATGAACAAAACATGTGATAGCCCTCTTCCTCTGTTGCTTCCTGCCATCTGTTATTTAAAACATGCTACTGGGGAGATTGATGATATACAGTAGATCAGTTCTTCCTGATTTGTTCAGAACCCTTTTAAGCCTAACTAAATTGATGGCCGTCACTGTATCTGAGAACAATGAATTCCATAGTTTTACATGTTGCATAACATGACTTTTTTCTTTTGGCATGTCCTCACAGTGGAAAAATAGCTGCTGAGTAGGGATGGAAGACATTAACCACTACAAATATTTCAGGTAGTTTAGTACTGTAAGCAAAATAGCTTCCCAGAGTCCTCCCGTGGGGGAGAGATGGGCTGTGAATAAATTTATAAAATAAATAAATAAATAGAAATAAAATAGAAATGCTTGCAAAAAATCTCTTTCCTCTTATCCTAGAAGGGAGGATTAATGAAATTTGAAACATGGCTACCACTGAGGATTATTTAAAGCAGTATTCCCGACCTCATGGCCTTCAGTTGTGCAGGACATCAGCTCCTACAATTCCCACTTAGCAAATGATTCTTGATTAGCTTGTTGAATGCTCTACTTCACCATGAAATTATAAGCTCTAGTTCAAAAGTCTGTAAAAAGGTTTGACAAATTCACAATTATAAAGAATTGGTAATTAATATTCATGACAGTTCAATAAAGACTCCATGTTCACGAGCAGCAGTAATTCTGAATGCCAGATAATTGGCTGTCACCCGCATCGTACCTTGCTGGTTTGCTTCTAGGAGATCTAACCGGTCATTGTTGTTGGATGCCAGTTTCTGGATTAGATTATCCTAGTCCATCAAACCATTTGTTATTTTCTTGACTGGGTATGTTGGATGTAACAGTCCAATCTAATATTATTTACATCTCACAGAGTTTCAATTGTGTCTTGCAGGTAGCTGTAAGGAATGTACCCTTGATAGGGTCAATTAGTCACGTTGTAGTACAGCTTCCTCATGTTTTTCGGAAACTAGAAGCTGACACATCTGTTTCCGTAATAGATGCAAGGTATGTAGCTCTTTAATGCTCTGAACTACGGATGGCAGCTACACATTTGGTGGAGTGTACTAGTCCAGAAAAATTGATGTTTTAAATTAAAATTGTTATGCTGTATAATATAAAAGTCTGGATTGCTTGCATTAAATGCTACTTGATAATAAATTGTCCTGTATAGGAAGAGAGATCTCATTCTAACACAAAAAAATTGTGCCATTCACATATCAAAGAGTGATGGTGATAGCCAGGTGTGGGGGAATTCTGAATTTTGCACTAGTAAAAAAGAACTATTTTAAAAATCCTAAGGAGGGATCCCTCTGCTTTCATGAGAATGGGGCTTGCTTAGTGGACAGTGAATGCTAACTGATGGGATTTTGGTGGCGGGGGAAACCTGAACAGAACTTCATACTGCAGCATTTTGTCTTCCCAGTTACCTCTTGAAGTTCTGATTTCTATAATGCAATTTCCTGATTCTGGCTGACAAAATATGTATAGTGGTACTGCAGTTGAGAAAAAAATGAGAGGCCTTATCTACATGGATGGATGGAGATCAAAATATTCTGCATTTGTAGCATATTTGATCAGCTTTTTCTCCAATCTGATATCCTCCAGATATATTAGGATTTCCTTTGGTTCTCCTAACTGAGAATTCTGAAAGTTACATATGAATTAGAAATTGGGAAGTTAAATTTTGAAACCAAATGGCTTATCATCTGTATTTTTTAACCAGGTTTAACTTTTTCATTGACCAAGTGTTACCTGAGTACCGGGACGCAATCATGACACACACACTCATCTATGTTCCATCCTATTTTGATTATGTGCGGCTTCGGAATTACTTCAAGAAGGAAGAACTAAATTTTGCACACATTTGTGAATACTCCAGTAAATCTGGAATTTGTAGGGCAAGACATTTATTCTTAAGTGGAGAGAAACAATTTCTAATCATCACAGAGCGATTCCATTTTTATAAAAGGTGAGTTGGGTTGACATGGAGTCTATTCCTTCAGAGTAAGAGGAAAGCAGGAGACTGAAATTATACTTGTTTTAAATAAATTAATTGTATTATTTCTCACTGTCTATTTATATGGCATTTTATAAAGAACAGACAAGTCCCCAAAGGCTATACAGTTAGTTTGAATTCTGAATATATTAAAAACTATTATTTCTTAGAAATAAATCTCTGTGTTCCATCTTTTTCTTCCTAGTGGTAAATAACATATAGCCTAGGCATTGTTGCCCAGTGCTGAAAATATACTGCATGTTTCATATTTATGTCTTGAACCAACATTGTAAATTAGGTGGATGTCAGCTTGTTAAGGAAGTTTGTGAATCATAAAGATGATAAGTGATAATTCTGTGATTATAGGATTGGTGTGCCATATTATGTATTCATAACTTTCTGAACCAGCCTGCTGAAAATGGCAGAGCATGTGGGCAGCATGTTTGAGGCTAGTTAAATTATTGGGATTTTTCAGTCCAAAGGTCTCTAGTAACAAGGATAAGATGATAAGATGAGAATTTTTCTTTCTTTCTTAAATGGGAAAGAAAACTTATAGTTCAACCACATGCATAGCAAGTATTAGTTTATTTATTTATTTGTTTGTTTGTTTAATATATTTATATAGCCTCCCATCTCATATACATGACTTTAGGCGGCTAACAAAACAAAATAAAATAAAACAAAATAAAAACATAACCAATGATTAAAAAAATAAATAACATGAGACAGCATAAAATAGCAGCCGAGAATAATCAAACACTGCACAATCAGTATAACCAGACAGTGGGCTTACCCACAGTATCAGGGCCCCAGGCTTGATGGCAAAGCCAAGGTTTTAATGCCTTGTGAAAGGCCAGCAGCATTGGGACAAATCGGATCTCGGGGGGTGGGGGTGGGGGAATGATACTCCACAGTAGACAAGACCTTCCTCCTGGGTCCTTCTAGATGTACTGTTTCACGGATGGGACCCAGAGCATGCCTCTCCTGCCAGATCTAACAGGATGGGTAGACACCACTGGGGAAGTTGAGGAAGCTTTGAAGATGCTATGCATATCATTAGATTTGGATGGAGGAGATGAAATTGATGCTAATATAAGCATATGTTACCTACAGTGTATAGACCTCAGTTCTGGCATGGAATAAATTACATGGCAAGGATGAGGACCATGTGGGGCCCAAAACTTGCTGAGGTAACAGTAGCTGTCAGGACTATAGGAAACAGGGTAGCTTCATCTCTGCAGAAAGCAGGGACAAAGTTTTTGGCTGTTTTCAATGTGTTTGGGGAATGTAATGGCAAAGTGGTACAGTGAGGCCTAGTGGAGGCTTGGTGTAGCTATTTAGCTTTTATTTTTAAAAAGATGAAAAATACGCAGCCCCAGATTTACAGTTTGTTAGTGTATTTTGGCAGCAGAATCTTAGGGAGCTGATCTGGGGAAGAAGATAAGAGTCACACAGTCTGCAGGGGTCAGGCTGCCCAAACTTGCTGAGGATAAACCATTTAGGATGTACTGTAGTTCTATTTCTCAGGGTTGTAACTTCAACTTTCTTAATGCCAAAATGGATTGCAAACAAATCATTTGGTGGGAATGGGAAGAGAGGAACAACTGTGTGTTTTTTGAAATTGCTGGGTCTGGTATAGTGACCTCTGATCTTTTTGGTTTAAGGTGCAGTTTTTGAAATGCCAGAAAACAGTACTTTCTGTGTTTATATTTTTGAGGAATCCTATATTAACTATTTCATCTTTTTATTCAGGTATTCAATTAGAGGCATCAGGAACCTTATTTTTTATGAACTGCCAACCTATCCACATTTCTATAGTGAGATCTGCAATATGGTAAAATTAGCAGGCATGGAGGAAGAGGCCACCTTGACTTGTACTGCATTTTACTCCAAATACGATGCCCAGAAGTTGGCTGCTGTGGTAGGTGTTGAGCGGGCAGCCCAGATGCTCCAGTCTTCAAAAAATGTGCACCTTTTTGTCACCGGAGGAACAGAGTAAAATAAGCAATGAACCCAATTCAAATGGATTCTTGAACTGTTTAATTTAATAATCAGAGTCTGTGTTCTTTTAGAGCAGCTGTTGAAAAGGGAAATTATGAACAAGATTCCTTTGTTTTTAAAGGGCATATTAAAAAAGTTATTTATTTATTTATTTGTCCAAGTTATATAGCCGCCCATCTCGCAAAGCAAGCAACTCTGGACAACATATAACAAAGCTAAAAACAGTCAATAAATTAAAAGCTATAAAAACCAAGCTAAAACAAAAAAAATTAATAGACGAAGGGATGTTAAAAATAACAGAGCCACCTCACTAGTTTGCCCGTCCCTTGGGGTCCCCAGGCCTGCTGCTGACATAACCAGGTCTTGAGGGACCTTGGGAAGCACAGAAGCGATGAGGCCAACCTCACCTCAGTGGGGAGAAGATTCCACAGCACGAGCGCCACTGCAGAAAAGGCCCTCTGCCTAGGACCCACCAAATGTAGCTCCCTAGATGACGGAACCTGTGACACGCTGTCTCTGTTGAATCCGGTGGGATGGGCAGATGAGATTGGGGGGAGGCAGTCCCTCAAATAACCCAGTCCCATGCCATGAAGGGCTTTAAAGGTCAAAACCAGCACCTTGAATTGGACCCTGAAACAAACTGGTAACCAATGCAGCTCCTGAAGCAGCTCATAACTACCAGAAACATACATAACTGTTCATGCCACTACATTTTGCGCCAGCTGAAGTTTCCGGATACTATTCAAGGGCAGACCCATGTAGAGCACGTCGCAGTAGTCCAACCGGGAGGTGACCAGGGCATGAGTGACTGTGAGTAAGTCCCCTCGATCTAGGAACGGGCACAGCTGGTGCATAATATGAAGTTGTACAAAGGCCCTCCTAGCCATGACTCACCTGCTCATTGAACAGAAGTTGTGAGTCCAGGAGGACCCGCAGATTGCACACAGGGTCTGTTTGGAGTAGTGCAACCTGTTCAATTACCAGAGATTGTATAGTCCTAGAACCAGGGGGCCTCAAAACCCAAAGTCACTCTGTCTTGCCAGGCTTCAGTTGAAGTCTGTTGTTCCCCATCTAGACCCTTCTAGCCTCCAGATGCCAGGGTAGGATGTCCACAGCATCTCTTAATTTGCCAGGGGTGGAGATGTACAATTGGGTATCATCTACATACTGATGATACCTCTCCCCATGACGATGGATGAACTCACCCAGCTGTCTCGTGTAGATGTTGAATAGGAGAAGAGAAAACACCGACCCCTGTGGCACCCCACACAGTAGGGGCAGAGGGCAGTATCTATCCTACCTGATCAGTTCCAACTGGAATCGACCCTGGAGAAAGGAGGTGAACCAGCACAACACCATGCTGCCCACCCCCAGTCCTCTGAATCAATCCAGAAGGATACTATGGTTGATGGTATCAAAAGCCGCTGAGTGGTCAAGGCAAGGATGGACACAGCCACCGTCCCGCCCACGCCATTAAAAAGTGTCAATTTCCTCTTCATGTTGTAACAATGCCAAATTCAAAATAACATCTTTAGAATTACAACTGTATAGGATAATCAGACTTGGTTTTTCTAATGCTAAATCTTATTTCTGTATTTGCACCTGCGCCTGGCAAATCATGATCTTTGAGTATCCAAAAACTATCAACCTGCTTTCCTTGTGGATGAAGCATCTTGAATTGCATCCAAAAAGTAACTGGTAACTGGTGCAGTTCCCAAAGAAAATACGTTGCACGGGGATGCTTGGTAGCATCTATCAGGCCACTGTTTCCATTATCCATTGGATATTAGCAATGAGATATTGGGTGTCCCTGCCTTTTCTGAATATAGTTTGTATATTTGGCAATTCTCATTCCATGTATTGTTTAAGTTTGGATTGCCAAATCTTGAACATTATCTTTCTAGCATGTGAGATAAGTGCAATTGTCTGGACTCCTTTAGCATGGCATTTTCTTTGATACTTGAACATACATTGATCTTTTCCAGCCCCTTGGCCACTGTTGTGTTTTCCTTACCTGCTTACAAACCGCTGGTAACTCTTTAACTGAAGTATCTTGCAAGGCTTTAATCAGTTAGCTGGCGTTTCATCAACTCCTGCAGCTTTGATGCTGCAATATTTTCTAGGATCCATTTTACTTACCAGAATGCCTGATTCTACTCCAGTGAGCAAACCTTTATATGTGTCATTCATTTGGGGGATTTTTTTTTTTTTTGGTAGAGGTAGTCCTAGGGTTACGTCCATTCATTCAGCGACCATTCAAAGTTATGATGCCACTGAAAAAATGCACTTAGGAGTGATCCTCGAAGTTGGCTGTTGCGGCACCCACGCACTCACAGGATCAAATTATGACAGCCCCCCGTGGCACCCGCCCATGCTCCCTAGTGCCTGCCCACAACACCCCCCTCCTGTAGCTCTTACACATAGCTCTCCCCCACCAGCCTGCTTGCCTGGGTCTCCTGCCTCTTCCTGCTTAACGACTGGTTACAATGGCAAACGGGACTGCCAGGATTGCTGTTGCTAAGTGGTCCCAATTGCCGTTGTAACCCAAGGACTACTGTATAGTTATTTCATGTGTTTGTGCCATCTCTTCTTTATATATTTTCCCCATTAAATCTTTTTCTGCCCATCCTTGATTTCTATAATTTTCCTAAATAAATATCTTGTCCTTCCAATTTGATTGTAATCTCCAATTTCTTTACATTGCTTCTTTAAATATAAATCCTTGACTCCTGCTGTTCTCTGGAAATCAGCATTAAGTTGAACAAATTTTCCTCTTGCTTTTTTCCTCTCTTGCTGTCTCTCTAATTCCCTCGGTTATTTTCAGCATGTCAGCAGATAGATGTTTTGTCGTCTTTTGCTTTTTGCATTTTGGGATATTTTTATTTGACTCATGTGTCATGCCATCACAAATTTCACTCCAGATGTCTGTTTATCAAATCTAAACCATTAAATCTGTTCTTTATCTTTACTGCATAATCACAAGGAATATTGCTGCAATCCAAAAAATCAGCAGGAAACTATAATTCCCTTTGAACTACAAGGGGTATTGCCATATTGGAAGAAATGCACAGGAGGGAGACCAAATATCTCTAGTTTTCAAATCTGGTTAGCATCATTAATTCTATCAGTAACATGAGAGCAGGGGGAAGGTCTACCTATCAGGTTGAGACATATTAATGCATGTCATTCAGATCCGAGTGAATATGCTTCCTAGAGGTTTTGGGGTCACCTAAAATGAAGATAAATTATCTCTTCCTATGTTCACCATGAAAAAACAATTAAAAATCCATAGAGAGAATACCTTCATCGGGCCACCTGAAGTGGCATAAAACACTGCAAGGATTCAACTTTCAAGAACTCTTCACTGAGTGACACTGGAGCCAGGTCTGTGGTAGGTCCTAATGTTAGATGGAGTGATAAGGAGTCCTCTGTACTCTCAGGTGCAGTGTAATATGTTGTGATGAATCACCCGTGGAAGAAGTTGTGAGGAAAAATTGCTGTATAGTAGAAATATAAATTCCAGCTGTTAAAAATTTCCATCCTATTGAATTATGGAATGTTTTGCAAAAATAAGGTATTGAATGCTGAAATGCAATATGAGCAATATACATTGGAAGTAAAGCACTTGTGGGAATAAATACAATGAAATATAATGTAGTGAATGGCTCAACAGTGAGCAGGGAGTAAGCCAAAGGTTTGTGATGCCTCTTTGCTTCTTTAAGGTATTTATGGATAAATATATATGGGATGCTTGAGGCAATGTTAGTGGTGTGTAGGTTGGGACATGAATGTGCCTGTACTTTTGTATGCAGATGATGCCATCTGTTGGCTGAGAAACTAAATGACCTCTAGCAAATGTTAGACTGTATGATGCAACACGGTATATGAATCTGAAAATTAGTATATCAAAACCCAATAATTACTTTTGACAAAGGAAATGGGGAAATGGAGTGAATGATTGCAGGTTATATGTAAATGGTGAAAAACTAAAGCATGTAGATGGATTTATTTATATACTTTGGTAGAATGTTGATTAAAGATAATATGGTACAATTGCTAAGAGAAAGGTATCAGGTAGCCTGTGGTTTGTTATGAGGAATGAATGTTTCCCAAAAGGAATACAAATGGCTAAGTATAAGAGTGTGTTATTACCAACTTTGTTACATGGAAGTAAAAGTTGGATATGTCAGGAGAAATGAACTAAGTTGGATGCAGCAAGGATGAGCTACTTAAGAAATGTGTGTGGAATGCAGTAAAAATTGGATTAAGAATGAATGTATGCTGAATGGATGTGAACTAAATACAAAAGTGAATCAGTAGAAAACGAGTACATAGAATGAATGAGGATCAAATTGCAAAACAAGTATATGAAGAAAGTGAATGGTCAAGAGGAAGGGGAAGACCAAGGAGGTTGTGGTTGGATGAAGTTGATCCTATCCTCAAAAAGAGAGAAATGAGAAATTAAAGGACTAACAGGCAATATATGAAGTAGCATTTGTATGGGCATCCACAGGGCTGGGGTGGGGCAAATAACAAACTGTTTGTGATGTCACCATGCAAATGTCATAACTTATTGTTCTGCCAAGTGTCCAAGCAGTGATCAGGTGCTCAGACAATTGGTTCTTTTAGATCCAGAGACAATAACCACACCAGGGGATAAAGAGATTTTAAGGTTTATTATAAACTTAAAAAAACAAATTTAAACAGAAACACCGTTTAGGCAGATTAAACAGAAGGATAAAAAGCATAGCATAAAGGAAAATTATAACATACCAAGCAAGTTGAAACCCTTTCTCCCATAGGCTGCCAGGAGCTCCTTAATAAGGACAGTGGAGATACCCCAGGATGGCTCAATTTTCACAGCACCCAGCACTCAGGTCTGTGCAGAAGCTCCCAAACTTAAAAAAAAAAAATCCTAAGGTTTTTATCAAAGTCTGGCCCTAAAGCCTTGTGACCCTGTTTTCATGGTTGCAAGATCTGACCTTGACTGGATAGTTCCCAGGATCTGGAGCACCTGTTAATGACATAATCCAAGAGCCTTGGAAGCTATACAGATAAGCTAGTGCTTAACAGAAACAATCGTGGGGTTTTCTCATATCTCTTCCCTCATTCCAAACAGAAATAAAAACAAGCCAGCTAAACATTAGTATAACTCAAAATAGACTCTAAGCTTCTTCGTGTGAAGGAGAAAATCAAAATATGTCAGTTAAACTCCTCGAAATAATGGTCTTCTGCATTGCCACTACACTTATGAATGTGAGGTTGCAAGAATGTATTGGCAGCATTTGCATAATGACATTTCTGCACATATGTGATTATCTCGGCATTATCATGGTTTGCCATGGATACCGCTAGGTGTATGGATGCAGTGCAAACAAGGATGGTTGGTTATAAAAATATGTTTTTCTTTCCAGTTTTTCTTGATTGTGCTTTAAAATGTTCATTAAAATGAAATTAAATAGGAAAAAATACCATTTCTGTATTTTGTTTTTTCTATCTCAGTGTCATGGTCATCGTTCCAATGGTTTGCATACATCGTAACGTTTCGCATGTCATGTTTCTGACCCGTGTCTATCATCCGCGGGGTGGGGAATTTCAGCCCTGCCAGGCTGTTATCTCTGTGCTGCTCTGAAGGAATGTGTGTTTGGGTTATGACATGTATTCAAGGTTGCTTTCCCAGGCCGATGTATGATGCTTGCCAACACCCGGGAGGGGGTGGTTGCGATGCTGGGGTGAGGGGCGGGATCGGGTTAGAGGCGAGGGTTTTTAGTTTGTATTTGGCGCGCTTTTGCCTATTCTCAGCTTTCTTCGTATATGCATACTATTCTTTCAATAAATCAGTTTTTACCCAGAAACCGCTGGTGAGACTGAGTCTGTTGGGATAGGCAATCATTACACTCAGGCTTTTAATTTGTTTAATTTACTATATTCTTTCTCCTTTTCTGCACTTTGCCTAATCATGTTTACCCTAAAAGGGAGTAGCATGATTGGAAATATTGTAAGAATATTGCTTTTGTTTTTAATTGCTGTTAGCTGCCTGACATGACTTTAAGAGGGAAAAAAAGGTGGAATATAAATCTCATAACTAAATTAACCAATAAAATTAATAAAATAGACCATTATTCTTATGCTACCTGCAAACATTAATCATGCATCACCAAAGGAAGAACATGAGCTTGCCACAAAATGGGCCAGCAGAGAAAATATGTAAAAACATTTCTCATCTTACAATCCTTAGGGCAATGAGTTGTCTTCCATTATCACTGACTAATCAATCAACCAATCAATCAACCAATCAATCAATCACTATCTTGTGGAAGGGTTCCAGAAATAAATCTGACCTATTTTGCTTTGAATCTGTTATGCTTCTCTGTTTTCCTGGGAGAGGCAGCAATTTGATGAAGAAGGTTTTGTCTCTTTGGTTCTTGCCAGCTGCTCAGTTGCTTGGCAGCCAAAAAAGGAAACATATTCCAGATGCTTTTGTTTGGTTTCAAAATGAATGGATCAATTAATTATTGACAAGTTAACAGATGATGAAAAGCTAAGCTGACCCATTTTTTGCTTTTTAGCTGCAGCTTTGGGGGGGGGGGAATTTTATGCTAAAAATAGTCACAGAGTTTGGCGACTATTAATATTTTGTCACATGTATTGTTGTTTTGTTGTTATTGATAGGCATAGGATAAGATGGTGTTGGAAGGAGCTTGCTTCATGCAGAAAAACCAGAGCTAGATTATCACTGACATATAAAAGTCAATTTTACATCAGCTTTAAGACCTTCAGCAAGGGATAGTCCCTTGCAACTCTCTAAATAATGTATTCTATTGACAAATTTTGATGAATAGCTATTATCATCAGTACATTTTTCCTAATATCCAACCAAAATCTACTCCTGCCCTTTGGGACATCAGAATATAAACCTTCAGCTTTAAAGCCCCCTTAGTGTCATCAAGTGTCTTTTCCACAACCTTTCTTCATGTGCCTTGTTTTTCCTATCTGTGAATATGATTACCTTTCTCTGACCTTTCCCAATTTGCCTACATCTTTTTTTTTAAATCCAACATTCATTCACAATACTCTATATGAAGTCTGATCAATATTAGAACAATTATTTTTAGTGATTTGTAGGAGAGCCACTTTAGTCTATGATAAGCCAAAAATCAGGAGGAGTCTGGTAGCATCTTTTCAGACTTACATGCTTTATTAAAAGGGATACTTTTTTGTGAACTATAGCTTACTTCATCAAATGGGTAGGGTGGCTAAATTGATGTAAGGTTTAATTTGGGAGGAGGCCTGAGGTGGGAGGGGAAGACTGGGTGGTTATAGATGCATGTTACACGTGAGGCAGATTACAAGCACCAAATCAATAAACAATTGTAATGTGTTAAAAACCCATTGTGTTTTTTGAGACTTTCTGAGATGGCCTGAAAGATTTGTATGTATATGAGTTCAGTAGTCTCAATTATGCTGGTAAAATTTGTTTGTTCCAAAACAGCTGCTTTGAGATCTGAAATGAGGTGTCTTCAGAGGTTAAGATGCTTTAATATTACTTTGCCCTTGTTTTGAGTCCTGATGTCAAACTTGTGTTCGCTACTTCTTTTGCCCAAGGCTTGGCCTTTTTGTCCTAGGTAGAATCCAGAGGGGCATTGTTGGCAGATGATGGCATGTGGTACATTAGAGGAAGAGTTTCTAGTATATGAAGTTGTTGGGTCCTGTGATGGTACTGATAGTGTAAATGTGTGGGCAAAGTAGACATCTGGATTTGTTACAGAGTCAGCTTTCCATGTTAGCATCATTATTTGGTTGTTTCTTGTTGCCTGTGAGGATCTGCTTAAGTTGCTAAACTAATGCCTTTTTTCAGCATAATTCAATGTCAGGTTCTATTGTCTCATTGCTGGAAAGAAGAATTGGGTCATCTTTGTCACACCCAGTTTTTGAGCCTATGCTTTCCATCTCCTCTGGAATAAAAAGCCTGGAATCTAGACTATGACATGTGAATCGTGATCTGCCTTAGCTGGAAAGGATTATGAATATCAACCAGTCAACTGATAATACAATTTACAATGTTAGCTTTTTAAAGCTAAATTCAGTACTTGCTTGGCTTATTTTTACATGACCTCAAATACTTCTAGATATTCCTTCCTTCAGCTGACTTTGCAGTTGTAATTAATGCAGGCTCAGCTTCAGCACTCTGGATAAAAAAGCCAAGTACAAACTGCAATCAGCTCTTCCATAGTGCTGGCCCAACAATTAGTAGCACCTTGTTAAACTTAATTAGAAGAATAATGAGATTGCAAAACAGAATATGAAAGCTCAAGGTGCCATTTCACAAGGTCTGACAAAAATAAATTGGATATTTGCCTGAATACAGTTTACCAGTTCTGATTTTGTGCTAAGATTGTGTGCAAAGCAATGACGTGTGAAAGTTAAATTCAGCAGTTGTATACTTTGTCACAGATACTAGTGTTGGATGCTGTTGAGGGAGTTCATTAATTTCTCCGCAGTGTATTAATGCCAGTACTTTGTAATATCCATGAGATTTCTTTGAATAATAGCAAAGAAACCAAGGATGCTGAACTCCCCTTAAAGCGACTCTTAGAGTTGATGACATTATTGCCAGAAAGCTTTCAAAATAGGCCAGCTATAAATAAGTTATGTGAAGCCGTAACTTTTTAAAAATATACCACTAACTGTGAAAGGTTTTTAAAAAGTGTAATGCAGTGAAATGAATGAATTCTGTATACTGTAAAAAAAGGATGAGATGCACAGTAGTTTGAAGACTGGTATCTTTATCTATGTTTCATTTATTATATCTTGCTGTGCTTCCAAGGAATTTGGGATGGTATTTATTGTTCTTCCCCTTATAATTTCAGTTTTATCCTTATGACTATCCATGGAGCATTAATAATGGTTAGACTGGGAGATAGTGAGTCTTCTCAGATGTAATGATCTTATTCATGGTGCCACCATGCATCAGTGATGGAACAATCCTTAACAATTGTATCTTTTGTTACTATAAAAAAAGGTTAAATAATTAGGAAATTTACTTGACAAACAATAAGAAGGATTTATTAAAAAAACATTTACTGAGTTGGAAAAGTATAACAGTAGATAATTCTAAATGGAAAACGATTAAACTTCTCTTGGCTAGGCAGAATTGCAGCAATTAAAATGAACATTTTACCAAGGCTTAATTTTCTTTTTCTAGTGATCCTAATACATTTTGAAAACAAGGTATTATATACTGGCATAAACAAATAATGAATTACATGTGGTCCAATAAGGTGTTTAATTTCAGTTGCATTAGATTTGAAAGCTAGATATCTTTCTGATGAGGGATATTTGGCTATATGAATTCTTCAGTTGCCAAGAGAAATTGTATAATTCAAACGGGAAAATAGGATCAAATTTGGAAAAATATGTTGTAAGTGATTAGGTAACAATAAACAATCACATTATAATACAGTGTATTTTAATAGGATGTAGCTGTAATGGTTGCCTATTCTAAAACACCATCAGACTCATAAGTAGGAATTCAAAGATATCTGATTTATTAAAGAATAGTATGCAGGATCACAGAGAAAGCTGAGAATGATGAAAGCGCGCCAAATTCAAACTAAAAACCCTCGGTGCAAATGAAATCCCTCCCCTCGGAGAACCTTCTCAAGTCCACAATCCCAGGTGCTCCTAACGGTTTCTGATGGTCTGCGGGAAAAGTCCTTGAGCAGAGAAAATAACCCAAACACATTCCATTGTACTGATTTCACATACAGAGCTTGGTACAAGGTCTCACAGCAGCTCCCTCCCAAACAGAAACGCGCGTCAGCACCATGGCATGTGAAACGTTATGATGTATAAACTACATTGAACCAGTGAACATGACATACTGCCCCCCCAAAATTGAAGAATACATTAAGCAGCAGGCTTCAAAGGATAAGCAAGGTGGAAACAGTTAAATAAATCAGGAGCGTTAACATGGTGGGCAGACACCCATTCAGGATGAGGAAAGTGTTTCCATCGGACTAGATACTGTAGGGTGCCTCGAAGCTTGCGAGAATCAACGATGTCCTTGACTTCAAAGTGTTGTTGGCCGTCAATCATAATTGGAGCAGGAGGAGGAGGTTGAGGGTGCCAATGGGGCGAATGGTGCACAGGCTTAAGCAAGCTGCAATGGAAAACAGGGTGCAAGCGCTTCAAATTGTGAGGCAGTTCCAATTTAACAGTAACTGAATTGACAATATGAACAACAGGAAAAGGACCAATGAATTTGGGAGCAAGTTGTTTAGAGGGTTGAGGTGATTTGATAAATTTAGTAGATAGATACACCTGATCCCCAACTTTGAAGTTGTGTTGTAAAGAACGATGCTTATCAGCTTGAGACTTGTAAGCAGCCTGGGCATCAGCCAAAGCTTGTTGAATTACTGGCCAGGAATCAGACAGTTTAACAGCCCAGTCAGATGGAGAACATGTTTGGGAAGGGGGCTGTGGCAGTTCAGGGATGGGAGCAAAGTCATGACCAGAAACCACGCAAAAAGGGGTTTGTCCGGTACTTTGATGCACAGCATTGTTGTAAGCAACTTCAGCAAAAGGTAACAACTCCACCCAATCGTCCTGATGGTAGTTAATGTATGCTCTGAGGAACTGTTCAAGAGTGGCATTTAAAATCTCAGTAGAACCGTCAGTCTGTGGATGGGATGATGTGGACAGTGCTTGTTTAGTGCCAATCAATTTTAAAAATGATTTCCAAAATTGGGAAGTAAACTGTGTGCCGGGGTCAGAAATTAAGCAGGAGGGGCTACCGTGGAGGCAGTAGATGTGGTGGAGAAATAGGCGCGCTAATTGTGGGGCTGATGGGATGGATGCACATGGAATGAAATGAGCTTGCTTAGAGAAAAAATCCTTTACAACCCAAATGACAGTTTTCTTCTGACTGGGAGGTAGGTCCACAATGAAATCCATAGAAATCTCATCCCAGGGGTGGG
This sequence comes from Candoia aspera, assembly GCF_035149785.1. Classification (NCBI taxonomy): domain Eukaryota; kingdom Metazoa; phylum Chordata; class Lepidosauria; order Squamata; family Candoiidae; genus Candoia; species Candoia aspera. Next base: position 45,703,920 of record NC_086153.1, read on the forward strand.
ATGGGCTGGCCACTGGCTGTAGAAGCCCCTGTGGTTTCCCCCCTTTTCGTTTTGACATGGCATAAACAGGACAGGAAGCAACATAGTCTTTTACATCACGTCTTAAGGTTGGCCGCCAAAATTGACAGTGAACCAAATGCAAGGTTTTTACAAAACCAAAGTGTCCAGCAAGTTTATCATCATGGGAATGCTGCAAAACATCAGGTCTTAAAGTTTCAGGCACATAAAGGCGGTGTTCCACCCACGCAAGACCATTTTCAAAAGAAACATTGTCTCTATTAGCTAGCAACCAAGTGTCAGATTTCAGTGCCTGGAGAAAGTCCTTCTGTAACTGACAAGGAACTTGCACTTTCTGCTTCCCAGACTGTGCTGGGGGCGGGGGTGCCTGCGCACGGGTCTGGCTCCGAATGACAGCAAGCAAGCCCAGTTGTGGTTCAGTGAGAACAGTCCCAACCACATCTGCCACCTGGTCAAGGTCCTGAGGTAAACATGACAAAGCATCAGCCAGAAAGTTTTTCTTTCCCGGAATAAATTTTAACTGGAAGTTAAAGCGACTGAAAAACTGAGCCCAGCGAATCTGTTTAGGGCTGAGACGTCATGGGGTGCGGAGGGCTTCCAAATTCCTGTGATCGGTCCAAACCTCGAAAGGGCATTTAGCGCTTTCAAGGAGATGGTGCCAGGTTTTTAAAGCTGCTTTTACAGCAAACGCCTCCTTTTCCCAAACATGCCAATGGCGTTCTGTTTCAGAAAATTTCCTGGATAGATAAGCGCAGGGTTTAAGTGATTTTCTGAATCCCTTTGTAACAAAATAGCCCCAATAGAGGAGTCAGAAGCATCAACTTGGACCACAAAGGGGCGTTCAGGATCAGGGTGCTGTAGAATAGGCTCAGCAGTGAAAAGAGTTTTTAATTTCTCAAATGGTGCCTGGCATTCAGGAGTCCAATTCAGCACTGCCCCAGGGTTTTTTACTTTGCGTGTCTCCCCCAAGCCCTTGGTACAGAGTAAATCAGTGAGTGGCAGAGCAATCTCAGCGAACCCCTGGATAAATTGCTGATAGAAATTACTGAAACCTAGAAAACTTTGTAATTGCCTCCAGGTGCGGGGATGTTCCCAACTTAGAATCGCCTGAATTTTTGCAGGGTCCATTTCTATACCCCGGTCAGACACTCGATAGACCAGATAGTCAAGTTGGGTTTTGTGAAACTCACATTTGGAAAGTTTGGCATAGAGTTTGGCATCTCTAAGTTTGCGTAACACCTGTCTGAGGAGACGTTCATGTTCCTCCTCGGTTTCAGTGTAAATGAGAACATCATCTAAAACCAGGACCCCTTTAAATAAATGATCATGTAATACTTCATTAATCAATTGCATGAAGACTCCAGGTGCCCCTGCCAACCCAAAAGGGAGGACTTTGTACTGAAACGATCCTAGTGGGCAATTAAAAGCAGTTTTCCACTCATCCCCAGCTTTTATGCGAATGCGGAAGTAGGCTTCACGAAGATCGAGCTTGGAGAAAATCTTGCCCTTTGACAAATGAGCTAACATGTCCTTCATGAGGGGCAGAGGGTACTTGTTGACAATAGAGATGGAATTTAACCCTCTATAGTCTGTACAGAGTCGAAACGTGCCATCTTTCTTTTCCCGGAACAACACAGGAGCCCCAACTGGGGAATTAGCAGGTTCAATAAACCCCCTTGACAGATTTTTGTCAATGAAGTCCCATAATGCCTCGAGCTCCTTCTGAGTCATTGGATAAATTTTTGGCTTGGGCAATTGAGCATTGGGGACCAACTCTATTGCACAGTCAGTTTTCCGGTGGGGGGGTAACTGATCTGCTTCCATCTCCCCAAATATGTCTGCAAATTCTTGGTATTGAGCAGGCAAGCCTTCTAAATGTGGCAAGTCAGGGCGCGGTGTGGTGATCGCTGCCCTTCCAACCCCCACATGTGCAACTATCTCCGCTGTAGGAGCTTGGTAAAATCCATCTTTAAAAGTCACAGTTCTGTGCTCCCAGTTTATATAGGGGCTTTGATATGTCAGCCAGGGGATCCCCAGGATTACCAAGGGATTGCCAACAGGTGCTACAATGAATTTCAAAGTCTCATGGTGGCTGCCCATTTGCATTGCCACAGTTCCAGTGAAATGGGTTGCCGGGCCTCCCCCCCACCGCTGTTGAACCATCCAACTGTGTGAAGATCAAAGGATGCTAGAGGGGAAAACTAGGCAGTTCCAAAGCAGCAACCAGATCAGGGTGAATTAAACACCTGGAACACCCAGAGTCAACTAAAGCCCATACCTCTGTAGATTTTGTGCGGGAACCCAATTTCACTTTTACTGCTAAAGTGGGACAGTCAGCACTCACCATAGCATCTTCGCGCCCATCCTCTTCCACCTGCCCGCTGGCGCCCTTCATGGCAGGTGGCTGGCATTTCCTGCTGACTCCTTACAGTCATCTTCCCCCTCTCCCGAGAAGTAGATTACTTTTTCAGTGTCGGCTGTTCCTTTGGCTGCTGTCATTCACTGTGAGGGGGTGTGTGATTTGGCTGGCAGCTTCCCCGCTTGATCTCCGGCCTTGGCTTTTGGGCAATCAGCTGCTCAGTGGCCCTCCTTTCCACATTGGAGACACTGACCCCTCGCGTAGCACCGATCTCTTTCCTCATCCCAGGCTCTATAGCTTGGCCGGGCAGCAGTCGCAGCACTTCGGGGTCCTCTCATGGTGGCGGGTGGTTTTTCAGGTTTTCTAGTTTGCATGAAGGTATGCTGAGCATGCTCAGCCTTTCCTGCCAGACAGATCCAGTCGTACAATGACTTGGGGTCATCTCGACACAATGCCCAACACACGACGTCTTGGCTGAGTCCCTCTTTAAAATGCTCTATTAGAGTTGACTCAGATCAGTCAGTGATTTTCCCAGCCAGAGCTTTAAACTCTAGGGTGTAATCAGCTACTGACATTTGGCCCTGGGTAAGATCCTTCAGCGCCTTCTTAGCTCTTGCCTTGGCTACGGGATCTTCAAAATGCAGCTTTAACGCCCAGATGAAATCATTGAAATAATCAAGTGCAGGGGAGTCAGCATCACTTAATTAAACATACCAGTCAGCTGCTCGACCCTTCAACTTGGTGGCAATGGCAGTTATTTTAGTCTCTTCAGAAGGGAAGTATGCCCCAAACCGTCTCATATAACTCTTACCATTAGTTAAAAAGAAAGATAACTTTGTTGGATTCCCATCAAATGTGACAGAAAAGTCTCTCACTCCGCCTCCAGTTGGAGTGGAACCAGCAGGCACTTGAGTGGTTTGGCCCCAGGTTACAGTAGCTTTCCCTTTACGGGGTGGGGATACTGATGGCCGGGCTCTGCGGGGTGGAGATTCGTCCCGGAGCTGTCTCCGGCCCCGTTCTGCTGGCGGTCTAGGTGCGAGGATGGGGGATGGTTGCAGGAAGCTGGGATCTCCGCGCCTTCCCTGCCCCTCCAGTGACAAAGACAGGTTTTTCAACATGTACTCCATCGATTCTATTTTGGCTTCCACCACTCTTAGTCTCTCAGGGGTTCGAGAGTCCCCTCTCCTTCGTGTGCCCTGTTTCCTCTCAGTCAACACCGTAGTAGATTCTTTGTCTGGGGTTAGTGGGAACCAATACTTCCAGGATGTCCCCGACGTCCCTGGATGGGGTTCCCCCACTTCATCCGGTGATCAACTCTGTGAGCAATTCGCTGGGTGCTGGTTGCTTTGGCTCTTCCCCGTTGTCAGATTCCTCTGAATCAGAATTGGAATTCGATTCATCCCTTGACAGTTCTTGGGATTCTGAAGGTTCTGTAGTGAGGTTCAGTTCTCTGCTCTTGACCGTCGACTCGGGCATCAAGCTAGCCATCTCCTTGAGTCCCCCGGTCGTGGATTTTGACTCAGCCATCGTTAACTATTTTCCCTCACAAGAGACTGATCTTGGTAGGAGCTAACGGTACAACTTTGGGGATTCTCACCATCAGACTCTTAAGTAGGAATTCAAAGATATTTATTAAAGAATAATATGCAGGATCACAGAGAAAGCTGAGAATGATGAAAGCACGCCAAATTCAAACTAAAAACCCTCAGTGCAAATGAAATCCCTCCCTCTGTAGAATCTTCTCAAGTCCACAATCCCAGGTGCTCCTAACGGTTTCTGATGGTCTGCGGGAAAAGTCCCTGAGCAGAGAAAATAACCCAAACACATTCCATTGTACTGATTTCACATACAGAGCTTGGTACAAGGTCTCACAGCAGCTCCTTCTGTAACAGAAACGCGCATCAGCACCATGGCATGTGAAACGTTACGATGTATAAACTACATTGAATCAGTGAGCATGACAGTAGCACATCCTATAGAAAAATAACATTGAATTTATTTTTACTATTTTTCATCATGAATTAATTCTGAATTGACTTATTCAATAAAATAGCTATGCTGAATGATGTCATTACTTATCATTGGGCTTTCCTTTGTATTATTTAAGGTTTTTATTTATGTTGAATGAAGACTGTCATTCGTCCCCTTTTATATTAATTGTATATCAGCTTTACTAATCCTAAATTTAGGATTTCTCCATTTATCCTCCATTTACCAGTTCTTCCATTTATCAGCAAATTCTATTCTTGTAAACATGCAATTGATTGATTATGTTCCATCAAATTGTTTTCACCTCCTAGCAACCACCTAGATTTTCTCCCTGATGACCTGTCCCTAACCTGGTCTCTCAGGACTTCCAATGGTATACTCATCGCCACTTTAATCGAGTCTATCTGCCTTGCTACTGGTTGTCCTCTGCTATCTCCTTCTATCTTTCCCAGCATTAGACCCTTTTCCAGAGAGCTGGGCTGTCCCATAGTGTACCCAAAGTAGGATAAGATGAGCCTTGTCACTTGTCCCTCTAGTGGGAATTCTGGATTGATTTCTTCAATGATCCATCAGTTTGTTGTCTTGGCTGTCCATGGCATTCTCAGGAGTCTTCTCCAACACCAAAGTTCAAAAGCATCAATAGTCTTCCTATCCTGCTTTGAAGTCCATCTCTTGCTTCCATAGAGTGTCAAGGGGAATACCATGGCTTGCACTATTCTGATCCTTCTAGGCATAGACACATCCTGGCATCTGAATATCTTTTCCAAGGCCTTCATGGCTACTCCAGCAAGTGCTAGTCTGTGACGTATTACTTGACTGCTGGTTCCTTTACTGTTGATGGTGAATCTTAAAAGGCAGAAGCTCTCTACCTCTTTGACAACTTCATTGTCAGTTCTAAGGCTGGTTGTTCTACTAGTCATTAGTCTGGTCTTCTTTATGTTTAATTTTAGTCCCATTTTTTCCCTCTGCTCTTTAACTTTCATTACTTTCATTACTAGAGCTTGCAGAACTTTTGCATCACAATCAGCATAGTGTGGGTTATTGACATTTCTTCCTCCAGGTTTAAAAACATGCTCGTCTTCCAATCCAGCTTCCCTTAATATATTTTCAGCATATAGGTTGAATAAGGGGAGAGAGCATGCAGCCTTGTCGCCCTCCTTTGCCAACCTGGAGCCAGTCTGTTTTGCCATGTTCTGTCCATATTGTGGCTTCCTGACTTGCATGTAAGTTTCTCATGAGAACCATGAGATCTTCTGGGACTCCCGTTTTTCTGAGCACTTTTCACAGCTTGATGTGATCAACACAAAGTCTTTTCTATAACTGATGAAAAAGAATATTGACTTCTTTTTGGTATTCTTTGGGTTTCTCAATTATCCAGCAGGCATCGGCAATAATGTCCTGTGTTCCTTGGCCTTTTCTAAAGCCAGCTTGAACTTCTGGCATCTTTTTTTCCATGTAGGGCTCTAATCTGTGTTGGATGTTCCTAAGCATTATTTTGCTAGCATGTGAAATTAAGGATATAGTACAATAGTTTATTCATTCTGTTAAATCTCTCTTTTTGGTATTGGAATGTAGATTGGCCTCTTCCAATCTGTTGGCCACTGTGTCATTCTCCAGATTTGCTGGCATAACTTGGTTAGAACCTTTACAGATTCTTTTTCTGTTGCTTGCCATAATTCAGTGGGTATTCCATCAGTTTCTGTAGCCTTTTGACTTGGTAATGACCAGAGTGCTGATCGAACTTCATCTAGCACTAGAGGTTCTTTTAAGTAGCTAATATTTTCCAAGGTACCTTGGATGTTGACATCTCTACTGTACAGGTAGTCCTCACTTAATTATGATAATTGGGACTGGCAACTCAACCACTACGTGTTGTGGTCATAAAGTGCGTGACCCTGCTGGCTTATAACAGCAGTTGCAGCAGTTCCAGTTGCTGTTGTTAGGTAAATCCCGTGCAGTCAGTGTCCCATGGTCATGTGATCACCATTTGCTACCTCCTGCTGGTTTCCCCATTGACTCTGCTTGTCGGAAGCTGGCAGTGAAAGTCGCAAATGGCGCTCACGTGACTGTGGGACACTGAGACTGTCATAATAGCGAGCTGGTTGCCAAGCACACAAATCATGACCCTGTGACTGCGGAGACTCTGCAATGGCTGCAGGTACAAGAAACAGCCATAAGTCTCCTTGTTGTAACTTCAAACTGTCTCTGAACAAGCCGTCACATAATAAGGACTACCTGTACAATGTTTCAGTATGCTCCTTTTATCTTAGTCTGATTTCCTTTGAATTGGTTATTATCTGTCCATTGGCATCCTTTAGCATACCAATTTGTGGTTGGAACCTCCTTCATGCTATATAAACTAAGCCAGACAATCCCATAAAAATTGAACATAAATACTTTCGGAGATTCTAACGATAGCTTAATTCACATTAATGTTTTGCTCTTCAGAACTTTGAGAACTAAAGTAGAGAATCATCCTGACATTGAAATGATCACCTCAATTGAATGAGCATGGGATAGACAGATACCTGTTCCAGAAAAAAAGGATAACCATTCCTAATTTTCTCTCATTGCCTGTCACCTCCCTAGACTGATTGAAAGCTAGAAGACAAACAAGAACTGGCAGGGAATAGTCCAAGCCTGGTAGGATAGTGTCCTGTTTGCCAGGAAGATGGCAAATATACTGTATAAAGCATTTATCTGTATACAAATAAAGTAAATAAATGAATCTCCATTGGGCTTCTCCATTAGATTGCAATTAAGACTGCAAGCTTCTTGTAGGGAGAAACCTGTTTTATGTGTGGGTGTGCATGTATGCTGCTAGATTTTTATTCCAGTTATATACGTGGCTGGCACGATAACAATAGCAACAACTAATAATAACTTCTAAGTCTTCTAAGCTATCTTGTGATTTCCAGATCTTCCATATAGTTGATAATAGACTCTAGGTAAAGACAGAGATTAATCAGCATCTCTCCATTCTGAAAAGAGTTGTAACAGATGGATGACTACTCAACAGCTCACAAATATCTGTTGCTTCACAAAGTGGCTGCCCAGCCCCATGTTCCCAAATTTAGGATCGTAATTCCTGAATGTGATCTGGGAGTGGACAGCTTAAGTTTCTTTCATTCCATTGTTGTCCTGTTCTAGATTAAGCCTACAATTTGCATGTTTTGTCAATTTGTGAGCATAATCCTACATTTAATGGCAGGACTACACAATTGAAGTCTTATGGAATTTAGCTCCTACTATACATGCAAGAAATAGATATTTTGGCAGCAGGCAATATTTAAAACACTGCCTCCAGTGGCTTTATTTATTTATTTATTGAAAGCATTTTTATGGCCATCCAACTTGAACACTGTGACTCTGGGCTGCTTACAATAAACCAAAAGACAAAAAAGCAATATACATATCCAGATTAAAAATCCAATATAAAATGCTTAATAAGTGATCAGGAACGCAGCACTACTGCTCCCTTCCGATTGGGACTTCAATCATCCTGGCCCCAGAGCCCAAGGAAAAAGCCAAGTTTTTAATGCCTTTCTAAAGACCAACAGGGTCAGGATCAACTGTATGTTGATGGGGCAATCATTCCAGAAGGGACTGCAACAGAATAGGCATGCCTCCTTTGTCCCATCAGATGGCATTGTTCCACAGAAGGGACTTAAAGCATGCCCACTCTCTTACAGCATGTGGGACAGGCTGACACTGCTTCTAACAGGATGTTAACCATAATAATAATAATAATAATAATAATAATAATAATAATAATAATAATAATAAAAAATCTACACCATCTTCAAGTTCTCCTTCATTTGTAGAGGGTATCATCAGTTAGGGCTATATCTCTTCTCTTTATTTGTGCCCTTAACTACCCAGGCAGTATTAAGTATAATATTAGTCCCCTTGCCTATCTCCAGGATGGCATTATGTGCAGCATGGTAATGCACACAGAGATGGTAGCATTAGGACTTTGCCTGCTTCATGTAAATGCAGCACCCCACTGCTGTTCATTAAGCCAGCCCAATATTTTTCAGCCTTCTGCAGGAACTCAAGCAAAGGTGCTGCTGCTTTATGTGTCACATTAATTTTAATGAGGGATTCCTTTTCCTTTCCTTTCTTGCCTTTAACAGTTTCATCTACAGCACAGGTAAATTAAAAGAGCTTTTAAAATTATGCTGGGCATATATCCAATAATGTATGGACATTCTGTATATTAATCCATGAGCTGCATATTTCCCCCCCTCTGATCTAAAAGCTTTTTATTTATTAAACAGAATGTAGTGGTGTGCAAAGATGGAATATTTATATTCATACATACTAAACTCTTCCATTTCTTCACTCCCCCTCCCTTTCTTTCTCTTTTGTATGTGCATGTGTGTATAATGTACCTGAGGAAGTGGCCATTATTATGACATTCAGAGTTTATTATTTTTAGAATGTGTATGTCTACCTCAAGGCACCTTTCATTTTGACACAATTCAAACCATTATCTTGCTATGGGATAATGTAATTTAGGTGAAATGTGCAGTTTGCTTTCTGTCTAGACTTCTCTCTACTGCATTAGCTTCATCCAACAAAACAGCTTCCTTGCCTTCCAAAGAAAATACTGAGTTGAGAAGAATCCTACTGGTTTATTATATCAGTAAATTGGAACTTTCCTTTCCCATAAACTGTAGAAATATGACTGTGAAGTAGAATGTGTACATAAGAGGAGAAATAACTCCTCCATAGACTGGTCTATTAATATAAAGTTATTGTGTTAATAGTTTTTATTCTTTTAATTAAACCTGATGCAAATATCAAATCGATTCTACTTGTAATCTCTACCTCTCTTCCAGAATTTGTTTTCCAGAGCAAAACTGAAGTCAGTCTTATATCAAACATTAGAAACACTTCAGAGCATTAGTACTGTGACTTCGCTATTGGCCAGAGTAGCCGACATGAACTGGAAGTAGATTTGTGGGTCAGTGATCATCTCTGGGAATTTTAAATATGCCTTTCGAAGGTAAAGGCTACCTTTTAGACATTCTGTATTCCAGGTAAAAAATTTTATTTGAAATGGAAGAAGCAGAAGTATACAGCCACAGCCATATTCCTGTTACTCTCCCTATAAACTTAAGTGTGGTATCCAGAGATTCAGGTTATCATTAGAACAGCACTAGCAGAGCTACAGGAAGTCCCAGGTTTAATACCTAGCTACAGTTATCCTAAAACTAGGCTTGCAATAAACTGGGTTCCATGTTAGAGGTTATAAAGTAGCATGAAAAAATGTTTTTTCTCTCTTTCTCTAGAACTAATGGTCAACATACAAACATACACAAACATGAATGACAATAAACGATTGACAGACAAAATTGTATCTCTTCATGCATCGCTGGTTTAACTTAGAATTTTCCATCGCAAGATAAGATACTTTAGATAGGTTCAAAAGAGATTAGAACTTTTCAAAAATAATTTTAACAGCAGCTATGGGAGTTTCATATTCAAAAATAGCGAATCCAACTATTGGTGAATCCAACTAGAAGAAAAAGACCAGGGGATGGGTTCCCAGCATGCACTTGGAGAACTAGACCAGATATGGCGACCTTGGAATGATTTATTAGAATCTTATTTTATGCCTATGCTTCTTCCACTATTTTAATATATGGACTGAGTGTGATAAGAGTATCCTTCTTAATATTAATGAATATGAAGATCTTGGTGTAATGGACAACAACTGATGGCTTTAGTGTGTTAAAAATAAGATTGGGGCTTTCCGGCTGTCTTCATAGAGGTGGTCTAATCACCTAGATGCTGCCTCTCAGGATGATGCTTTTCTACTATTATTTTGCCCTGGGTTTTCTGAGTCAGATTTCATTGAGAAGCATGACACAAAATGGGTGTCATAGTCTAAAAAGTAGGCATGATCAAGCAAAAGAAGTGAGTGGGGCCAGAACAAAAAGTGAACTACATTCACTTCGAAAAGTAAATCTAATTATATATAAATGTAATTCAATACATTCAGTTAATAAGATTGCTGTGAACAAATTGAATAATTCCTTCTTTCTACCACATTACATATTACAATTCATGGTAATTTCTGGGAAGGATCTGGTGGCTATACCTTTCTTTTCAGGGTCACATACAACCTTATGGTCTCAGATTAAATGTTTTAAATTTAAAAACTGACTCCTAACAAAAATGGCATGTTTGGAATACAATTTAAAAAGGAGATTGAAGAAAGACAATGATTGTATCTGTTGTTTGGCAACATATTGTTTAGGATCACTTTGTTAAAATTTTTGCAGGTTTAATAATTATTCCACTGCTGTCTTGGACCCTGCAGTTTAAAGGTTGAAAAAGATTTGGGTGTATTTTTGTTGATTAAAAATAATGCTTTTCTTTGCATGCTGATTAAATAACGCTGCCTTTCTTTACATACTCAGTGGGATGTAAAGACAGAACTCCTCTTACTGATATTCAATCCCCATGCATAAATAGCTACAGTGGGATGGAAGTGGAGCCCAATGTGAAGCCTTTACTTTTAAGCACCATAATCCCTCCCCTATAGAGCTGCAATAATAAGCTTCCTCCCACAACTACTTGCATGGCACTCAAATGTCATGAGAAGTTCTCTGTGTAAAGTGTAAAAGCTGGACCTTTGAGAAATGTGTGAATACATCCACATCCACATCCACCTACCCACAAACACACACACTTTAAATTGCAAAGATTGGAAAAGTTCTTATTTCAGCTGTTTTTTTTTTTCCTTTTCGTTATCAAATGGAGAATATTTAAGTGTAAAGGAACATCTTTTAAAAAGGACAAACTCCATAATACAAGCATTTTCAAAGGATGAAAACAATAATTACTTTCTGGGAAAAAACAAACCAAACCTATTTGTGAGCCCAACTGTCAATGCCACCCTAGTTGTCTTCTAGAAAATAAACATAGTGCAAAAGAGGCAAAAAGGTTATAAATAATATAGCAGTTTCTAGGCAACTTACGAAATGAAGAGATCCCTTACAAGATACATTGCAGGTAACATACTTAAATGTTAAAATTTTTTTTTTTAGGGTCAAGCTCTCGAATACCAGGTTTTCAAAAGAATTGTTGGAAAAAATGCTTGTTTCAAGAAATATCTATTTGTGGATCTAATTGTGAATAAATTGTAATGTCTGTTTTTTTGTCTGCATACCATTACTGATGATTTCTTAGCAAGCTTTTGGAGAGGTTTTTAAATCAGATTTTAAACACAAATTTTGCAGATCCATTTGATTCGGCTTCTCAGTGAAACTGCTTAATACCATCTTTAATTCAAACTACTGTTTTAAATTATTTACAAAGATGCTCATGTTAACAGAAACAGGCTGGAGTTGCCTTAGCTACAATTTAAAAAAATGTCCCTGTCTCATATATTGACATAAAGGTGAAGTCCCCTTTAAATTGAGTTTGACTCTGGGAGACTATATAGTCTTTCCGTGTTGTTTTTTTAGCAACAATACACAAGTAGTTTCCTATTACCTTCTTGATGTGTTTCAATTCCCACTTTAGCCTATAACCCTGGTATTCCTTAATGAATCTGCAGAAAATAATTTGCATAAAAGTTATGAATTAAAGAACTAACCAATTTAATCTCAGAGGGTGATCAAGGGAAAGCCTCTGAGGAACTTACCATTTCTCCATCCTTCTTGAAACCTTAAACAGGCTTGTGACCCATTAAGCTGAATGAAGTCTACTAGTGATGTAACAGCCTTTTGGGGGGCTTACTATTGTAAGGCTAGTGCTAAGGCTAGCCAGTTTGGTGTAGTGGTTAAGGCATCAGACTAGAAAGTGGGAGACCGGGAATTCTAGTCCTGCCTGAGGCACAAAGCCAGCTGGGTGACCTTGGGCCGGTCACTCTCCCTCAGCCCTAGGATGGAGGCAATGGCAAACTACTTCTGAAAAACCTTGCCAAGAAAACTGCAGGGACTTACAGGTAGTCTTCACTTGATGACCATTCGTTCAGCGACCATTCAAAATTATGATGGCACTGAAAAAATGGCCTTATGACTTGTGCCTGAAATTACAACTGTTGCAGCACCCCCGCAGTCATGTGATCAAAATTCGGGCATTTGGCGGCCCGCCCGCATTTATAACTGTGGGGGTGCTTCATCCCCCACCCACCCATCTCCCCCCCATTTCTGTCCTTTAGGAAACCCTGCACCCTGCCTTGCAGGGCAGCAAGCCCAGCCGCGCAGTGCAAGGCCACCTGTCCCATTCCACCCACACAATGATATTCTTTGGAAGCTTACACTATCTTCTCAGAGCCTTTGGAGCTCTGAGAAGACAGCATAAGGTGAGAAGATAGCATTCTGAAGGGAGCCATGTGGAAGAAGCGTTTGCCGGAGAAGCTGGGTCTGAAAAGGACTCAGCAAAGGCAGCTAGGTGCTTCTGCTGGGCAAAAAAGGCAAAAGGTAGGTGCGGGCAACTGGGAGAAGAGGCAGCTGGGTGAAGGAATGCAAGCTGGGGAGGCTGGAGCTTGCTATTGGCAACCTTGCGCTGCACAGGTGGGACGGGATGGGTGGTCTCACGCCACGCAGCTGGGCTTGCCTCCCAGCAAGGCAGAGTGCAGGACTTCCAAAAGGGCAGAGATGGGGGAAATAGGTGGTGGTGGGGGAGATAGGCAGGGGGAGTTGAAGGCAGTGTTTGGGGCTGGGAGGAACCAAGCCCTGAATGGCTTGGATTGGGATGGCTGCTCAGGCTAACGGCTGGTAAAATTCACTTAATGATGGCAAGGGGAATTGCTAGGATTGCTGTCGCTAAGCGATACCATCTCACTTTACAACCACATGGCTTAGCGATGGAAATTCCTGGCTCAATTACTGTCATTAAGTGAAGACTGCCTGTATCTAGGTGATCTTTGAGAATCGGACACAACTGAACAGATTAAAAAAAATTACTCCTTATCACTGTACAGATAATGAAACATAGGACTGCTTTTGGCCAAAGGCTCAAAATCCAGTAGAAAAAATAAAGAGGGGGGGGGGGGAGTGAATGCATGTTCAAGAGAGTTGATCTCATCTCTGTTTATCTCAAGTTGATTTCATCTGTAGTAGATGAAGAAAGGACAAAGCAAACTACCACAGCTTCTTCCCTAGCTGACATATACAGCCAAGTTGGTGTGATCAATCATAATTTCTTGGAAAACAAAGTTCAGATTTCAGTGGTCATGGAAATGGTTAAGACTAGAATGTATTGCCCTATGGGAGCTTTGCATGTGAAATACCACTGCCCTTAACACAACAGCATCAATTTCAAAAAATTCTAAAGTAATTGACAAATAGTAATTGACAGAAATAATTTCTGCCTGGGTATCTAGAAATACTGCATATTAGGGTAGATAGTACCAGATTTGATTACTTTCTCCAGGCTGATACTTCCCTGTTCTGTTGGAGTACAACTTCCATTGCCATCTGCCAACAGATGGAAGCTGAAGTCTAGCAATTACGATTAGGTCAGGTTGGAGAAGGCCAAATTGCTGACAAGAAAATTGCTGTATATGCAGCTTTCTCTGTTTGCTATATACATGATTAGTGCAAAGAATGCAGACAGATTGCAGATGAAAAGAAGACTGCTAAGTCTCTGTTCTGAGAGACTTGGATTCCTTAGTTTTTGCAAGACTACTTGCCACTACAGCATACTTTCATAAACCTGGATGGATGACTGATATACTCACAAATGTAACTACTATTGTTCTTTTAGAATTGATTAAATGCATAGCATCCCTCTGTTTCTAAGTTGCTTTATACATTTTCCCCAAGATAAGGATATATACAATAAGGATAATATTCAATCCATTGTTCTTCTGTTACAATATATATGTTATCTGAAATATTAACCTCTCTTTTCTGTGTCTCACTTAAGCTTTTCACTTCTTAAACTTATGGAACTGCATTATATGGGGACATCTATTACACTTGATTTTTGCACATAGCTTTATGATGACTGAAATAATTACAACACATGGATAAGGTTAATAAAATTCAGGTAGATGTATGGCACTGTAACTGAGATGTAGCTGTCTTTGTGGAATGTCTGTGTGGATGACTCATTATCCAATGTCTAACAACAGTGTATAGTCTTAAAGTGCTCATTTTGAACTCAGTGAAACAATTGCTATTACTTAAATAGTTGATCAATACAACCTTAACAAGCTTTTATTGAAAAGAATAGCTAAGATTATTGCCCAAATGATCACAAAATTGATTTTTTTTTAAAAACCTAGTGCCATATAACTGTATACAAATATTTGCCAGTTCACTTATGTAAAAACACTCCAGTTTCTTTCTGCCTCCATTTTCTACTTACAAGTAATCTATATATTTGCTAAAAGATGGAGTTCTGTGTATCAGTTGAATTTTATATTGTACAAAATGTTCTTCATCACAGCAGTCCTAAGAGGAAGTCTAGGTGCAATATGAATCCAAAGTGGTGCCACTTAGAAATTATTAGTAACATTTCTATGCTATTCTACTACCAGTTCAGAGCAGCATACAAAGAACAAACCAGAGATTTAAAAACAACACAACAGTAATAAGCAATATAAATTATAATGGCACTGAGTAACAGGATAGATGCTGAAATCTAACATCTTCCAAATGCTCTCTCTCGAAGCTATACGTCTTTATGGAAACTCATTACAAAGGAGGTAGTTCTTATATATAAGGGCAAGCTGTTTCATAAGAGGAGTACCACTAGTGAGAAGGCCCAGCTATAGGGCCCCTATCAATGGAACTCTCAGCAGAATCTCTAAGATCTTACTAAAAGGGCAGATTCACTTTGGAGTAGGTGGTCTCAGAGATAACCAGGGCCAGAGCCACATAGTAGATTGTCAGGACTTTGTGTCAGGACTGTAGTCACTTTCATATGAGCTCTTTCACTGCTCCAGAACTCTTTGTCTGTGTTTGGCAGCTAGGGCATGATTCTTTATCATAGCTTGCCATAGGATGTCATCTTTGCAGCCAAAATGTTTTGCCTCATAGCAACTATTGAGAATTTTGTTTTGCACATGACATTTCTCCCTGAAATCCATATGTCCTCCCACCACCCCTATCTTTCTATAAAGCAGCAAAGACCTTGCTCTTTAAGAGCTTATGAGTTTTGTTTACCCATCCAGATTTCCTGAAGCTGGGCAAGATATAACTGTTAGCAAATAAATAAATAAAACATATTGTACATACAGCTGGGGTTGCTAGCAATTTATTCATTTTACTTCCCTTTTCTTTGTTTTGGAATGAGGTTTTTTTGCTGTTGTTGTTCCAGAATTCATGGTGGTTTGACTAGGGAGGGCTATTTGTCCATTGCAGGTGACAAAATTAAAACCACTGCTCATGGCTTTCCTATGACAGTGTTTGATATCAACAGAAATGAAGAAGGTCACAGGCTGGATTCAAATTGGAAGTAGGAACTATGTGGTTTGGAAGTGCTCTGTGACTTAATGCTTCAGTACTGGCCACCCAATTCCCCATTTATCTATCTTACTTAATAAAGGATTCCTGAGGATTCAAAAGTTTGCACACTAATTTCTTTTTACTGTTACTTCAGGCTTTGCTCTAAGATAAATTTGATTTTTTTTTCATAGCCATCACAGCTATGCTGTATTTGTACTTTGTCTAAGCAGTCTGACTTGTTTAAAACATTCACATGGAGCTGTCTCAGGTCCTGTAAAATTCAACTTCCTCCTGTTACTAAGCCTTGGTTTCTGATACCTTGCATTCTCTTCAGCAACTTTTCCTTCATGTGCTCTCAGGCTAGGCACTCCAGGCAAATGTAATGTCATTTGACTAATTTTTCATTCCTTAAATAAATGAATTAATGTCCAGTAAGTTCATCATATGACACAAATATAAGTCCAACAGACATTTATTTCTTCAACAAATGTATATAGCCACCCATCTACCCAAGGATCTCTAGGCAGCAAACAGAATTAAAATATAAGTAAGCTACATAAATCCAGTTTAAAAGAAACTGGGTTGAGGCCCTAAAAATTACATTACCAGCATATCAAACAAAGCCACACCCATGTCCCAGTTCCATCAACATCCTGGCCCCAGTGCCTGGGAGAAGGTTTTCACAGCTTTCTAAAAGGCCAATAGGATCAGGGCCATCCTTTGTTCCACAAGACAGACATCATGACAAAGAAGGCATGATTCCTGGAGCCCACCAGGAGATACTGCTTCACCAGTGAGACCCAGAGTGCGCCTATTCTCCCAGTTCTCATGGAACGGGCATATACAGGCATACCCTGTTTTATTGCACTTTGCACATATTGCATTGTTTTTACAAACTGAAGGTTTGTGGCAACCCTGTATCAAGCAAGTCTGTTGGTGCCATTTTTCCAACAGCATTTGCTCACTTTGTGTCTCTGTGTCACATTGTGATAATTCTCGCAATATTTCAAACTTTTTCATTATTATTATATTGAAATTAGGCCAATTAATAATCCTACAATGGCCTCTAAATGTTCAAATAAAAGGCAGAGTCAACTGATGCAGCAAACTTTATTGTTGCCTTATTTTAAGAAATTGCCACAGCCACCACCACTTGAGCAACCACCACCCTGATCAGTCAGCAACCATCAACACTGAGGAAAGACCCTCCATGAGCAAAAAGATTACAACTTGCTGAAGGCTCAGATGATGATCAGCATTTTTAGCAATAAAGTATTTCTTAATTAAGGTATGTACATTTTTTTAGACGTAATGCTATTGCACACTTAACAGACTACAGTATATTGTAAACATTACCTTTATATGCACTGGAAAAACAAAAAAATTGTGTGACTGACTTTATTGCGATATTCGCTTTATTGCTGTGGTCTGGAACCAAACCTGCAATATTTCTGAGGTATGCCAGTATGCCATTTAATTGCAGTTATCTCTCATACTGCTAACTCCCTTTGTCATAACAATGAAAGCTGTAAAAACACACAGGTGGAAATATTTTTCATGAAATACTATTTAAAATAGATACTGTATTTGCTTCAGTGGAACCAGGAATTAGTCACATGCTGTCAATAAGGGGTAGAAAAGCTGTAAACTTTGTTCTGAGCTTGTTGGGCTCATCATATCTAATGATGCAACAATATCTTGGGCCCTTAATTCCTTATGTTGACTGTTAAGAATATATACTTTAGTTTCAGTTTATTCCAATGATAATACTTTGGTTGCTTTGGCTACTCCTGTTATTTTTATGATAACTCCGAAGCATAGTCCTCTTAAAACATGTTGTGCCTTCTTTGGTATTGGATAATATAAACAAAAAGAAGATATAAACACAATGTCAGTTGATGTATGAGCTTCTTTCTGCTTGCATTACATTCTTGGGTTATACCAACATATCACTGAATTTTTACTGTATCTACATTTTACTTTTTATAGCATTCCCAAGGTATTTATCTCATATTTTATTCTTGTAGTTACACAATACTGCACTTCACTTGTAGTTACAAAGAAACTTCAAGATGCCAACATTGGCAAGAAGTTTAGTTGCTTTAGAAGATCACTGGAAGCTGCAGGTAGTCCTTGGGTTACAACGGCAACTGGGACTAGAATTGTCACTAGGCAATGTAGTCGTAAAGTGCAATGTCATGTGACCATGTCGCTTAGTGACAGCAATTCCAGCAGTCGCAGTTGCCATCATTAAGCAAGGAGCACATGGGTCATTAAGTGAAGACCTCATGTAACGGCGACTTCTGATCCTGGCTGGGTTCTCCATTGACTTTGCTTGTGGGAAGCTAGCAAAGAACGTCGGAAATCATGATCACATGACTGCGGGGATGCTGCAACAGCTGGAACTACCCATCATAAATACCATTCATTCAGTGCCGTCATAACTTTGAATGGTCGCTGAACAAATGGTCATAACCCAAGGACTACCTATATTAGCATTTCTGGGATACATAGTTTATTTACAAATATATGTACATAGTTTATTTACAAATATATAAACATAAGAGGTTTACTACATTAATACCCTAATAGATCCTTGTTTCCCATCAGGTTTCTAATTACCTAATCCTCAGCTAGTATAATTCTCAGGTAGGGTTTTTTCCTTGTAGTGAACATTAGGCAATTGTCGTCTCCTCTCAAGCATACATTAACTAAAAAAATTGTGGCTAGGCTAGCTCTCAACACCTCCACAAACCAGAATCAATTTTCTATTCACAGATCCAAAGGCAGCCAGGCTGAACATAGCTGGTTTAATCTATTCTACCAGTTGTTCCTACAACACAAACTCCAAGGGGAGTGTAGATATTTGAGAATGAATCCCCTCTCCCTCAAATCAATAAATTAAATTTCCCTCCTGAAAACAATTCCGGGTTAGGATTTCAAAATATCTAGGGCTTTATAGGTTATAACCAAAATTTCTATGGTTCCCCAAAACAGATAATTAGCCAGTGAAATCATTTTAACAAAGCACTCAGCTGATCTTATAGCCAGCCTCTATCAATATTTTGGCTATAGCATTTTGGATCATCTGAAGGTTTCTATCATTTTCCCATACAGACCACATTACAGAACTTTATTATATTCTGTTTAATTTGTTTAAAGTTTAAAGGTCATGTGTTACAGTGGCCAAGAATGGACTCAGTTGGAGCTTTAGCATTTATTGTGCTAACCTACTGCTGGCCTGGTTATGAATATCCACTTATTTCCTTGACAGAACACTAGAGTGGTTGCAGTTTCCTTCTCCAATAGTGCACACATTGTCTGATGGGTAATGGAGAATGCAATGGATTTCCAAACAATCCATTTTGCTTTATTGATTTTGACTATGTGGTTCACAACAAATTGTGAATAGCCCTTAAAAATATGGCCTGTACTAGCTACCTTATTTGCCTGTTGAAGAATTAGAAGACCAGGAAGCAGCAGTCAGAATGGAATATTGAGTAACTAAATGGTTCAGAATTGGGAAAGGAGTATGCTGGTTGTATGCTGTCACTTTATTTAATTTATATGCAGTATATATTTTGAGAAATGCTGGACTAGAAGAAATAGAAATTGGAATTAAAAATGCTTGGAGAAACAACTTCTGATATGCCTATGATCTATCTATTTTCATATCTATGATATGAAAAATACTTAAGGAACCTTTTATTAAAAGTGAAGGAAGAGTGTGTAAAAGCCAGTCTGCTGCTCAATATTTTTAAAAAAAGATTATGTCAACATGCAATGCCAATCCAATGCAAATAGAGATGGAGCTGAAGTAACAACAGACTTTATCTTCTCAGGCTGAAAAGTTCACAGGAAATAGAGATATCTGCTACTTGGGAGAAAGGCTATGACAGATCAAGACAAAATATTAAAATGCAGAGGCAACTTGACAATACCTTAACAATACCTTGACAACTAAGCTATATTGCCAATACTTTGACAACTAAGGTATATTTCCATCAAGACTGGTTTTCTCAGCTATAATATATGGCAGTGAAAGCTGGATTATCAGAAAAAAAATGATGCCTTTGAATAGTAGTGCTGGAGAAAATAGTTTGGACCACAAGAACAAATCTTTCAGTAACACCAGAAAACTGACCAGAAATACAAATACAGTATGGTAATGAAACTAAAGCTTATGTATTTTGGACACATAACGTGCAGGCAAGAATCACTGGAAAAGACTCTGATACTTGAAAAAAAGTAAAAGCAATTGAAAAAGAGGCTGTCAGAAAACAAGGTGGCTGAATGCTATCAAAGATGACACAAACATAAACTTAGAATTTACAAGCAGTTACTGACAGAGTCCTGGAGAAAGGGTGTCTGTGAAGTCACAAAGACTCAGAAGCTGCTGAGCCACTGAACAAATATTGGCCATCACAAAACATAGACTCTGTATAATTTCTGGTTAACCATCCATTGTGTCTGTAAGCTGCTGAGATTCTTGCAATGAGTGTTATTAGCTTTAGTTTGATCCTAATTTAGAATATTATTCTTTTATCTTAAGAAACTGCAGTTGTAACACACTCATATCTTAATGTTAACAAATCTTAAATATACATCTTGCTTTGTAAATGTATTTCTAAGATATACATTCCATTTTGCTATCATTTAGGTCCTCAACCCTTTGTTGAATTTTATTCTGTAAAGTCGTCAGTGTCCTGTCCTTGTCAGTTATGAGCTGGAAAGCTCCATATAGGCTGCTGGGATTGAAAAAACGAAGTACCATACAAGGCTTAAAATCAGGTGATCTGTTTTATCCTATGAGTACTCAGCCAGCACGATGTATGCAAGTGTTTAAAAGGTTTAAAATCTTGTTGATTCTTGAGTTAGTGGGCATGCCCATAATTATAACTCTTACTATGTGTGCATATGCCACTTCTTAAGTATACGCAAACGTTTTTCAAAAAATACGACGTTTTGGGTATCTGCCTGTTGCCTCTTTCCTCAGTTAAGAGAGGTGTAGAGGACGAGAGCTACGCCCGCGAAATCTGAGGCAAAGCGCGTCAGATGCAAGGCTGGGAGGCAGAGTTTGGCAGCATCCTTGCCGCCGAGCCACTTCACTGAGGAAGAATGATGTGGACAAGGAAGCGTCCTGGCGCAGCGGCGGTGCCGCCGATGAGGACCGTTAGTTCGGGAGGCTGCTTCAAAGGCCCCGCCACGCGCGGGCAGAAAAACAAAACGAAGAGCCAGCGACACTTTCGAATCTGGGCGCGCGGAGCTGAGAGAAAGGGAGGCAGCGACGGGAGGAGGAGTCACGCGCAGCTTCACAGCTCCGGCACGCGCCTCTCAGTTTTACACCCCCCCCACAACTGCGCGGGCGCTTCGCTTCCACTTTGCCGCCACCCGTGCTGCCTCCTGCCCCCACCCTTCGAAGCTTTCTCTCCTGCCGCCGCCGCCGCCGCTTCTTTCAGGCTGTGCCTGACAGTGTGCGCCTCCTACGTGCGTTCCACTTGGTACGGCCCACCTGGAAGATCATGGCGATTGATGGTAAGTAGGCCAATAACGGGCTCCTCTCCTCTCTAATAACCCCCTCTTCACCTGGGCAGCAGACACGGGGAGGGGCGACCCTGCGCGGAGGGGCGCTCCCTCAGGGGAAGCGGGGAGAAAACAAACAAAAAGGGCGCGGTTGATTCCTGGTCCTGGGGTCTTTGACAGGGAGCTTCGGATCGTCGTGGGGCGGGGGCAGGAGGGTGCTTCGCTATTTTTCCCCCGTGGCGCCAGGCGCTGCCACTGTCATAACTGCAGAAAGCGAGAATCAGCGCCCCCCCATCCCGATATAATTGTATGCAAGGACGCTAATATTTTTATTTGAGTCGGGGCGGGGGTAATTTTATCTATTCTCTGCCTAAATATGTGCTTATTTTCAGAGGTGATTTTTTAAAAAAAAGCTACAGATAAGAAAAATCTGTGGAATAGTAGTGGCCAACGGTCACTATCTTTCCCGTTCTTTCGCATTTTCTTTGCGAGTTATAACAACGCTTCAGCCCCATGCCACAGGCAGCAGAAATCTCAAGGCATTATTTTGACTAAAGCTACACAGAAAACAACTGGGTAAAGAAGAATAAACTTTCTTACTTTCTTTCTTTCTGTCTCTCTCTCTCTCTTTCCTTGAAGCCTTTATTGTAAATCCTTATTTTGCTGTGTTAAAAGTCTGATGTAAATAAATAAGGATTCAAGAAGGCTCTGTGTTTGTGTGTTGTGCTTGGAAAAAGAGGTATCCAACCCCACCTTTCCTCATCCTCCTCCTGCTTTATTTCTGCCTGTCTCCCAGAGATGTGGCTTTAAGTTTCAAAGTCAGTTTCTCTTTCCATTCTATATGAATTAGAGAAGGATTGGAAAAACCTTCTGAAAACATATAAAAACTTCTCATTAAAAGCACACAGCATCCATTTGAGTGAGAGCTTTTAACAAGTGATTCAAAGCTAAACATTTACAAGGAAATCAAGCATCATCTGCTTTTCTATAGGCCATTGGTCTGTCTTTTATTATCCCAAGTTTTTGAATATACTTTTGAACTTTTGTAGAATTTGAATATTTAATTTGTTGATAAATTAAGAAGCTGGAAAAAAGAAAGGCTACCGATGGGTTG
The DNA here is from genome assembly GCF_035149785.1 of Candoia aspera. NCBI lineage: Eukaryota > Metazoa > Chordata > Lepidosauria > Squamata > Candoiidae > Candoia > Candoia aspera. The sequence continues at coordinate 45,726,340 of NC_086153.1, forward strand.
AAAATGTCATCAGATCTTCAGCAAAAATACAGCATTTGCACTACTAACATCTATTTGAATTTGAATTTTTAACTTATTTTTAATTTACTTAATTTTTTTATAGGCTGCCCAACTCCCAAACGACTTTGGGTGGCTTATAATTAAAAAATCAACATATAGAAAATGCAACCAACTGGAAGAGCAAAATACCAAAACAAAACCAGAACAATACAGACCAACTAAACAAAATGGGTGCTCAACAGCCACCCTGTCCCAAGGCCTAGTATAACAACCAGGTCTTTACTGATTTTCTTAAACAAGGTAAGCAGGGCCGCAACTAGGGTCTGTGTCACCCCGGGTAAACATGGATTCCATGCCCATTTTGGTGCCCCCCAGCACAGTGCCCGGGGCACATGCCCCACTTGCCCCCCCCCCCCCAGTTGCGGCCCTGAAGGAAAGGGTGGGAGTCAAATGTTATCTCTGGTGGGAGGTCATTCCAGAGGGCAGGAATTGCAACAGACTAGGTGTATCTCCTGGGTCCTGCCAAATGACAATTTTAATTGATGGGACCTGGAGCGTATCCAGCCTGCTGGATTGAATTGGACAAAGATGACTGGAGATAAGAGGTCCCTCCGATAGCCAGGCCCTACCCAAAGCTAAGTTTGTCTGAAGATGTTCTCTTTTTTTGGTCATTTTGGTCTTGTTTTTATTCTTCAAAAAATGTGGTTTGCTACAATTGATAGTCTATCTTATGTAGTATAGCGGCAGGCTGCAACTATTTATTGTATTGATATGCTTGATGAAGTTTTTTCCCATCAAACTTCATAACCTGAATCAGGGCCATAAATCTTAGTGTGTTTTCCATTATGCTTGTGATAGAATCTGCATTGGAGATTTTCAATATTCATATAGTAGCATGGGGCTTTTGTACAGTTTCTATAGTTTTTCCTTGGTCTGTTGACAAATGAAGATGTGCATATTTATCCAATTTGCCCAATTGTATAAACATTTAACATACTACTTGGCTCTCTGATTTGTGATAGAGATTAGTTCTTAGGAATTATGTAACAACCCAGTACATTCGTTGGCCTTAAAGTAATAAATATTGATCTATTACCATCTGCATTATTTTTCTCAATATATATTTTATGGATGTATCTTATGCGTTAAAGTAATGTTAATACATTGCATATACCTCCTGGGCAACAGTATATATAGACTGTAGCTTGCAAAGGACAGCATGAGAGTGCCTGGGGCAAAACTTTGTTTTGGTTACCTTATGGTATATGCGTCAAAATACAGAAATTGACCAGCACTGACCTTACCATTAGTATGGAATATTGTATGTGGCACAGATACAACTAAGGCTAGTAACTTAATCAACACCTCCTGTATCTTAGTAAAAAATGTTACATAAAGCTGCATTTCCTTTTCTTATCTCAGTAATTAAACATCTAGTATTTTAGCCATGACAGAATGATTTTAACTCTTACATGTGATTGTGTTTCAGCTTTTGCATTTGTTGTATTTAGTGCTGATTTGGCATATCTATTAGCTTTGTACATTTGTTCTTGTTGTGATTATTAAATTCCACTATATTAAAAAGGTAAAGACACCCTCAAGTTGAACTTAATTCCTGTTGACTACTTAGGCACATTCTTGCTGTTTTCTCAGCAACGGTATGGAAATAATTTGTCATTGCTTTCTTCTGGGATATTCTTTGACTTTGCGATGTAGCCTATAGCCATGATTTCCCTGATGATCTCCCATTTGACTACCAGCTGGCACTGACTCTGCTTAGCCCAGACAAGGTCAGCAAGGTGCTACCACCTGCTAAGACTTCATTATATTCCTGAGAAAATAACAAGGTGTTTAAAACATTAAATATTTTTTTTCATTTGTGTATTAGGATTTAATCTCAATTTCTTCCAATAACTGGATCTTATTTATCAATTGAACTAATTAACAAACAACAAATCTAATATATATTACTATATTGGGAAATCCCAGTATCAGTGCAGGGTCACAAAGTGAAAGAACAACATATAAAAGGCTTTCCTAAATGACAACAGATTTAGGGCCATGTGGCTTTTGGGGAAACAAGAGGATAATATCCCACAGGGCAGATGCAAACACAGAAAAATCTCTGAGGTCCCATAAGATAACATAATTTTAATGATTTGGCCTGGAGTATGCCTGCTGTACTAGTTATAATAGAACAGGCAGCCATAATTGGAGAGAGGCAGTCCTGCAGATAAACAGCCCCTGAGCCATGAAGAGCTTTATAGATGACAAACAGTACTTTGAATTCCTAACTGGCACCAGTGTAATTCACAGAGCAGAGGTATACCCATAACCACTCATGTCACCACATTCCAGACCAGCTGTAGCCTTCTAGTGGTCTTCAAGTGCAGCCCCATTACAGTGCATTGAAATGGTTGGCCTGTGAAGTGAGTAACTGTGAGTTGGGACAGACTTCATCCTGAATTTGTTTCTCCCCATCCTTATAAGTTTCTGTGGTGCAGCATGATAATATTAAGATCTGCTGAGTCTAAAACATGAGCCCATAAGCACTGTTCCAAGCATGACTTGTGATTACAGTTTTCTGAATAATCATACATTTAAAACATTTTGTAGAACCTTATTTAGTTCTAAAGAAGGCTAGCAGATTTCAGGGAGTAGAAAAGAGAAAATCTTATCTAAGCACTCTTGTATCACATGACCATAGTATGTGAGTTTTTGCTTGCTGATCATTTTATCTCTGTTTTTATCTTCCTGTCCAGCCTTCAATGCCATCTATTACCACTGGAAGAGCCACTGCTTTAACTATTCCCATTTTTGTTTTCATAGAAATATTCTTATCCTTCATGAACTTGTTTAATTTCCTTTTACTTCTCCAACACAGCATCCATCTTTATCCTTTTTTAAAGCCAGGAAAATGTAACTATCTACTACTTTCACTTTGCCATCAATTGTGAGTTCAGTAAACAAGTTGGTTGTGATTATCTTTGCCTTCTTAATATTTAATATAAACCTAGATTTTTTTCAACTCTGTATTTTAACTTACTTTAACTTTAATTTTTATAATATTTTTTCCAAAGTAGTATCTTCAGTTTATCTCAAAAGGTTTTGTCCTACAAGTTTAATCCCAACTGTCATTTTTTCCAATCTACCATTCCTTTCCTTCTTATTCTGAATCTGTTTATCCCATTTAAGTTCTTACAGTAGCTTTTAATTCATTGTAAAGTTTCTTCAGAAGAATAATCAGGAGTTCTGTTATATACTTAATATATTCCCCATTTATAACATTAAACCACACCCCCACCAGAACTGGAAGGGCAAACTACTGTATATAAACAGGGAGCAAACCCTACACTCACTCACACTGATGATGTTACCTAGTTGGGAATGAAATGTTTGCAAGCAAACAACCAAGCTCAGAGAGCACCAAGGACTCCACAGTGTGTGATTCCTGTATGAAAGCAGAGATAGAAAAAGATTGCTTAAGTTTGGTATGATGACTTAAGATGTTAGTATTTCAAAATCCAAATGGCATCAAAGAATTTTCTGTATCTCTTTGCTGACATCAAATGAGCATCCTGATTTTTGTATCCCAGTTATAGCACCCTAATCAACACCAATGTATTCCTGTTTTTATTTCTTTCCTCGTACCCTGCATCACTGAGAGCTGGTCTAGCTTCTCTCTTGTTCTCTGTGCATATCTGAGCAATTAAAGAAGGAAATGTGACAGGTAAAGTTAAAAATTATATCTAGGACTAAGCAAGGCCAGCATTAGTAGATCCTCAGATATTTGTTTTTATGGTTTTTGGCTGAGTTATAACTTACATGGAACAGCTTATTTTGATTAGGAACTTTTTCTTGCAATAAAAATGCTCTGTATACTATTAATGCTTACTAAAGCTGTATAAATGCTTACTTAGGAATCAAGTTATGTCAGTCCAATATAAAGTACAATTTATATATTTGAAACTCACGTAAAAATGTCTTTAGCTATAGAATCAATAACTACAATGCTTTGAGTTTTTGAGGTTTTCCAAATCATTTTTAAAAATCGTAAGATAATAAAGTCTGAATAGGAGTCAAGAGTATAAATATTACAATCTATTTTATATGCTTCTATTAATGTTATTTTTTTGAACAGGTGGAGAGAGAACTTGTGGTGTACATGAACTAATTTGCATTAGAAAAGGTAAACATAATTTTATATATATATTTTTTAAATTCTGCCTCATTGCATGTGATTCATGTAAGAACTGGCTATTATGTAAATGGATAGTTATTAAATCAGGTATTCATATTTACAAGAATTTACTTAAATTTAATCCAGTTTTCATTTTAGTCATTATTTTATTAATACTTTGTGGTGAAGGGAAAACATCTGCCACCTTGTGAGTAAGCTACAGAAATGGAGTATGAGTGTCTGCAGACTCAATACCTGTTGAGCATAAAGGCTGCTTTGAAGAAAGGGCAGGTGTGGGGGGTTGGAGGAGATGGTTGAAGCTCACAAAGAAAGCTGGATTACCCTTATCAGGCCTGTATATACAAACTCCCCCATGCTTCTGTGCTGCCTGGCTGAGATTCTGCCCATTGCTCAGACGGAGAAGAGAGCTGGTTCCTTGTGCTGGAAAGCCTTACTCAGAAGGAAAGAAGGGGCCAGAAACTACTCAAGTTGTTTATATGCTCACAGCTGGGGCTGGAAGTCTTATTGAGTCTGTTGGTGTGAGAGCAGGAGAAAAAGCCTCAAATTGCTGCTGCCAGTTCCATTTACTTCCTTGGTTAGATATTTTGAGTACTACTTTAAGTTGTTGATTTGTTTTTGTTTTCAACCCCTGTCCCTGAATGCTCAAGGGACTGGGAGGAATATAGTAGGTTCTCTTTAGTAGGTTCTCTATAGAGAGCCCAGTGTTTGCTTTCTGTTACTCACTAGTCAGCTCCCTGTCTTTCTATCTACAAGGGTCTCTGCCACACTGGTGTCAGCAGTGGCATGAAGAAGAGGCCTAATTAGTTGGTCACCCAAAAAGTGCAGGCAACTGACCCATGGAAAGAATATCAGAGAGGATCCGTTGAGGTGTTCAAGTAAGCACTGCATGTTGAGTGCAACAAAGCTACGTCCTAAAACCCAAGCTTTCTCTCAATTGGTTCAGCAATAGCAGCTAGCCAGACTGAGAAGATGGACAGAAAAGATGCAGCAGGTAAATCAAATCAGGATGATGACTTCTCTGATGAGCCAGCCCAAGCTCTAATTTTAAAGGATCCAGCTCTATCTGTAGACCAGGCTACTGGCAGAGATATAGTGGGCATAGGGAATGGCCTTGAAAGACAGGAGGAAGAAGTGCTACCAAGGCATTGTTCAGAGAAATGGTGCTTGAGTCCTTTCCAAAAAAACATTTTGAGAAAATGTCTCAGACAAGAACCTCAATTCACATCAAGATAAAGTGAGGGAGGGGGAAGCACATTCAGACTTGTAAAATTCTATTACTATAGCTGTTCCAATAAAGGTAGTTTTAGATGGAATTGGTTTCTTGGTCTGGTCTCTCTTATAGGGCTTACAAAATAGATCCAATCACAGCCATTCTGCAAGCCATGATGTGCCAGCAACAACATTGGCAGGAACAAGCATGCCATGATCAGCTGCAAATGGAAAGATTTGCCAGAGGGAGAGAGCCCACTATGAACAAAGGCATCATGAGCAGATGTCAGCTATTTTGGAGCTCTGCAGACAGGATGCCCTTGCCTTAATCCCTCCTGCCATTCTTCTTCCAAAACTTTGCATAGAAATAAAGGTGGCAAAGATGGGGGAGAATGAGGATATAGCTGCTTATTTAACGATGTTTGCAAGAGTAGCTACTGTGTGCCATTGCCTGGAAGGAGAATGGATGATGCGGTTGACTCTACCTGATTGGGAAGGTCTTGAAAACTTTTAGCAGTCCTTCACCCAAGGAGGCTGCTGACTATGAAGTGGTTTAGGCTGCAATTCAGCAACAGTTCAACTTCCATACTGAGGCTTATTGACAATGGTTTTGACGGTATAGATTCAAAGTAGAGGAATGATGTCAAGAAGACTTGATCTGGCTCAGAGAGCTTGCCAAGAAGTGGCTGTCTCCTGAAATATGGACATCCCAAGAAGTGCTTGATTGCATAGTCTTAGAGCAATTTGTTGCCATCTTGCCTGAGACAGAACAGCGCTTGTTCTAGAATACTGTTTGGACAGCTGTAACCAAGATTTACAGCTGGCAGAGGACTATTGGCTCACCACAGTAATGTTTCTGGATATGCTGAAACTAGGAAGGGGGGCCCCACTTGGGAAGATAGCTGTCCACCAACTAAAAAGCCAGAAAGGTCAGCCAAAGAGTCATACCAAGTACCATCTCTGCTGTAAGGAGAGGCACTCGGCCCAAAACTGCAAGGTGTGGTTGACCAAAGGCCCTCCTAATGGTGGTAAAGTATTAGTGGTCAAATTGATGTACCCCCGCTTTCCCAAAACATCACCAAATATTAAAATATCCTTAAAAACACTAAACCAGTAAAAAAAAATTAAACAATTGAAATAACTGTTGAAATATTACTGAAATACAGTTTTAAAATTTTGTGAAAAATTTCAACATAATGAACTGTAGTCAGTGTAGGCTAGAGAATAGAGAGTTGGTGTACTGAATGTCTAATGATCATGGTATCTCTTTCAACATAACCAAAGGATATAATGTATAGATGCACAATTTATACCCCAAGGTTGATCTGTTTCAACCTCTCCTCCAGTTTTTGTGTGGGGTCCCTAGCTCCTTCCTCAGTGCCATCAATTTTAGGTGGTTAAATAAAAATTATAGCTGATTAATTTAAAATTGGGCAAGGTAGAAGGGTTTAAGAAAAAAAGTGCTTTCTACCCTCTGCTCTTTCAACACCTACTTTCCCCCTTGCCTTCCTACATGTAGTCACTATCACGTTCCACAAAACCTATTTATGGTTTTTGATGTTGAAAAGTTATTCACCGCTTATATAACAGCAGAACCCTCTTTTCAAATGTGTGCTGTTAGGAGTTCTGTAGAGAAATAATAGTATACAAATTTGACATTAAAATGATTTATTTATTCAACTATTTTACAGAAATGGCATTTTTTAACTCCTTTTCTTCTAATCTTACTCTCTATCAATCCATTTATGGAGACACTCAATTTAAGAAACACAAGCCTCATTAAGCTTTGTTTAATGGAATTAATCATATAATTGTATGGATCCAGATCATATGGTGTACAGTATGTGCAAACCCAGTTATGCCTGAAGTTATTCTTCCCCTTTCAAATATAAATGAAAATAAGTAGAAAATATATTCAAATATGTGAATAGACCCTGGGCTTTTCAGTACAATGGATTCTATGAGTAATGGGATTATTTTAATATAACAATTATATCACACATTGGGTAGATATAACATTTAAATAAATAGATAAATAAAATATGTATTAGGTGGTATCATATATGAAGTTACCTTAGAATTTTGCAAAGAAGAAAATAAGGAATGAATTCAATTCTGTTCCTGGCTGTTGATTAACGTACACTGTGATCTCTTTCATACTGATAGCCATTCAGATTTTATGCAAGAGCATATAGTGACTATCTTTGCCATCTTTGTTGTTGTTATTATAATTCCAATTTGTTAGTATTTTATCATTTAGTGTAATAATGTTTAGACTGTATTATTTACTATTGCTGTTTATTATTTGTACTATGAATGTTTTAGTGATGAGTTGTAAACTGCCATGAATCTTGGTACATTAATGGTATAGAAATATAGTCAATCAATCCATAGTTATTCACCCCTTGTCCATAGTCATATTTTACACTTAGTATAAAGTTTCAATTTTAACCTAGAAAAAAACACAAGGTCACTAAGCCTATTTTACAATACTAGAAGCATTGTATGTTTTGTTGGTCCTTTACCATCATTAATATTAGAGGGTAGATTTGATTTGTCAAGGACATAATGTTGGAACTACTCTAGCCAGTCAAGTTGTTGTTTAAAAAAATACTATATGAATATACAAATTTTTAAAATAGTTATGTAAATTTCTAGAGCATTGATAAAAAGATTAAGAATACATATTTTAAGCAGGATCAAGAGTACCAAAGTTATCACCAATAAAACCAGATGTTTGTTCCTTCCATTCTGTTACTGAATGTTTTGACAGTAGTTCAAATAGCCCTGTAGTAGCCCTGTGATTAATTCAGATTATATAAAAGAATAAAAATAGATATGTACTTTGCCATGATTATCTGAATTTCCATTGGTATCATGAGCCTCGGCTAAAGAATGTTGAAAAATGTGGCTTTGTCTACTAATTTCTACATCAGATATACACACAGCCACTCATAAAGGAATAGAAGTGAATGAATGCTAATTATGTATGAATAATTAAAATATTGTACCTGCAATGTTTGTCCAGTAAAAATAGGAAAGTGTTGTAACATCAGTATTCTCATTAAATCAAAAATATTACTCAACTTCTTGCATCATGGTTATAAATTACACATGATAGCATACATACTAGCTATATTAATTTACAGTAATCTGTTTTCTACTGATTTCTCGCACTGATTCATTTGGTTAAAAAACCTCATTTTTTGCTCTGTGTTATCAATCATACAAAATATGTCTCTTCTGCTTCATGGTATGATCACATGGTTTGATCACAGCTCTGTGACACTGTAGTCCTCTGGCATGGGCATCTACATGGAAGTTCATAACAACTGCTGGATCAGACTAAAGGTCTGTATAGTCCAGAGTTATATGTTTGTGGAGTCCTTGGTGCTCTCTGAGCTTGGTTGTTTGCTTTTAGCCATTTCATTACCCAACTAGGTAACATCATCTGTGCTAGTGAGTGTGGGGTTTGCTCCCTGTTTATATACAGTAACTTGCCCTGCTAGAGTTGGTAGGGGTGTGGTTTTCTCCTTGGTAGTTCCTTGATTAGAGTATTGTTTTCTGCTTGATTGTTTGTCTGCTGTTAATCCCTGCTTTTCTGGGTGTTGGCTGCTGGAGGGGATGTGTTCTGGGTTTATTTTGTTTCCTTCTTAGCTTTTTGTTGTCTCTTTTGAATGGTGTGTAAATATGGTTTGTTTCTATGTGTTTATTGATGGCTGATTTGTCTGAATTCCAAGCTTCCAGGAATTCGGTAGCATTTTTGGATTTGGCTTGGTCTAGGATGCTCACAGTTTCCCGGCTGAAAATGGCTAAGTCTGTCTATGTGTTGTGAGATTTTCATCGTGTCTTCTGACTGCTAATTGGTGTTTGTGGATGTGCTCTGCTAGTCTTCTGCCTGTCTGTCCTACATAGTGGCTGTTACAGTCCTTACACTGTATGTTGTAGATGACTCCTGTTTTTTCTTCTTGGGCTACTGGGTCTTTTGGTTTGCTTAAGATGTTTTGGAGGGCTTTAGTTGGTTTGTGTGCTACGGTGATGCCGTGTGGTTGTAACAGTCTATTGGTAGTTTCTGAGATGTTTCTGATGTATGGCAATGTTATCCTTTTCATAGCTTGTGTTGGTTGTGCTGTAGTGGATTGAGTGGTCAGGCACTTTTTTTTTAAAGTTGAGTGGGTATCCATTTTGTTGGAAGTTGTTGTATAGGTGGTCTGTTTCCTTCTTCTGGTGTTCTGGGTTGCTGCAGTGCATTTGTGCTTGCCTGAATAATGTCCTTACACAGCTCCTCTTGTGGGTGGTTGGGTTGTTACTTTGGTAATGGAGCCCTTGGTTAGTGCGGGTTGTTTTTCAATAGACTTGCGTTTCTAATTTGCTTTTGTTTCCTCTGCTGATGAGGATATCCAGGAAGGGTAGCGTGTTGTTGTTTTCTTCTTCCCTTGTAAATTTTATTCCTTTGAAGATGTTGATTGTTTCATGTGTCTTCTCTAGTTGTTCCTTTTTTATTATGATGAAGGTGTTGCCTACATACCAGATCCATACTTTTGGATGTATGTGTGGGAGTGCTATAGTTTCTAGATGCTTCATTACAGTCTCTGCTATGAGTCTTGAGAGTGGTGATCCCATGAGTGTTCCTCTGATTTGTTGATATATTTGTCCAACAAACTGAAAGTAAGCAGTGAAGTGTATTTGGCTAGGTCGGGTGTGTTGTGTAGTACTGCTGCCATGGATTCTTTTGCTAGTTCTGGATCTATGGATATGAAGAGTGCTGTGACATTGAACAAAACCATAATTTCATCTTCTATTTTAGGTCTTTGATTTTCTGGAGGCACTGTAATGGGGAGTTGAATAGAATATTCGCTCCCCTCTTTGAGATGTCCAAGCATTTTTGTAAGTTCTTTGGCTATGAAGAAGAAGACATTATGGTTTTATTCAAATCAAGCAGGAAACAATACCCTAATCAAGGAACTACCAAGGAGATAACCACATCCCCACCAACTCTGGCAGGGCAAGCTACTGTATATAAACAGGGAGCAAACCCCACACTCACTAGCACTGATGATGTTACCTAGTTGGGTAATGACATCTGCAAGCAAACAAACAAGCTCAGAGAGCACCAAGGACTCCACAGATCAACCCTGAGCTGCATATATTCTCATCTATTGGAGTTACATGTTTATCCTGAAAAAGAGTTGATTTTGAGTCAGTATGATAGTGATCTTCAAAAGTTTGAAGGACTGTCATCTCAATAATAAATGGAGCACATTTGTTTCTGTTGCTCCAGAGGATTAGCCAAACCAGTAGGATCATATTACAAAAACAAAAAATAAACACTGATTTAAAGTAAACCTTAAAAAGAACTTACTGATGCCACAGGGTGGTCAAAGATTTCCTGCATCAGTAGGCTGTGGAGTAGATGATCTCTGAGACAACCATCCATTTTTATGATTCTACTGTTCATTGATAAAATAGAAATAAACTTCTGTTACAGACTTTTTCTGCATCATACATATCTTTGCAATCTGTTGTATACACCTCATTTGCTTTTTTCTAAACTCTAAATCTGGCTATTTTTCATTATCCTTTCAAACAGTGGAATGTCCTCTTGGGATAAGGTGAATAAACCAATAGAATTAAAACATTAGTGGTTGTTTTTATTACGTACCCATTTCTTAATTTTGTACTGGAGTGATGACTTCTTGTTCAGTTTTTTGCCATTTAGTGTACATATGAAGTTTGGATATATTGCCCTATTGTATTTCACTTTTCAGATTGTGTAAATGTATCATATAGAATCTGATTTCCTTTGGGTTATGATACTTTTGGAAAAGCCCCATTATTAATAATTTTTTACATTTGTGCATCAGGAGAATAGCAGGGAAGGAATAGTATTGGGAAAATTATGTATTATCAAGGTTTTTCAGTCACTTGTACACATGAAAATGCCAGAAGTTTTGCAGAGTAATTGTTGGTTCAAGCAACAATAAGAGAGTATTAGAGAAAACAAAGGATACTGGTAGACTTCCAGTAATCTAATGTAAACTGCTTATGCTACCATGAGTAAAGTTAAATTGAGAAATTATGGTCTAACAGGAATAAGAGTTGATGAATCCCAATAAAATATTGTCTTGATCCCATTCTTATTGTGAAATTCATGGGCTGCTTAGGGTATTTGGAAAAGTGGTTTGAACCAGAAGGAATGAACCAGAAAATACCCCTTTTGGTACATAGAAAGGAAAATCTAGTTAATGTATATTATAAAAACAATCACACAAATGGAGAAAATGATAAGAACATTTGATATTCATGAAAAAAAATCATTTGTACTTCAGAGGTACAAGAGCTGGGGAAAATGAACACATGCTTACCTGAAAATATGTTTCATATACAAATCATATCAGTAGTCTAGTGCGATCTACTGAGGAAAAGCTCCAATGAACAGTGAGATTTTTAAGTAAACATTAAGTCCTTTAGCTTGCACTCCTATATATGCTTATCTGGGAATAACCTATATGGAACTCCAGAATTTTCATTTGAGTAGACATTAATAGGATCAAACTGTTAGCTGCTTGTTTATAACTCCTTTAAGAAAATATGAACTCTTGATTATTTTAATTGAGCTCTTATTACCAGTTGCTATTCCACTATTATATGCTAATATATGCACATGTTTATTATGTTTTTGTATTAGTGCTACTTGCTCAATAGAATAAAGGTTCATAATACACAAAGGGATTGTTTGTGTACATACTTGTTAAAATGTATGGACTTGAAGCAAAGAAATAAATTAGTTTCTTTTTCCTCCCCCTTTTCATCTACTTTGTAGAATTTCTGCTGATTGTAAATAGAACACATGAGAGTGTGAAAGATGGTAGAGAACATGACAAGCGCCTTTGATATAGGTAACATCTTAAAAGAAAAAAACGCAGCAAAGTCATTAAATTGTGCTATGGAGTTTATGCGCTATATGATATACATATATAAAATATTTCTTAGTTAAAACTGTGGCTGAATATTTCTTTTGAAATTAGTTATGTATTAAAGTGAGATACTGCATCTGTACCTGATTATTATAAAGTAGATAGTTTTATAAATATGGATAGATTCCAATATTGCTTGGGTAGATTTCTGCTTGTAGAACAGAACTTCCTTTTTTTCTCATCCCTTGCCTATTCAAATCTATTCAGAAGGTTTGAGAGGGCAAGAATACTTCTGTTTCATGAAAAATGCTATTCTACTAGTGCACAGACACAATTGAAAAAAAATTAAATAATGCTTCAGAATATTTCAAAGTAAAATGTTAAAAAATATTGAACATTCCAGAGTTTAACAAATCTACTATCAAAGATTTCAGCACTGGAAAAAAAAAACTACAGCTGGGAGATCAATCATTTACTATGCTGAAGTTCAGTTCTTAAACTGTATAGCTATTTTATGAAATTTATAATTTGTCCTGCAGACACTTTTGGCATGATGCATCTACATCTATTTTGAGTTTTGTTTTTTAAACACTCATCTTTATCAGTTGCCTGAGAGTTAAGGCAAAAGAGTTTTGGCCATAGAGTTAAGATAATTTTAGTTTGGATTTTAGCACCATGACAAAAAATAACTACTTTGGATTTACTGATGTATATGAAGTTTGATGCTTTTGTATCATGAAATCCAGTCACATGTTTTAGATATCTGTTATAGGGGCTTTATAAAATCAGTGGAAAACATGGTTGTTTTTCACATCACCTATAACACTGTGGCTCAAATTACATTATTGTTGCAATAATTACAATTTTCAGTCATCCCATATGGTTCTTAGGAACAGATATTCCTGCTGCAGTGTATGACTCAGCTATGTAGAACCTCTCCCACCCTTCATTGTTTTGTAATATATAAACTAGCTTTGCATTGTGAGTAGAGTTATATATTATCTAAAATGTTTAAAAATATTTTTAAAAATATTTTAATATGTTTTAATGCAGATATAACCACTCCTTAGAGTTCTCTGATTAAGTGGCAGTAACTATCTGTTTCTTCCAAAATTTCATTGCATTACATAATTTTATTGTTTTTATTTTGAACACTTTGATAAATATTGGAGTTCATGCTGGATATAATTCACAGTTACTTGCTGCTAATAATCTACAATATTGCGTGTGTTTTACTTGGGGCTGTCTTTGAAGACTGTTGGGAAACTGTAGCTGGTCCAAACTACAGCAATTACTGATAAGCCTGTTCACTTTCAGTAGAATTTCGCCCGTCCTGTGAGTGTTGTTTTGGTTACCAGTAGGTTTCCAGGTATAATTCAAAGTGCTGGCTATTACCTATAAAGCTGTTTGTGACTCAGATCTTCAGTTCTTAAGAAACTGAGTGCCTTCTTGTAGTAGAATCTTCCTATCTTGTGCATGCTATATGGGAAAGATTATAATTGGTTTGGAGGATGGCAGAGCAGAGATGGGCTTTCTCTATTACTATACTATGGAACTCTCCCTGTGCCCCCCCCCCCCCAGCCCTCTTAACAACATTCAGGAAGCAGGTAAAAACCATCTTATTTTGTTGAGCTTTTGAAGATAAGTTGAAGAAATCTTCCCCTTGGGGGCTAAATTTATCTTTTTTAGTATTAGGCAGTGACCATGTGGTCCTATATTTTATGGTGATTTTATTGTTAGGAGATGTTATTAATGTGTTATTGTTGTGAGGTGTCTAGACTGTGTTGAACTGGCCAGCATAAAGAATTGTAAAATAAAGTAAACAAACAACAATTATTTCTTAGTTCTACATACTTTTAAATAAGATTTGGACATTGTCATTGAGTCATTCTATAGTTACAGTTATATGTACCGTTCATACATTTCTACAGCTATGTTCATTACATAAATTTAAGTTTATATCCCTATATATTAGTTTGTTGATTCCTAATGAGAAATTTCCCTTTTTAATATACATACATACACATTTATTTGCAACCATTGGTTTTAGCAAAATTCATATAAAATTACAACAATCCAAACCAGTTCAATACATCCCCTCTGATATTAACAGCACTATTTGTCAACATCTGCGTTCGTATCTTCCTTGCAGTCACTGCAAAGAATGCAACTTGATTCCTAATGAGAAATTTCTCTTTTTAACATAAATGTTTATTTTATAACAGTAAGGAATTAGAAACCTAAATATTAGAATAATAAGTCATAAGAGACTTGTTGCATGGATTAGTGCAAGGTTTCTCCACCAGGGTTCTGTGGAACCCTAGGGTTCCACAAGAGGTCACTAGGGGTTCCCTGGGAGATCATGATTTATTTAAAAAATTATTTCAAATTCGGGCAACTTCACATTAAATAGGTAAGTTTCGTTCTTTATTTTTAGTTTAAGAACACTGTTAATGCATATATACAGGCCTACTTAAAATGAATATAATAATTTTGCAACTTGTGGCCTATATTTGAACCTGAATGTGCAGGGGTTCCCTGAGGCCTGAAAAATATTTCAAGAGTTCCTCCAAGGTCAAAGGGTTGAGAAAGGCTGGATTAGTGTTTAGTGTGGATGATAGTAGGTAACATTCCATTTTATAAATCTACAGCTGTATTTGTGTTTACAGTGCAGGATTGTATGGTCATAATCTATCCAAAATTAAACACTGTAAAATAAAAAGCTGGTCAGAGTAAATCACATTGAGTTAAGTGGAACTTACTTCCAGGTAAATTTATATATGACTGCAAGCATAAAGACTTGTTGATTTAAGTGGGATCTAAGCAAATAGCTGAATGGTAGATTTCAAAAAATTCCCATCTCTCAAAGATTTTGTCCCTATAATGATCCTGATCCTGAAATAGTGGATCATATTTTATTGTATTGTGAATTTCATATGAGTCTTCGGCAGGAAGCTATCTGGACTATTTTAAAATCTAAACCAGGAAAGGATACCTCTGCGTACGTAAAAATTCTACTTGCAGATGAAAATCCTGCGATTACAGTGGCAACAGCCAGATTTTTAACAAGGTTTTTATTAACAAATCAATGAGTTGGGCTTTTATGTGTATCATGTAATATTTATTAAATATTTTATCTGTTAAATTGTTTTATTTAATGTCAAGTTTAGATTATATTTGTAACTTGTTTTTGGGCCTATTGGCTGTAAAAATAAAGAGTGATTGCTAACTCTTTCCCCTGCCGAAAGCAATATGAATTATTATAGCTTGATCTGGCCCAGTATTTGTGTTGTTAAGATGAAAGTCCCTCTAATTTTGGGGAACTCAAAGCCTTTTAAACTGTAGGCTGGAGCCCTTTGAATCACTAGTTGATCTATAATGCCATCTAATGGCTGATTTTTGAAATGTATAAAAAAGACTTAAACCATGGAAAATCATGCCCTTTCAACAATACAAATGCCCTTTACATTTTAAAATAAGGCATATTAAAAACCTCTTTGATTATTTTCATATTGCTGGAGCATAAATAAATATAGCAGTAGTATATGCTGTTGTATATTGCTTGATTTTTACTTGACTTAATTAGTTATATATTGTTAGGTTTCCTAAGATCTAGTTTATCTATTGCTTATATTCCAAAGTGGTTACCTACTTGGTATTTACTATTCCCTTAGAATTAGAACTGCTTTGGTTTTAATATATCTAATTAGTATTTTTGTATATTCTAATTTGATACTCTTTAATTTCTATTTCACTTGGTTTTTATGTTGTTATTATTGTCTACATGTATATTTGCCAGAGTTGAGGGATTATGGAATCCACAGGGACAAAAAAAGAATATCTTACTTGATATTCTGAAATCTCTGCACTGGTTCATTGATATTTAGTACCCCAGCACACACCATGACCTGTGCGAGATGGAATTTTGGGATAATGCAATTTCATTAATATAGTGAGAACCATGTCGGCTATGGATAGGTGTGCTGCCAATTTGTTAATTCAGTCACAGGTGGTGGAAGGAGAGAGTAAGAAAAGTTTTTACATTATGTCCAGAGAAACAATGACATTTTGCTTCCTTATCAGCCTTCATGACAGGCTGGACCTTGGCCCATTATAGAAGGTTTCATTCCAGGGCTGCCTGTTGTGACCTATCATCTCATATCTCAATCCTAGCCTAATACTTCATTTGAAGCTTATCATATGAGAGCCAGATCTATCAAGGTTAGAGGTGACAGCCCAAGACCAGACTAATCAGTTACATGTCAAGACACAGGTAGCCACCACTTCTCCCATCCAGAAGTGTGATTTCCTCCGCCTTTGACTGCCTAGGCGAGAGAAAGACGCACAAAAATTGAGCTTTGCTACTGCTATAAATAGAACTTGCATTTTATACTTGGCAATTGCTAGATTTCTTCTTTAATGATTTCCCTAGTTATTTTTATCTGCCCTGAAAAATACTATAACTTTTCAAATTGAATTGGCCTTTAAAGCATGAGTATATTAATTGACGATGATGGGTTTCAGATAAAGCCTGTATTACTTTCATTTGTACACAAGGCAGATAACATTTCACTTAGAATGTTAATAATTAAACTATCAATGACATGCAGTGAGATAAATATACAGGGCCATATGCCATTGGAAATTGCGAGTCAACACTTTATGTAAGTTAAGAAAACATTTCAGATATAATTCTAGCTGTTTTAGCTTAATGATATTCTTAGGACTACATTCCTGTATAGTTGAAATTTTAAGTGTGAAAGAAATACTAATTTTGTATAATTAAAAAAAACTTGTAAAAGAGCATCTATCTTTATTTGCAAAAGAAAATTTTGACATAGTAAAATTTGGTAAATTCTTGATCATTCATTGTTTATCTGTATGTATTAACCATGTTGAATCAAACTGCAGGTGTGGTAAAAATGTTTAAAGGATTGATAATCATTAGAAAATGTATCCTACATTTAATTTACTTTTTAAAAGTTTAATAGCTTTCAGGAAGCAATATTGAATCATTACTTAGGATGTCAGTGTAGATACAGTTAATGTCATCTTTATAATTGTTATCAATTCTTTGCATTTAAATTGATGAGGAGTTACCATTCCTTTCTGTAATGAACTAATGCTGTTTCTATTTCATTTATGCCAACATAAATACTTAATGCTGTATTGAGATGTTATATAGCATAATAAACTGTACTGTATCTCATCCCTTATTTGGAAATAGAAATGCTGCTTGATGCCATTTTTCTTAATTGAGTTATAGGTTTATTAAAGCTATCAATGTAAAGTCATATCTTCTATATTCAGGTTGTTTATACTCCTTAAAGATGGATCCATGTGTGTAAATTGATACAAAACAGATAATTTCCAGAGGCATACATTTGTCATTAGACAGGTCTAGCTGAAGCTAAAATTGCATATTTTAGTAGTATCCTCTTGCCTTTGTTCCCTTAACCTCACCAAATAGCATTAGGTAAAGGGCTTATACAAAGGACTATACAGGTAAATATATTTGATTACAGGTTTATAATTAATATTTTGATTGCATTAAATATGATTTCTATAATAATATCAATGATGCTTTGATTCCTAGTTGTGATGAGCAGGACTCCTGTATATATTGATAGGAGCAGTATGCAATAGTGAATATTTTGAAAGACTGTTTAATTGTTAGCTGTTCCAGAATATCAATACAATTTTTTGCTGTTTCCCTGCTATTTTCAAATTAGGATTACCCTAGATGTCAGTTTCTGATGGGAAAAGGATCTGATTTAAACGTCCTTCCTAACCTCATTCAAATAAGTGTTATAACTTTTCAGTAGTGGAAAAACAATTGAGTTCTGGTTAAACTGGAGCCAAGCTTCTAGCATTATGTCAAAGGGATCAAATAGTAGTTGTGCCGTTAATGGTCTTTAAGAAAATTCACTTAACTTCCACTTAAATGGAACTTAATAATGAACATTCTATTGTTCATTTTTTCAGGTTTTAAAATATATGTTAGAAATTGTGTAATGTACTCAGATCACTTCAGTTATTGTTGGGCAAAATAGAATAATATTATGAAATAATAGTAACTGAAAAGACCTGCCCTTTATAATCAGTCATTGTATGTATAATAGAAAAAGAGTATGAAGCAAAGTCCCTACCTAAATATGAAGAATGATTCATACGAGAAAAGACAATCCTTAAGGTATCTAGGTCTGTAGGGCGGAGATACATAACTTGAGGATCTAGCACTACCTGCAGCCACAAAAACTTTATGGCTCCCAGAGATCTCTAAGGGTTTTATCAAATTATAGCTTGGAATGTGACAGAAGAGGGTTTTTTTGTTTGGAGAGTAGTAATGTTAATTATATTAAGTGTAGCTAAATAAATGAATCAAAATTCAGTTTTGTTCTCCAAATGCCCAGAAAAAGTTGCACACCCCTGATTTAGTACTACAGTTAGCTCTTAACTACTGCTACCATCTGAATATACAAAGAGCAATAGCAGGTCGTGGAGTAAACCTTGGATTTATGATAACATAGAACCATTAAATTTTTTAAAATCATGTTGAATTGTTTTAAAAAAAAATTATTACCACAGTCCAGGAACCCTGTGGCTTCAGAAGTCTTTTCTCTCAGATTGGGAGAGGTTATAGGTAGTCCTCATTTAACAATCACTCATTCAGTGACCTTTTGTAGTTACAACATTGCTGAACAAGGAGACTTACGACTGGTCCTCGTAGTTGCAGCTGTCACAGCATCTCTGCAGTCACATGGTCATGATTTGGGCGCTTGGCAACCAGCTCGCAGTCACGTAATCGTCATTTGCAACCTTCGCTGCCAGCTTCCAACAAGCAAAATCAATGGGGAAATTGGCAGGAGGTTGCAAATGGCAATCATGTGACATCACACCTAATGACTGCGCAGGATATGCCTAACGATGGCAACTGGAACTGCTGCAACTGTCATATTAAGTTGGTGCGGTCACATGACATCAAACTTTATGACTGAGCCACTTAGCGACAGAGTTGCCGGTCCTAATTACCACTGTTAAGCAAGGACTACCTATATAGGAACTAAATGTTGCCTTTTTTCAGCCTTTCAGCCTGGCCTTGCTTTGAGCATAAGTTAACCCACATTTTCCACCTTCCTGAACAGCTCCACATACAGCTTCATATATAGCTGGCTGGTTAGCTCTTATGGTCCTAAAGTTGCTACTTGCTGTTTTCTCTGGTCCTGTAGTCCAGGGGATGACGTTGGGATCTGCAGAAACCAGCCAGTAACACAGGCAATTGGTTCAGAGGCCTCTGATTATGGTGCAAAAAGTCTGGCTCCAACTACTCTTTGGGATCATTGGCAGGGATAACCTGCCTTCAGTGATAGGTTGATAGAATTTATATGCAGAAATCATTGATGGCATTCTCAAATAAGAGTCAATAGTTTGTCACTGATTAGTAGTCAAGTCAGATTTAAGTTTTTAAATCAGACTGTAGGTCTTATTATGTACTTGCATATAATTTGGGGTGAGGTGTGATAATTTGATTATTATAAAATGTGTTGGCCTTCAGTCTGATTATGGTTTTGTTTCTTCTAGTATCTCCTGAGGCAGTTGGATTTCTATCAGCAGTTGGGGTACTTATCATCCTGCTGTTGATTCTATTTCTATATATTAACAAGAAGATGTGTTTTGAAAATATTGGAGGCCTCCCAGACCTCAATTCCCAATACAGTGCCAGAAAAAATTCGCAGGACAAACTGCGTAAGTATAAAATTCTATGATAAATGATTTTGAAAGACACAGGAAAGGTCTAGTGCAGTAATGTATCATGGAATGATAGTCTGGCTGAAATAAAAACATATCTGGTAAACTCCCAAATATTTTTATTAATGTATCTTTAGTGCTTGGTTAGAATTATTTATTTAAGGTAATTATTTCATTTTAGTTAGTTTAAGAGTTGAGCTTTTAAAATACTGGGGAAAAACACATGGGTTTACTTCTCCCAAATACAGTTAATTAAATTATACCATCATGCTAATATATAGCAGAACAAATGTACTTTCCCAGGTATAAGGGAAAATGTTCTTATAGATTCCTCAATATGAGGAAAAGCTAGAGGTGGACCAGACTGTCCAACTGAAGCTCAGATTAGCTATTGGGTTATTTCCCTTCTGATACACTGGTGTTTCTGACTAATGAGTGTACCAGTAGAAAAATTGCCATCACAGCCCTGGCCTGGATGATGCTGCAGTGTCCCACAACACCATCTCTAATTGATGAGAAGGGTCGGTGGGTTTTGCCTTTTATTTATATTGAGTCCAAGCAGAAATTATTGAAGTTAGTCCCAAATGGACAGTAACCTTACTCAAATTAGGAGTCGCTGTATGATCACAACACATCAGCTTCTTTAAATCCATTAATTTAAGTAGGCTTTTATGCTTATATTTGTTTAGATCATATTCATGCTTCTAGAATGTTTGTAGTCTGGAATGAAGTTCATGTTAGGGCATGCTTTATAAGTTATTTATAGCAGAAAAATGCAGGGGATGCATGCTATTGATTAGATTATTGTTTTGTACTAGCCCAAAGGATGTACATTTTAGAATATTATTTAAATATTTAAACTTTTCCTTTGCAGGTGTAAAGTAAAATCCAACACCTGCTATTCAATATTTTAAATATTTGGTTATAAGTAGTTCATGTTTTACTATAATATTGTAAGAATCCTAGAAAATAATTGATTCTGGCTTCATAAAGAAAATATTTGTTCCTGTTTATTACTTTTAAGATAATAAACTCAGAAGACTAATTTTAATTGCCCTTTGGTTAAAGGTACATATTGTAATTTTTTTTGTAAAATATTACTTTATTAATATACAACTGAAATATGGCATTTTTCAAAAATTTTCAACAAAATCTGAGTCTTCCTTCTGTGTCTTCTCTGGTTGACACATTAAGTAATGTTGTAGATGATCTTACTAGTGCTGTTGGTGATGTCAGCTACACAGTAGCTGACTCTGTTACCGAGCAGGTAACAAGCATGTTCAGCAGTTTTCGGACAGAAAGCACAACTACAGTGCAAGAAGATAAATCTCTAGCAGATAAAGATAAAAAAATAACGTCATTAAATAATACTAAAGAAAACTTTGTGAGAGAAGAATGTGTATCAGAAGAAAAACACAGACAAAGTGCTTCTTCAAAAAAATGTACAGATGACAGTAGGGAGTTTTGTCCTAAGAAAGGCAAAGTAGATTCTCAGCAAAATGTTCCTGAACCAAAAGAATTTCTTAATGAGACAGAAGTTTGTGAGTCACATGTAAAACATGCACAATGCAAAAATAACTACTTAGAAAAACATATATCAAAAGATATTAGACAGAATTGCAGTACTCGTAAGCCAGAGGAATGTCTTAATCAAGAACCTGATAGGCAATCACATACAGTATCAAACCAATCTGATGAAAAGTTGTGTAAAAGAATAAAACAAAAATCACCGGAAGTTGACTTCAAAAAGACTAAAGAAGTGCACAGTATTTCATTCAGGAGTCTGGAAGCAACTGAGGAACAAACACCAGAACTGCCAGAATCAAGATCTAAAAAACTAAACCATTTTCATGAAATAAAAGGAAAGAAATACAAGACACTTGTGACAAAGCAGGAAGAAAATGCAGCATCTGATCTTTCAAAGAAAACTGAAAAGGAAAAGACTAAGGACTCAGAATATTTTTCAAAAGAAGTGAGTAGTAAGAAGACACCAGAAAAAGGTGAGGTGTCGTATCATAACCATATTTTATCCATTCAACCTTTCCTGGATCTTTTACTACATGCTTCTTTTCTCAGCTGTTTTATGGAGTTCATTTATCTATACAACAATGCTTTTTATGATATGTGTATTTTCCTTGAGGTTCTTTTATGAATGAAAGTATAACTCATACAATGATTCCTTCTCTTCTCCTTTCAACACTTCCCAATTTTGTCCCTGTGGCTCAGAAGGGCTCTCTAATAAGGCTGTGTAATACTTGGATTTGAAGGCAAAAAGGTGCTTCTGGGTATGCAGCAGCACAAATTTATCACCTGTCTGTTGCCACTCCTCAAAATAGGCAGTGTTTTAGTAGAAAAAGATGCTGCACAGCCTCCAAAAGAAGATGCATTTAATTTAAGGAACAGTAGACAGGTACTATGTTCAGGCTTTCAGGTACTCCAAAACATCATTTTGCGTTCAAATCCGAAGTGATATACAGTATATCTCAACTTTCAAATCCTTTTGAGAAGTTTTTAGGCAACTACAGGGCGTCAGAGAGACAGTGAAAAAATGATTGCCTTCTTTTCTTGCTAACATTGACTACAATTTCTGAATATTGGTTTGCATAATTTATTGAAATACCTGTAAGGTTATTGAAACATTTTTCTGTATTGAACATTATTATTTATCTTAAATACCAGTTAACAAACTTTTTCCCCATTTTTCTTTCTATTCTTCCTTGATTTTTGTATGGATTGTATTGAATAAAAAAAATTTCCATGGTTCTTTAACTCTAAATATATATGTTTGCTTAATATATACACAGATCAGGGTAGGGACTACAGGAGTATATCTATTTTAAGAACAATATTGGGAAACCTAACATGTTTTGAGCTATTATATTACAGGTAGTTCTCGAGTTATTACGGCAATTGGACCAGAATTTCCATTGCTAAGTGATATGGTCATAAAATGCGACGTCATGTGACCACATTGCTTAGCAACAGCAATCCTGGCACTCCTCGTTGCCATCATTAACCGAATCCCACGGGTCGTTAGTTGAAGACCCATCCTAATCCAAGCCATTCCTACTTTGGTCCCTCCCAGCCACAAGCCTCAGTTCTTCCAAGGTAAGTGAGTGACTCCCCTTTAACTCCCTCCAACTACCTATTTCCCCCATCTCTGCCCTTTTGGTCACCCTGTACCCTGCCTTGCACAGCCCCAGAACCGTGCAGCTCTGGAGCTCCTTGCCGCACTGCAGCTCTGGGGCTTCTTGGCATTCCGTGGTTCTGGGACTGTAAAGCTGCAGCTGCCCCAGCTGACCCCAGCCCCGCAGCACGAAGCCGCGGCTGCCCCAGGAAGCCATAGCCACTGCAGCTGCACCAGGAAGGTGCAGCTGCTCCAGCCCAGCCCCACAATGTGAAGCCCCAGCCTGCCTGTACTTATGACCACAGGGGTACTTCAGCTCCCCACACCCACCTATCTCCCCTTCATCTCTGCCTTTTGGCTGCCCTGCATTCCAAGGCCCCTGCTGCCCTGCGCTTCACCACTCCAGCTGAACTTTGCTATCTTCTTGTTTCCGCTGCTGACAAGGTATACTCAGCCTGGCCCTTTGTGAGGCAGCTGCTGGCCATACAAGGCCTTCTTCCCAAGGTCTCGTGAGGAAACTGCTATGCACAAATTCGGGAAGAAGTCCTCATGTGGCCAGCAGCTGCCTCACGAAGGGCCAGGCTGGGCGTGCTTGGTCAGCAACAGGAGCAAGAAGACAGCGAAGGTCAGCTGGAGTGTCAGAGCGCAGAGTGCAAGGGGCCAAAAGGGTAGAGATGGGGGGAGATAGACAGGTGTGGGAAGCTGAAGCGCCCCTGTGGTCATGAGTGCAAGTGGACTGCCAAGTACCTGAATTTTGATCATATGTCCACAGGGACGCTGCAAAGGCCATAACTTCAGGGACAGGGTGCAAGTACCATTTGTTCAGCACTACTGGTCGCTGAACAAATGGTCATAACTTGAGGACTACCTGTATGTATCTATCAGAAATAATAATAAAAGAGAATCATCAACATAGAAAACATGAAGTCATAATGTGATAGCTCTTCTGCTTGTCAAGCAAAAAAACTCACTTTAGACATATAACTCCCGATGACTTCATGGAATCATCCATTAGTTTGCATAGCAACAATATAGAACTAGTTTCCTGTTGTTTTCTTCTAGGATATTTTGTTTTGACTTCCCAATCTAGTTTGCAGGCCTGGAATTTCCTTGTGGTCTCCTTTTCAAACATTAATAATATCTAATCCTACTGAGTTTTTTTGCTCAACAAAAAACTGTAAACACATTTTCTTAATAAAGGTATGTATCAAACATAGAATTGTGTGAACAACTGAATAAGCATTTATTCCAGTGTTGTTTATAAATCTGATACCCAGATTTCTAGAAAGAAAAGAAAGAAGGAGAAAGAAGGAGATGGGGACAAAATGAAACAAAAGGAGGAATTAAATGATTCCTAAAAGCTATAACAAAACTCTGACTTCAGGAAAATGCCCTTGATCATTGCTTGAGAATCTGATCATTTCTTCACTAAAAGTTTTGTACTGTCTGAAGCATGAATAGAAATGAAAAATAAATACATTTATGATTGGTTATTTTGTAGTTTAAGCTACTCAGTGTTTAGCCAAATATAATTTTAGGATGGTACTATCTATTAATTTTTTTTCTTTTCCCCCCCCAAAAATAGATAACTTATATGTAAATAAAGACCAGCATGGTTCATCATCGGAGAGTGAAGATGAGGCACTGGGTAAATACCATGAAGCCTTGTCAAGAACACAGAGTTCATGGCCACCAACAGGCGACAGTAGACAACAGAAAAATTATATTTGGGAGACCAGGCAAAAATATAGCCCTTTGTCTGCAGAGTATGATGGGTATAGTAGTGAAGCCTCTGTAGATGAAGGTATGACAATGATTTACTATGATTCTTACTTCTCATATTTATTACAAAGTATTTTAAAGAAGTTGCATTTGTAAGACAAAAACTATAGGTGACAGTACAACCTAAAAATGAGTGTAGTTTTGAAATAGTTCAGGATTTGTTCGTAAAAAAACTGGATGTTTAAAATGTATTGGTTTTTTCTGAGTGCTTAGTGTATGTAATGTCCAGTTTAAAGCAAGCAATTAAATGTGAAACCTTGGTTTAACGGACCAGTTGAAGGAAGAGTATCTGTTGTTCTGAGTATTCATTAAGTCGGAGTGTACATCATCATGGCAATTTTTGTCGATTGTAGGCTGATATTATGAGCATTGACATATTTATGTCAATTTATGTCATTTTCATAATTTACACAAATGACAATTTTTCATTCAAATTTTCATTTTCATTACAGAAATGACAAATTTGTGTAATGATGTCATAATGCAAATGACATAAATTGCTGTGGAAATTTGCATGCAAACTTCATTGTAAAATGAAGTATCAGTATATTTTAAAATAACTGATGGATCACTCCCTGCTAGCCTTGGAGTTTTCTAGGTTGCCCCCTGCTGCAAGGGGGAACAACCTATTCAGTTAGTCCACCCTAGCCACCTGATGGACCCAATGGAGTTCCAGAGGAAACTTGGGGTACTTCCTGAAGCTCTAGTGTATGCTTCAACTGAGGCCTTAGTCACTGCTTGGAGTGAGCAAGTGACAGCAGCCTTGGATCGGATCATGCCTATGCAGATTCTCTATGTAGGTGGAGCCCAGATGTCCCACTGGTTCTCAGAGGAACTCTGGGAGATGAAGTGGCATAAGAGATGCCTAGACTGCCTCTGGTGGAAGATGAAGAGTGAGTCTGACTGGGCAAGATAACAGCCTGTATTAAGGACTACCTTGTGATAAAGGTGGTGTAACATCTATTTCTCTGCCCCTATTGTGTCTGGAGATAGTCACCTGGTGACCTTGTTTCAGGTGACTTGGTCCTTTCTGGATAAGGAAGGGGTTAGGGAAACCTTTGCAGGGCCACTGTGAGAATTATACCAAGCATCTGTTGGAAAAAAATGTTAGGATTCACTCAGAACTGACCTCCAGCTGTGCTGGTCCTATGGGGATGACAGGCTCAGTCTTGTCTGGTTACCTGGGCTGAGTTTGCTCTGGTGATTTTTGAGAAAGTGGACAGTGTCCTTGGGACTGAGCTCTAATACCTGTGTATTAGACCAGTGTCCTTCCTGGCTGGTCAAGGCCTCCTGAGAAGTGACATGCAGCTGGATTCAAGTGATGGTGAATGTTTCCTTGCTGGAGGGGCCATTCCCTCCTATCTTAAAGGTGGTGATAGTCTGTCCCTCCTCAAGAGGCCATGCCTTGACCCAGCAGTGCTGGACAGTTTTTTGCCAATCTCCAACCTTCCTTCCTTTGTTTGTTTAAAGGTGGTCAGTCTGTGGCTCAGAGGGCCCTGAAGGAAATGGATTATCTGGACATGTTTCAGTTAGGTTTCAGACTGGGGTATAATACCGAGGCAAAATTGATCATGCTTGTCAGTGACCTCTGTTGAAGCTAGAATGATGGTGATGCAACCATCCTAGCTCTCCTGTATCACCCAGTGGTTTTCAATACCATTGACCATAGTATCCTTCTGGACTACCTACAGGGTTTAGGACAAACTCCAGTTTCCAACCTTCCCCCAAAAGTGGGGTAAAGACTGTTGAGAAGGTAGTAGGTCTGCATCTTCAAAAGGCTCTGGAGGAAGTGGGTTATCTGGATCCATGCCTAGAAAACCTAGATAATTTTTCTCAGAATGCACTATATATATGCCATAGATTAGGCCATGGCTTCAGGTTGAGTGGAGCTTATGTTATGATATGAAAAAGAAAGTGGGAATAGTGCTGGGCAATGTCATGTTCACTGTTCCGGTGTTTGTCTACATCGTAACGGTTCGCTTGCCAAGGTGCTGATACGTGTCCGGGCTGGGAGGGTTAACTGTTGAACTATTGGGATGTAGTAATCAGTTGCAGGATACCAGGCCTGTAGTTTTCTCAGATGCACTCAGGCATTTGTAAGATAATAGCTGCTCCAGGAAGAGATTGCCTTTTAGATAGACTTTTAAAAATAAACCTGATTAATTTTTTGCATTGTTATTGTCTTATACAGGATTTGGTGATTGTAATATTTTTTAAATTAAAGATTGTATTCTTTTGTTCATTGTTGTAGGCTTCTTCAGAAGGAAAAACAAAAAATAAAATAAAAAAACTAGTAATAAGTTAAGCAATTGAAAATATGTTTATATTACTAAAACTAGTTTAATCTGCAAAATGTGCCCTAGTGATTTTTCTAGGAGTGATTTTTGGAGGACTTGAATTGGAAACAGTTGGTAAAAGTGGACTGTGAGGAATCACTGACAATACTGGTAAGATAAATCTTACTGGAGCTGTAAGGAAGAGAGGATTATTTATGGATAATGCTTAAATTTAATTTACTTTGCTGTATAGCTTTTGTGTATACAGTGAAGAATCACCAAAACAAAATGGTTTCTCTATTCCCAGACAACTTTAATGACCTTGTTCTATATAGTTAATTAAATGTTTTCTCTATGACTGCAGTCAAATTTACTGTAGATTTTAACGAATTCAGAACTTGATCATGGTAGATTTTTAGAAGATTTTAATGTTATGGGGCATTGGTGTTATAACTGGAGCCTTATTATTTTTATAGGACATAGTTGAGTTGTGTTTATTCCTAGTAAAGTGGAGGTGCATACATTATTGTCATATCTCTGGCTCCAAGTGAGGCTCTCTAGGATTCTATTATGTTGCCTCTTCCCTTCCCTATGCCAATTCAAGGTGTAAATGTTGTTCGGCAATATTCTGCAATTTGCAATTCAAAGTTATTGGTGTATTGAGGTCCATCAACTATGTACTGTTTTCATCTGTCTTAAAGACTATATGTATTTTAATTATGCCACCTATTACAAAGTTTATGAATGTGACTCTATTAAAACTGGAGCCATACAATGTTGATATAAATGATAATCATATCTGGTGACTTAGGAAGACAAATAGCTTGATACTCCTTCTTAATTTGTTGCTTTGCTTGGGTTGTACAAAGTGGAGCACAGTAATTCTGGTGAAGAAAAAGATTCCCATTTAGTCATGTCTAATGACACACTATTCTGGTGAGAGCTATATTATATTCTGTGTGAAGATTTTAATTTTTTTTTAAATTTTCCCCTTTTATTGTAATATTAATCTCAATACACTGTATTGTTTCAATGCAGATTTCAATATTCTGTGTGAAGTTTTGATGACTGGAAATTTCAGCTGGTTCCTTTTTTCCATCATAGTTTCCTCAGTGAAGCTATATTGTGGGAATCAGGAAATTTGATGATGAGAGCCAGTCTAGTGATTAAGGTTCTGGGCTAGAAACCAGGAGTCTGTGAGTTCTAGTCCTGCCTTAGGCATGGAAGCCGGCTGGGTGACCCTGGGCCAGTCACTTTCTCTCAGCCCAACTTGGTGCAACGTAGACTAGCCTCCTTGTGATGCACCCCGGGCAACGTGACTTGTCATGGTTAAATAGTCTACACATCTGGCTGCTGGACCTCACAAGGATTTCCCAGCAAGAAAAAAAAAAAGCAGCATGAAGACTGAACTGCTATGCCATATGATTAAAAAAAAAAGGAAATCTGATGGACCAAATCTTTTTTTGTTGTCTAAGAGACTATGATGTGTCATTCCCAAACAGTGGAATGTGCTCTTTCAGGAGTTGTGTTTGGCTTCTGCTTATTTCATATCTTCTGAATTGCTTTTATAATGTGAATACTGTTACATATTTTATAAAGAAATCATATTGCTTTTATCTATTTTGTATTTTAGTAGCTTTCTTGTTTCTTAGCTTTCTTCAAAATGGTCAAAATGATAGATTAGAAGTAAAATATGTAACTACATAATTATTTGGTAGAATGATAATTACTATTATACATACCGGTATATGTCAGACATTGTACCACACCCAGCAATGAATCTCCTCTCTCCAGAAACTTTACATCACACTCAGTAGCTACCTGTAGCAGGTTCAGGGACATGGCATGACTAGATAAGTAGCTTTTATTTTAGATATGAATATAGGTATCCATGTCTAACCAATATGATGGAAATGATGAAATATGCTTCATGATGTGATGATATAAATCCTGCTCTTCTATATTTGCATCCCAGCATTGGAAACAAGCATGTAAGTGATGGCACAACACATGTTTCAGCACCCTGACAGATGCCTATGGATATGAAAGAAGTCAAAGATACTCAGAAGATCAGCCTGCTGTAGAACATAGGAATCAAACTCACTCTATCTCTGTGTGTGAGACAGAGACCTTAAAACCTAAGATTTTTGCAGTCATGTTTTCAAATTAACATATTCTTGGCCATTTTTTTCAGCTTTGAAAGTTAATTTGTGTTCTGTGTTTACATAGCAATTCTTTCTGACCCTCCTGTTTCATCAGCTTCAGTCCTCACAGTACCACATTAGGCCTGTTTATTTTTAACTTTTCCTAAAGTACCAACACTCCAAACACCTGAAAAGTCTAGAAACACCTGAACTTATTTCTGGTGAAACACTAGAGAAGGCATTTTTGATGGCTGCTCTTATGCCCTAAAATTCTCAGCCAGGGATGTAGGGTTTCCTTTCCGTTGTCCTGTTGACAGTATTGTAGAGGAGCCAAATGTGCTGGGTCCCAGAGGTTTCCTTTGGGTTCTCAGGATTTGATAGAAACTTAAGTGCAAAACACCATTTCAGATGTTTTTCCTTTATTCAAACAACTAAAAGCATAAAATCAAGCTTTTGCTCAGCATTTCGTTTCCTAACCACATTCCTTAGCAAAGCTAGGAAGGTTATTTATGGCTAGAAATGGGTTCACAAACTTTTAAGCACCACTATACACAAAAGTCAAACTCCCTCATCCCATCTCTTTTTGTTGAATGTATGAGATTTAAATCTTTTAAAGAAAAGTGAGAACCTCTGTTCACTTGAATCAAAGAGCTGCTATTCCTGAGCTGGGAAAACATCATCTCCCCAACAACTCTGAAAATATAGCTGAAATTATCCCAAGAAACTGGTTAGGGTGACGAGTGAAAAGAAGTAGGAGGGTTTGCTTCAATATTCAATTGATTCTGTAGAAATAGGTAAATATTTACTTTTATTTTGATTTGATTTGTTCTGTGTGTGTTAGATAAACCTTTTTATTTTTTTTGTTTATGTCTCTGTACAACTTGGAGAAAATTATTATATACAGTACTTGAGATTATTTATATATTTATTTCCTATCCCGCCTTTATTATTTTTATAAATAACTCAAGGCGGTGAACATAGGTAATACTCCTTTCTCCTCCTATTTTCCCCACAACAACAACCCTGTGAGGTGGGCTGGGCTGAGAGAGAGTGACTGGCCCAAGGTCACCCAGCTGGCTTTCATGCCTAAGGCAGGACTAGAACTCACAGACTCCTGGTTTCTAGCCCAGCACCTTAACCACTAGACCATGAACGCAATTTTACAGTCTATGGTAATCATTTTTCCTTAATAAGATTGGAGCGCTGTGAGATCCTGAGCTGAGTAGTAAATTAGCAATTTGTGGACCAGTACCATCTTGTGGTCTAACTAGAACACTGCATCTTTGTTGAATTGAAAGCAGCTACTTAATCATATTTGATCTACCTTTGATCTACCTTTCTCCCCAACATGGCATGGTTGTATGTTAGTATTTGAAGTTAAAATTGGATTTTTTATTTGATATTTTTTCTTTTTGTCACTTTTAAGAATTCATGTGTCTCCCCAAAAGAGTGGGGAGAAAGGGCTGGACCCTCTAGTAACATTTTTACCATTTTTACCTCTTACCAGAATAATAGCACAGGTTGTAAAAACTTTACCTCTCATAGTTTATCTCTTATAGACTAGGGTTAGGGAGAGGTCTTCCAAGCTGCTATATACAGGTAGGAAGGTGGAGCCAAAGTGTGTAAACCACAGAGCTTAAGGGAGAGGATAGTTGAGACTTCCAGCCTTTTGCCTTACAAACCAGTCCATGGTGCTAGAGTCCTGAAAGACTAATTGTCTGCATATTTCAAACTCAATTTCTGTTTTTGTTGTTGATAAACAGCAAAAATACATTCAATTTGCTTTTCTCAGCCATTTCAGTGGCAGACCAAAAGCAATATTCTAATGGTTCTTATGCTTTTTTGTATTTGGTTTTATGACGCAGCTTCAGTTCTGACAATGTGTCTACAGGACATGTACTGTTCATCAACATTTGATTATTTTTTTTTTACAAGGGAGGGGTAACAATGATTTTCAAGCAAAGTGGTTAATTATTTTGGAATTGTTTAGCTTATGGTATAAGCATACGTGCGTCTATTTTTATTTGTATCATGTTAGAAAAGAATAAGAAATAATTATCTTTGGTCACCCTGCAAATTCACAATATAACATCAGAAAGCTAAATTCCTATGTGATCACAATTCCTTTTTCATGGAAACAAAAATTAGAATTGTTCCTTTTTTCCTATGAAAATAAAAATGGAGCCATGATTTTCCATGAATTTGCAATTTTACTCACAGCTCAAGTGAGTAAATCTTGTAAAAATAGATGTTTAGCACAATATGGCTGCTGGTGTTTCATGGGTACTGATTTTGTTACCAAAAGCATCAGCACACATTGTCTTAAAATATTTGAAACGTTTTTAGGCTTATTTCTAACTATTTCAAAGTAAGAACATTTTAAAATGTAACATATTACAAATGAATTTACTTTGAATGCAGGAAAACATTAACGAGGAACATTCAGTTATCCATCTGATTCACGACGGAGAGATATCTGCCCATCCTAGAACAGTGGCAGAGAAACCAGTAACCAGCAGACCATTAAAGAGATGAAAATACCACCGGCCTGCTCTTGAATGATGAGAGTTGAACTTCTGAAATTCTTGTCTTACATTAGAAATGAAGAATATCAAAGAACATTTAGACTTCCTATATATATTATGTTGAACTATACATTGAATAAAATAATTTGGTCTAAAAATGTTTAAAAATATAGCACTTTCTAGCTTTTATAACTACAGATATGAAATAGTAAACACTTTTTTTTATTTACAGACCCTCTGTGAGGTTTTTATTTTAAGGCCTAATTTCAGAAACTCACAGCACAAGCCACAATGGATATGCAAAGTTCCTTATTAGGTCTTTATCTCAGACTGTCAAAGCCACAACTGGCTCCACTTCCTCCCACCTCCCTCCTTTGTCTTCCCGCCTTTTCTTTGTCCTACTCCTTCCTCTGTGTTGACAGCTTGTGTGATGGTAGTCTCTCAGTTGTGAATGGGGTTGCTGCCATCTGCTCCCTTCTTATCCCTTGCCCCTTCATTGCTTGTAGTCTCTCCTCTATCCTTCCCTTTGATGTGTAAGGTTAGAGCACCCAGGTGCAATTAAACATTGCCCCTGGGTTCTCCTGGGAAAGGAGTACAGCAGGGCTGTATACTCTCACCCTACCTATTCAACTTGTACGCAGAACACATCATGTGACATGCTGGGTTTGAGGAATCCAAGGCTGGAGTTAAAATCACTGGAAGAAACTTAATCTCAGATATGCAGATGATACCACTGATGGCTGAAAGCGAAGAGGAACTGAGGAGCCTTATGATGAAGGTGAAAGAAGAAAGTGCAAAAGCTGACTTGCAGCTAAACCTCAAAAAAACCAAGATTATGGCAACCAGCTTGATTGATAACTGGCAAATAGAGGGAGAAAATGTAGAAGCAGTGAAAGACTTTGTATTTCTAGGTGCGAAGATTACTGCAGATGCTGACTGCAGTCAGGAAATCAGAAGATGCTTAATCCTTGGGAGAAGAGCAATGACCAATCTCAATAAAATAGTTAAGAGCAGAGACATCACACTGACAACAAAGGTCCGCATAGTTAAAGCAATGGTGTTCCCCGTAGTAACATATGGCTGCGAAAGCTGGACCATAAGGAAGGCTGAGAGAAGGAAGATAGATGCTTTTGAGCTGTGGTGTGGGAGGAAAATTCTGAGAGTACCTTGGACTGCAAGAAGATCAAACCAGTCCATCCTCCAGGAAATCAAGCCAGACTGCTCACTTGAGGGAATGATATTAAAGGCAAAACTGAAATACTTTGGCCACATAATGAGAAGACAGGACACCCTGGAGAAGATGCTGATGCTAGGGAGAGTGGAGGGCAAAAGGAAGAGGGGCCGACCAAGGGCAAAGTGGATGGATGATATTCTAGAGGTGACGGACTCGTCCCTGGGGGAGCTGGGGGTGTTGACGACCGACAGGAAGCTCTGGCGTGGGCTGGTCCATGAAGTCATGAAGAGTCAGAAGCGACTAAACGAATAAACAACCTGGGTTCTCCATCCTTACACCCACATATTTAAGAACAGTGTTTAATGAAAAATGAATTAGTCCCTTAAATTTTTTAGGGTTTTAGATACTACAGTAGTTTTTATTCAATGTATATACTGTATCATGAAGGATCTTGGATATTTATATTTTAGGTATGTCCGATAACGTATTTCAAGGATTTTTTTCAGGTGCTAAAAATTATGACCAGTATACTATACTGATACAGACAGCATGAAAAAGCTTAAGTACTCAGCTACCCAAATACGTATCTCATTAAAGTAAATGCATTTATATCATTTCAAGGGAAATTCCAAATAAAAGTTATTGAGAAAAGTTTGAGAATATTAAAACAGTGGATTTGCAAATTCATCTTTCCTGTTGAGATGAAGTTTAAAGACTTAGTGATACTAAGGCTCCTGCTTCAGTTCCTGGGAAGGGAAATGCAATATGTCATAAAATTTGCAATATAAGTGATGTGAGGTAGAGGTCATGTAGATTGATTATTCAGTTTGCTTTTTTAAAAAACATACTTGGTCTTATTTGTAGTATGGGCAATCAAAAGTCCTTTTTTTACAGCCAACCAAATGCTCTCTTGCTAAATTAAATCTGTGGCAAATTTTCCTGCCTATTTGAGATTTAAAAGTTACAAAAATTAAGATAGAAGGCCTAAAATAGGCTTACCACAGTTAGGAGAAAAAGCAAGTTTTCCCAAAACTCCTGCCTAAAAGTCAAGGAAGAAAAAATCCCGAAGATTCTGATGTTGCCCATATGAATGGCATGCCACCATCCATTTTGTATCCTGGCCCTTCCTATTGATGCTTTCTGGCCCCCCAAATGCAATGCGTTAACACACTTAATAAAAAGTTAACACCCATGTTTTACGCAATAGGGCAGTAGCTAATAAAATACAGTATTTTTAGGACTCCTATAACAGCAGGCTTCAGTTGTTTTTACCCTGTAGCATATTATAACATGGTGAATGTTGCAAATTCTCTATTTTTATATACTCTGTGAATTATAATCTCAGGCTTTCTTATAGAAGATAAGCAATGTCTTTCTGAATCTTTGTCTGTGTTGGAAAATTGGCATAGGTTGAGAAGCCAACAGACCCAAAATAAAGGGTTATGGTTCTCTGCTATAAAATGGATGCCTATAACTGAATACATCTGTGTACTACTTTTCTATATCATTTTTTTTCAAACCGAATAGTCTAACCACATCATTACTAGAGCAAGTTTATGAGGTTTTTCTCCAAACTCCAAGGGTTTCACCTGACTGAATTTCTCATTCAGACACTTTGGCATTTTTCTTTTTTTAAAAAAGCTAAAAACCACCACCACCACCACTAAGCTACAGCCTTCTTGGGAGGATATCTATTTGGTTTGGATTTTAAGAAATTAACTTGCATGGAGTACCTTCCATCTGCAACTGATTTTATATAACTATACAGACCTTAACAATTGGCACGTACAAATAGTTTATGAAGAAAAAAAGCTTTCTTTGATGAAAAACAAAGTTACCACACTTAGGATAATTTAATTAAGGACAGCTGTGTACTAAAAATACACATTATAACGTAAGATATATATGCTGTATTTCAACCCCACATATTTTTTTCATGCATAAATGGTATTTGTATATATGTGGGTATAAAATGTCATATTTTAAAAGTAGTTTCAGCCATTTTCTGCAGAGTTAGGGCATACTTCTAACTCAATGATGTTGATGATTCTAGGGGCCTTTGCTGTGCCTTCGAAGATAGAATCTGCTGGTGCTACTGCTAGCAATTCTGACAAATGAGAAGCTCTCAGATGGGCTTTTCTGTGAAAGGAGTTGATCTGGGATTAAATCCTAGTTCCAGAACTGCTCCTATTCCCCACACAGGTCCCTGCAGTGTGCTAGCCTAATTAGTTTGTTGCACCAAAAATAACAGAATCTTATGCCACCTAATATGATTAAGTGGTTCTGACCCAGTTTTTTAAAGTGATACGTGATAGTGTTGTTTTTTAGTAACATTAGATGGATGTCAGTACCTTTCCCCAGTTGCTCCCTTACTGCACATTGAATGTTGGCTGGATCACATTCATCTGTATGCAGAATTTGACCCTATGATCGTGTCCTAGAAAGTTACGTCAATGGTAAGCCAAAAAAAAAATCAGTTTATAGGCTAGGAAAACCTTGTGCATTATGTGACATTAAGGTAAAGAGAACCCTGGGAACTAGTCTGGAAAGATTTTTCAGGATCTCAGTCACAGTACAGTTGACAGTTTTTGCAAAAAACCATGACAGATGAGCTATCATATCTGGGCCAAAAATATGGACTGCTAGATGGATTATATCTACTTATTTCCTACTTGGCTGTCTGGAATTCTGCAGTCCAGATGTGACCCTGTACGATAGTTAAATTGGTGTTATAGAGCCAAATCTCAGTTTAATGGACTGCTTGGGAGACGGGTGTCTTAAACCCCAATACCTCTTAAATCCCAATGTTTCCCCCTTTTTTCTTTCTCTTTACAGTCACAAAGGTGGCCTTCTAATGGACTTCATTCTCGGTATTGACTTAACATTTTTCCCCATATGCTCTGTCAGCAACAAAGTATTGGCCAAGGTAGGAGCCATGTGGAAGAAAGGAACTGCTGTTGCTGCTGGTCTGCCATTTGATCAGTTGATCTTCCCAGCAGCTTCCCTCCTTCCCACCTTAGCTGCTACCCCAACCTGCTGCTCTTATCCACATTCAATTCAACTTTTTCCTAAGCATGTTATATGACCAATTTTTTCCAGGCTTTCCAGCCTCCCTTCCCTGATTCAGCCACCACCATCCCAATATACTGCCCATCACCTTAGCCCATATTCCCAGTACCTTCTATTCCACCCCCTAACAGGAATATAAACATGAAACATCTGAATATCCCACTGACCTGTCCACTTTTCCTAGCAGTTTCCCTCCCTCATCTAGAAATCAAACTTCAAGCATGGACTGAAGCATATCCATTTTTTTAGGGAAAACAAAGACCATTGTTGAGACTGCTTCCACAAATAATGGACAAGTTCATTATTTTGGCATGCTATCCTGACAAAAATACTGTCCATTGTATCCAACGTCTGCTAAAGTCAAGTGTGTTAAACTGAGGGTTTGCTATAATACAGCTTTGTATTATAGTTGTATGCAGAAGATAGAGGGACTTCAATAGACTGTTCAGGCTTCAATAGACTGTACAGACTATGTTGGTGCTTGCTGAAGCAGGCACCAACATAGTCTGTATGTCTTAGATTTAAAGAACTGTGAACAGGAAATGAAAATACTGTTGTTACTGGTCGTCATCCATAAACTTTTGTGAAAGCTAATGGAAGACACTCAACAAAGTAACAATATACTGCATCAGACTATATGCCGTCAAGTCAATGTTGACTCAGTGGCCACAAAGATAGACCTCATCTTTCAGGTCTTCCAATGGTGCACCGATCGGCACTGTAACTGTCAGCCCTCCCAGGTAAACCAGACAAGAAACATGATGAGATGAGCTAATTCTACTTTATTGTAGGGCTACATTAACAGAATCTTGCAAGTCTGAAATTACAAATCTCCTGCCCTCCCTATATACCGCCTGAGTAATTACGGCGGGCCCTTCCTAAGTTTCTTTCTCTGGCCGTTACTCTGTTGTGGACTCCTTTCTCTTTTATCTGATCATTCCCTAGGTGGCATCTCTCCTCCACCCCGTCTTCCAAGGTCACCCTCACATTCCATCAAATTAACTGAATTCATCACCTTGCTGCTGGTCATTCTCTTTTTCTCTTCCACCTTTCTCAGCATTATAGACTTCTCAAGGTTTTTGTGTAATGTGTCCAAAATATTATTTGAGTCTAGTCATCTGTCCTGTGAGTGAGAACTCAGGACTGATTTCTTTTATGATCCATTTGCTTGGGGGTTTTTTGGCTATCCATGGTATTCTCAGGCATCTTTTCCAATGCTAGGTTTTAAAAGCGTTAATACTCTTTCTATTCTGCTTCAAGAAGAAACGTTTGTTTCCATATAGTGTCACAGGAAAACCATTGCCTGCTTGATTTTGATCTTTCTATACACATCATGGCATCTGAGTATCTTTTCCAAGGGCTTAATTGCTGCTCTACCATATGCTAGTCTAATGAATATTTTTTGACTGCTGGTTCCTTTACTGATGATAGTCAATGCTAAAAGGCATAAATTATCTACCACTTTGGTATCTTCATTGTCATTCTAAGGTTGGTTGCTGTCCCTGTTGTCATGAGTTTGGTCTTTACATTTCATCTTTGCCTCATTTTTTCACTTTCATTACTAGAGCTTGCAGATCATTTGCATTTTCAGCTATTAGAATAATGGCATCAGCATAGCACAGGTTATTGGTGCTTCTTCCTCCAATTTTAAAACAACACTCTTCTTCTAATTCAGCTTTCCTCAGTATACATCAGCATATAGGTTGAATAAATAAGGGGAGAGTATGCTGTCTTGTCTCACTCCTTTGCTGACCTGGAGCCAGTCCGTTTCACCATCTTCCATTCAGACTGTGTATAATTCCTGACCTGTGAATAGGTCAGGACAATGTGTATAGGGACAATTAATTGTTCTGAGATTCCCATTCTCCTAAGTACAATCCACAGCTTGACATGGTAGGCACAATCAAAGGTTCTTCTATAATCAATGAAGCATATATTGATTTCTTTTTGGTATTCTTTGACTTTCTCAATTATCCAGCATGTATCAGCAATTATGTCGCTTATTCTTCAGTCTTATCTAAAGCCCACTTGAACATCTGGCATCTTCCTTTCCATGTAGGGCTTTAACCTGTGGTAGATGATGCTGGTATGTGAAATTAAGGATATTGTATGATAATTTGCAGACACTGTTAAGTCTCCTTTTTTGGTATTGGTATGTAGACTGACCTCTGTCGGCCACTGTTTCATTTTACAGAGTTGCTGACATAGTTTGGTTAGAACTTTTACAGATTCTTTTGCTAGCCGTATTTCTGTAAATATTCCATCAATACCTGTAGCCTTTTGACTTGGTAATGACCAGAATGTTGATCTAATTTCATCTTCTAGTAGAAGAGGTTCTTATAAGTAGGAAATATCTTCTAAAATTATCTTGGATGTTGATATCTACTGTACAGAATGTCAGTATACTTCTTTGAATCAGTTAATATCTGTCCATTGGTGTCTTTAGCATACCAATTTGAGGTTGAAACCTCCTGAGTTCAGAGATCTTTTCCATCTTCAGTGTCTTTATAAATGTCATTGTAATACTGTTTCTTCTCTCTTCTAACAGCTCTCTGAAATTGTTGGCTTTGGCTTCTTTTCTTGGTGTTTCCATTGTTTTGACATCTGCTTTGCTTTTGTTTCTTGGTCTTTTGCAGTCTTGTTTCACATTCATCCTTAACAACATCCTTGATTTCATTCCATGGTTCTTCTGGTACATTATTAATGAGGCTCAGGACTTCAGAGCAATTCGTGGTGTTCTCCTTGAAAATGCTCAAGATCATACCTGGAAATTGGTTGACTTTTTTTTTCTGCATTAGCTTGACTTGGAGCTTGAATATGAGCAGTTCATGATTTGTTCCACAGTCATCCCCTGGCCATGTCTTTGCTATTATGACTGACCTCTTCCATCTCTTTCTATCAACAACATAGTCAATTTGATTTCTGTGTATTCCATCTGGTGATATCCATGTCAATAGGTGTTGTTTCGTTTTTTGAAGACTGTGTTAGTGATGAAAAAAATAAATGGATTGGCAGAAATTGATATGTTGTTCTGTTCTGTTTCTGTTTTATAGGCCATACAATCCAACTACATTTTTCTGCTTAACTATTTTCAATTTTGGCATTCCGATTTCTAATCACAAACAGCACATTTTGCTTGCTTGTTGTACAATTTCAAATTGAATTTGACCATAAAACTCACCAACGTCCTCTTCTTCTGCATCAGTGCTTGGAGCATAGATTTGGATAATCATCACATTAAAAAGCTGTCTTCAAAGTCTAATTGATATTATTTGATCACTGACTGCATTGTACTCAAGTACTGTGTTTGCATTAAGCTCATGCTTAGGTGCCTTAAGCTCATGCTTACAGGTCTTACAGATTTTGACTGAGTACGGTAGCCTGCCTTTGCTTTCGTATCCTCTAGACACAGGCCACTCCACCATTCTTTCCCAATTTAGCTGCAGCATCTTGGAGCAGCCCAGTCTTTCTTTTAACTGGAGGTACGGGAAGAATGAGGTTTGCTGCATTACTGAGTCTCAGGGTGGCTCTCTCGTTCCAGTATTCTGAGATAATTATTCATATCTTGACTAGATTTGCTCTTGAACATATAGCCAAAAATTCAGCAAAGAAAAGTATATTTTTACTTATAATTTGTCTACTGGCATACAGTTCAAATGAATGAGTTTAAAATAGCATTCTGCTTTAATTGTTTTGCTCAGTTTGCATTCAAATCCTTAAATGAAATCACTCTTGACAGGCTGCATTACAAATTAGTATATAAATTGTATATCCTTTTTTTCAAAAAAGGAAATACAGTACACACAATACATATAGAAACAAGTATTATAATTAATAACTATATTAATAAAATAGCTACTTTTCATCTTTAGAAACAGCCTTTTGATTGCATATTTGCCAGTCATCATTATTATATGGAGCAGAAGCAGACCTGGTTAAAAAAAATTGATGAGAATGACAATGAAATGAAAGAGCAAACAAGAAAGGGAGGCAATCTGAAATGCTTTTAAGACTCTTTTCATGACAGTTCAGGTTTTAAAATAGACTTGCAAAGAAAAAACAAATATAACCATTTCTCATAACCCAGTGTCTTTTTTCTTTCCGTCTTTTTTTTCCCCCTCCTTCAAACAATTCAGCATCAACGTCTTCTAGCTACAAGCTGTCTAATTAAAAGCAACAATAGATTGTAGGCTTTTGGAGAAGGTTGGTACAGTATTTGTAGTGTATTTATAGTTAGGAACTTTAAAATATTCCTACCATGCTGGGTGCAAATCACCTTCCATCGAAGTCACTTGCACAGCTCCTATTTATTGTAATTGATCTGAAGATTTTGAAGATAAGTTTACATGTTGAATTGTATTCCATCCAAGCGGTTTATCATAATATATGCTTTTATGGGGAGATTAAAGACTCTGTCAGCTTCCATGAATTCTGTGGTGAAGGATCATTATGTCTGCAATCTTTCTTTCCCCACTTCTCTTTTTACTATTAAGTGGGCAACATGTTTGATGTTAATACTCCTATTCATCTCTGCTTGCGGTTATGAAATATATTTCTTTCAAACAGAAGAGGACTGTAGTGTCCATGTGGTTCTTAAGACTCACAAAATCATTTTGAATTTCAAGCAGTATATGACTGTACCGTGGTGAATTAGCTTTTTACGCATCTAACTCAGGTTATTGGAGGTTTGCAGGAAAAAAATGATTTAAATATTTGCTACAAGTTGGAATTGTGAGAAATTATGTTGGACAAATGAAGCCAAAAAGAAATTTCAGCAATATATCTATGTACTCTTTTTTTTTCCTCCCCATTTTGTACCCTTCCACCTGTGCACATACATTGTGGACTTTGTCTAAATTCCTCTACTCTTTCTTCCTTCTTTAGTTCCTCTCTGCCTTTTCTTTTCCTATGTCTTTTTCTTTTCCAGTATCCCAGTTATTGTTTGTGGTTCTCTGAAAACTGAATGGAATCCCTGTATGGTGAAGTGCTGACCAGTGTATGAAAAAAGCTACATGATCTGCAAGTGACATCTCTTCATTATAGAAGTTTTTACCACAAATTCAGGCAGATATTTGAATGTTTACTACATTCTAAACTGTTTCTTTCTGTCAGTTACTTTGAAAGCATTCAATTAATATTCCATTTCAGGTTTTGTATTTTCCAATGAGTGCTCTAGACATTGTCCATTTGTGGACATTTGTAAAGCTGCCATATATACTGTCAATTTTTATCCTGTATGAAACAATTATATTCTTTTCTAGCACCTTTCTGAACACAAAAAATGCTGTTTTTAACGTCAACAGGATTTAAATAGTTTAGTTTTTATCTGACTTTAAGGAATGATTGCATTCACTGGAACCTATTTGAAACCTTAGATTTCAACTTTTCAATTCTCCCTATAGTTTTGGTGAGAATTTTATGTTCACATTTTTTTCTCATGCTGCCAATAAATAGCTCCAGCAACAGAGAATAACAAGAGAAATGTCTCCTGGACCTATGTAGGATTTGGCTGGGCAGGTGGTGAATAATGGAAGAAGCCATCAGGTAGGACGAACTCAGAGAATTTAGGCCCTGCCTGTGTGTTACCATGATTATTACAGTGCAAAGGTGGGATTCAATTCTACTTTAATTGTGGAGAGACTAGAATCAAAAAAGAATATGCCAGGAAGGTATGTCTGAGATTTCTCTTTCTTTATAATCAGCTTCTTTCTCAAAGGAACTGCAGAGTTGTGTAGGAAGAACTTTTTTCTTACCTCAGATCCTTATAGATTTTCCATATACAATAGTAATTATCTGAAAAAAGCAGATTTAGGGTTTTTTTTTAACAGTATTAAAGTGTTTTATATCCCTAAGAACCAAATGCAAATAAGACACTGTAGGAATGTACAGAATTAGCCCAGATGCTAGATACTGCTGTGTGTGCTGGTGACGCTCCTGATGTATGATTGCATAAAGGATGTCTAACACAACAATGGGAGCCCTGGTCAGTAAGAGTTCCTGTCTTTTTGAGGGAAAACCTTATGCTCATAGAAGTGGCCCCCTTTAAATTGACACCAATCATGCATTTTGAGTTGGTGGACCAGCATGTTGGACAGGGTTGAGCAGGAGTTACAGATGACCTCTTTTCCTGTAGAAACCATAGGAATTGAATGGCTGGCTGATCTGAATTTATCTTCTATTAATTAAATTGCAAATAGTGTGTGGGTGTTGGTGGTGGCCTTAGAGCTAATTCACACATTGTCTGGGCAAAGAAGCATTTACAAAGGATGGATCATATAATTTCTCCCATCTAAATTCTTCCTTTTTATCATGTACTGAAACAATTAACTTTCATCCTACCTATTATTTTTACTGAAACTTCAGTATAAAACAAATGTTCTTAGAAACTTAAAATCTACTATACTTTGCCCTAATAAAAGGTATTCTGCTCTTGTTGCTTTCGGATTTTTGTTTTTCAGGCAGCTGTCTACAATTTTAAATTTACTATGTGACTTTTCAATCTTTGTATCAAAGCAGTTAATTAACTATTTTCCTTATGTATCTAATAGTTCTTTTCAGTCTTAGATTTTTGAGTTTGTATTCTTAATATAGTCTCTATTGTTTGGATCTGTTAGTACCTAGGGCTTTAGTATGATAGGTGACTATGCTAAGTCAGATCAAAGACCTACCTGCTCAAGATTTCTATTTCCACTGCGACTGAAGGTAATATTGATAGCTTTATCTTTCATATCATTTATAAAATCCTTTTATAAACTGATCTAAATTGATGGTCATTGCTATATCTTGCGTTCGCCAAGTTCTGTGTAGAGAAGTCATTCCATTTATCTGTTGCTGTTTGACCATATTGTACTTCCTGACAGATATTTTATATCAGGTCAATTCCAAACCAAATCAGGTAGAGATCCTGTTGTTCATGGAGCCTTAAACCTTTTCCCCCTTTCCCACCAGTGGAGTTTTTCATCTAAAACAAGGTCTGCTGCAGGGAATACAATGTTAACACCTTCCAATTCTGCTAATATAGTTGCAGCCTGGATTGCCCCCCTCTACTTCCTCTGTTAATTTTTAAAAATCAGTCCAGGCTTTTGCAAATTATCTGAATTACATACTGTTTGCTCTACAGAACTTTTGAATGTACTGCTTTTCTCCATGGCTATCCAGAAATCTAGGAGTTTGTACAGTAGTCTCTTAAAATCTCCTTTTGTTTTTTATTTGCTGAGCTATTTTAAACTAAATTTTGAGTAGAGTTCATTGACTTGTTCTACAGCCATCATGTTTACTTTATTTTGTAGCAGTTGATCACTATACCAGAAATTTACAAATGCACTATTATATGGATACTGCACATTAATGTCAGTTCTTTACAAAATGCACCAATTTGTCAGATAAAGAAGGAAATTAGTTACACTTTTTCATGTTAAAGTCACACCCTATCTAATTTAGAAGCACTTTTTACTTGAGGTTGCAAGCCTTAGGATACAGATTTGAATTATGCATGACTGCCTACTTTGGAGATCCATTACCCCGCTGTTTGGATAATGTAAACATGTTCAGAATTTTAAGTACACTATATGAGTGGCAGATTAAAAATAGAGCTAATAAGAGTGTATATTTAGTAGATGTGAATCTCAAAGAATAGAAAGCTGATCACTCCCAACATTTTGAATATGAAGCAGGTGACTATTATTATCTGTTGCAAGGTAGTTCTAACAGCATGAAGGGATAGCCATCTCTTGCTTCTGGCCATAAGAGAAGCTGAATCTGTTTCCCCAAACTAGAAAAACTAGAGATGAATAGTGGTAAGGTAAGGAGGGGCCACAGGCACACCTGCAGGACCACTGTGAGGATTCTAGGCACCTGTCAGATGAAATTGCTCAGATTTGCTTGGAGTTGGACTTGGACTGTACAGGTCCTATGGAGTTGCCTGAGCTAGTCTTGTCCGCTATTTGGGAGGAGTTTGAAAATGTTGGCCCTGATGAAGTGGGCAGGGTCCTGTGAGGGAGTAAAGTTGGGATTGCTGCTTGCACTTGGCAAAAGTAACCACAGCCAGGCAGAAATGCTTCTCACCCCATTTCCATCATACTGTACATTTATTCATTCACTCACAACTTTACTCACAAGCATTCAAGCCAGTGTTCCAGCTG
This sequence comes from Candoia aspera, assembly GCF_035149785.1. Classification (NCBI taxonomy): domain Eukaryota; kingdom Metazoa; phylum Chordata; class Lepidosauria; order Squamata; family Candoiidae; genus Candoia; species Candoia aspera. The sequence continues at coordinate 45,770,654 of NC_086153.1, forward strand.
CTTGTGATAAGTGAGCCACACCCTGGCATTTTCAAGGATGTATTGACATCCTCACCCTAGCCAGGCTCTTAGCTTACAAAAGTAAATGCTAAGACAGAGTGGAGAGGTGTGTGTAGGAGGAAAGATGATCAGCAAATGGCATACAGAGAGGAAAGCGGAGGCGACATCAGGAGATTGGCAGCTATTACAAGCAGGCAAGAGGACTGTTATTCAACTGCCAGGACTACAAGTTATGGTGAGCAGCATATCCTGGTGGGAGCTTTGCCATGAGCTTAGTAGCAACTAGAAGAAGAAGAACTACACTGAAGCAGCACCTCATCCCAACTAGAGTAAGAATGTTTGGAAGGAGAGGAAGGTTGTATGCCACTTTACTGATAGACTTTTGCTTGAACTAATTATTAAAAGACTGAGCATTAAAGACATATTTACATGGCAACATCCCCTAGCAAGTCTTAGATGGGTGGAGAGCAATAGTCTGTTGTTGGGGAAGGTGTGTACTTCAATAAAGCATTTTGTACATATTTGCTATGCTGTGGTGTGTCCAGTCCTCGAAGAGCAAAGAATCCTCACAGGTCCCTGGAGCTGTGAGTTCAGCCACATTCCCTGTCTTTCTTAGCTCATTAAGTTCTTCTGGGAGTTGACAGGTGATTGGGTTCAGGCAGTAGTGAATGCTTATCTGCAGGAAGGGGTGGCTACAACCTCCTTGAAAGAGGCGGTTGTCAGGCTTCTCCATAAGAGGCCATTGCTGGACCCAACAGATCTGGACAATTTTAGTTCAGTCTCCAATCTTCCTTTTTTTGGGAAAATTGTTGAGAAGGTGGTCAGCTTACAGCTACAGAGGGGTCTGGAAGAAGCAGATTATCTGGACCCCTTTCAATCAAGATTCAGGTCTGGCCATAGTACTGAGATGGCACTGATCATGCTTGTCAATGAGTTTTGGTGTGGTTGGGATAGGGGTAGTGCATCCATTCTGGCCTTTGACCCTTAGCAGCCTTTGATACCATTGATCATGGCATCCTTCTGAGCTGGCTCAGGGGATTAGGAAGTACAATGTTATGGTGGTTCTCCTTTCTTCAGGGTGGTTCCAGTCTGTGCTGATGAAGGAGAGGGGTTGAGACAAAGACTTCTGCTTTACGGGGTGCCTCAGGACTCTGCTCTATCCCTGCTTCTATTCAACATCTACATGAAGCCTCTGGGGAAGGTCATCTGTTGACACAGGGTGCAGTATCATCAGTGTGCTGATGATAGCCAACTATACATCACTACCCTGGGCTGACCAAGCAATGCTGCTAAGGTCCTTTTCCGGTGCCTGGAGGCTGTGGGTGTCTGGATGGAAGAGAACAGGCTTCAGCTCAGCCTTGGCAAGACTGAGTGGCTATGTGTTTTAAAGCCCCCTGGTTTTAAAGATGTTCTATCTTTAACTGTCTGGCAGTTTACTTCCCCAGTCAGAGCTGGTGCAATTTGGGGGTCCTCTTGAACTCACAGTTAATTCTTGATGAGCAGGTGGCAGCCATGGATGGGGGGGGAGGCTTTGCATAGGTTTGTCTTATGCACCAACCCTGCCCATTCGTGGACTGGGAGGCTTTGTTCGCAATGACCGATGCCTTAGTCATTTCATGTTTGGATTACTGTAATGTACTCTATATGGGGCTGCTCTTGAAGTGCATTCAGAAGCTACAGCTGGTATAGAATGCATCAGCGTGATTCCTAGTAGGCTTCCTGGTCCAATTCAAGGTGCTGGTCACTGTCTATAAAGCCCTACATGGTATAGGACCAGGCAATTTGCGGGACGGCCTATCCCCCTTTGTTTCTGCCAACAGGTCTAGTAGGGATGGCGTGCTCTGAGTCCCTGACATCAAGCAGTGCTATCTTGTTGGATGCCAGTCGTGCCTTCTCTATGGTTGTGCTTGCCCTATGGAAAAGCATCCCCCCAGAGATCCTGATGGCCCTGATTCTGTTAGCCTTTTGGAAATCCTCTAGGCATTTGCACCAGGAGGTTAGATGAGCTCTGTTGGTGATGTGGCTTGTTTGGGGTTATTGTTTTAATGAGAGCATGATGGATTATATATTGTTATGAAGGTTTTAATCTTTGGATGCTGCCCAGAGTCATATGTAAGATGGGTGGCTCTATAAATCATATAAACAAATAAATATGGGTTGGTTAAGTTAGAGAACTTGAAGTCATCTCTGCTTATGGTTCTGGGCCTGGGAATGTAAAAGAGAAAATGGCAGAGAACCACTGTTATCTTCCGTGAGTCTCAGATGAAATTCCTGCATCATCTTCATAAGTGATCTATAGCCAAGGATTAATACTTCTCTTTTAGCCTTGAGTAGGTTTTTCTCTGTTATATCAGTATTCTCTTAATTGAAAATGGTCATTGTACCAGGCTGATCACATGGGAAGTACATGAGTTACAAATACGTTAAATGAAGAAATATTCATTAGTAATAACGGAATATGTAATAGAGACATAACTGCAGGACTAGTCTATGCAACTGCCCAAATGCCAACTCTGTACTAATAACTAGTCAATTTTAATGGACATAGTGATACAGGGAGAGGTTTGTTCATCTGCCTGTCCTCCAATAAAATATATGTCATCACTGAATTTTTGCAGTTTGTTATCTAGAGCCTTTCTCATATAAATTATGGAGCCCAAATCTGACATAAAGTGGTGGTAAAAACCCGGGGAAACATTAGATCTATTCAGGAAATGTGACTGCTGTCATTGTAATTTCATTTTACAAATTTTAGCAAAAGGTATTGAAATGCAACAATTCAGCATTGAATTGTTGAATTCATCAGAAAATTAGACTCTATTTCATCTGTTACTCACAAATGTAAAGTATTACTATATTGCCAGAAAGATAATCTCATAAACAAATAGGTCATTTTTCTAATTTTAGAAATAGTTGAACTCTGTGTAGCAAAATCAAAGATCTCTTATTAATCTTCTTGGCCTTTTCATCCTTGGTCTCTAGTTCAAGAAAACACATGTGACAATAACATTTAATTTTAAGGTGATGTGAAGTCTTAATTTTTTGCCACAAACAGAATTAATATAGCTATTCCTCTGGAACTGATTCACTCACTACCTATCTGGATGCTGAAGACTTCTGATGGAATCTGGCTTTGGGCCACAATTAAATAAAAATACTTCAAATGATACTGGCTTTAGATTAGGTTTTTATTTCAGTAGCAGTCAGTTTGTTTCATCTTCACAACCAAGTAGATGAATTCTTTAGGCAGAAGAATCTTAGCTAGTTGATCTAATGCTGACAAGTTTCAATTGTATATTAGCACAGTCTTAAGTATGATGTCAGTGGCATCCAAAGTTCATTGCCAAGGTTCTTCAGAAGTGGTTTGCCATTACCTCCTTCCTATGGCTGAGAAAAAGTGACTGGCCCAAGGTCACCCAGCTGGCTTTGTGCCTAAGGTGGGACTAGAACTCACAGTCTCCTGGTTTCTAGCCTAATGCCTTAACCACTACACCAAACTGGCTGTAAAATTTCATATAGTCCTTATAAATTTTCACTTTTCCAATCCCTAGTATAATCATACATTAAGTAATATTCATTATGAATACTGGAAAAACATTTACTCAGCTGAATGCAGATGATGCAAATGACAGCTTCCAAAAAGCTAACTGGATTTAGAGATGTTCTCAAACTGACCAAGATAAAAACAAATAGAAGTTAAAATGGTCAAGCAGTAGTCACTAAATTTGTAATACTTAATGTGACATAAATTTGGAATGATGAAATACCTGGAGTAAGCAACACCATTGAAATAATTTAATTAAATATACATACAATCAAATGAAATATTTTGTTTTGCTCCTAGTTGTGATTCAAATGCCAAGTGTGTCCCTTGGGTGTCAAAATATTGCACATTTCTCTGTTGGGGAGTTAATCTTGTAGAATGCAATGAGGATTACTGGTTGTGCAATCTGATGGTTGTCTGTTTAGATATATCATCTGTTGAATTTGAAATGATATGATTACCACCCTTTCAGTTCATACAACCCTGAAAGAGGACAGAGCTTGTGTTTTCTTGCTGAATCCTGTGGATACATTAAATGAACCTTGTGTCACAGTTTAATCTAGAAGATAAACTATTCATAATAAGATCACATCAAGTTGTGTTCTTATAATGTGCTTTTGAAGGGTGACATAAATAAACAGATAGATAAGAAAAAATGTGTCTTATCCACGTTTTACAGAAGGTGCATGTAATAAATGGTTTCAGGATCAGTTTGCAAATTAGTGTAGGAGGATCAGGTGTTTCCACAACTCTGTGGGAAAAAAATATTGGAGTTCAATTGCATGGTCGCAGCTACCATCTTGACTGTACTGTCCTGCTCAGATACCCCCGAAAAGGATCTAACTTGAACTTAAGACAGAGAGAACTAAGTTTCCAAATGGTGTGAAAATAACATTGGGTAAAGCTCTCTGTATGACATCCTCTGCTTTTAGAAGAAAGTTGGGAAGACAAAGAATTATGCAAAAGGTTTTTGCTGCCAGGGTATGGCTAAAAGCACAGTTTTTGCTGAAGATGAATCTGGATCTAATCAGTATCTAAATAATACAATACCCCAGAACCCAATCTATGCTCTCTTGAATTCCACCCGAGGAAAAGAAGAGATATAAATGGAGTAACTGCTAAGTTTGTTCCACTGAATAATAATATTTATGAAAAGGACTAGTGTGTAACTCATGTTCTAAGCTGGCCCTTAAACTGAATGCTGCTTGTATTTTACTTGAGAACTTCAGTATTACTTCTAAAATTCACAAATTATTATAAAAAGAAACAGTATTGAAAACTAAAAACTCAATCTCATTGGCACATTTAGGAGGGATGTGATCAATTTTATCTCTGCAACCTATTTAATTCCCTTTTTAAAAATGAAAATAGTTACTGATGTATTTCATCTAGAACTTAAGTATATACTGTGCTGCTTGTTTCTGAGAGGGGGTTAAGTGAACTTAAGGAGTGGTATCAAGAGAGTAGAAAACCATCCAGTATAGATGGCTCAGATTCCTACTGTGTCAGTTTCTGGTGTTTGATAAGACACAAAGCAGTTTGGGAGAAAGCATGTCACTGGTATCCATGGCAACTCCAAAGATACTTTAGAACTCAGGGGGATAAAGTGAGCCACAGTAATGGGTTGCATTATAAGGGCAAAATGCACAAAAGGCTTAGACACATGCTTGTAATTAATTGCTGTAACAAGAAGATGTACCAGTTTAAATGCCACTTAAAAGCCTAAAGATATACTGGTTTTAAAAATGAATACATTCATAAATTTAAAATCTTACTATTAAAATATATATATGTAAAATCTTGTATACTAATAAATTGATTTGCTTCTATCAGGCCATAAAATATACATAAAAGCTGATGTGTGTCTCGTAAGTATTAAACCACAAGCCCTTCATGATGCTCTTTATGATGACTTTGCATTTTGAAGCATTGCCCATATGGTCTACTGTGTAAGGAATTACTAAAAATACATTTAATGTATGCTTTTGTTTTAATGGCATGATAACAATCATAGTTGAAAATTAAAGTAGAATTTCATTATTATTATTATGTCTTGAATTTAATTGAGAGAAAATAAATGGCAAGGTACTATGTGTGGGAGCTGAGCCAGATTTGCATGAGCCATATATTAAGATCTAAAAAACAGAAGAGTAATTTAGAGGAAATGTTTTAATTAAAAAAAAACCCAGCTAAAATTTATCAAAATAATCCTGTTTGTAAGGAACCTATCTTTGTGTATTACAATGCACTTTATCACATTATTTCTTCTTGGTTGCTATAGAAACTAATTCTGTTGCAGCTGTGATCACCTCTTAATATTGTAACATTAACCAAAGCGATGTTACAATACACATTTCTCACTATGAGTAAAGTGCTGTATTCTGTCTAGTTAAACCATGGACTTTATGTTTCAAAAGAATCTGAGTACATAAATGTTAATGTAATTATTTTTGAATGTTTCCAAAAGCTATGCTTTTCTACTTGTTGCAAGTTTGTAAGGAAATAGTACTTTAAAAAAAAATGAAATGTGTAGAACTGATAGAAGGCATAGACATAGCAATTTTTTTTGGCCAATGACCAGCACAAAATAAGAGACAAACAAATAGAAAATACAAAGCTACAACCCTAACCCCAAAAACACCTCACACAGGACAAGTATCTTGATAGTATATTCCAACACATATACTCTAAGACCAGAGTTATTCTCAAAAATAACATTAAAGCTATATAAGACTAAAACACAGTGAACCTAAGACCATTATGAAATAGTCCTGAAACAAAAAATAAAGTCTTTTAACAATATAACTATAATCTATAAAACTGCGGCATAATGAAACTGGATGGAGGGAAGAAGGAAGGAAGTTTACACTTGTACCAGCTTTTGCCTTACAGTATTTCCATTGAGGCAGTACAAATCCTAGCTACTGAGGGGTGATGTAGGGTTTCAAATCTTCTAAAATGAACTTCACAAGTATGTCCAGTCTTCTAGCATGGTTGCATAACAGGGATGAAATAAGCAAGCATGGCTGCTTGTTTCTATCTCATTAGCACCACATGTACAGGAATGCTCAGTTAATGGAATTTTAGCATACCTGCCTTGCAGCAATGCAGAGGGAAATATGTTGTATCTAGCTACTGTATAAAGAATGCTTTCCTCAGCTTGGGGAAAGGTGAGGGTATGTAAATAGTTTGCTTGTTTCCATATGCCTGTAACAACACAAATTCTCTTATTCTGGGACAACCTATTTACTTCAACATGATGTTCCATATCATTCATTATTTGGGTGAGTGTTTGCTAAACCTGATCTTATCCAAACAACATTAAAAGTAGTGCTTAAAGTCCATATAATGCAAGTTTTCGTTCTACCACCAATTTCCAGTTTGAAAAAAAAAACTAAAGGTGGCAAACTTATTGGAAAGAACTGAATTTTCAGCCAATAACCATCAGCCTCCAAGCTCATATCTGAAGTTTAGGCATTGTTGCCTCCAGTCTAACCTGGGTGTTGGTTGTCCTGTTAGAATCAGCAAATATGGTTCTTAAACATTTCATTTGCACTGGCTCCAGCTTGTCCTTCTTGGCATAAAGTCCCATCTGCATACCTTATAAGATGTGGGCCAAAGATTTTGTTTTAATGAAATTGGCATTAATTGGTCATCTTTATTAAAGAAAAAGCATTTAATAGCAGTTGCCAATCTTGAGACTAGATGTGCTACATAATCATGGTGTGTGCTCCAGGTCCATTTGGAGTAGAAGACCACCCCAAGATATTTGAAGGTATTGACTTGGTCTATCCTATTCCCCTCTATTATCCAGCTTTTGCTTTCTTGGCAGAAACTAGGAATTTTGATTTTTTGAAATTAAGTACCAGATGGTTTTGCTTGCTAAAGTGAAATGTGGCTGTTACTGCTCTTTTTAAGTCCAATAGGGGTCTATGATATAATAGTAGTATTGTCTGCATAAAGAATTATGGGGATATCATGCCCTGCTATCTATTTTGGTGAGCATGAAAATTAGGATTATATAAAATATCAACCATAGAATGAATGAATGAATGAATGAATGAATACACACACACACACACACATACAAACACAGTATATTTGTGTGTGTATGTGTGTATAAAAACAAATAAGGAGCTAAGATAAATCCCTGATAAACTCCTCTTGCACCCATATGGTGCCAGACAGGGACTCAAGTGAGTTTTTAGATTTTGAATCCACCTGTGAATATCTAGAAATGTTCTTTGGAAAAAGCTTAAGAACACATCTATTGATAGATGCCTTCTTTTTTTTTGCTGTAGAATTTATATTCAAACATTTCTCTAAGAGTGAATAAGGTTGTGAACAGAGGTGTCCGCCATTTCTTTTCCTTTAAAAGGGACTTATATTGTATCTTCTAGTTCCATAAGGATTGAAGGTGGGCCTTTAAGCGGTATTGTTTGCACACTTTATACGCAAATCTATATTTCTCATTAATCTGCACACCTTCGTGATCAAATCACTTTTGATATTTTATGCCTCATTTATGATAGCAATTCTTTCTATAGTAAAAAAAACACACATTTATAATTAATAATTAGCAGGTTATATAAATCTAAGAACCCTTCATATTAGCTACAAGTCATGATCAAATATTTAATATAGCTGTTGAGGACAGCATTCAGCAAAAACTTTAGCAGTTCTCTCATTCCATCTCATTCATACCACAATGGTCTTTCACTTAACAGTACAATTTTTTTCTGTCCCTAAGTTCTGAATAATTTATACATAGAAAAGAGGAGGAGCTTAATGCTCCCCTTAATACTCAGATGAGAATATTGGGAGTAGGTTTTTTTGTCTTTGAGACACTAGAGAAAATACTTCTCTAATACTGTTTCACACTTTTTTGTTAAATACTTTTGCATCTTCGTTGATTTTGGATAGAATTGGCTATGGAAACATTTTAAAATTCATTACAGCAGATTAATATACTACTGTGCTTGCACTAAGGGAAAGAAAATAAATTTGCTTTTGTCTTTTTGTTGTCTGCTTAGTTCCAAAATATAATGGTATATTAAAATGGAAGAAATCAAAATGGATATTTGTTTATAGCTCTGTAAGAAAGCACTGAAACGTTTTAGTAGAATATAAAATCATTTAGCTTAAGATTGGATTTGCAATAAAATATTTTTGTTTGTTTCAGAATCATTATAACCACATTTTACAGCTGCAGCTATCAGATTTCTTAGCGCTTACCTACTTATCCACCACCTTCAGTTGGCTTGTTTTACAAGCTAGTAAAACAGTAATTTCAAATTAGGTATTTAAAATGTTATATTTTATACCAATGATATTGTTTAGGGCATGAAATAATAACAGTAAATAGTAAATACATCAGAAACGTTTATTGTACTTTTAAGCAGCTAAATTTAATTGGTGGGGGTGGGGGGACAAACCTGTATATCGTGATTTTGCCAATATTATTTTACAAAAAATACAGTTTACAAGAGCAAGTTCTTGACAATATCCTTAGTGTAGATTCATATGCTGAGTCTTTTTTGGGAGCTGTTCCCCAGCTTCTTCCCCCTTATTTGCAACTTCACTTGCCCACTAATTAACCACTACTAATTAATTGCATTAGTGATGAAGATCCACTTGATTTTGTTTATAAATATCTGTAAGAGTGAAGTGGGGAAAAGGTGTGCTAAAATATAGATGCAGTGTTAATATTTTTACATTTAGTGCAGAAAGTCATTGCTTAGGGACAGAAACATGAACTGGTAATTAAAGTGTTTCAGTTCATATCAAATATAGTATCCACTTCTTACCAATTTCAATATTTTCATTAATCGGGTTGTTCTTGTATGAATTGCACTAAGAGCTAAAATACATATTACAACCAGCTCTATTATTTTCTTCTTTTTTTTTTAATACTGAAGAATAGGGAACTGACTATAGTGACTTTAATTGATGAGCATTATAGGCAAAAATATCTAGAAGGAGTCAGGATGGGGAATGCTGTTTAGATAGTAAATTAAAAGAGGCGTACCTAACTGATAGTTTGGTGTTTGAACAAGACAGTTAAACCATCTTCAAGTGAATGTGGATGGCTGGCTCTCCTTGTTCCTTTCTTCTCTCCTCCTTTTTCATTCATTCTGTCAGTTTCTCTTTTTCTTCTTCTCCCTAGTACAGAGTTGATAACTAATGAAGAAACTTATTATGCCATGTCTTCCATAACTTAACAATCTGGAATTTTCTATCTTTTGAGTGGATTTTTTTTTTTTAAATGAATTTTAATTTCTTTGGTTAAACAAATAAGAAACTGCCGTGTCATCTGTTATTCTTTTTACATATATTTTAACATTTTAGCAGATTTCACAGGAAAAAAAGTACCTAAATCCACCCCCACTTTGACTTTTATTCCTCTAAATAGGCCATTGCGTATATTTTATTGATTCACTAAAGATATGCAGCCTGTGTCTGGAATTTCTCCAGGAAATGTGAAATTAGTCACAACTATGAACAGTAGCCAGGACTTTCTAGTTTGTTTTCCTAACCATTTTTAAAGGATTTTGTTTAATATTAAAGATTATCTTAATTTTTTAAGCAGTTAAATAATTAAAACTGCATAAAACTGAATTATCTGTGTTTGGTGTTTTCCTGCCAAATTTCAGCACCCACAGCTGGGGTGACTTTGGGGACTGCAAAAATCAGGTTTGGAGGTGGAATGTGGCTTGTCAGACTATAGCTTGCAAACTTTGATCCTAGGTGGAACTTGTTTCTGGCTATTTTTTTAATTATTTATTTGCCAACCCCTGTAAAGTTACAACTACCACAATATTACCTGCCTTCACTTCTCATAACACATATTTATTTTCTTGCTTTCATATTTATTATTTTCATTTTGGTAAATAGATTTTATAAGTAAAACTTTTGTAACTGGAACCTGAGGCAACCTGTTTCATTGTAAGATAGCTGTGCACCCTTGTGTAATTTCACTTGTATAATCTTTTTGTTTGAAAAGAAAGGAGGGAGGAAAATGTTCCATGTCTTAATTAAATATTTATTATTGATATTCTATACTCTATATAGAGCAGGGTTATTTGGTGAGATGAACTCCAAAAATATTAAAACATGAAAATTCCATTTACACTCAGTACACTGGAGTAGCATAGTAGAAACCTCTGTGGGTATTTAATATTTCAAAATAAAGGATTTTGTTTAATTTTTAAACATGTATTTCATTTTATGTTTTATTTAAATTGTTTTAACATTTGCCTAGAAGTCTCTGTAGAATTAAAACTTTTGAAACTTAGGTTAGATTAAAAATAGACATGAAGAGTGCTGCATAAAAAAGAATAGCAGAAAAAGGGGGTTGGGGTACCAGAGTATACCACTGAGAATTAAAACAGCCCTGCTTACAAAGCATTATTTACAAAAATAAGCTGTACAGTCCTAAGGAAACTTGATAGAATCAGGCTGATAATTAATATCGATATGTATGTCTTCCATGTACTAATTTAAAGGAATAAAAAAGAAGCTCCAAGTTAATGTGCAAAATGGGATTTGGTGTAGCTATTCTTTAGCTAGGGGTTTTGGACCACACAAATGAGGCAACATTTTCCAGATGTTAATGAAACAAATATATATATAGCTCACGGAAACTAAATATTAAAACAAGAGTAGGAAGAGATGATAGAGACCTTTGGGACACTGCAGGGCATGCAAAATAACTGGCATTAATATTGTGTTTTTGGAAGGACCTAATGTGGAAGACTAAATTAAAGTAAGAGAAACTGAACAACTGAAGACATTGAAGTTGAGAGGGGTGGGATGGAGATTGCAATTAAAACATTAATGTTAATAGTTAAAGATCGTGATTTATTTCTTTCCTACAGGAACTTGTTCATAGTCCACTGAAACTGGTTAGTAGCATTAATAGTTTCTCCAACTCTTTTTTTCCTCCAGAGAATAGACTCCTGTAGTATTATCTCAGGCAAATTTTAGACAGAGCTAATAAATGTAAAGTGCCTGGAGTCAATTGTTGCTGACAGTACATACATTTTCAAAAAATAAACATTCTCAGATATTTTACTTGAAACTTTCATTATATAAATCCTAGCTAATGAAAAATTTTATTTTTTGTTTTGTGGGAAATAGGTGGGGGAATGCAAATGTTCTACATTCTTGAATGGATTTCTCCTTACAGATTATTTCTGTAATCATATGCTTGATTATTTCTCCTTAGAGTTTCTTCTGTCTCTCCTGCTTTAAAATACATTATGATGTTCCACTGATTTACAAACTTTAATTATTGTAAAGTTTTTTTGAGGTTTGTTTAATGTTAAATTTAATAATTGATTGATTATATTTTCATTAATGTGAATATGATGAGATACTGATTTTGAAAAAAAATGCCATGCTTGTTTTCAGATGATGCATGTTTGTGTGTGACATATCAAACACTTTTATTTTAAAAGATGCAGTCTTTTCATTGTGATAGAGTTAGAAAGTAGAATGACATGTCAATGTTTTATACCTGGGTATAAATTTTAAAGTATCTTATTATGTAGGGTTATCTTTTTAATTAGATAAAATATTTTAGTTGATTCATTTCAGTAATTAACTAAATCACATAAGTAAGACCATTTCTGATAATTTGGCTATTGTTTTTGACATGTGTAATGCAAGGACAAAGGTCCTTGATATACTTTGCAGAATCAGAACTGTGACTGAATGTAGAATCAGGACAAGAGCTAAATGATAGCAGTCAAGGAAGTATTATGCATAGTGACAGATGGAAGATTATTATTCAAGGCAAAGTTATAATCCAGAAAAGAGGACCCATATGAAAATATAATAGTGGTTTCTATTGCATATACAAGGTTGAAATATAGTTGGACAGATGAAAATTAGCAAAAATGGGCCATTCTGGAAGATTGGGGCAGAAAAACACTTATCAGGATCTATGAGTCATTAGCAGGATATATAGACTATGCTCAATACATTTCTTTTTAGATCAGAACCCCACTTTGAATATGGTCTAGCTAAACAAATCCTATACTTATCTCCAAGCCATATTACTTACAAAATGAAAGTCTATGCTGTCATTTCTTCACAGCAGACTGTATTCAAAGAATGAGACAAACACCTCCCCTTGATGAATTGCAGCCTCCACCATACCAGGATGATAGTGGCTCTCCGCATCTCTCCCGTACGCCGTCTGAAGTTGGTGAGAGCAAATGTGAACTCTCTCAGTGCAGCAACAGTCCAAGATGTTCTTATAAATGCCCAAGTGAAGGAAGTAATGGGCATGAAATAGAAAGTTTCCATAACAAAGGATATGAAGAAGATGTACCTAGCGATAGTACTGCTGTCCTTAGCCCAGAGGTAAACAGTCTTCCACAAAAATTTAGCATAAAATGAAGCAAGTTCTCTGAGTTTTGCACTCAGTTGGACTTCTGTTGTGTATTGACAGGTATCCATTGGTCTACATAGGTGCTTTCTGAGAAACAATTAAAAAGAAAACCTCTTTAAACACTTTCAGGTTAATTGATAACAGAGATGTCAAAGCTCTTTGTTATTACAGAAGGAAGGCCAGTATAAGAGCACTGCTTTACTATGCTTGCAGTGCATAGTAAAGTCTTGGAGTCTTCACATTAAAATACTGTGGTGGAGGTCCTGTAAGAATATACCATAAGGTAAGTAGGGCTCCTGAGCTAATAGTTATATTTCCCTACTTCAAGGCATACTATGCTCCCCAACTGCATATAACTCTCATCCTCTTTTGATGGTGCATTCCCCCCCACATTCTGAAATAGGAAACACATGAAAGCTCTAACTGTATGCCAGATTATATACTTTTCACAGTTTACAACAAAAAGAATATAACAGATACTTGTTGACTATGTTATTTTGACTCTTGCCCTTTCCACAAATGTTAACTGTTGCCTCTGACCACCAAAAGGTTGCTCACTTTTGTCCTCTTGCATAATATGCAAGCAAGTAGGATGCCGCACCTAGCTGACTTTAGCTATTCTCAAAAGGTTAAGCAGGGTCTGACTTGTTTAGTGCTTGGATAAGGTAAAAAAGGTAAATGTTCCCGCTTAGTCATGTCTGACACTAGGGGCGGTGCTCATCTCTGTTTCATGGACGAAGAGCCAGCGTTGTCTGAAGACACTTCCACAGTCATGTGGTCAGCATGACAGTCACGGAACGCTGTTACCTTCCCGCCGAAGCGGTACCTATTTATCTACTCGCATTTACATGCTTTTGAATTTGCTAGATTGGAAAGAGCTGGGGCGAGTGTGGGAGTTCACTCCGCCATGTGGCACTTGGGTCTCAAACCGCTGAACTTGCAACCTTCCGGTCAACAAGCCTGGCGTCTTAACCACTGAGCCACCACGCCCCCTGCTTGGATAAGAGAGACCTGAAAATCCAGTGTTGTAGACTAAGCTGGAAGTTGTAAAACATCCTGTGAGAAGGCGGTTGCAAACCACTTCCCAACTGTTGCCAAAAAACCTATGTAGACATGCCCATGAAATCACCAGAACTCAAGCTCAACTAGAAGAAACGTTACCTTTTTACTGTTACATAACCAGCTGAGATTGGAAGTTCAGCCTTAGAGGAGCAGACAAAAGTGTAATATCTGTATCTACCACTTGAGCTTCATGATATTTCATTTAAAACTAGGCCCATTTTCCTTTCCCTTTCTCTAAATGCATACTTTGTAAAAGAGAATCAAGGAATTAAGGATGGATGAGTTGTTCATACAACTATCCAGAGGCGTTTGTAGGATCCAGCATTTGTATCAAAACAGCATTACATTATGCAATCTCTGTCACCTTTGCTAATGCATGCAAAGTCCTGATTTAAAACCACCTACCTACTATATCAGGCACCTAATTCGGATTACCACCACCTGCTTTTTACATGTTAAAAGCTATTCACACAAAAGTTACACTGTGAATGTCATCTAATTTTGCATTTAGTTCTGTAATTTTTTTGTAGTCCTTGCTTCTATGTAATAACCAATTTGGCCAAAGGTTTATCATGCAATTTTCTGTTTTATATTTACAGTATATTTGTTGTTATTATTATTGCATTCAGTATAATTTTGTTTGAAACGGTGTGTCTTGGTTATTCTTTCTTGCATTTTAATGAAAAGCTACAATACAGCACAAATACTTCAAATATATGAGACATTGATAATTGTGTGGTTCCATGAGACAAAAATCCATCATCCATAGCAGGGCAATACTGTCCTTCAGAATCAGAATACATTTATTGTTGTAACCATAGATTATAAAACATAATCACTAGGGCTGCACAGAGCTTTGAAGGGATGTTTTGCATCAATGAATGTTCATACAAAAAAAAAGTTTTGAAATTTTTGTTGGGGGAGTTGTTTTGCGAATCAGCTCCCCCAACAACATGCATATGCTTCTAATAGTGAAACAGCTGCGTTAAGGTGTCATCCAGCAGCTCTTAGCTAGAAGAGGCTTCCCTTCTTCCAGTGACTAGCACTGTCAGATAAGGCCTTAAGGCGACAAATCTTGCTGAGCCGAAGTCAAGTCCTCATCTACGTGTAGTTTAAAATATGGCACAAAGGAAAAATATACTATAAACTGATGTTTATAGTTGATAAACTGCAAATAGAATTATGTTAAATACCTAAAATTACAATATTAATTTTATAAATAATAATGATAATCCAAACTCTACAAGTTAACCAAATTTCTGGAAGTCCCCATTCTAATTTTAAAAGACAATAAAATAAAAATGGTCAGTCACTAACTGACATAGAGAATTGCATCCCTTACCACATATCTTTATTAGGGTCAAGCAAATGGCACAGAATTTGTGCCCTGCAACAATTAAGAAATGTAGAATGCACACCACCACAAATCAAAAGTCATGTGAACAGTTGGCAGTGAAATAAAATACATGAGTAGATATATTAGTAGAGATGTGCAAATGTTTTGATGTCGCAATATTACAACCCCCAAATGTCCCATTATGTTCTTGGAAAGGTCATTCTGATTTTGAGGTTGGAAGGAGAGGTGCATTTTGATCCTATCAGAAGTCTTGAAATGCACCATATTGAGGTCAGAGCAATCTATTTTGAGGTTAGACCTATACCTATATTGGAATATTCCAATGAGCCATTCTGACAGTGGGACACTTTGGACATTTGGAGATTGGCATACTTACATTGCAAAATGTTTTTCACACTTCTATTAGGCAGTATTTAGAGTATTTCACTTATCAGATCATTTATACATCTCTTTGGTTTAAGGCCCATCTCCTCTAAATCTTCAAATTCTCCCCTCTGTTCTAAGTATAAGGTCCAATAAGACTTTGGATATTCTCTTCCCCATGTCCCATTGTAGCTCTTTTTGCAATCTGTAAAAGCATATTCTTGTCGCTGTACATATAGTCCTTAATAGAATATTTGATTGCTCTGTGTGTGAAATGAACAAAAATGTCTTATAATGCAAGTGAAAATGTTATTTTCAAATTATTTTTTGTAATAATCGTACACATACATAAATTACTTTTATTCATATAAGTAGCAATGTACAGATGTACATGAATGTAAATCCACTTTTTTCTATCTCGTTTAGGATCTGTCAGTTCAAGGATCATCATCACAGCTCCCTAAATCTTTTGATCCAGAACCAGAAGCTAAACATGGCACCTTAGATGTGACTTTTGACTATGACTCACAAGAACAGAGGCTTCTGATAACAGTGACAGCTGTCACAGACATTCCAAATTATAGCAGGACAAGTGGAAGTCTGTGGCAAATACACCTGGTTCTCCTTCCTGTCAAAAAACAGAGGGCAAAAACCAGCATCCAGCGTGGTCCTTGCCCTGTCTTCACTGAGACATTTAAATTTAATCATATTGAATCTGAGATGATTGGGAATTATGCAATACGCTTTAGACTATACAGTATACATCGTGTAAAAAGGGAAAGGATTCTAGGAGAAAAGGTATTTTACTTAACCAAGTTAAATCTTCAAGGAAAAGTATCAGTCCCGGTGACACTAGAACCAGCATACAACATTTCTGTAAGTATTAAATCAAATAGAATAAATGTGCAATTGTGTAAATGATTCTGAATAGAGGACTTATTTGTGCTACTAGCAAATGGCTAAGTGTTACAGCTAAGTGTTGCTGTAAGGTAGTTGTTAGAATAAGGAAAGTTATCCTAAAGACCACCCTCCATTATCTCTTATCTGTTATCACTGGTCACGCTGGCTGGGTGCCATGAGAGTTCAGTAATCTCTGAAAGGTCGCAGATTCATTTCAAATCAAAGTCAAGGTATTGGTTTTGATCTGCAAACCCTTAAAAGATTTGAGACCCAGGTGTATGGCAAGATGCCTCTCTCTTTCCTAACTAGCTTGTGTCATCCAACTACTGTGGAAGGCTCATTGATAGAATTTACTCCTAGTGGTGTTCCAGTTATGAGAAGTGCTTGCTTCCAAGAAGTGCAATGTTTGCTTGCTAGAAGTATGCCTCGTGCTAAAGTTACGGATGGTTTGGTGCCTGGCTGGAACGTATTTGTCTGCTCAGACATTTTAAAGCAATTTCTTGCTATTGTAATGCATGTGATTAAACCTTTTGTTTCCGCTGATTGGTTCTTTCTGTTGATTGGTGTGGGTTCTTTTTCAATATTTTACTGTTGCTTGTTTGAATACTGCTGTTACCTCCTCAGGGATCTTTTTTTTTAATGAAGGGCAGAATATAAGTAGAAATTGATAATAAGGTGTTATGTACAGTTTTATTCTGATGCAAGAAGCTTTTTTATTTTTTGGTGGGGGGAGAGGATTGTTTAAAAAGAGCTCATTTTTCTAAGTACAGGTATGTTGCCCTAACACCCATAACTAGTCTTAGAGATCTCAGTATAAATAAATTATTTATACAAATCAAATAAAGATATTTGATGTGGTGTCTTTGTCCCATATGTTGATCTTTTTAACTGAATGAAATGTGTATTTTTTTTTCCCTGAAAGAAGAGGTGGGATTGTTTCCTGGTCTAGAAAGATCCATATATGCTCTGTGTATCCACATTGTGTGGATCCCGTTGCCTGAACAGATAAAAATTTGAAGAATAGGAGTAAGCTTTATTTATAGTACACAAAGCTTTAGTATGAGTTACTTAGGACAGAAGGGGGACTAACAAAAGGCATTTTACTGATTGAAGCAAAGGGAAAGGTTTTCCTTTTTTTTTTTTAACTCTCTCTATACACAAGTCATCTAATAAATTAAGTTTAGAAAAGGAAGCAAGGTAGCCTAGTGGATGCACCACTGTTCCAGCCTCCAGATTCTGCTGCATGAGCCATTAGGCAAGGCTTGTTCTGCTTCAGAAGATGGCATCACTATGCAGGAATTTTTGGTATATGTGAAATAACATTCCTTTTTTCTTTGACATTACCATTGTGAATATTTGATTACAGAATTGGTTCACTTTGCTTCACATCATATTTTTATGAGAAAAGCATGGCCATTCAAAGGAAATGGAATGCAGTGTTATTCTGTACATAAATGTTCAGAAGTGTCACTGAAATTAGTAGGACTTTTCTGTATAGGCTCAAGACAGCATCTACAAAATTGGAATATTCAATTCACAAATTCACAAAATTCTCTGTGGTAGATTGAGCTAAGATACAGTAGGTAACTGACCTGAACTTACTCAGTGAGCTTCTTTGACAGAATATGTACTTAAAGCTGTTTACTTGGCCCTCATCCAACACCCTAATCACTGTACCACACTGTAGGAGGAGAACCATGTTAGTCCGTGGTAACAAAATCACGAGGAGTTTGATAGCACTTTTAATAAAATATGTTAGTCTGAAAAGCTGCTACTAGACTCCTTTACACTGAGTCTCCATAAAACAGTGGAATTCAAAGCTAATTCATTTGCTTTCTAATTTGCCATCCTCCCCCATTCTTTATATGAACTGTAGACTTTGATTTTTATCAACAAGTTCTCATTATGCTTTGCGGGGGGAGGGGAGACTGTAGATAGTTACTTTGAAATACTTGTCATCATAGTGCAATAATTTTTACCCTACAGTTAGGAAATTAGCATTGGTCCCTGATATAATAAATCATCTACATTTAGCTTAGTGACATTGAGAACAATTGCCGTAATAGTCTATTACTATTAGAACTTGAAAAACGTTAAGTACAAGAAAATGTACTTAATGTACATTATGTAGAAATGTACAAGAAAATAATTTCTTGTACTTTTCTACATAATTTAGTCAGCTTAAAACAGTAGTTTACCTCAAGACTGTGTAATGAATAGTAACATAAGTTAAGTCACATATCAAAACCGATTCTGTTATAGTTTTAAAAAGTCTCCAAGGTACGTTAAGTCTTCAAGCTTCTGAACAAGAAAGATACAGTTCAATCTGTATTTACTGACTGTAATAATGCCATAAAATGTAAAAAGATTTCTGGTGGAAACATTCTCTAAGCCACTTAAACGTTTTGTGTAATATGTAAAAGCAGCATTCAGACGCCTCTCTTTAATTGAGGCTCACCATTCTACCTGAATACCTGTGAGTGCAAGAGCACACTATGAGATTTTTGATTGACATGTCTGAGATCACTGTCATCTGCAAGGCTGCCTTAAGGAAACCTTAAAAGAGCAATAACTAAAGCCTCAGCTCAAGATGTGCGTATCATTTTATCTTGTGCTATGGGTTGGGTCTGGATGTCAGTTCTTGCAAATGGCAGTCTTGAATTCAAGGAAAGGTTCTGATTCAGAGGATGATTCTTGCTGAGAGAATGGAAATGGGCACAGCTTGTATCAATTCTCCCCTTCTCCTTCATCCCCACATGCCTCTCCAATCTACTTTAAAAATTGGATGACATAATAGAATAATGTGGGGGTGGGAAACAGAAATTGCCTTCTATTCCTTTCTACCATTGAGAACATTTTCAGGAAACGTTCATTCAAGGGTTGCTATGTCAAGCAGAAGCAAACTTCGGGCTCAAACCCAACATATTTATTGGCTACTATTATAAGTGTAGTCATAAGATGTACAACACAGAATATGTATTACTAGGCAGAATGTTTGAGCCACCTGAAATAATTCTATATGGCTTGTCTGAATAAGTGAAAAACTATAGCTCAAATCAAGAGCTACTAATAATCTGGAGATACCAGGAAAAGAAATTGTTTGTAATGGTGGGAAAGGCACAAAACGTAGAAAAACTACTTTTTAAAACAGGAAACCGGTTAAGTTCTAAGCTTCCTAAGCTTCTGTTAGATTTTTTAAAAATTTACTACTTCTATATAATTGTTTTTTTTCTTCATATATTTACGGTTGAGAGCCAGTGTGGTAAAGTAGTTAAGGTGCTGAATTAGAACTGGGAAGATCCAAATTCTAGTCTTCCCTTACGCATAGTTGCTAGCTGGGTGACTTTGAGCCAGTCATTCTCTTTCAACCCTAAACTGGAAAGTCAAAAATTTGCTATCTACCAACCTGTTCTGGACCAGTATATTTCATAATCTTCAGTAAGAGGCCTTCATCCTGCAGTAGATTAATGATGATGATGATGATGATAGCATTTAATTTCCTGTATAGTGTGGTAACATGGTAGAAATCTTTCATATGTCTTTTTAATAATAAACTCATGTGATTGCTTGAGTCACAGTGGCTTCAATTAATATCATTAATTAAATGATTAATTACTGATCAAGGTATCTCTCCTGCCAGGTTAATTAAATTAAATATGCCATTAATAACAAAGGTCTTCATTATTAAAAACTCTTCTGTTCCATGTTGAAGACATGAAGCTGTCCAATACTATGATCATCTAGTACTGCTTAATTTTGTGGACAGCCAGCTCTCTTAGATTTCAGGTTTTTTCTAGTCTGCTGAGAATGGAAATTGAAGGAAGATATTGTAATTGTTTAGAAGTTAGTGCTCATTTAAATTTCTTCACTAGAATGTTTAGCTTTGAATTATCTGGTCTCATTTCTTAAGTGGGATAATTTGTTTGAAATTCTCAATTGTTCCATTGTTTTTTTATTTAAAATTTTGTGCAAAACTATTCCATCAGTGTCCTTCAGTGGCACAGGCTCTTTGATCAAGTTTAAGCATCTGTCAACAGGATGACTGGAAGTTATTCCCAGGCGTTAAAGATGGAGCTGACAGGAAAGGGTTAATTCCACCTCTTCCAGTCAGAAGGCAGAACTAAGACTTCTGCATTGTATGGAGGTAGCCCCTTCCAAATCAGTCTCAGCTCTGCCATCTAGAAAAAAAGGGCTTTTCTTTCTTCTCAGCTTTATTTGGTCCCAAAGGCATCTGTTTGACAAAGAATTGGGATCTAAGGAAACAATTTAGCAATGACAACACAGTAGAGTTTAATCTTACAGTAGAGGGGAATGGCCTCAGCAACCTCTAAAGGAGACAGTGATATTTTTCCTTTCTCACTCTTTGTTCCCCAGCCTGTGCCACTGAAGGACACTGATGGAATAGTTTTGCACAAAATTTTAAATAAAAAATCTGTGAGGAGAGCCTTTTCAATAGCAGCACAATTACTGAACCTGTCCAGTGGCCCACAGGCCTGAATAACACTAATTGTGTTAGCCTGTTCAGTAGACTCACTAGCCCATTTGCAGGGGTTGAGTGGTAGTCTGCTCACTCTCTGAACTCTCTGTCACTCAAAGGAAAAGAGATATCTATCTGGCCACCTATATATCTAACTATGGATATCTGAACACATACAGTACGCTAAATATTTCTGTTTAGAGAGTTCACTTCTCTCTGACGCTCCTTTGGCAGGGGTAAGGACCAACATTAAATACTTCATATGGACTACTTAAATATTTCTGTACATGCAGTGTTCTGTCACAAAAATATATATGTTGAATCAAACGAAACTGGGAGCTGCTGCTTCTAAAGATATTGCAGCTTTTCATTAGCATGGAAATAGCGGAGCCTAGTTTTCTACTATGTTAAATTCCCCAAATCAATAGGTATGTGAGCTTAATGTTCTTGTTATTAACATTTAGAACAGAAAGCATATGGCTCACTCTGAATTACCTGGTCTTGAACTCTTTTCCACAGTGTTGAAGCTGACATAAAAAATATCCTTATATACACTTGTGCAGTTCCTACAGAACCCCATGGAGAAATCTTGAGTATTTTTCTATGGTCCTAAAGTAAATTCAGATTAGCCTTACAAGTGCTAAACTATGTGTGACTAGCCAGCTCAGGACTTCAAATGCAGGACAGGTCTTAGCACAAGATAGAAATGTCATTGGACATAGATATTAGCAAGACTTGAGAAGTATGATTGTGAGTGTTCAAATAATGCATACCCTGGTTATTTCGCAGTTGGACTATTGCGACATGCTCTACATGGTGCTGCCATTGAAGATCATCCAGAAGTCACAGCTGGTTCAAAATGCAGCAGCGTGAACAGTTATGGGCACTTCTTGTTATACCCATGTGTCATCACTACTAGACAAATGGCATTGGTTGCCAGTCAGTTTCCAGGTGCAAATTTAAGGTGCTGGTTGTCACCTATAAAGCCCTTCATGGCATAGGACTTGGTTATCTGAGGGATTGTTTGTCTCCAGTTGTTTCTGCCCACCTGGTATATTCAGAGCGGGTGTGCTCCTGATTGTTTTGTTTTGTTTTTGGTGTCTTTGTGTCAGTTTTTGACTCCTGGTGACTGCCTGGACAAGTCCCTGCTGTTTTCCTGGCAAGTTTTTTTCAGAAATGGTTTGCCTTTGCCTGCTTCCTAGGGCAGAGAGAGAGAGTGACTGGCCCAAGGTCACCCAGGTGGCTTTGTGCCTAAGGCGGAACTAGAACTCACAGTCTCCCAGTTTCTAGCCTGATGCCTTAACCACCACACCAAACTGGCTCTCTCAATTAAATGTTGTCATCTTGTAGGACTGAGAAAGCACGCCTTCTCTGTCACAGTCCCTGTCCTCTGGAATAGCATCCCCCCACAGATACATACGGCTCCCACTCTCCGGAAGTCCCTTAAGACCTGGCTCTGCTCCTGCTTGTGCAACCTCTGTCCTGGTTTTTTTTTTAATGTTGTTGTTGTCTTGTCTGGGCAATTACATTTTGTTATGTTTTTAAGCGGTGTTTTAATTGTATATTTAATATTTTGTAAGCCAGAGTCATTTTGGAGTTGTGCAGCCTTAACAAATCAAATCAAATCAAAAAATAAAGCAGCATGTATATTTGCCTTATTTTGAATATAAATCCATTGGGAGCAGTACATCTCTGATCTGAAATTAATTTTAGAAGTTCTTCTAGGTAAATAAGAATTCAGGAAAAATTACATGAATGACAGACCACATTAACAGTAAGCTACGAAACAGATGAAATCTATCCCCTTTGCATTAACTTGAAAATAATGGGCTATAGTGCCTTCCATGTCCATTCTGCATCTTGTAGTACAGGTGACACTAGATCAAATTCGTTGCAGTGAGGCAGGAAAGCAGCATCAGGAAAAATGGCTATTTACGTTTTAAAAACTGTGTAACAACAACAACAAATCTTAGGGAAAAAAACTTAAACGTTGCTTACAGTTATATGCTTTCTTTATAATACTGCACATTAGCTTTAAAAAAAACTGGTTACAATTTAAATATAACTTGCTCAGATTTTTTCTCTAAACTTTGCCAAAAAGTCATAAGATGTCCATCGCTTTGGTAAGAATATTCAGAGCCTATAATCTAGCTGTGAGTTCAGACTGCCTAAAATCTTCGATTTCAGTATGTAAAGTGTCCATAAATATGTCTAGATTGTGTTCCTTTAAACCACTTAAGACTACCTTAAATAGTGTTAGGAAGCTCCAGTGCCAGAACATGATGCCTTACCCTCCATGACTGAAATACATGCTGCCTCCTTCTTCGCTCACATTACAAATAATTTCATCCTTCAGTACCATGCATGGAGAGATCTCCCCTCAGAATAAAGCATTGTCAGACCATCTGTGCTGCTATAGCATAGATAGTATGTCAACCTTCTCACCCACAGTACTTCCTTCTGAGGAAAGATCCCTCAAAACAAGAAATCTGTTGGGTATTCTGAAAAGTAGTCTTGTTTTCTTCCTCACTGACTAGTCTAGAGAGACACACTGGCCGTTTTCCAACTTTGGCAATTTATACAGAAAGAGAGCATGTGAGCTATCTACATAGATCAGTGTTTCTCAGCCTTGGCAACTTTAAAATGTGTGGACTTCAGCTCCCAGAATTCCCCAGCTAATGTGTTCATTTGCCTCTGGGGACACTCAGTCACAGATAGGTGTAGATGCTGCCTCAAAAATAGTTGTGAGTGACTTCTTGGTAATGGATGGGTTTAGGTCCTGCTCTTTCTAGTCTCCTGTTGAGATCTGAAATGTGCCTCATGGTAGGAGAGACACTGATTTGGAAAGTTGTCTGTGGCTTATAAGTGAAAGTTGCTGACATAAGATAGACATATATCTGTTAGACATCAATATATAAAATAGCTAAGCGGTAATTTCACTGCCTTGTCATAGCACATAGCACATTCCAGAGAAATTACATAATTTATCTTCTTAATTTTTATCCCACTATGACATACTGTGTAAGTTTTATTAGAAATCTTATAAAGGTATTGTAGATCAAGTATTAAATTAGAAAAGTGGCACAAGGGTCCTATTGTTACCTCGTCAAATGTTTATTGAGGAACACTGATTTACTGCAGTATATCAATTCTGCTTGTCATTTTATTTTCAGCATACATTAATAGTTTAAGTTTGGGAACAAAGCCAATCTATGAATAGTGTGATGCTTTTGTCTGTAGAATAATTTCTCTATGTACATATTTCCAATATCACTTATGATTTCAGGAAGTAAATTTGATATAACTGTATAGACTCTATGGTAATAAATTAAGTCTGTACATAATAACATCGGAATGTTTCAGTCTCCTGGTTATACTGAGTTAAAGAATTATGTTTTTTATTTGATTTTACCTTAAGTAGTATTGGGGGGGGGGTTGGGGATCATGACAAAAAGGAAGGGTTTTTTTTATTCTACATATAATGTCCTAAGAATGGGAGGGAAATCAAAGTGCAGGAAAAGCCCTTGAGAAGTTTAAAATTTTTTCATACAATATGAATATATTACAATGCAGTCATATATATATGACTGCATTGTAACATATATATATATATATATATATATATATATATATATATATATATACACCCACACCCACACATATATATATGTATATACGTAAACACACACACACACACCCCTACCTACTTACCTACCTACCCAGAAATAAGTCTCACTGAGTTCAGTAGATCTTATCTCAAGAAAAATAAGAATATAGTCTTAATTTTAAAAAAATACTAAGCACTGAGATCATTCTCTGTGTTAATGTTCTAACCATATTGTCAGTGCAGCAGAAACAACAGACAGTCTTTCTTAAGATTTTTCATGAAATGGTAAGTCTATAGCTGTACATTTTATTCAGGCTGAATCTTATTTACCTTATACTGAAACTGTACCATAAATAAACTTAATAATAAAACATTTACTGCAGATGCTATCAAAGGATTGGTTGATTTGAAATGTTTTCCTTGACCTTCAACACTGTTTCTGAAGACCAAAAGGCAAACTGATCATTTCACAGTAATAAGAATAAACTCCTGTGTAAAAGGAATTACACACTTGGACAAGCTTTTCTGTTGCTGGAATATGGTTTGTATGAGAATTTCCAAGATTGTCCGAAAGTATCAAATGCAGGACGTTTATGAAATTTTTGCTGGAGTCAATTGGTGGATTTTGCATTCACACATTATGCATGGTGGAATATAAGATTCCATGTATATAGCAGAGGATCTAGTTCATAGGGAAATATTAGTTTGAGGAATTTTCTCTGACACATCTGCTTTGTGAGAAGTCAACATTTCTCCTTTTATATTACTAGTAAAAAAGTCAAATTTTGATTTCGCCAAAAGGACAAAAGATCTTGAACTTCAGAGATGCTGTGTGAACAATCAAGTGCCAATGGCATTTTTGTCGTCATATTTGTGTCAGCTTGTGCCAACAAAAATGCCTATTTATTATTTCAGGCTGTGGAAGATATCTGATTATATCTGAAAAACCAAATTGAAACTTAGACTGAGAATCAATTGAAAAATATGAAAGGATTTGTCACTAAGAAGTTCATTGTTTCCTGATAGCCAAGGGAATATCTAAAGAGATGGATATACCTAAGCCATGTCTATGTTACTGTTCTGGTAGGAAGCCTGAGAAAGACAGATAGCATGTCCTTAGGAGTCTTTACTGTGGAGTGAAACAGCTGAAATCAGATCAAAGAAAACTTCAAGAAGGCAGGCAGGTATCAGATATAAGAGAACTGAATAGAGGGACATCCCTTTGATGGTCTTCTCTGATTCCATTTATGTATTTAACAACAGCTAGAAGCACTAAGAGGTGCTTATCAACCATGGCTCCAATGGGAGGCATCACATTGGCATACTTGATTGATCTTGTGGGAAAAGAGCAAAATGGTGTTGGATCTGGTTAGTACTTGCTTCAGAGACCACCAGGAAATCCCAGGGCTATAGATTAAATGGGGGAGTTGAAAAAACATCTAGAGAGAAGGCAATGGCAAATCATTGCGGTCTTATTGCCATATGGAAATGCCATGTAGCTACCAGAAGCAGAGTTGAGATTGAGAAAGATTTGACTCAACTCAGCTTGACTTTACCACCTATGTAGCACCAGTAGTAGACACATGATGCCTTACACTGACTTTTCAATATTTTTTGTCTAAGAAGAAAGATAAGGGAAATGCTGCACGTCCTATATGAATAGATGCCGTTAGTAAAACAAAAACCAAGCAAACAAAAAAACAGGGCTACTCCTGCTTTCTGAAAGAAAATGCCTAGTTTAAAACAATCTTGCTTCCAGTTATGGGAAGCATGCAGGAACACCCTGATTTCCAACGTCTCCATTTAACATACTATCACATTTACCATACTGGGTGTAGTCAAGCTAATTCTGCTTCTCTGGAATATTACAGTAATGCACTTTTAGGTAGGATATATGAGACAAGGTTGGATGTGACTATTCTATCAGAACCACATTTTTTTCACTGTTGCAAGATATCAAATAATGCATATTTCTGTTACACAAATTGTCAGTGGAACAGGTTCTGTCAGTTATGGTAGGAAGACATTGCTACCTGAAATTGAACTTCTGAAATAGTGTCTGATTAGGGGCAAATCATCTTTATGAATGATGCTGGAACATATTGCATGACTCTCCCCTCATCCCACACTAGTTGTGGAACATAAAAATTCATAAATGAACCAAGAGAACGATAATCATGTTTGAAATTCATCTATGTTAGGTTCACTCTCCACTGTGAAGGCTGTCAGCTTTTAGATAGTGAAACTGTATCACAGTGACAGTTTTGAGAGGTTAGGATTTTACTGTAATGTAAGAGACTGTACAGTAAAATGACCAGGTCCTAATAGCACTCACCTGAGAGTGCTTTGAAAATTGAAGTGTGAAATTGCTGACCTCCTAGCAAAAATATGTAACTTGACCCTCAAATCAGGATCAATGCTAGAGAACTGGAAGATAGACAATGTGACCCCAGTTTTTCAAAAGAGACCCAGGAGAGATCCAGGAGATTATGGGCCAGTCAGCTTAATGTCTGTTCCAGGCAATCATAGAGGAATAGGTTTTGCTGAAGAAAAATCAGCATAGATTCCACAAAGGTAAATTCTCTGCTACCAGACTTCAAGTGTTTGTTAACATGTAGTAAACATGTGGATAATAGTGACCCTATCCCCATTATATACTAGGATTTTGAAAAGAAAAGTTGATAAAATTCCTCATCAAAGACTATTGAGTAAGCTGGAAAAAAGAACTTGTTATTTTATGGATTGCTTTCTAGTTAAAAATGAACGAAGAATAAGAATAAATGAGCAAACACAAGAACCAGGTTTCATCCAGTGAAGCTGATTGAAAGAGATTTACAGACGACAAAACAAGGTGCATAATTAATCTGTAGAATTCAAAATCCACAAAACGTGATGATTACTAAGTTAAACATCTTTAAAAGGGGAATAGACAAATTCACAGAGAATGAATCTATCAAGGACTATTAGTCTAAAAGACTCTGTTATCTTCAGGTTGAGGACAATGTGCCTCCAAATACTGGTTGCAGGGAAACAGCTGTAGGAGCAGGATGTGTTTCTATCTCTTGTGTATGAGCATCAAGAGACAGGGCTGGCCCTGTGAGAAACAGAATGCTGGACTAAGTGGGCTTTGGCCTGATCTAGCAGGGCTATTTTTATTCACCTATACCAAATATGCTTGTGGAAGGAGGAAAATCCTGAGTTTCCACAAGTTCAAACAGTTTTTATGAAAAAGCAAAGAGAGTATCTCACAAAATAACTCTATACATTTTGCACATACTACAGTTATATGGGAAACAGTCACTGCTAGTGGAAGAGCACATTTTTGCATGTATGTAAAACAAGCAAGACACATTTTGGCATTTATAACTGAAGATCTTAGTAAAACGAAGGAATTTTTTGAGAACAGTTGCCCCTTAACGTAAACAATATTGGATTAAAGAGTGACTAAGGAGTAGAATCATACATCGGTAGCAATCTCACAGGCAAGTATTATAAGAGACAGTCCAATAGCATGTCGGACTGGGATCAGAGAAACTGTTGTTCAAAACTCCAGTCTTTGCATTATTGTGCCTTAAGGATGAATCATCCTAAACTGTCACAGGTAGCTTCACAGTTGAAATTTGTAATGAGCCACACCAATCTTTTCAATAATGTTTTATTACATCATTATTATTTTCTTTTATGTTTGTAATTATAATTGATCTATTTGGTATTTATTTTTCTTTAACCCTCATCTTTAACCCTCAAGACAGGATAAGCTACCCTGAGTCACTGTGTGTGAGTTGGGCAACCATATAAATTTATTTAATAAATAAAAAAAATATAACTTTTAAAAATATAATTTATTAAATATTTTTTTCAACCAATAAGAGAAAGAATAAGAAATAAAGATAGAAACAAAACACAACCACAAGGAAAGATAGAAAAAAGAATAGTAAGAGAACAAAAGCCTTAAAAATAAGTGACCTCTGACCTTCTTTGCAACAGAAATTAGCAAATTTATTATCCACCCTCCCTCCTTAATATTACAAAAATCCCTTCATCCCCTTGTTAGTCCTTTTCAGTCATCAAACCCATAAATCATCACTTCACTTTTCTCTATTTTTAGCAAAAAGTCCATAAGGTACTTACTGTTTTATCCCTGACCAAACAGGTCAGTTTCGCCATTTCTGACCATTCCAACATTTTTACAACCCATTCTCCCATTGTGGGAATTTCACTGTTCCTCCATTATTGTGCATATAATGATCTTACTGCAGTTACCATATATAAAATCAATCTTCCATGAGTTTTTTTCTAATTGGCTATTCATAAGCCCCAATAAAAAGAGTTCTGGCTTCCTCTCAACATTTATCTTTAAGATTTTTTTGCATCATTGTATGTATTTGTATCCAGCATTTTCTAACTTTTTCACAAAAGACAGGATATAACTTTAATAATAATAACGGAAGAAAGGATGAAGCCACCTCCACTTTCCTCTGATCCCTGATCCCTGATCCCAGATCCCAATAATTAGCAGCCACCTCCAATAGGTTCAGTTTACATTTTTTTAATGAGTGTGTTAGATGAAAAGAGTCGTTATATGCATTATTGTATAGGAATATTGTATAGGAACAGAAAGACAACTCCCACCCCCGCCCATAATTACCTGTGAACATTTGCAGATAAGAACAGAGGAACCTACTGAGAAAAAATAAGTAAGACATGCAAACTGTTGCAGAGCATGGTTTTGTCTGAAGATTAGCCTGGAGAATATCCATAATTTGGAAGAAGCTGTGCCTTGTAAATGTAATCCTTTAAACAGGCTTTTCTCTCTTTTCCTGTCCAGTTACTTCATCCCCTCCCTTGATCTCCAGCCAATAATATTTTCCTCTTTGTCTTCCCTTCCCTTCCCTTCCCAGTGCAGTCATTGCTTCCTCTTATCCCATCTCCGTTCCCTCCACCACCACCTCGTCTTTTGCATTCTTTGGTTTTCTGCTGGAAGAAAGAAGGGCAATAGGTGTGAATACTGGAATAGTAGGCGGGAGAATCCCTTAATTGTATACATAGAATAATGTTTTAAATTAAACGCACTAATGATATATCTCATTGCTCTTGTATGCATACAAATTAGGAGGTATCGTATGCTCATGATGCTGTGCATTTCCCCTTTCTGGCCTATCTTTTATTGTAACATATCTTTGGGACTTGACATGTTATTTTGATCCCCCTGAAGGGAAACGCCTGTATGCGAAATGCTGTTAATAGTGCCTGGGATATTTTCAGTTATATACTTTCACGTATTTATTGTTAATCTGATTACTATATTGGATATGTATGCTACTCAGAGTCTGTTATGATTAGAGTGGTCTATAACCCCAGTAAACAAGCAAACAAACAAACAAACAAACAAATAAATGCATTTCTACTCAAAAAGCAGTGCTAAGTATTTGCCAATAATTCTGTAAATCTTTGTGATATGCCTTATTTTGGCATATAAGGTGTGATAGGAAGTGGAGATCTTGTTTGAATTTAATGCTATTAAGATGGTTTACAGCCCCCCCCATTTATTTATGTGTTTGTTTGTTTGTTTATTTATTTATTTATTTCCATTACGTTATGCACCATTAGGAATAAAAAATTCCAGAAATTAATACTAGGAACAGATTCTTCACTATTGTCATTACTTGAAATGGTTGCAAACACTTTGCTTTTACTTCTAGGGCTGTGACTCCCAAATGAGCATGTCAGAAGCATCCTGCAGTGAAAGTATCTCCTCTTGTCAGTCTTTGGCACATGGCTCAGCTCCAGAAATCCTCATCGGACTGCTTTATAATGCCACAACTGGAAGACTAGCAGCAGAAGTGATAAAAGGCAGCCACTTCAAAAACTTGGCAGCAAACAGACCACCCAGTGAGTAGAATATATATATATTTTCATCTTAATACTTCTGCACTTGGGGGAATTTCACTGGTGGGGACTTCAGTCCTATCATTTAATCTTACCCAGTCAAACTGAAACAGTATAATCATCAGCTAATCTGTTTCATGTTTTCATTGGGGAAATGGCAGAAATCTAAAATTCTAAATATTGGTTGCAATTCAACAAGTTCCTTTTAATTTTTCATGATTGACTGGCTAATAAATTGCCTTTATCTTAGTGATTAACTACTAAACTATTAATGCCCCATATAACAAATCTATTATAGAAAATTATAATGTATTTTAAAAGTGTGTGTTGATAAATGTTTATGTAAATTTGTTGCCATCACCATGGTTAATGATACTAGAATAATATGTTATAAATCTATGAGAGTTTAATAATATTAACATGTGTAATATAATTTGATATTCTCCGTGGTGATTAAAAGTATTTATTCTTCATTTCAAGTAAATATGCATGAATGGTCATGTGTATTTGTATGTGTATATATTTCAAGGATAAAATTAAATAATATAGTAAGATGGCCTCAGCTAAAGACAGAAATATATTTACAATTGGCATAATTGAGACAACTTTTTGTACATTTGTAGTGACCAGATTCTTCCAAAAGGGATCAGAAGCGCATCTGACATCTGGACCCAAATCTAGCACCTACAAGCTATGTCTACAAAAGTCCATTTGAAAAAGTAGAATTAAACAAGACCAATATTTATTTATTTGTTTATTTAGGAAACTTATATGACTGCCTATCTTATGTAAGATAATCCTAGGTGCTCACAATAATATTAAATAAAAACAGCATAAATAAAACAGACTAAACCCCATGACAACACCATGTATCCCAACCGTGGCACTGCCACATCACATAAGCTCTTCATACTCTTACATTTGTTGGGCTCACATCTATCCTAATCAAAAGCCTGGGTGAAGAGCCAGGTCTTTACAGCCTTCCAGAAGGCTAATATGGTGAAGGTCTTTCAAATCTCAGAGGAAAGGCTCTTCCAAAGGGTTGGGGCAGCCACAGAAAAGGCGCATCTCTCTTTTTACCATGCCTGCAGATAGCTGGCCAGCGACCCTGTTTCAGGTGACCAGGTCCCTTCTGGGTAGCCTAATGAGGCCAAGAGTAGCACTTGACATGATGCTGCTTCCACAATGCTACAATATCTCCCTGCCCTTATATTATTTAGACCTATTATCTATTGCTGACCCAATTTGACAGCAAATACTTAATTAAATAATTTATTTCTATCTATGATATAGGACCAAGAAAATTATACTAATAAATATGCATAAATGATATGGACATGACACAAAGCTGCTGTTTTTGGTAGTAAACCTTTATTAAAAGAAGCATCTAGTTGTACTTTAAGGTCACTATAATGCTCAAACAAGTAGGTGTGCAGAGCAGCTAAATCCAGTATAAAAGTGGTACTCTTTTAGCTTTCTGATGTTATGTTTATATTATCCATGTATAATAACACTTCTGGTTATTTGTGAATCACTTCTGCTTTTTGATAAACTAGATGTTGCTCAAATTATACTGTATGGTTAGTGCTTCATTTTTAAGTTTAATGTTAGATTTGGAGAAGCCATATTTTAATCTCAATCATAACACATAAAGAAAGAAGTCCAAATATCTCATTCCCCAGCCATGATCTAAACCCAAAACGTATCATGCTGAAATTACACCAAGTGGGGGAGAGTCCTCATCTGCATCCATGGTTCCCCTCTCCCCCACTCAGAAGTTATTGCAGAGTAGGGAACAATTTCCATTCAGATCATTAATGGAAGCATTATGGACCTAATGAAAATCTCCCTTCCTCTATAGCTATTATTACATTTTAAAAAATCTTGTTTGGTCTGCTAAGGGCAGAATTTTTAGAAGATGTTTCCTGTTTCTTACACTCCTTATTTCTAATCAAAACTTCCTTAGAGTTTCTGAATGTCATGTAATAGATTGCAGGTAGATATCTAAAAGACCATGCAAAAATCTAATACATTTCTAGGATACAGAGTTTCAGAGTATGTATAGTATTTCAGTGGAAAAAGCAACTCAAGGACATACAGAACCAAAGCCAATAGATCAGTCCACATATACAGATATTCATTTGGTGTGGTATCTGTCTGTCTACCTGTCTACCTACCTACCTATCTACCTACCTACCTACCTGTTACGGTGGATGGGGCAAGAAGATCTTGTATTTCACAGGTCTTCATTATACCAAACCAATTTGTAAGCTTTTTTGCACAGCTCACTTAAAGTGCTCTCCTCTCCTTGAGCCAGCTAAACTAAACTGGTATAGGTTTGCAGTCCCATTGTCAGATTTGGATCAGCACAGTGTGTGTGTGTATGCGTGCGTGCACACACATGGTTGTACCAGAGATTTTTGAGAATGAATTGTCTCTCTCCTTCCTGCTTCACCGTACAGCCATCCCTGGTCAACTATTATTCAGGCCAATCCAAGTGTCCAAGTCATAGGGATGTATAGAGCATGTACAGAGGGAAAGTATAGGTTTTCTTTAAAAAAAAAAGAGGGGGGGACTCTTTTGCTGCTCAAAGCTGAATGGCCCTGAAGGACAGTGCCCAGGGCCCAGAGAGGTGTACCTGTACCAGTCTTAAGTGGCCAGTGGATACTGAGGTGATAGAACCCCTAGAAGTCACCTGACAGCACAACTGACAAAATGATTAGTAAAGTATGTCAGATTGTACCTGTAGTAAAATTGCCTGTTGGCTGCTTAAAATACTAGTTTAATGCCAGAACAGAAAAGGATGACTTTAAGCTACCTCGTGTTTGGGCTGAAGACAAGATGAAGGCAATGTCATGGAGACATGGCAGAGAAAAGAGATTGCTGGGGAATGTCTGCACCGTTGTTAGGTGCAAATAGAAAAAGGCCTTTGTTGCAAAACCAATAAAAAAACTATTTTGATGTTCTTGATAGTTCTAAGGAAAAAACAAGTGCTTGTTTTGTTTATTTTTCCATTTCATGTGGACTCACGCTACAGTTTAGGGAATCTTGTGCACATGCTGGGGATATTCTGTTTATTAATTATCACTGTTTATTTAGTGCTATCCTGACATTGCAATTTGAATTGGAAATTTGAACTTATGGGAAGCTCTCTATGTACCTTGAAGAAACCATGTAGCTTTGAATTGGTTTTTTAAACTTTGATCAAATAAGCTTGCATTTTAGCCTAAAACACAATTTCGGATGGAAGATGCAGTAAAATGGCATTACATGGATAAATTAGCCAGCTAAATTAATTTAACCTGATTTCATTACTTTGTTTACAGTATACAGAATGCGATTCAGCAATTATTTATCTTATCGTAATTCTATTGACCTCCCCTAGTCTGAGTTCATTTAATTGATCCTTACTCAGGAAGCTGGAGTTTGCATGAAAAAGAGGAAGGTCTGTTAAAAAACATACTTGGATTTCTAGTTTGTAGCCTGATCTTTTGCATGAATCTCCATGCTCTTGTGTTTTAAACAAACCCAACAGAAAATACTATTAGGTTATCACATTATTTGAAGCAGTGTAATTCTTTTGTTAAAGATTACACAGTTGACATAACAAAATTCATTTCATTCAATTCTACCTGCCCATCCTTTTGCTCAATCCTTTTCTCTAAAACTGATTTGCTAAGGTTGTTTTCTTTCACTCTGGTGAATAGTGTTTCCTCTTAAACTTTAACCTTTGATCCTGTGTCACCCAACTATTGACATCTGGTCATTATTTCTTTTACTGCTTTCCACCCCACCCCCGTTGTCAGACGGACTGTTCTGTTGTCTAAAACACTTGATAGGTGGACAGGTTTATATAATACGAGGTGAGTTCCTGTGGAGCCTAATTGGATGTTGTCTTTTTCATGCAAAAGAAATCTGCCAGCTTCAAAGCTCTCCACCACTTTCTACCATGTTGGTTTCTGATGATGTACAATAATTATTTCACTATTATAATGGAGATAGAGCTGATCTCTAACTATGGATGGTGGTATTTCAAAGATTTGTAAAATAAACATGTGAATAAATGTCTGGACACTCAATTTTATTATTTCTTTGTTCCAAATTTCTTTTTAAAAAATCCAAATTCATGCATATACCAAATAAAAAAAGACAGAATCTTTCTGTTCTTAAATTAAATAAAAACAAATATTGGTGTACATACTGAATTAAATAATTATGACTATATTTTCTCAAAGTGCTTCCACATAACAGTAACAATGAAAGTTTCGAATGTCAATGCTATTTCAGTGAATTCATATCCATGGTCTAGTAGCTCTAGTGCATACATGGAGCTTCAGACAGAGAGGGGTTTGTTCCCTTTCCTCTATGGGTAATGGAAGGTATTCTCTGTGCACATAGGACTTTTTATTGACTCTGAATATTTTAACTATTATTTTTATTAAATCTATTTTATACTGCTTCCTATACAAAAACATTGCAAAGATTTTGTACTTGAATAGTATGGTATGACATGCTATTCTTTAAAATTAGTATAGAGCAACTATGCACTAATGATTTATTGTATCACATATCTGCATGCAAAAATCACACATGAAGAGCTTCATTCACATGAGTAAATGCAAACTTTTCAATGGATAATTTTATATTTTGGCATTTTAATTGTACAGAGTTGAATAAGAAATCTTGGAGAGAAACCACATCCATGCAGAGAGATTTTTAAGCAACATTTCATCTTGAACACTGTGATGTTATCACTGCACTCCAATCCCATTCTTTTACCTGTAATTTCTTTTTTTCATGTCATTATACACCTATTTATATGATCTGAAAACTCTGATATGCTTTACAGTGCTGTGCCAGTTGTAGCTTGCTAAGTGTCAATGCTATATGTGTCTGCTTGGTGCAAGTGAGCAAGGGATAATAGTAGGATTATGAGGTATACCTCCAAGTCAATTCATTATGAGAGGATATTTACAATTAAGTAAAAGTCACAATGAAATATTTTTCTCTTTTTGTTACAATATTAAGTTTAGTCAATTGTTCAAATCCAATATGGTATACACCATAATCTTAAAGATATTCTGATGTTTTGGTAGGTGAAATGTTTTGTCCAAGACAACTCATGTATCAAATTGTCTATTTTGTAGATACATTTGTTAAGCTGACATTGCTGAATTCCATGGGTCAAGAGATGTCCAAATGCAAGACATCTATCCGAAGAGGGCAGCCAAATCCGGTCTACAAGGAGACCTTTATTTTTCAAGTGGCACTCTTTCAGCTTTCTGATGTTACACTTATATTATCTGTGTATAACAAACGCAGCATGAAGCGAAAGGAAATGATAGGCTGGATTTCTTTAGGTTTGAACAGTTCTGGTGAAGAGGAACTGAACCACTGGACTGAGATGAAAGAATCAAAAGGACAACAGATATGTAGGTGGCACTCATTGTTAGAATCTTAATGTAGAACTGGGGCTCCACAGAATGTCAAAGTTCAACAAGATTGTTGTTTTGGTACAGCTAAGAGACTCCTACAGAAATTACAAGTTCAACATTCCTTTTCAAAAAAATGCACGAAATGCTGTGAAGAAATATTAACTTCCACATTTTCATTTAACATTACTGATTTTTTTTAAAAGCACCAGATACAGAAGACAGCAACCTAACGTCTTTATCATAAATCATTTAGGATTCCTCTCACCTATCCTTGTTTTGGTTAACTTATGTAACTTTTGTGTACATCCTTTATTCCTATGAGATTCTCTGATTGTGGTGTTCTTTTTCTTTTAGTGGTGCTATGCTGTGTGTTGTAGATAATCTGTCAAGAAGCAGATTTAGAGGGGGAAAGAGGAATGGTGGAAGAAAGCTCAACAGTAGGAGAGAAAAATTGTGATGTAGGTTTGCAGTAGTAGAAGTATTACTTTTTTCCATTCTTAGTGACTTTAACATTTCTGACAGTGTAATTCTGAAGACCATTAGAGTTGCTATGCAAGAGAAGCTAGATGCTGACTACTTATCAGATTCTCTGTGGTTTCTGCTTTAAGCAGGATTTTTTTTCCCCCAGGGAGCTGAAACTGTTTTGAAAGAGAATCACCATTTATGGTGTAGAGACACATAACTTTCACTCTTGATAAATAGCCTTTTGTATTATTTCAAAAGCTTGTGAAACCTGTTTGACCAGAGGTATAAGTCTCACCTCTTAAAAATTACTGGGAGGGTGTCTTCAGTTTAACATATCTATGATGCAGGATTATTCGTTGTGTGCCTTCTTTGGATCTTAATGAAATAGGACCCAGTGTAAGCACTGAGCACTTTTCAATTTTCTGATTCCTCATTTGCCAGCTTGAAAGCACAGGATCCAAAGAGTTGCACAAGGGAGCTTTCGATATGTGATTTTGAAATAGCAGAATTCTATTGTTTGAAACTGTGCTTCCACATAGATGTTTCTAATGGTACTAATCAAAATATATTGTGTGACTGTTCAATCTTTCCGTAATAAAATTTCTATGCTCAGAAAAAAAAAGAGAAGAAGCTGAGGAAAAAACATGGAGGTTTACAAGTAGAAGACAACAATATCTCACTTCCACATAAAATTCCATGAATGAGGTAGGGCAAGGCAGCGTGATGTGGTGGGAGGTCTGCTCTTCAAACAAAAAAAGTAAAACAATTCACTGGACAGCCACAAGTTCCTGGACATAACTAAAGTATCCCCCTTTACCCAGTATAAATGGCTTAGAGAGCCTGACGAAATCCTGCAGGCAGTTTCTGTCATGGATCGCTCAGTGATACCAACAGTGCTTTTGTTTACGTAAGAGAAGCAAGGATTTGGCTCATAACTGCTTTTTAATTAAGGCAGTTGGTCTTTATATGAATTATGGTTATTGGCAGTTCAGAATCTAAGAAATACATATATATATTTTTTTTAAATGGAAAATTTTAGAAATTCAATGATAAAATTTGTGAGTTACAATATCTGGGAACAACGTTTGGGTAATTTTAGATAATGAGGGAATAAACTGCTAGCACTTAACATTTATTTTGTCCCAGCAGTTAATTCACTTTCTTTCTCCTTCCCACATGCTTGAAAAAGGCAGTTTAATGAATTACAAGAGTTGAAGTACCCAGGAAAGTATTATGAGCTTGCTTACTCAAGAATTCTTGCGGTAAATGGTTTCAACTCTTTCTTTTCAACAATTGCAAGATTTCAGTTATACTGGAGGTCAAGACACTGCTTGCCATGAATATAGTGGTGAGATCATGACAGAAGAAAGTATAACTTAAATAAACACCTAGAATGTCTATGGAATCTATATTGGTTGTAAACATAATCAGAAGTGATGGATTTAGTGCCAGCTTTAGCTGAAGTGAAGCTGAAAAAAAAGGGATTAATGCATTTCCTTTTATACTTAGAGTAGACTGATTGAGTAAGTACATGTTTATTACTCTTACCCACAATAATATTGAATGCTGTTATGTTTGAGATCAAAGACTTTCCAGCATTGCATGAATGGATACAAGTCCACATGAAGGATGTGTAATGTTCCCAGTTTCAAAAATTTTAACAACCTCCTTAAAATTTCTCAGCTATAGTCTTGAAATTGTTATTCAGTGCCTTTCATGTTTCACTACTTAAATTTGTAACTATAATGTGATGCTGAATTGATTGATTTTAAAGGTTTACCAAATGATTTTTCCTGTGTTGCATGAAATGTATAGCACAAGAAATGTAATTTTGTTAACCAATACTGTTCAGGATCGTTTGCAAACTTAAATATGATTAATGGTACAATATACTTATTTATTTCCAGTTCTGATTCTTGTTAATTTGCCTTTACACAAGCCTTGTTTTGTATTTCAGAAATCCTTATTTAGTTGCATTTTAGTTAAAAGTTAAATATTTAGTTTTTATTTATAAGTTTTTAGTTTCCAATTCCAAACTTGCTTACCATAAAGTATGTATTAGAGCTTACTTCTGAAATGCATGTTTAGGATTGAATTGTAAGACTTGCAACATCATAGTGCCTTGAAGAATGGATAAAGTATTTTTACAGAGGAAAGAAATGATGAAAAACTGTGATTATGATCCAGGAAATTCCTGTTTCTGAAAGTTTCTTAATCTGAGTTGTTCCTCTATATTTTTTCTTTTTAAAGTATAGTCTATCATAGACACAACTAATGAATTATTTTGTTGGAAGGCAAGATAGATGTGGAGCAATTAAAATATATATATTTGTTTTTCTGCCACTGTCATGTCAATACTGCCCTAATTTTCA
This sequence comes from Candoia aspera, assembly GCF_035149785.1. Lineage (NCBI taxonomy): Eukaryota > Metazoa > Chordata > Lepidosauria > Squamata > Candoiidae > Candoia > Candoia aspera. Next base: position 45,809,522 of record NC_086153.1, read on the forward strand.
AATGGTATACATCTTGTTTGGAAATTACAATGTACACATAAATGATGTTTGATGGCCTGTAAACTTAATAAACCTTTGATTTGACATAAAACATTGGATGGGTAAAGGGAGTGGAAAATATCTGCTACCTTTCTATAGGATTATGCTATAGAACAGCTTAAAGTTTATACCACAAGTTATTTTTAAACATTGGACAGACCTAGTGAATTCAAAACTCAGAAATGACATAAAATCAAAGCAGTACAGCATTATATAAATATATTTTTATTTGTTTATTACTGAGGATTATTTGTTACAGATTTTCTCCAAATTCCTCCTTTACTGTTAGATCAGAGACTTCTGCCAGTAAGGGACAGTTCTGTATACAAACTGTTTTGTGTGTGTGTGGTGGTGGTAGTAGTAGTAGTATCATTTTTGATGTAATAAGGTCACAAGCTGATGATAAAGCACACACTTTGTATGTTTGATGTCCTAGAAATAATTTCTTATAACTCTTTAATGTAGGAAGTCATATTGACTCATCTGTATCACCTTCCCCAGCCTGAGTTTTCCCCAGATGTATGGACTTCAGCTCTCAGAACTGGAGAGCATGATCATTTGGCCTTGTCATACATGTACTTTTGAAATACTGTTACCTGTCATCTTGGAGATGGAGTTAATCTTTCCTCTAATCACAGATTATTTGGGCCAGTCCTAATAGGCAATTGTGTACTTCCTTTTAAAACAACCAGTCTGCGAAGTCTCTAGGAAGGTGGCTAAATTTTGTGCCATAGCAATGGAATTCAGAAACTGTTTGGTCTGAACATAATATAGGCACACTTAGCTTCTGCTGTGAATAGGCTTTTATCCTGGATATTTTGTATTTTAACATTGTCTTTTTCCTTCTCTTCCTCTTCAATCTATGATCGTAATTTTTTTTTTTAAAAAAGCATGATCATTGTTGAGAAATATGGGAATTGACGTCTAAACTTCTGGAGATGATCCAAGCTGGGGAAGGCTAATACACACACACACACACACACACAATCGTATGGCATAGCAGTTCGGTGTTCATGCTGCTTTTTATTGCTGGGAAATCCTTGTGAGGTCCAGCAGCCAGATGTGTAGACTATTTAGCCATGACAAGTCACATTGCCTGGGGTTGCACCACGTGGAGGCTAGTCTACATTGCACCAAGCTAGGCTGAGAGGAAGTGACTGGCCCAAGGCCACCCAGCCGGCTTTCATGCCTAAGGCGGGACTAGAACTCACAGACTCCTGGTTTCTAGCCCAGAACCATAAACACTAGACCAAACTGGCTCTCTATATATTGCCATATAATTTTCAATTTATTGCATTATGCTGTATTTATAATGCAATAAATTTAAAATTACATAGCAATATATAGAGAGCCAGTTTGGTCTAGTGGTTAAGGTTCTAGACTAGAAACCAAGAGTCTGTGAGTTATAGTATATAGTTATATCTATTGCATATAGCAATTTATATGAAGTTTATTAAATTATTATTAAATTTTGCTACCGCCCATTTCCCCCCAAAAGGAGGGGAGGTTATAAAACATATACCACCAATCATATTAGACTCTAATGCTGTAATATGGAACAAAGTTCTTAAAGTTTGTATCCAGAAGAGTTGCTTTTCAGAACTTCTAGCATTAAGTTTATACTTTACTCACAACCAGGTGTTCCTTATTTTGAATTTGAACTCCTTGATGCTGCTTTCAGCGTACTAGTCATTTATTTGAGGTAAATGCATAAGAGAAGAACTTAAGATTTCCAGGATCAGAATCAGAGTTTGCACTGTGAACTGGGTTTGATTAATGCCACCTTGTTCATCTGCTACCATAAAGCTGCTCCTCTGAATTTGGCTCTCACAGAGCCTCACATGGGCATATCCCATGCTAACATTTAGTTCACATATGTATTTGAAATACCTACATGTTCTGACTTCCCTTTCTCCAGTTTGGTATCCTTCGTGTGTACTGGATTACAACTTCCATCTCATAACACTTTCCATTATTGGGCATGCTGACTAGAGATGCTGGGAACTGAAATACTAAACATCTGGTAGGCACCCAATTGGGGGAGGTTGGGTTGCTTTGTCCATATGATAAAAATATTTATTATGTGGCAGGAGAACCAGCAAATAAAAGTGACCAGGGAAATATTCTTAAAAACAACAGATGCCTTCTTTGATGGAATTTGGCAGCTTCCAAAAGTAGATTCCTTGACTGTATTATAGAATTTCTATATTAGTGGTAATGGCAGAAAGGCTAGTGAAAGGGAAGTCGTATTGTAGCAGTATCCACACAATAGTACCATATGGATCAGACCATTTTATAATTTCAAGGGATCTTCCAAAATATTGTTGAAGGCTCCTGTACAACATTTGTTAATTTCAGCTTCTTGTACAAGTCACCCTGTGTCTTTGGGATTGACCCATTTTAATGTACCAATTTTGGATTGTCTTGAACTTTAGGTATATGGTTGATTTTTCTCTAACTTAACTAAGTCTTTTCATTGTCCTATTCCTAATGTAAGAATTAACTTTCTTGCTCCTATGATAGTCAACCCATGGGCTGCAGACAGCCTCCCAATATTTGGCCCCCTTCCATTCCCACAAACTAGCTACCTCCCAGGAAAGAAAAAAAATGGCTTGAATTCATGCCATTGAAATTGGGCTATTTTGATGCTGATTGACTTGGGGCTGCTTCGTAGGAGATTAAAGGTAAAAATGGAAATGGTTTGCCTCAGAGAGGCCTCCCATTTCAGTTCCTGCCCTTAACCCCTGTCCCCAAAACACACAGATTAAAAAAGCCTCCCCCCCCCACATAATTTCAGCATTGTGTTGCTAGTTGAAAGACTGGGATGCCAAGTTGTGGCACCCAACCCTTGAAATATGATCCATCCTTGTTCTAGTCTTAGTGATTTTTACTGAGTGCCAATTTGCCTGGATAGGAAGACCATTTGTTCAATAGCAGAAGGGAAGTTTTATATGCAGAAGACCTGAGATTCAAACCTTGGTATTCCAAATAAAAGGATCACAGATAGAAAGGAAGTCAGGGAATGTCCTCTGACTGTGATCTTAGAGAGCCATTTTAATACTAATCTAGGTAGGCCAGTAGGTTCCCATTCTCAAATTCATTAAGAAATGTATTTATTTACAGTTTTTATAGCCTACCCAACTCAAAAAACGCTTTTAAAACAAAATTATAAATGCAACAGTAAAATAAGTTAAAAGTAATAATCATCCATTAAAAAAATCAACCCTTCCCCAAGATGGACTCTGATGAAACTTAGCTAGGGTTGAAGCCTGGTAAAATAAAATTGTCTTTAAAGATCTTCTCAAAACCATGAAGGAGGAAGACTTACAAATGTGTGGGGTTAAGGAGTTCCAAAGTGTGGGGGTTGCCACAGGGAAGGCCTGTTGTCTTGTCCGTGTCCCCTTCACTTCGGGAAGTCTTAACAGGCCTTCCTGAGATGTTCTCACTGGATGGGGAAATTCAATTCTGGCAATTTGCCATTGCTCTTGATTTCCTTAATAAAGAACAATGCATACAGTGCTACCTGGTAAAGTAATAAATTACTGTACATTAGTACAGTATGTGGCTCTTTTGTTGTGTTTATTTTCAGTTGGTGCTTCATAAGAAATGAAAAGGCGGAACTGAAATTAATAAAACAGTAAGATTAGATAAGATACAGTGCTATTTTTTTTTACATGAAGGAGTGTTATGAAACTCTGCCATCTTCATAATAATTTAGTTAACCTATAGAAATGTGGAATAACTATTCCTCTATCCATGCAAATACTTGAAGGATGTTTCATTCAAAGATTGACTGTAAAACAACTTTTATCTTATGAGAGAGACAAAACATAGTTTTTTTCCAGGGAAAGTTATGTTCAGAATGTGCAGAAAACCATTCCTGATTAAGGAATTTGAGTTTACATGCAGTGATTGTTTCTATGTTGTTACTAGAACAACCCCTGTGGGACAGTTGTGTTTATAGTCCCACACTTTGATATTCTGTAGTATTCTTTTCATTTCTATGCTACAATAGGGATGTACAGTACGTCAATGCAAAATGTGGTTAAAGTCAGTTTGTAACTGAGGGCTCCTCTACATTTGCTCTTTACAATGCAGAAGCATTTTTTTCTGTAGCTGAGCACATTGATTTCTGGCTCAGCTGAAACTCAGATGGAAGACTGAAAATATATTTTGCAGCATTAATACTGAAGCTGTGAGATGGGCCGTTCCCACTGGTGAGAAATTTTGCTTCATCTCACCCCTCTGCTCCTCTGCTCTCACTTCTTCCTGCTGAAATCAAGGAACTATGTTGCCTCACCTCTCTTTTACTATTTTTTTTATCTTGAGTAATCAAGGTTTTTCCCCTCTGAGTGAATGAGACAAAGACAAAGCCTGGGGCAGGAAGTTGGTTGGATGCCATTTGGGGGGGGGGGGTCCATTGGAAGGAGCACTGGTCAGCACATTGGCAGGATTCAGCATTGCCAGGACAGCAATGATGAGGACACTTGAGGCATGATGAAATAATGCTTCTGAGAGTTGAAGGTAAAATCAGTGGCTGTTTGAAAGTGCCTTGATGTAATGATTGCCTATTTTAAAACACCATCAGACTCATGAGTAGGAATTCAAAGATATCTGATTTATTAAAGAATAGTACGCAGGATCACAGAGAAAGCTGAGAATGATGAAAGCGCACCAAATTCAAACTAAAAACCCTCGGTGCAAATGAAATCCCTCCCCCCGTAGAATCTTCCCAAGTTCACAATCCCAGGTGCTCCTAACGGTTTCTGATGGTCTGCGGGAAAAGTCCTTGAGCAGAGAAAATAACCCAAACACATTCCATTGTACTGATTTCACATAAAGAGCTTGGTACAAGGTGTCACAGCAGCTCCTTCCGTAACAGAAACGCGCGTCAGCACCATGGCATGTGAAACGTTACGATGTATAAACTACATTGAATCAGTGAACATGACACTTGAATTGAAATGTTGGAATGTAAATAGATCCAATATATCAGCTCACTCCCTTGTTGCCTTTTGACTCACTGGTGTTATCCCTCCCTGCTGGGAGACAGGTCCCATTTGATCGACCTGCTTCAGGCAATTGATGGAGCCAGTGGGGTTCCAGAGAGAGCTTGGGGTTTTCCCTGAGGAACTGGTGGGTGGTTCGGCTGAGTCCCTAGTCGCTGCCTGGAATGGGCGAGTGACTGGGGTCTTGGATCGTATTATCCCTTTATGGCTTCTTCCCATACCCCAATCACAGGGTGCACCTTGCTTTACTGAGGAGCTCCAGGAAGAGATGAAGAGATGGCTGGGGCACTGTTGGAGGAAGACTCAAAATGAGTTTGATGAGACACAGGAAGGAACCCATATTAGGGATTACCTCATGGCAATAAGAGTTGCAAAATGTTAATATTTCTTTGCTCTTATTGCATCTGCAGCTTGCCATCCAGCAGCCCTGTTCAGTGTAATCCTGTTCAAGGGCCCCTTGGACTAATTTGTTGGGCCACTGTGAGGATTATTCAGGTTATCTGGTGGATAAAGTTTCTCAGATTCATCCCAATGTGGACTCTGACTGGGTAGAGCAGGCTGAGTTGCCTGAGTCTGGTGATAAGATCTAGTCTGGTGATGTGATCTGGGATGAGTCTGAGCTGGTGAATCCTGAGGAAGTGGACAGGGTTCTGGTGCTGTCAGTTCAGCCACCTGTTTACTGGACCCCTCCTGGGTCGTAAAAGCAGCCAGGAAAGTGACTCGTGGTTGGGTCCATGCTGTAGTGTTGGCTTCATGGATGGAGAGGGTGGTACCTCCCCCCTTGAAAGAGGTGGTAGTGCACTCCCTCCTTAAGAGGTCCTCCTTGGATTCAACCAGTCTCCAACCTTCCCTTTTTGGGGAGGGTTGTTTAGAAAATGGTTGGTCTGCAGCTGTGATGGATTTTGGGCCAGAGGAAAGAAAGTGTGCATTCCAAAGAGATAAATGCTCTCACAGCCTTTAGATCCTTGGCAGACAGACAAAGAAAGTTAGAGTAGCCCCGCCCTAGGGTCCCTGGAGTATTTCTCCTTAGGTTAGTTAGGATAGGTATAGTCTGGCAAGATTTTGTGTGTATGATAAGAACAATAAAGAAACTAGAGTTGAAGGCATCGGCTCAGCATGGTTCTTCCCCCATCTCCCTGACAGCATCTGATGAGAATCCTGGAGGAAAGAGATTATCTAGGTCCAATTCATTCTGGTTTCAGGCTGGGATTTAGTACTGAAACAGCCTCAGTTGTACTTGTTGATGACCTGTGATGGAGATGGTGCATCCATCCTTGTGCTCCTTGATCTCTCAGTGGCTTTCGATAACCATGATATCCTTCTGAGATTGCTCTGGGGGCACCATTCTGGTTCTCTTCCTTTTTCCGGGGCTGGTTCCAGTTGGTGTTGGTTGAGGGCAGAAATCACTCCCGAGGCTTCTACTGGATGGGGTTCTGCAGAGTTCTACTCTCCCTCCCCTCCTTTTCAACATCCACATGTAACTGCTGGGTGAGGTAATCCACCAGTTTGCAGTTCTGTATCATCAGTATGCTGATGATACCCAATTATACCTTTTGACCCCAGGCCAGCCAAGTGAGGCTGTTGAGGTTCTGTTCTGTCCCAGTACCTGGAGGCTGTGCAGGTGGGGATAGGGAGGAACCTTTCAATCGAACCAAGACTGAGTGGCTTTTGGTGTTTGGGTCACCCAGACCTGGGGATATTCCATTTTTGACCATACTCCATCTTGGGATCACACTTCCCCATTCAAGGGTGGTATGCATTCCAGGGGTCTTCCTGGACTCACAGCTCCTGCTTGAAAAGCAGATGGCAGCTTTGTCCAGGAAGGCATTTGCACAACTTCATCTAGTGTGTCAGTTGTGCCCTTACTTAGATTGGGGGGCCTTTCAGACAGTCACTCATGCCTTGGTCACCTCATGGCTTGGCTACTATAATGTGCTCTACATGGGGCTGCCATTGAAGACCATCTGGAAGCTTCAACTGGTCCATAATGCAGTGGTATGAGCAGTTATGGGCATGCTTAGGTATTCCCATGTCACACCTCTGCTTAGCAAGCTGCACTGGTTGCCAATTTGCTTCTGGATGCAGTTCAAACTTAAGCCCAGCATAGGGCCTGGTTGTTTGAGGGACCTCCTGTCTCCCATACAATCTGCCTGGCCAATTTGATTTTGCAGGTTGGTGTACTCCAGGTCCGTTGATTAAAAAATGCCATCTATTAGGATGCCAGAAGCATACCTTCTCTGTAGCAGTGCCTGCCTTCTGGAATGAGGTTCCCCCAGAGATCTGGGTGGCTCTCGCCACTCTTGTTTAGAAAGGCCTTGACGAACCTGGCTCTTCACCCAAGCCTTTGGTGAGGGAGTGGAAAGACCCTTTGCTTTGTTCCTGCTGGTCTGTCATTCTTGCCATTTTTAATTTTTTTATTGGTTATTATTGTATTTTCCTTGTTTTGTTGTTATGAGCTACCCAGAGTCACAGGGAGTCAGGCAGCATACAAATTTGATATATAAATAAATTATTGTTATGAGATTTTTATCCTGCCTTTTAAAAATATATTTTGGTCAACCCAAGGCTGCAAACATACCTAATACTCCTACCTCCCATTTTTCCCACAAAAACAACCCCATGAGGTGGGTTGGGCTGAGAGAGAGTGACTGGCCCAAAGTCACCCAGCTGGCTTTCATGCCTAAGGGAGACCTAGAACTCAGACCCTCCTGGTTTCTAGGCCAGCACCTTAACCACTAGACCAAACTGGCACTTGTTCTATCTGTCCGCCTGTCTGTCTGTCTTAAATAAATCTGTATGTTAAATTTGTCAAATTAGCTTTTATCTGATATAGCTTGGGCTTTGTGTAATTTAGTAAATGTTAGTACACAATAATAAAATCTATGCAATTAATTTAAAATTAATAATTTAACTAACATCTGTAGGCCAAAAACAGCTCCTGAGAGAATGTGTTCTATGACCTGGGAATGATCCAGGAGAAGCAGGGCTGCAACTGGGGTGGGGGGGCAAGCGGGGCATGTGCCCTGGGTGCTGAGCTGGGGGGGCGCCAAAATGGGTGCGAAACCCATGTTTGCCCTGGGTGACACAGACCCTAGTTGCGGCCCTGAGGAGAAAGCCCTCTCCTTCACAGATATTAAACAAGCTCTCAAAGCAGAGATGTCTGCAGATTTTAATGTCAGGACAGCCTCATAATAAGAGACGGCTTCCCTAAGATAATTACAATCAGCCCAGGTTAAACTACCTGATACTCTGTAATAATTCAAGCAAATATCTCACTTCTTTGGACATCTTAAAATATTTTGAACTACCAGTCCAAGCCACGGGCTACAAAGATGTTCTTACTCCTGGCTGCAGTATTCAGTAATGCTTTCAAATATATAATTTGAATGATAAGCTATGATGAATGAATATTCCTTGCTTTTTGAATTAAGGCAAGATTAATTTTAAAATTACAGATTAAAATTAATCCTTATTAATTTTATGGTTTTTCTAACAAAGCACCTTACTATTTTTGTACAATTCATGTACAAATTCATCAACCAATATAAGATTCAATTCCCTACAATTAATACTGTAGTATTAATCATAATGGGCCTCATTCATCGTTGTTACTGGGAAATTGATTCTGCATAGTTGATTCTCTTGAAAGTGTATATATGAAATGGCTACTACTACAATAGTAGATGTCAGGGCAGCCTTGCTCCGAATAAAACACGGACTCACTTAAAGGGTTTAAGGATTTCCGGGTTTATTGAAGCAGAATGCATGCGGAGAAAAAGACGGGAATGCGGGTGTGGTATCAGGGTCTCCCGTTTATACCCCGGTGGCGGACCTTGTTCTCCTCCACCTCCTATTGTCCCCCAAGCCAGGTCCGGATGGGTGATTAGCGTTGGTATGGGTCCGACGATGGGCGATTCAGGTGATCTCCGACGTTCCCCTTTGTCTCCTTGCCTTCGTCCGGTGCAGGTGCGTCCCCCGGGGTAATGGGTGGGAGTTCCCCCGATCTGTTAATGGTTTCCAGATCCTGTCCGAGGTGTGGTTCTATTGTACTGTTGATTTATTTATGGGTTTGGGTGCTTAAGGGATGATGTGTGTGTTTAAAGGATAATGGTTATCCCTTCCTCTTTCCTGATGTGCATGTTCCCCATTGTGATGCACTTATGCCTTGCAATGGGGAACATGACAGTAGATCTGTCTGTCTCTCAAAACTTATGTGGTACACCTTTCTTTGTGCCACTTTAAAATATAGAAAGGAATTCATAAAAGTCAACATATACTTCATCAAAAACTCTGTTCACAAAAAACTAATACTGTACATTATGCAGAATGTTATTCTAGATAAGTTTCTATCAGGGTAGTTTGTTTTTTCTGTAGAGACACTTAGGAAGCCAAATGGTCTTTTCTCCTCTTGCATTCAGAAGTGGAAGATTGAAAATGTACTTTCTGAACTTCTATGTTAATTCTAAGTTTATAATTATTTTGCTTTTCAATTTAATTATTTGTATTTACCAATACATGATATTACAGCATTCATGTATTAAATTATAGCATTACAAACTAAGATATTGATGTGTTGCAGTACATTTGTGTTGTGTTAAATTACACGAATAAAGCAGTCCTATACCAGTTTTTAAAATATATTTAAAAACTGTATATTTACAAACTTTTCTGTTCCTTTCACATCACTGATACACCTGGTGTCTTTATTAAAAGTGATAAGAGAACAAGAACAACTAGTGTTAGTTTGACAAGATCAGCATCACTGTAAATTTGAATTATTCCTGGGATAGTAGTGGCTTGTTCATTTGTTTGTTTGTTTGTTTAAAACATGTTGTACATGACAATTTTGATTGGAAAGTTGTTACCTTTTTTGGCCTGCTTCTAGGATGTTGTCCAACTTATTTAGGTTGTATTTGACTCATTGTCAAAGCACCAGCTTTGTTTCCCATTTAAAGAAAATACCTGCTTTAATCTTTTGTCCATGTGATCCCATTTTAAAAAGTACTACATACATTTGATGCAGTAAGTGCATTATCTTTAACAAAAAGTGCATTATCATTAACAAAAGGAAAATGCTTGTGAACTCAGTGAGATTTCTGAGTATGCATAGGATTGTGGTGTTCATTGGTAGGTAGCAAAGTACTGTGTTAACATCAAGAATATCATTTATATCTTTATAGACATAAAAAAGGACAAATATAACTCAACAGTGAAATTTACCATGCCTTATGTATTTATATGCCAGAAAATATAAATATATAAAATAAGCCTCAGGGTGTGTCATTTCAAAATACTTCCAAATATTTTGTTGTTACTATTTTTAGTAAGGTCCTGTGAAGCCCATAGTGCAAAATAAAATATTCTGTATTGTTATCTATCATTGCTTTTGATTTGATGACATTTGTAGAAAGATGGTATAAACCCAGTCCCCATCTCCCCTTTGGGATAAAACCATTCAGCATGCAAGGCTAATATGAAGAATAAAAGGCCTAAGCACAGCTTTTGTATTGCCAGATAGCAATCTTCCTTCATTCTCCATATTGAGGATATCTCCATATGATTCTTACACAAAATAGGAGGGGGCTGATATGGAGTTATAGAAGTTTGCACACTTCTCATTTCATATAATGGTATTGTAATTGTACACACAACTGTGTTTACATTTTCAAACAGAGAAGATGATTTATTTATTTATTTTATTGTATGGCATAGCAGTTTGGTATTCATGCTGCTTTTTCTTGCTGGGAAATCCTTGTGAGGTCCAGCAGCCAGATGTATACACTATTTAGCCGTAACAAGTCATGTTGCCCGTGGTGCACCACGAGGAGGCTAGTCTACATTGCACCAAGTTGGGCTGAGAGAAAGTGATAAGTTGTGTTATGCTTTATAGGAATCTTTCTACTTACAAATATAATTTGATCAAGCTCTGTGTGTCTACATTGGCGGTGAAAGGCTAATGTTTTGTTTAGTGCAGGTATCTTACAAATGAGACCTGTCTGTGGAATAAGTGTACATTTTAATAATTAAATTAATAATTATTTTATTACATATTTTGATCACTGCAAAAGATGGTTAAACAACTGCACCCAAAAGGTATATGTCAATGGCTTCATGTGTGCAATGCAGGACTGTGTTCTGAGCCCTGTGCTGTTCAAAATACATACAAAAGACTTGAATGAGGCTTAAAAAATATAATTTTGCAGATGACATGAAGGTATTGGAGGCAGCTAACATCTTAGAGGGCATCATCAGGATTCAGGAGATTCTTGACAAGTTAGAAGAAGGGGCAGAAACTATCAAGATGAACTTCAACAAGAACAAATGCTAAGTCGTTCATCTGGAAAGGAAAAATTAAAAGCATGACTATGAAATGGGCAGCATATAGGACAGCAGCAGAATCACAAGCTGAACAATGAGCCAATAATATGATGCAGCTGCAGAAAAATCAAATATAATCCTAGGCTGCAGAAACAGAAATTGTGTCAAGATCAAGGTCAATATAAAAAAAACAATTCCTCTATTCTGCACTGGTCAGACTACATATTGCATCAATTTCTGAACACTACTTTTTAGGAAGGACATTGACAAGCTGGAGTGTTTCCAGAAGACAGCAACCAGGATGATGTGTGGCCTGTAAGGAAAAACCAATGAGAAGAGAAAAACCAGCAAAAAAGCAAAAACCAATGAGAAGTCTGTAGGGAGATATGATAGCTAATCTGTCTTCATATAGCTGAAGGGCTTATAGAAGACAGGACAGAACTGCTCAGAGTTGCTCTAAAAGATAGGACAATAAAATATGTCTAAATTACAGGGAAACAGATTTTGATTGGACGTTAGGAATAAAAATAATGGTAAGAGCTGTTTAACAATGGAATAGTCTGGAGGCACTGGATTTTTCTCTGGAGGTGCTTAAACAGAAGTTGTATGGTCATCAGTCTGGGATTCAGTAATAGTGCATTCCTATGCTGGGCAGGGGGTTGGACTAGATCAGTGTTTCTCAACCGTGGCAAGTTTAAGATAGGTGGACTTCAACTCCCAGAGTTCCCCAGCCAGCAAGTTTGGACTAGATTATCACCAAAGTCTCTGTTAGCAGATTGCTAGGAAAGCCTTTGACCCAGGAGAGGGTCTTTGTTGTGGGGCCTCCTTTCCTTCTCTGTTGTTTTGGAATATGAACCCAAGCAGTGCTACCAAACACTCTAAGATGGTTTACCTTTGGTTTCACACCATAAAACAAATGGAATGGAGTGTCCTGAATCAGAGAGTTATACAATCTGTTTTGCACATAACAGGCAGTAGATATTGCCTCTCCCCAATACTTAAAAGATAAATGTGAATCTTTAAGCATGCATTCCATTGCATTTTGCAAGGTTCTACCCTTTCTTTCAGCAACACCATTTTGCTGAGGGGTGTAAGGGTTAGAAAATTTGTTCTATCCCCTTTTCCACTCTCCTCCTCTATCACATTGGAGTGCAGATACAGGCCTCAGGAATTTTCCATTTGCCCATGTCACAAAACCTTTAAATTTCTCAAATGCCTCATCTTTGTGTTTTAAGATGTAGATAAATGTGTATCTTGAGAAATCATCAGTGATGATCATTGCATACCTTGCTTGTCCAAGACTTGGAGCAAAAGGACCAATAATGTCAGAGTGTACAATTTCCAAAGGTCTAGTTGTAACTCTGTCACTGTGCTTACTCACAGGAGCTTTTAGTGTTTTGCATTCTTTGCAAACTACACAGTCTAAGTATTTGTCACAGGGTTTTATCTTTAGGTCAGCACACAGCTGTGGCATTTGTGCTATATACTTGAAATTAGCATGACCAAATCTCCTGTGCATCAGGTGTACACATTGGTCATGATATGGAGTGTTGCCAACTGCAGCCTTGCAGCTTGGCTTCCTTGCATTTTGCACAATGTACAAGGAGTCTTTTAATATACCAGTAGCACACAATTTTCCATTTTTACGTATCTCACAACCATTTTTCTTAAATGTTATGACATACCCTGTTGCAGCCAATTGTGCCACAGATAAAAGGTTTGATTGTAAATTTGACACATACAACACACCTTTTACAGTTTCTCCCAAGCAGGATAAATACAAGTCACCTTGTCCCATAATTTTGGTCACAGACCCATCAGCCAAAGATACACTTTGTCTTTCAGTTTTAGACAGTGACACAAAAGAGCTTTTACAATTACATAAATGACAATTGGCTGCAGAATCTAACACCCATACATCAGAATTACCCTTCTCAGCAACCTGTGCAATTTGGGTTGTCTGAAGAGCCTTCTTCTGTGTTGCCCTTGTGTTCTTCTTCTCTGTCTTTCTACTCTTGGGTCTCAAGGCACAGTCTTTCTGCAAATGTCCAGCTGAACCACAGGTGAAGCATCGCTGGCTGGCTAGCGCTGTGGCCTCAGCTTCCTTTCCCTTCTTTTCCCTTGTTTTCTGGTACTACAGCTTTCCAGAAGAGATGGGGGGGATCTTTCCTCTCTCTTCTCCCATTCAGTGAGTAAGCGCTGTGTAACATATGATGGGGTGAGGTCTGCTTCAGGCATAGCCTCCAGGGTACAAATCAGTGTGTCCCACGTTTCATTCAGTGAGGACAGGAGGATATAGGATTTTGTGAGAGGTGTAAATTCCATTCCTCTCTCCTGCAACTCAACAAACAGCTGCTGAATATAATGCAGGTGCTCAGGAAGGCTATCTCTGCAAGGTAGGCTTTGCACAGCTTTTTTGTCAGGGTAACTTTACTCCCTGCTGTTGCCTTTACATACAAGTCTCTCAAAGTGCCCCAAAGTTGCTTTGCAGACTGCATACCATGCACGTGGACTAGCTGATTGTCCTCAACTCCCAGGATAATGGTGGCTCTAGCCCGCTCATCCTGTCTCAGCACTGGGATTTTGGGGGGTTTGCTCACCAATTGGCAGCCAAAGATTCTCTCTCCGAAGATACATCTCCATCTTCAGGGCCCAATTCAAATAGTTGGTCTCTGATAGGCGCTCCAGAGGCATTGCTGAGGGCTGGGAGGTAGCCATGGCTTCTTCCTTCTTTTGCAAGTCACCTCAGCTGGCTTCTTTGTCCTGTAGACTGGCAGTTGCTGGAAAATCTCCAGGCAGCTCCAAAGAAAATCTTCACAGGTCTTTGCTACCTGCCTTTAAATTGTGCATGAGGTGTGGAGCTGATCTCTCTATTCTCTCTGGGTTTTACTGGGTTTACTGGGCTGCTTACTGGGCCCATAACCTGTTAGCAGATTGCTAGGAAAGCCTTTGGCCCAGGAGAGATCAGAAAAGTCACACACCAGGCATTTCTATAAAAATAATTTTATTTACAGAAAGCAAACATATTTACAGGCTCTCAGTGAGAGCTGCTTAACTCTCTACATGCCTACACAGAAGGGAAACTGAAACTAAAACAAGTCCAGGCAAGTTCTTCTCCCCAGGTGCAAAAATTAACATCCGAAAAGAGGACAATTAAATTCAACCTCTTCACCCGGCCAAAATTATTAGTTACCATAGTAACCTTAATCTGTAGTAGAAAACATTAACAGTCTCTTCCAACCATTCTACAATTCCAGCAGATGTCTCTCTGCAGTCTTCCACCCAACTCACTTATCTAAGTAACCTCCTACCCAAGTAGTCAATAGGTCCAACTCTGCTTAGTTTTTTTGTGTTCAACTATGGCTGGTTATGTGGCTGTACACAGATGCAAATAGAACACTAGTAGCAGCTCTGGACATCTCCATATCATCACTCAGATTCTTGGCCATTATCTAAGATTTGACATTACTGTTTGGTTTGTAATTAAATCTGTACTCTTAGAAAGAATCAATATGCCCTGTCAAATTAACTGTTTTTCAATAAACATGAAAAGTTGAACTGCTCATGCATATATTCTCACAATGATAAGAGGAAGCCATGGTATTTGCTAGATGGAAAAGCCATAATTAGTGTACTCTTTTCATGGCCAGGAAGTAACAGTGGGGTGCTGCATAGATTTTCTATGGACTTGGGGCTACCAAAATCTGTGAGGGAAAAACGTCTCAGGAGTCTGTCAGGTAGTCTGATATTCATGCAGACCAGCTCTTTATAGGCAGCACAAATGAAATCAACATCCAAAGCTGGTTTTCAAAGGAGTCAGAAGCCAGCATCATAAAACTGAAGGGAAATCCTAAAGCAAGGTAGCATCCTAAAGCTGAGGTCCAAGGTCAGCCAAATGTTCAAAGAGCCAAGATCTCAGGAATCTAGAAGTCAGGGTTAAATGATAAGACTGAATTAAGATAGGGCACTGTTCTCAGCACCAACTATGCACAATCTTTAGGCATATGACCTTTTTAACATCTATGTCTTGGATTATATTTTCATTTAAGAATATATTCTTGTTTTATTGTAAACTGCCCAGAGTCACTCTTTGAGTGAGAAGGGCAGTGACTAAATTTGAAATATAAACAAACAAATAAAACAAATTCCATTTATTAAACAGTGAATACACATCTGTTAGGTAAAAATTAGGGTCATATTCTCAACTAGACTGCGGTAGATGCCAATTTACAGCTTAAGCATTTGTTTCTCTTCTTTTCGTTCAGGGAGTAAGAGCAAGTGGGCAATCCCATTCGGATTGCACATCCGCTTTATATATAAAGTCATCCCTGTTTTCTAGGAAAGACGAGTATATAATTTATTATTTTTTTAATATACATGAATTCCATAAATTTTAGACATATTTTTCTCTTAGGATATGTCATCTGCTTCAAACTGCTGAGCAGAATTATATAGGAGACATTACAGCTTTCTATTTGTTTCTTTGTGTAGCAATAAGGCTACAATCTGGTGGGGAGAATGACTTCTGGTCATGCTGCTTGGAGAAGGAAAAAAGACTGGAGCTCAGCCAGAGGCATGGCCTTCCTCAGCTGAATCCTGTAAGTCTATTAACTATTAAAGCAAAACCTTTCCTCCACTAGACAACTTTCTTCCTGCTTCCCTTGAATTCAGGGGTGTGTGTGTGTGTGTGAGAGAGAGTGTGTGTGTGAGAGAGAGAGAGAGAGAGAGAGCATACATATGTACATGTGCATGATGAGAATGATAAATACATGCATAACCAAAAGGACTAACCCACTAAATGTGTACTAGCATGCCTGCTTACACATTTTTGGCACATCAACACCTGAAAAATAAGAAGAACTGAGTCCTTCAGTTTATCAAACCCGTCTGTGTGTGGTCACCTGGAGGCAGATCTTACTTGCCACAGGCAAGACCCTATTGACTAGCTTGGGGGTGGTCAAGACAAAGAACTTCGCAAGCACAAAACCTGGTTAGGGGTAGCTTTTTCCTTCAAGTAAATCCCTTCCTTTCTAATTATATATAATCTATTTCTGCAAATTTTCTCAGAAGAACACACGTTTTAAATGTTCATTCCCATTTTAGTGAAATGAGATCCACAGTGTAAATGCTGCAATAAAAAAAAAAGTTGTTTTGTGAAGCAATGTCAAGAATAAAACACCTATATAGGAATGCAAGGGCCTGTAAAATTATTTTGAAGGGAAGATGGTAAGTACAAACAGTTAATTAGTAGATTTATTTTGTTAAAAAAAAGAGAAAAAAGAATGTTAACTATTACCAGAGGCTGTAAACTGACAGTAATTTTGATAGAACAACAGAAACATCTCCACAGTGATAAAACTAACTGATTTTGGCAGATCTTTACAGACATAATGGGCAGCAAGGGGGAAATGCCTTCTTTCAGATTATCATTCCTCCCACAAAAGTCAATATATCAGTGAAATTAAGGTAAATGATAACTTTCAAAGGAGTCAGGTATTTTACTTTTCATACATAAAGACATTCGTTTCAATTATCTAAAGTTTTCAAGTGTTTGATATAGCATTTAAATCCTTCAAAACCTGTATCCTTATATCAGTCTTCACTCATTGAAAAAACTGCTTCTAATTCAACCAGGTCAGTCTATCAAAGGTTTATGGTAATCAGTTCAATGACTTTGATTGATTGATTGAGTGCTATCAAGTCAGGGTTGATTCTTAGTGCCGATATAGATCTTCTCCAAGGGCATCTGCCCCCAACATGCCTCTTAAGGTTTCTCAATGGTGCACCTGTTGTTGCTGGAACTGAGTCATCACCTTCCTGTTGGTCATCCTCTCCTTCCCTTTCCTTCCACTTTTCCTAACATCATAGACTTTTCAAGGGAGCTTTCCATAACTTGTCCAAAATACAATAATTTGAGCCTGGTCTCTTGCGCCTGGAAAGAACTCTGGATTGATTTCTACTATGATACATATGTTTGTTTTCTTGGCTATCCATGGGAATCTCAGGAGTCTTCTCCAATATCACATTTCAAAAGTGCCAATACTTTTTCTGTTCTGCTTCTTCCAACTCCATCTTTCATTTCCATAGAGTGTCACAGGTAAAATATTGCTGCACAATTTTGATCTTTGTAGGTATAGACACATCATGGCTTCTGAAAATCTTTTCCAAGGCCTTCATGGCTGCTCTACCAAGTGCTAATCTGTGGCATATTTCTTGACTGCTGGTTCCTTTACTGTTAGTCAATCCTAAAAGGCAGAAGATATCTATCACTTCAATATCTTATCTAAAGGCTGGTTGCTTCTAACTTCCCTCAATTTATATTTAGCATATAGGTTTAATAAATTAGAGGAGTGTATACAGCCTTGTCTCACTCCTTTGCTGACAGGGAGCCAGTCTGCTTCACCATGTTCCATCTGAATTGGGGCTTTCTGACTTGTGTATAGATTTCCCATGAAGACAATGAGATGTTCCAGGATTTTCATTCCACATTCTACAGCTTGACAATCAGAGGCCTTTCTACAATCTAGAATCTTTAGTATTCTTTGGATTTCTCAATCATCCAGGTGCATCAACAATAATTTCTCTTGTTCATCAGCCTTGTCTAAAACCAGCTTGATCATCTGGCATCTCCCTTTCCATGTAGGGTTCTAACCTCTGTTGTATTATCTAAGCATTATTTTACTGGCATGTGAAATTAAGGATATTGTATGGTTAAACTGCTGAGCTTCTGAGCTTGCCGATCGGAAGGTCGGTGGTTCGAATCCGCGTGACGGGGTGAGCTCCCGTTGCTAGTCCCAGCTCCTGCCAACCTAGCAGTTCGAAAACATGCAAATGTGAGTAGATTAATAGGTACCGCTTTGGCGGGCAGGTAACGGTGTTCCGTGTAGTCATGCCGGCCACTTGACCACAGAAGTGTCTATGGACAAATGCCGGCTCTTTGGCTTTGAAACGGAGATGAGCACCGCCCCCTAGAGTCGGACACGACTGGACTTAATGTCAAGAGAAACCTTTACCTTTACCTTTATCATAGTCTACATACTCTGTTAGGTGTCCTTTCTTTGGTATTGGTATAATAACTGACTTCTTCCTATTTTTGGTTGTGCCATTTGATGATATAGTTTGGTTAAAACCTTCACTAATTCTTTTTTGTTGCTAGCCATATTTCTGTAGGTATTCCATCAGTTCTTGTAGCCTTCTGATTTGATAATGACTGGAATATTGATCTAACAACATTTTCTAGTACTAGAAGTTCTTGTAAATAGGGGAGTATATTCCCTAATCACAAGATGTTGACATTTCTATTGTCCAGAATTTCAATATATCCTTTGATATGCTTTATATCAGTTACTCTATGTCCACTGGCATTCTTTAGCATACTAATTCAAAGTTGGAACCTCCTTCTGAGTTCAGAAATCTTTTGGAAGACATTCCTTGTTTTTCCATGTTTGTTTCCATCTTTGATGTTGTCAGATGTCACTGTAATACTGCTTTGTCTCTCTTTTAACAGTTTTCTGAGATTCTTTGTTAAGTTAATTCTTGAAAATTTTGGCTTCTCTTCTTGACAATTTCCACCATTTCTTCTGAAACCACTTTGCTTTCTTCGGTTTCTTGGTCTTTGGCAGTCTGTTTTCACATTCTTTCTTAACAACTTATTTGATTTCATTCTGCAGTTTCTCTGGTCCCCCATCAATG
Source organism: Candoia aspera (assembly GCF_035149785.1). Classification (NCBI taxonomy): domain Eukaryota; kingdom Metazoa; phylum Chordata; class Lepidosauria; order Squamata; family Candoiidae; genus Candoia; species Candoia aspera. The sequence goes on from NC_086153.1 coordinate 45,828,580, forward strand.
AGGCTTGGGCCCTCATGTCCTGAATAGTGTACAGTATGATTTTCTGACTGAAACAGTACAATTCCAGTCCATTTCAATTTCCTGATGCCTAAAATGTCAATGTGTAGTCAATTCATTTAATATTTCACTGTGTTGAGCTTTCCCATGTTCATGTTGCTTACATTATATGTTCCCACTGTAATTCTGTCTTTGCAGCTTCAGATTTTCGTTTTCTGCATGGGCAACATAGCAATTAGATATCTGAAGGCTTTAATCTAACCACATTATAAACACTATTAATACTAGAAACCAGAAGACTGTGAGTTCTAGTCCTGCCTTAGGCATGAAAGCCAGCTGGGTGACCTTGGGCCAGTCATTCTCTTTCTGCCCAACTCACCTCACAGGGTTGTTGTTGTGGGGAAAAGAGGAGGAGGAAGGAGTGTTAGCTATGTTGGCTGCCTTGAGTTATTTATAAAAATAATAAAGGTAGGATAGAAAATAAATAAATAAAAATTGAATGCCCTTCTGAGGGGCCCAACTTCCAATCACTATATTGTCTATCCATGTGGTTTTCTTGGTGACATACAGGAGTGGTTTACTATTGCCTTTTCCCGACAACACTTTGCTCTTGTCACTAAAGGGATCATTTACCTCCAGTATCTTCCTATATTGCTGCTGCCTAATTGTCATGTTCACCATTCCAATGTTGCTGTTATATCGTAACGTTTCGCATGTCATTTCGCTGATACGTGTTTCATCTGGGAAGGGAGGAGGATTACATCTCGTGGGGTTGTTATCTGTTGGCTGCTGGTTTGGAATGTGTTTGGGTTATCTCATGTGTTCAAGGTTACTTTCCCAGGACATCAGTAGATGTCCCACCTGGGGGGCGGGGGGGAGTTTGCTACGGCCGGGCGAGGGGAGGGATTACGTTTTGAGCCAAGGGTTTTTAGTTTGTATTTGGCGCGCTTTTACTCATTCTCAGCTTTCTCTGTATTTGCATACTATTCCTCTAATAAATCAGATATCATTAAGTACCTGCTTGTGAGTCTGAGTCTATTGGGATAGGCAATCATTACACTAATATAGGAAACTGTTTGTTTTAGCTGAGCAACTAGGATCACCTTCCCAACTTTATATATCCTTAAAAGGAAATGCCATTGAGGGGACATATGGTGAGGAGAAATGCATTTTTTAAATTGAAAGACATAGATGAAGATGATGATGTGAATTTTTAAAAGTTAGTTTGCTTTTGTTTTTTATATTTTTACTGTGCACATTTTAAATGTTGAGTTTTAGACAAAATTGTTTTAAAACAGTGAAGAAAGGAAAGGAAAATGTGCCTAATGCTTAAATTATGTCTGCACCAAAATATATTGTTAGACATAGTATGTTGGAATAGCCTGCAGACATGCAAACTGAATACTATTAGGTATGGAAGAGATGCATGTTTGTATCAAGGGAAGATGTGCCAAATCTGGGCTGCAAAAGTCTGGACTAGTAGATGGCAGAAGAAAGACATTTGTATCTCCAGCTAATTGGGAAAAAAGAAACAAACATTTGTTGGTTCCCAATTTTTGGAGAAATAAAATTCAGCTATGAATCTCCAGCCTATTTCCATGGTCAACAAGATATACTCTACTCTTAGTAGATGGGAAACAAAAGAGAAATCAGCTGTGTAATCCATCTTCTGTTAACAAAGTTGGGCTAATTTAAGATGTATTTACAGTAGTTTAAAACAGTCAATAAAAAAATAAGCCATCAAAAGCTGCTGGTGTTGAGAGGGATATACCTCAGGGAATGCAGTCTCCCATGGTAGATGGTGTAAAATGCTCCTCCTCCTGTGCTTTATCTCGCTATTGAATGAAAAAAATGGTATTTTCAAATCACATATAAATAAGAATAATCTCATTTTCCCCATCCTCATTTTCCTCTCTTCTAGATTTTTAACCATTTTGCCTGATAAAAAGTTCTTTGAAATGTGCAAGTTTGTATATCATTTTGTAAAATTTCAGCTTATCTAATTAAGGAATGGGCTTTAAGTCAATTTTGGATTTTAAAATTGGAACTTAAATTCAATTTTGGATGCATTTAAATAGAATTTTAAAGGACGGGGAATGTCTAGATAGAAATAAGGAATACTGCATTTTTCTTCCTTTTAAAGGATTGCATTATAAATGGTGGGTATGCACCTACAGTATACTTTGCAGTATAAAACAGTTAACTGCCATCTCAAGCAAAGGTTTGGAGTTACCCTTCCCAAGCAATTACAGACACTAATACCAAATAAACATCTGCAGCAATCATAGCTAGCTAGTGCAGTCCTGTGGCTTGGTCTTTTGCCAGGCATTTAGAAATATTTGAAACCTACCACCAAAGCTTCCCTCCCCCTCTTTCCATTTGGCAGTAGGTCATGCCAGCTTTGATAATAACTATATTGCGTCTACCAACTTTCTGAGCTTTAGTGCAGCTTCTTCCTTATGGCATAAAGAGAAAAGGGAAGACACATTCCATATCGTTCTTGAAAGGGAACATAGACCATCAGTATGTAATAACTTGGGCTGGAACGCTGCCAGGGCATTTGGATTAACTACCTACACGTAGAAAATATGGCCTGAGGTCTTTAATTAACTGAGGTAATTATCATCTCTCTTTTATATCTTATCTAGCAGATGGCATCTACAGAAAAGAAAGAAGGAAAAGAAAAGAAACTACAAGACCTTCCTTAACATTCCTCTCTTACCAGAGGCACTGCAGCTTTTATAGCACCAAGATGATACATGTAGCTGAGAGAAATTAAGGGAGGACATTCTTACAGGGGCTGCTCATAAGACTCTGTAGATTCTCTTAGCTGCAGCTGAGGCTGTTTACAATACAACGAGAGAATAAAGGAGCACCACTTTTAATCCAGCTGATTCACTGTATTCCAGGGATCGTTATTACACAGCTTTTGAAATTATACATGCAGATATTAAGTTAGACAGGATGCCACTGAAAAAAATAATGGATCAGATGAGTTTGAGCTCAGTGGCTTTTTCCCTTCAATTGCTCTGTGAGATAGCACTCTACTTTTTATAAAAGGTTATATTTGACTTTAGGGCAGCAAGTTGCAAAATAGGACAGGACTCCTATTTTTAATGCAAGCTACACCTGCTGAAACTTCTCTATATGCAACTATTAAAAGTACAGGGCCCATCTGGCCACGGTCTCTCTCCGTGTTAAATGCATAAAATGGAATTATTTAATTATTGCCAACAGGGCTGCAAGACCAGGAAATATTTTATGTATATTTAATGGTTAAATATTCCAAATATCTGTGGGCAAATATTACTTGTTTGTTTATGTCAGGAAATCAATCCTATAGCTTCTAAGTTCAGTTCCTTAGTGAAAAGTACGTTTGCTTTCTATTTATTACAAGCATCATTTTAATAAAGTACAGCTGATACTTTATGGCAGCTTTATTACAGATACTTAACATGACAGTTTGCATTTGTGTATTTGTATTCTATCCATCCTCCTAAACTTGTTCAATGGCATTTTATTATACTACTATATGCTGTCAATGAGGTAGTTTTGTCTCTGACTCCTATCAAACTTTAAAAAGCCTTGGGTGCTCTTATTTCGCTGCCACAACAAGGACCTAGTTATAATCTATTCCAAGTCTAAGATCCTAGTCAGCCAAGTCATCCCAAGTCATCCCAAGTCACAGAACTAGTAAATAGGGGGACATACCATCAAACATGTCAGAAGCTTTAAATACTTAGTTTTCCATGCCCCTTGCACCTGAAATACCCATCACAACCATATATCTCAAAGGATACCCAGTCAGCAGCCTCAGCCGTAAAAGCCTCCTATTTCAATCAAGACACACGCTCCATTTTGGCTGCTGTTTAATTATTTACAACTGAGGCTTGTATTGTATAGAGCTCAATTAGGGCCATATAGCAAAATGGCAATGATAGAGAAAGGTCTATCCAAATTTCCAGGTCCCTCACTTGTGTCCCAGATATGGTGCTCCACCCAACTATGAGTCTTAACTGTTAATGGTTCTTCAGTGTTTTACTATGGTGGGGTGTTTTTGTTTTTGTATTGGTCTAATAAAGTCTATTTTGGTCTAATAAAGTCCTACCTGTCTTTATTTTTGGTTTATTTTAACATTCTTCCCACAGCAGTGTTAGAAGGGAAGTACAGGAAAATCCCCTTTGCCAAACAATGGTGCAAACAATATTAAGGGGTTTGTTTTTATAAAACTCACTTTGTATGTTTAATTCTTCCATCTTTGAAAATATTCTTAGATATCCAACAATCATACCACAATCAGTTATGTGAATCCCACTAAAACATTCACATTCAATACGTGAATATGCCCAATAATTCCTAAACCTTTCAGACTGTATTCAAATGACATTAGTCTTCAGAGAACATCCTGTCATGAGTAAGGATGGCGAGCAGGGGGCTCCCATCCAGACTGTCAAGCGCATGCGTAGCACTGATGAATTGTTCAGCCATTCAAAGAGACACAGATCGGGACCGCCTTAATCCTGGGGGGTTATATGTCTGGGTTTTCCCACGCTTCTTCAGTTTGTTAGGATTCCTGTTAAGTACTAGCAATAAATATTAGAGACCAGTTCCTTGTCTCAGTGTGTTTCCTGGTTGTTAGGACATCAATCCTAACAAACTCCTACTCCCATCGAAAGAGGGAGGAACAAGCAATTAAGGAGATACGTTTAGAAATGTCTTCAGAAAACCAAGAAATGCAGCTCGCCATCCTTACTCATGACACATCCAGTCATATGATATCCACAACTAATCAAATATTGCCTTTACACAGATGACTGTGCAAATGGTGGCTTCCACACAAGCAAGAATTTCACACTAGCAGCACCTCCCCTGTGCAGAAGTTAATTGTCATGTCCCCCGTTGCGATGTATACATACATCACAACGGGGAACATGCCTTTCCGGTGAAGGGGAGAGGGAAGGAAAGAATCAGTGCTAATCCCATAAGCACTGAAAGACAATACAGATAAAGGACAAAGGAGCCATTCCTTTGCCCTGACCCGGGAAGCCATCATCCTATCTCCCTGACATCTCTGCATTACCACGGGGGACACACCTGCTCTGGACACAGGAAGAGGACAGAGGTAATCAGCGCTAATCACCCTGATTGCCCATCGAGACTCCGGGGTCACCGTCGGTCAGGACTTTGGGACAATGGGGGGTGGGGAAGGATCAGGTCTGCACCGCGGGTATTTACCGGCTACCTCGCACGCCATGTGCTCATTCCCGTCTTTCTCCATGTCTGCATTCTATTCTTAATAAACCAGCTATCCTTAGCCCTGGCTGGTGAGTCTGTGTTTTTTTTGAATAAGGCAACCATCACATAAAGACGGGAATCAAAAAAAAATTTTCCGCTAGCACCATTCCAGATTTCGTCTGTGAGGGATCAAAGCTGGCGATGGAAAGACTCAACCCACAAAGAGGTGGCTATCAGAGGACCGGCGACGGGGCACCTGACTCCACGGCACGGGCAATTGGTGAGAACACCATTCCCAGATGGTATGAACTCCAGGAGGGTTCGAGATCAAGCTCGGAGGAGGAGGAGGCAGGAAGGAGCAGGACACCTGAAGCCACTAGAGAGTCACAGGGTGAGTGGGTCACCCTGGACAAGACGCCGGGATCCCTGCCAGGGATGGTCGGGGCATCTAGGAAGCCACGAGACCTGCTGTCCTCGATGATCGCAGGAGCCGTGGGAAGGCGCCAGATCGGACGAACTGAGGAAGGCTCCCAGACAGCTGAGAGGCTGAGAATAATGGAGGCGAGGCTGGAGTCAATTGAACAGCTGTTCCTGAGATGGTCGGTGGCGTGGGAATCCCAAGGAAGGGGTGAGGTTGGACCAGGTACCAGAAGTTCATCACCCCCCCCTCCCACCCCTGAGACGCGACAGCCGGGGAGAGGAAGGAGATGGCAGGAGGCTGAGGCAATGCCGGGCAGAGTTCACCTCGCGGAATCCGCCAGGAGGTCATCTTCCCCCCCTCCCACCCTGGAGACACGACTGCTGGGAAGAGGCTGGAGCCGGCACGAAACTGAGGCAACGCCGCCCGGAGTCTGGTTTGGGGAATCCCCACACCGAGACCGGAGAACCCCAGCAGCCTGAGGTATGTCCAGACGACCAGATGTGGTTTGGAGCCCACCAGGAGCGGGGGTGAAAGATTTCGGGGTCAAATTCAACAGGGACCCAGCAACATTATCCTTCTTCCTAACAAATGCCAAGAACTACATGGAAGAATTTGGGCCATATTTCCGCTCAGAAAAGGGCAAAATTAATGCCATTGCTAACAAACTTAAAGGAAGGGCGGCTGACTGGTATGTGCAGCTATGCCAGGCAGAAGCCCCAGAGCTCGATGAATTCGACGAGTTCCTCTGGGCACTAAATCTGCACTTCAGAGACCCCTTAGAAAAGGAGAGAGTGAAGAGATCCCTAAGGGGAATCAGCCAAGGGCAACGATCTGTAGCAGATTATGCCATGGAGTTTAAAGCACTGGCTGGAAAGGTGGTGGACTGGTCGCAGTCTACCCTAATTGAACGTTTCAAAGAGGGTCTGAACTTGGACGTTCTGAGGTGGGCATTATGCAGAGACGACCTAAACACTCTACACGAGTGGATACTGCTGGCCGGTAAGGCGGAAAATGCCCAGGAAACCTTCCTACAAACCAAGAGGGCGGCGCAACAAGCGGCGATGGTAAAGGGACCCCGAACCGCTGCAGGACCGGTGAGGCCAACATCCCAACCCTGGAGAGAGGAGAGGGAGCGACGGTTCGCCAAGGGGCAGTGCCTTCGATGCGGGAAAGAGGACCACAAAGCGGCGGCATGCCCAAAAACAAAGGTAGTTGACAGGCCAGGAAAAATGCCGGGCAAACCACCCATAGGGCCCAAAAAGATCCCAGTGGCCAGGGGAGAGATCGGAGCAAAAGAACTACCTTACTCCAGTGAAGAGGAGGAGAATGACCAGGAAGAACTGGCGGGAAACGCCAGCCACCTGCTCTGAGAAGCGCCAGAGGGCAGGTGGAGGAGGAGAATGGGCGCAGCGATGTCTGGGTGAGTGCCAACTGTCCCACCCTGTACGTAAAAGTTAAGTTAGGTTCCACTGAGAAGTCGGTTGAAGTCTGGGCCCTAATAGACTCGGGCTGTTCTAGGTGCCTAATGCACCCGGACGTGGTTGCCGATTTAAATCTCCCCTGCTTTCCACTTCAGCACCACATAGTGTTCATGCAATTGGACGGTTCAGCAGCGGGAGGGGGCCCGGTCACCCAATTCACCGGAGAAGTGGCGCTGCAGTTAGGCAGCCACCGGGAGAGACTGAAATTTGTCGTGGCACTGGTGGGCCACCCTTTAATCATCTTAGGCATTCCGTGGCTGGTACGAAGGAATCCATACATAAATTGGGAAACCAGGATGATCACGTTTGCAGACAGCTTCTACCAAGCACCTACAGGGGACCGAATTCCTCATGCTGCGGTGGGGAGGGCAGCGTCTACAACCACACATCTGGCTGCAGCGGCCCTGGAAGGCTTGCCGGACAAGTACGCTGAGTTTGCAGATGTGTTTGGGGAGAACGAAGCAGACAAACTCCCACCCCACAGAAAGACTGACTGTGCGATAGAACTGGTCCCCAACACACCCTTGCCAAAGCCGAAAATTTACGCAATGACCCAGAAAGAACTGGCAGCATTGCGGGAGTTTGTGGACAAGAACTTAGCATGAGGCTTCATTGAGCCCGCAAACTCGCCAGTTGGAGCCCCAGTGTTGTTCAGAGAAAAAAAGGATGGGACATTAAGACTCTGTACGGACTACCGCGGATTGAATTCGGTTTCCATATCAAACAAATATCCCTTGCCCCTAATCAAAGACATATTAGCACATCTGGCAAAGGGGAAAACATTCTCTAAACTGGACTTGCGAGAAGCCTATTTCCGCATACGCATACGGGAGGGGGATGAGTGGAAGACGGCTTTCAATTGCCCACTGGGATCATTCCAATATAAAGTATTACCATTTGGTTTGGCAGGGGCACCAGGGGTATTTATGCAATTGATCAACAAGGTCTTGCACGAACATTTGTTCAAGGGGGTCCTTGTGTATTTAGACGATGTATTGATATATTCTGAGACTGAAGAGGAGCAAGAATGCTTGGTTAAGCAGGTGCTCAGGAACTCCACAAAGCCGAGCTATTTGCCAAGCTTTCTAAGTGCGAGTTTCATATATCTCAGCTAGATTATCTGGGTTACAGAATCTCTGAGAGGGGCATCGAAGTGGACCCTGGGAAAGTCCAGGCCATCCTGGCATGGGAGCCAGGAGGCAACTAGGAGGCAACTACAAAGTTTTCTGGGATTTTCTAATTTTTACAGGGGGTTCATCAAGGGACTAGCGGAAATCATTTTGCCCCTAACTAATTTACTCCGCACCAAGGGTTTGGGAGACACGCGCAAGGCACGAAACCCGGGAGCGCTACTTAACTGGACACCTGAATGCCAAAGGGCTTTTGATCATCTCAAAAGCCTGTTCACAGCCAAACCGGTTCTACAACACCCCGACCCCACCAAGCCCCTTGTAGTCCAAGTAGATGCCTCCGATTTCTCAATTGGAGCGCTCTTGCTTCAGTGGGATCCAAATGATCAGCTGAAGCCCTGCGCGTACCTCTCCCGCAAGTTCTCCAAAACAGAACGGAGATGGCATGTATGGGAGAAAGAGGCTTTTGCCGTCAAAGCTGCCTTAGAGGCATGGCGACACCTCCTGGAAGGGGCCACTTGCCCCTTTGAGGTCTGAACGGACCACAAAAACCTGGAAGCGCTCAGTACCCTGAAACGCCTCAGCCCCAAGCAGGTCCGCTGGGCTCAATTTTTCAGCCGCTTTAATTCAACTTCTTAGCTGACGCTCTCTCTAGGCGGCCCCAGGATGCCAGTCAGGCATCAGACATTATAGGTACTGTGTGGACCGACACATAGCTGGGTTGCCAAGCTGTCACGCGCAGCCAAACTGGAACGCAGCGTACTCCGGCACAACCGCCCGCAAGGGGAGGGAGACGCATGTCAATTTCATCGCAATTGCAACAGCAGTTCGTACAAGCCTTAAAAACGGATACATGGTTGCAAACCAATAAAACAATGTTTCTTTTGAAAATGATTTGGCCTGGAAATAAAATAGCCTGTACGTGCCGGAGCAATTGTGAGCAGAGGTTCTGAGACGTTCTCATGATGACAAAACGGCAGGGCGCTTTGGCTTTGTAAAAATGTTACATCTGGTAAGGCGACAATTCTGGTGGCCTACACTTAGGAGAGATGTAAAAGATTATGTCGCTGCTTGCCCTACATGTGCTATGGCCAAGCGAAAAGTGGGTAAACCCCAGGGACTATTGCAGCCGGTGGCAAGCCCCTCCCACCCTTGGGAGGAAATCTCGATGGATTTCATCGTAGACTTGCCACCCAGCCAGCGGAAAACGGTCATCTGGGTGGTTAAGGACTACTTTTCGAAACAGGCCCATTTTATTCCATGTGCCTCCATTCCCTCCGCTCAACAGCTGGCACGCCTCTTTTTAAATCACATTTACAAATTACACGGTACCCCCTCCCGCTTGGTCATAGATAGGGGTACACAATTTACTTCACAATTCTGGAAAGCATTTTTGAAGTTGATTGGCACCAAGCAGGCATTGTCCACTGCTTGGCACCCCCACATGGACAGCTCTACGGAAATCCTTAACTCACCCTGGAGCAATTTTTGCGCTCCTTCATAAGCTACCAGCAAGATAATTGGGTAGACTTACTCCCCTTTGCTGAGGTGGCATACAACAATGCAGTGCACCAGAGCACGGGCCACACCCCCTTCCGGGTAGTCTATGGACGAGACTTCGTCCCGATCCCGGAGTTGCCACAGCCAGCTACCCCGCCTTGTTCCCCAGATGACTGGGCTGCTCAGCTAGGCAACGTTTGGCCAATCATTCAGCTGGCTCTCTCCGAAGCCCAAGCAACCTACAAGCGTTATGCGGACAACCACAGGGCTGCGCAGCCAGACTTCAAAGTGGGAGATAAGGTCTACCTCTCCACTAAATTCATTAAGTCTCTGCAGCCCTCAAAGAAGTTAGCCCCCAAGTTCATTGGACCTTTTCCAATAGTGGAAATAATCAACCCGGTAACTTTTAAGTTAGAATTGCCACACAACTTGAAACGCATGCACCCGGTGTTCCATTGTGCCTTACTGAAACCGGCTACCTCCTCAAAGTGGCATAACAAAACCCCCCCGCCTCCTCCCATCATGATCGATGGGCAGCAGCACTTTGAAATAAAGGAGGTCCTAGATTCCCGAAGGCTACGGGGCAACCTTCAGTACCTGGTCTGCTGGAGACATTTCCCCCACCCTGAGTGGGTGCATGCCCGGGATGTCTCAGCGCAACGGCTAGTCACACACTTCCATGCAGCGTATCCTTCCAAACGGGCGCCTTGAAGTTTTTTTGGGGGAGGCAGTATGTCATGTCCCCCGTTGCGATGTATACATACATCACAACGGGGAACATGCCTTTCCGGTGAAGGGGAGAGGGGAGGAAAGAATCAGTGCTAATCCCATAAGCACTGAAAGACAATACAGATAAAGGACAAAGGAGCCATACCTTTGCCCTGACCCAGGAAACCATCATCCTATCTCCCTGACATCTCTGCATTACCACGGGGGACACACCTGCTCCGGACACAGGAAGAGGACAGAGGTAATCAGCGCTAATCCCCCTGATTGCCCATCGAGACTCCGGAATCGCCCCCTGATCACCCATCAAGACTCCGGGGTCACCGTCGGTCAGGACTTTGGGACAATGGGGGGTGGGGAAGGATCAGGTCCACACCGCGGGTATTTACCGGCTACCTCGCACGCCATGTGCTCATTCCCGTCTTTCTCCGTGTCTGCATTCTATTCTTAATAAACCAGCTATCCTTAGCCCTGGCTGGTGAGTCTGTTTTTTTTGAATAAGGCAACCATCACATTAATGCCTGTTAAACACTTTCCATGTCCATGCTGGCTACTAGGTTTTTTGGGGCTGGCAGACTTATTAGTATAACTCATTGAAGAACTTAGCCTTTTCTCATTATGATACATTTTGTGTTTCCTGTGCAACAATTTTTTTTAATCCAAAAAATATGTTATTGTGTATACAATATACTATGTTATAAAGAAATAATCTACATTATATACAATAATCTAATAGCAATAATCACAGACTTACACAATGAAGAATTTGTTACGTTTATTTTCTGAAAAAAATGAGGGATTAGGGAAAATGAAAGCTGAAGAATTTAGGGCACAGTTAAGAAATGATAAAAATAAAAGGTCATGAATTTGGGGAAAGGTGAAAGAGAGCACCAGATCAAAAAGGATCAGCAAATAAATCTCCTTCTTTCTTTTGCCCTCCAAGTGAAGAGTATGACATAAACATCACAGAAGCACTTCCTGAATAAATAAAGTTTATTGGCATGCTACCCAATAACACCAGAGTCCATTATATCACTGAACACCCCATTCCCAAATGTGTCCATATGGTAGGAAAGTTGCAAGCGTTTTTGAGATTCTGCAAAGCTCAGAACATCAGGAAACCCATTCAGTTTCAAATGTGTTTTCAAATCTGTCTGAAGTGGTTCAAAGGTACCAGGTCCAATTCCAAGATTCTATTAGAAGATTTAATCTGAAGTGATGATTTTATCAAATATTCTTTGAATTGAACCATGCCTTCAAAATTTCATACAACTCTACTACAAATATCTAAGTAACTTACCCATATGAAGAAAGCATCAAGGTGGAATAAAAATAAAACTGCAAGAATCATATTGTATTACATAAATTTTGGCCACCACATTTGAAAAAAAGATGTTGTAGAACTCGAAACAACAGGAAACTGACAGTAAAACTGAGAAGTTCTGGAGCTACTCATGTTACAGCATCTGAAGCTTTTTAGTTTAGAAAATCTGTGCATAAAGGGGAAATTATTGAAAAGTACTATATTATTTACGGAATTTGGAAAATGGAGAGGGAAAAGGCTTTTTTCTTCTCTCATTATGTTAGAATTTTGGGGTCATCCAAGGAAGCTGAATGGTTGGGGATTCAATCAACAAAAACAAATACTGTATTTTTGCAGAGCACAACAGAATTTAATACTGTAAGATTTAATGGTGGCTACCAACTTTGACAGCTTTATGGTGGGATTAGACAAATTCACAGAGGATAAGGCTATCAGTCACTATTAGATTTTCTGCCCGCTCAGGGGACAGAATGCTAGATAAGAAAGGCTTTTGACACCCACTGCTACAACATTATTAAACAGAGTTGTTACAAGAAAAGTCTGAATTGTCCTGCTGCATCATACTTTGCCTAAAATGTCCCCCCCCCCTCTGTAGAAGAGGGAAAAGAATCACTTTTCCACTGGAATGATTAAATTAAGTAGAAGTTTTAAGAAATTTGTTTTAAAAGCAAATTGACAAATGAAAGTTTTGCAAAAGAACTCAACTGTATATTTTGTAAAATCTGTCAAAAACATGCACAATGGAATTGCTGCTTCCAAAAAGGAGTCAATGTAATATTTTCAACAGAATAGAATTGAATAAATGCAAACCAGGGGGCAACTTTTGTTAGGTGGAATGAATAGCTGTATGGGAATGAAACGAGACAGTGTAGAAAAAGTTATTGGGCCATTCAGAGACCTAAGAATAAATGAGAATGGTGACTGTTTGGCATGTGCATAAAAATATCTACTTTGAATATGTGGTTTAAGTGTAAGTCTTCTCAAATGAGCACATAGCAAAGGAATGAATCAAAAAGTATTATTGATCTGATTGTTTATGATTGATCTTATTGTTTATAGAATTAGTGAAGGATAACAGAATGATGAGAGGTGCTGAGTGTGGAATAGACCATTATTTGGTAATATCAATAATGTATTTTGGGAAAAATTGTCAAAAAAGAAAGATTGATTGCTGAAAGAGAAAGATGAGTTGTGTTTGAAAAAGTATTAGAAGATAAATTAATCTCCCAATAGAATAAAAGGAAAGAGGATATGAGGATGTGGAAGCTACTTGGAACACAGTGAAAATAATTATGGTACAGAATACCAAAGAAGTGTATATAATTATGTTAAAAAAACATATGAATAAAGGATGCTTGGTAGAATGTGAAGTGAAAGAGGCTATGGATTAAAAAGAAATCATATAGGAAAATGCTGCAAAAACAGGATGACAGAAAGACATATGACGGGTATGCAGAGAAAGAGACTGCTGCAAAGAAGGTAATCAAAACAAGGAGCTCTTAATATTAAAAGAAGAAAAATTCTTTTGATGGAAATAAAAGTTGTTTTGGAAATGGATGAAGAGGGACAAACTACAAAGTGATTGGAATTAAAAATAAAAGTGATGAAATGACTTATGATCAAACTGAAGTGAAGGAATGCTGGAAAGATTAGTTACTCTTACAATTACTCTTAGAGGAAGTATGAAAAAGGATGCTTGGTGGAATGATGAAGTGGTTGTGATGGTATGTGGGAATGACCTTGAGAGACAGGAGGAAGACCTGCAGCCTAGGCTTCAGATCTTCCTCCTGTCTCCCAAAGTCATTCCCACATACCATCACAGTGGTTGCTGCAGGACTTAAGAGTAGTTTATGATGGAAGTAAAGCTTACACAGAATACATGGAATACTCAGTGAGCAGGGAACTAAGTTAAGAATGATGATATCCTCTTGGTTATTTAATATATTTATGGATGAATGTATAAGGTAGTCTTTCTCAACCTTTTGACCCTGGAGGAACCCTCAAAATATTTTTCAGGACTTGGGGAACCCCTGCACATTCAGGCTCAAATATAGGCCACACGTTAACAAAATTATTATATTCATTTCACGTGTAGGCCTGTATATATGCATTAACAGTGTTCTTAAACTACAAATAAAGACTGAAACGTACCATTTTAATGTGAATTTGCCCAAATTTGAAATAAATTTTTAAATAAATTGTGATCTCCCAGGGAACTCTTAATGACCTCTTGCAGAACCCTAGGTGAAATTGTTTGTGCTTGTGATGAAGGGGGAAGTCATTTCTTTATATATTTCTTTTATTTTTCTTTACAATATCTTTTTTTCCCTTCTTTTCTATTTTTATTTTATTTTCTGCACTTTCTATTTTTTCATCATTTTATACTTCTTCAGTTTGTATTAGCTTTTTATCTTTAACTGTAAGTTTTTATAAAATTATTATTAAAAAATGACATTAAAAGGAAAAGAAGAAAAAAAGAAAAATTAGCACTGAACTGTGTCAATAACTATTATTGGCCATTTGTGGACAGAGTTCATATATAATGTAACACAATTTTGCTATTTTTAAACAGATAAAGTTATCTCAATCGTCTAACAGATAGTATAAGTAAAAATTATCAGAACACCCTGAAAATATAGTTAAAAGAGGTGGTGGTGAATGGTAAAATAGCATCATTGGAAAAGCTGTAATGGCTAAATTTATTTTGGATTGCTTTTTTCAGGAGGATTTGAAATTATATGTCAGTATTAGGTGGACCAGTCTAACAGGGTTGTGGAGTAGTTTCAGCCAGTAAGTAAAAATATTTATCCAAAGACTAGACTCAGGTTTACTGACTTCTGCATCCTACCAAAGTACTACATATGGGACGTAACAGGTAACCTGGAAGATACTTCTTAAACATTGGGTTAAGACTGCCTAAGTAGCCATGCTGTTATAAGGTCCTAGCTGAGACCCAGACAGCAGTTGTGCTCTGGCTTTAACTGCAAACAATTTAATTGCAGCAGGTATAAATTGTGCTCCTTGGATGAAATGATAAACTCAGATGGCTGATATTGATCTCTGTGCATTTTGGGATACATCATCTAAGTGAGCATTTCTGCTTCCAGAAGTTTGAAAAACTACACCTAAATACTTAAAGGTCTTAACCTGCTCAATGATGTATCCAGCTAACTTCCAGCTTATGTTTTGGAGAACATAAGGATCTTGGTCTTGACAAAGTTTATTGTTAATGTCTCCTCATTATAGTATTTGATAATTGATCCCAAACCTCTTTTAAGACCTACGGGGTCAAAGACACTGTAATACCCTGATATGCTTATGGACTAGTTTGGGAGAATGGAAGTAAGGTACCAGTGAATTTATATAATACTTAACTAAAACTGGGGCCAATACACATCCTTGTTTGATTCCCCTCTTTACCAGTATTTCTTTGGTAATATGTCATTTGGTCATACAGAGAGAATTAATGAGGTTCAAATGGCAAAACAAATACATTAATGAAGTGTGAATGGGTCAAGAGGAAGACTGAAAATGTTATGGTTGTATAGGGTTAATGAGGGTTAATGATCCTCAAAAAGAGAGGGATGAGAAGCTTGAAGAACAAAAGTCGGTGTACAGTGTAAATGATGGACATGGCAGAAGGAAGACTGTTTTGCAAGAATAGAAAAGTATGGAGAGGTATTATGAATAGATGGGTGTAAATCAGGTATATATCCTTTTTTTTTCTTCCTGATTTTTAAATTATGGAGCTGTGCAGAGACATAAGATACAAAAAGGAGATTGTGAAGTGAGGCAAATTGCATCATCTCTGCTTTTTCATCAAAGAGAGTTGGATCTCTATCTCAAGGTAAATCTAAGTGATCTTGCATAGGCCTATCAAGCAAGTCTTAAGGAATGTCTGGCTTAGGAAAGGAAAGATCTGTGAGCCTTTTAAATGTTTTGGAGTGTTAACCAACATATAGATAGAGAGTATTTGGGAGACATAATATTCAGACTAGAAAATCTTTTGACAAACTCCTTTATCTATACATCTGAGTGAATTTAGTTATCATGCAATGTATGATTTCTGGATAGATTAGAATCTGCCTTAAAAAAGAAGCAGGGGTCCATTGTATAACAGCCAGTACTATTTAATTTGTAGGGATTAGAGATAAAAAAGAAGATGGGCAGATCTGCAGATGACACTAACTTACCAAGGATAACTGAAAAAGTTAAGAGTTCCAAATGAGTGTTTCCAAATTGCTTGAATGGGTAAAATAGTGGAATTAAACCATAAAAATGCTGGCCAGTGCACTGCACATATGACAGTAAATTCCATGCTAGGATTAATATGGAATAAAATTCATATGAAGCATTAAGTTCAAATGGTCCTCACACAAATAGAAATTATGAAGAAAAGGGCAACCCAAATGATCAAGTATTGTGACATGTTTATTATGATGAAGAGCTTGAAGTTATTTAAAGCAGGAAAAAAGATAACTGAGGAGAGACATAATTAAGGTTTATAAAAGTGTGCATCATGTGGAAAGATGAAAGTTATCCATCTCACATAATATTGCATCATGGAGTAAGCTGGTAAAACCAATTAGCAATAGATTTAGGAAATCTTAATTATCTCTTTATAAACTGCATAATTAATGTTATGAAAGTTGCAGCCCCAGGTGCTTGAGTCTGCCACTGTGATGAGTTGGTGATGGCCAGGTTTTGAAATAAAACTGGACAAATTGGTGGTCGTTAACCGTGATAGCTAAACCAAGGCTCCAGATTCAGATGCTGTACACCTCAGATGTAAATTACCAAACATAACCTTTACCTTAGTGAATAAAGGCTTAAATGTAATATTTATTTTAATGGGAAGCCTTTTTTAATTCTTTTTTCCAGATGAATCAGCGCTCACTCTCTCTCTTGCTCTCTCTCTGCACCATTCAAATAATAAAAACAATTATGTACCAAACAATAAAACAACCTAGTTAAAAAGACTGTGCCTTTGTCACTGTGACCCAAGACTTGGGCAAATAGCTAGTCTTCACATGGAGCCAAAACAAACTCATGGTTTGCACCAGTCTGGCCTCCAAGGGGAGGGCATTCCATAATCAGGCTGCCAGAGCCAAGAAGGCATTCTCTTGTGTCTTCACATTATGTATTGATCCCACTGGTGGTATGCAGAGGTGAGCTCTCTTGGCAGACCTTAATACTCAAGCAAGTATGGTCCAGAGTGACATTCCCTTAAATATTGAGATCCCAAACTATTGATATCTTAATTGTTATCACTAATGCCCTGTACTCAAAACAGTAATATATTGACAGCCAGTACAGTT
Source organism: Candoia aspera (assembly GCF_035149785.1). Taxonomy (NCBI): domain Eukaryota; kingdom Metazoa; phylum Chordata; class Lepidosauria; order Squamata; family Candoiidae; genus Candoia; species Candoia aspera. Next base: position 45,845,712 of record NC_086153.1, read on the forward strand.
CCTGTCTTGCTTAATAGCTGTACCTTACAGCCTGCAGATTAGGATCTAATGAGAGATTCACTGTCACTGATCAGTGGAGCCCAAAGTCAGGCAAACATGAAAACCATTATTCCAATCAGACAGGGCGCCAAGTGGTATTAGAATCATAGGACCAAGGGAACATAGAGGTCTTTTAGTCCCATCCCTGCCCAGGGCAGGAATCCTTATACCAGCCGGGGCAAACAGCTGTCAACCTTTGCTTCAAAACCTCCAATGATGGACCACTCATCACTTCAGGAGGCAGACTGTTTTGCTGCTTTCATGGTCAGGAAATTCCTCTAGCTTCTTTTAGATCTCTCTTTGAAATGCTTCCACTTCTTTGTTCTTAGTATTATGAATACTGACTCAGGCAATGTCTAGTCATGCGAACAGTTCAGAACATAATCCAAGATTGGTACAAAAATGCTGATTCAATTTTTTTTGCAAATTTTTAAAATGTTTATTTATTTATTTATTTATTTATATTTATCACATTTGTCACCGCCCATCTCCTCCCACTGGAGGGACTCTGGGCGGTTTACAACAGAATACTTAATAAAACAATAAATATATAAAATGCATTATAAAATTACATATTGTTAATGATATAAATAAAAGTAAAGTCCAGATGGCTGTATCTCATTCAGTCTTTGCATGGAAGGTGTACTTCAAGGCACTAGCCAACCCCAGGCATGACTCTTCTCCTCCCCGCCCCAGGCCAGGTGGCAGAGCCAGGTCTTCAAGTTTCACCGAAAGGCCAGGACTTATACTTCTTTGTCTACTGGCTCTCTACTGTTAGTGCCTATACTCTAGTACCATTCCTTTCTTGGATCAGAATCAGATTCTGCAAAGCTGGGTTCCAGTGTTCTGGTTATCTTTTTTCCTACTTCAAATAGCTCCAGAATTCCTGCATCTAACCCTAACCCTAACCCATCCTACATGACGTTTCTAAAATAAAACTAGCTATTGTGCTTTGTGCTAGCTTCAGCATCCCTGTTTAAGATAGGGTTCAAGATAGACCTATTGTCATGAGCACTGATGGTGAGCAGGAGGGGCCCCTATCCAGGGGGGAAAACGCATGCTAGGATTGATGTTCTGACAAGCAGGAACCATGCCGAGATGAGGAATAGGTCTCTAGTGTTTTATTACTGCTACAGTAGACAGAAAATCCTAACAAACTGAAGAAGCGTGAGAAAACCCATACATATAAACCCCAAAAGTCAAGGCGGGTCTGTTCTGTCTCTCTCTGAATGACAGCTCAAATTCTCTCTACTACGCATGCGTTTTCCCCCCTGGATAGGGGCCCCTCCTGCTCACCATCAGTGCTTATGACACCTATATAGAATACATTACAATGATCTAAACAGAAAATTGTCAATACATGCAGCACTATGTCCAAAAGTAGTCCAGAAATTACTTCCAGCAATGCATCTACTCATTGTAGGGGAAATGCAACTTATCTGGAAAGGCACTTTACCAATTTCTGGACCAATCTACAGAGCATCCATCTTTAAGAGATTTAGCTTCAGTTTACTGGTCCTCATCCAATTTTTCATGTCACATAACTCCTGTGCTGCAGCTCCTCAGTCTGCATGGAAAATGTATAAATTTATCTGGGTGCTGTCCTTGGGGATAGCTATCCCCAAGGTCCTTACTTAAAAATCCTCATAAGAATACAGCTGCTTTTAAAAATATGTTTTGAATGCTCATCAGTTTGTCTCCTTACAGTCAGTGTGTTTCAGAGGTGAGCAGTAAGTCTATGTTACTTTACAAGAAATACATTGCAAGTATTTGAAAGATCTCTTACTTGAGACATCTGGAAATACTTGCTCTGCAGGCAACTTTCTTTAATGTGGTTGCTCTCTGAGTGCATTAGACTAAATTAAGGAGTTTTTCCCTCTGGGAGCTGATCATTATGGGGCACTGTCTTGGGGCAGTGGGATGGTAGATTAAGTGATATTTAGTGTATTGTCAGGTTCAGTGAAAAATCTCTACAATTTTCACTTCAGATATAACTAAATTTCTAAAGATTGTTAACTCTTTACACTGCTTCTTGCACTCTTAACACATTTAGACTTCTAACTATTTGAACACAAAATCAGTTCAATTCATTTCAGTTAAACTTGTGTGTGCATAAAAGTACGTATGATTACTCACAATACAGTTTGCATTTACAAAACAGAATCAGCTACCTCTAAACGCTTAATTAAATAATTCTAACACCTAAGTTTTAAACTGACTTTATTTCTTTATTATTTGGGTGCCTTTGAGTCATTGTTGACTCCTGGCAACTGCCTGGACAACTCCCTGCAGTTTTCTTGGCAAGATTTTCGGAAGTGGTTTGCCATTGTCTCCTTCCTAGGGCTAAGAGAGAGTGACTGGCCCTAGGTCACCCATCCGGCTTTGTGCCTAAGGCAAGATCAGAACTCATGGTCTCCCAGTTTCTAGCCCAGTGCCTTTAACCACTACACCAAACTGGCTCTCAGGTTTCTTAATTATTAAATTTGATTTCAAAATAGGCAAAATACAATTGTCATATTTGGTATATACTTTGATATTCTTTAATATTTTGCTAATAGAATTGGCTATATTTGCAGATAATTCTCTACAGTAGACCATTTTTCCTTTACAATTGTACTTTTTTCCATTCTGACTTCCAAAACTGTATAGTAATACTTTGTTTACTTAATAAAGTAAAAACTTAAAGAAAGCAATATATTAAGATGATTATTACCTTTACCTTGTTTTGTCACTTCGGATTAATCCTTGAAATTTAGTAGTATAAGGAACTTACCTGTTCCAGAACAGGCCTGTTGATATGAACAAGCTATTCAACTTTTGTTACTCAGAGATTTATAACCTTATTCTTTTGTTGTATGCTTGTCTGCATGCTTGCAAAGGAAGCTTTCACTTTAAAAAACATTTTATTAGGTCACTGTTTCCCTTCCCTCTAATTAACACGCTCTAGCTCTATTTTTTGGAAAACAAACCTCAATCTAACTTGTGCTATTGTATGTGGTATATGTATATTATTTGATAATATCATGATCTAATAAATCATGCAAAATAGTGTCTTCTTTCTAATCTAGAGAGCTTTCTAACTGGGCTGTGAGATTACAATATTCAGTTAAATTTTATCTCTTTTTAAGTTAATGGAATAAATGGTTTGATACTCATAATCACTGTTTTACCACCTGCAGTGCTTTGTTCTGCTTATTCAGTTGAGCCTGGGAACACCTAAGTTTGAAAAGACAAAGGAACAAAAAGGTGAAAAGATTCAAATTCATACACTTCAGAGGTAGAACAGGATCAGAACCTTCTCTTAACCTCCCAGTAAATCCTTAGAAATTGGAACGGAATGTGAATGGTCTTTCTGAAATTCTTTGATGATATTTCAGAGATGTTTTAGTTCAAAACAGATGTTTTAACCTGTCCCTAGTCCTCAGATAATAATCTAACTAAATACTATTTTCACAGCAAAGATTTTCCCATTTAGATTCACCAAAATATAAAGCTGAGTGGAGCAGATTTTACAGAATGTATTCATTAAACACTCAGCATCATCAGTGGCAGTTTGAAGAAGGTATTAGCATAATTGGTCTTTTTTTTTTTTTTAAAGGCTGCCATACTCAAGGTTGCAGAGCTCCTGGAAAGCTAACGGCAAAGCCTTGCTAAATTGGACATGATGTTGAAACTGTTTACTAATTCTCAGTTCCCTATTTGCATGAAACTTTGAAAGAAAGGTTGGTACATGGAGCCGACATTTATATAATGCATCTAAAATTAAGCACAGAACTATCCTTTGCCATAAATTGATTTTATTTTCTTTTAGAAATGTATAAGGCTGCATAACTCTAAGACCACTTTGGGTGGTGTAAACAAGAACAATTATCCCAGGCAATTATATCTTCATAATTAGGATTTTCAACGTTCTTCCTATCAGGGACAGAAAGCCCTCAAGGCACAAACAGGGCAAAAAGGCAAAAGGAGCTGCAAGGGAGCATCTGGTAGTCAAAGGTATTCTGCCTCCCAGACCCAGACGGAAGCTCTTATCCTGCAGATCAGCCACCTCCGCTAATGCTTGGCCTTCCAGCTCCTCATCTGGTTCGTATCAATGGTGCAGTGGCTTGGGGGGATGAAAGGACTGCGAAGGAAAAAAATGCAGGCCTCCATAAACAACAATGGTCTCCTTGATGCGAACAAGTCACGCCTTAGTCCGTGCGGCAGGAGGAGCCCTCCTGCACCGCAAGGATGCGGGGAAGAAGACGCGAGAGGGCGAAGGGTCTTAACCTCGGGCGCGAGGCCTCCTTTCGTCCTAGCTGGAGGCTGGCGGAGAGGCGGAGGTTCGGGAGAACAAGGGAATCTTTCGTTCTCTTCCCTCCCTTTGGCTTAGCCAGCCGGCTGCGGAGGAGCTAGAAAGCGCTGGTTGTATTCCTTTCCTTCTCGAACCCCGGGGGCATCCTGAGATGAAATCTCTGTGTGCGCGTCCGTGCGTGCGTGTTTATGTATGAATAATATCATATCCAGGGGTGTACATGAATGTGCAGAAACAGGATTGACTGGTTTCACACGCTCCTTCGCTTTGAGAGAGAGCCTCTTTCTTCATTAGCATCAACCACAACAGCCTCCTGCACACAAGCGAGGGCGGGAGGGAGGAGACAGTTCTCCTCCCCCCTCCCCGGAGCAACAGCGGGCACTGGGGGCAAGCCTAAAAGAGGCCGCCAGCGGGATCCAGAGGGAGGGAAGTATCGCCGCCGCCGCCGCCGCCAGCCACGCAGAGCCGCGGGTAAGGAGAAGGTGGTCCGGGGCAACGGCAAAGCGGCTTGCGTGGCCCTCAAGCGCGTCTGGAGAGGGGGGGGGGGCGCGTGACAGTGGCCAGGGTAGGCGGTGGCCACGATTTTCCTGGCCCCCGGTCCGCTTCTACCGAGCTGCATCTGCATTCTCTGAGGATGGCTCCTCAGGCGAAGGAGGCTGCGAGGGGAGGGCGGGGACGGGACATAAAGCGCGCGTCTCTCTTAAGGTGACGGCGGAGCGGAGCGGGGGGGTGGAATAACGGTGGTCGGAAGGAAAACCAACGAAGATGCCGAGTGACCGATCCTAAGGAGAGGGCAGGATCCCGCTGAGGACTCCGGTTCCCCTTTGGAGCGAGAAGTGGAGACAAGGAAGAGAGGCGCCCGGAGTGTTTCTCTAGGGTCTTCACCGTGAGAGGCGTAGCCGTCTCTTTTCTCTAACCAGTGCCGCCGTCATCACTAGCCCCCGCAATCTTTGGTGGTTTGGGGGTGGGGTGCGCGCGGTATGTGTGAAATTGGCAGCCTCTCCCCGTTTGAGGAAGGAAAACTACGAGAAGCCTGGCACCCTTCTTGCCCTCTTCGCGCGCTCTCTTTCCGTTTCTCTCCACGTCTTCGCCCGCCTTTGCTAGACACCGCGCACTGTGCCAGGCTCTCTCTGAGGGAGAAGCTCCCGACCCTTTTCAGGAGGTTATAAATAGGCCACTTTAGTTTTCATTAATCGGTCCCCCTCAAACAGCCCTCTCGTTCAGCCTCCTTTTCCTGAGGGCTCCGAGGGCTCAGGCGGATCCACCACCCCGCAGCTTCCCCGGGGCTGGGTGGGGGTGGAAGAGCTGCCGATCGGCTAGTAGCTTCCCTCAGGCTTTCTAAGCCTGGCTGGCAGCGCCTTTGGAACGTGGGTACGATTTCTACAGACGTGTTTGGGTGTCTGTGATCATTAACATACACGTGTTTTGGCCACACACACACCTTTAATTATTTTTATATTTCATAGAGATGACATGGCTAGCAAATGGGGTTTAGGCGAAACTGCAACATTCGGTTAGAGTTTTGCTACTGACCTCAACTATTGTAAATGTGGAGTATAATGCAGACACACAAATTAAAAAGCCTGACTTGTATATACAGACACAAATAGTGTAGACTAAGGTGAATTTCTGAAGCTGAGAATTAAAATATATCTCTTGTAATGTTTGGAAAGGAGCTTATTTAGTCCACTTAGAAAATGTTGCCAGTATAAGTTGCTTCGGTCTAAGAGAACCATTCTAAGTGTAGTAACTAAATCAGTAACAATAGAAAGACAATACAAAATAATACTAAGACATATAATGGCACATGTGCTAACTATGTTCTGTTTTAGTTCCTCTGTCACCTTTTTGTCCTAGCCAATTTTTTGGAGGTGTTTATCTGTTGCTGCAGCGCCTTAGCATGTGAAGATAAATGATTCCCATTTTCCCTGCTTGCCATGATGACTCAATCATTAAAAATGTCTAACTTGATCTAAAAATGGCATCTTAAATAAAGCCCCTAAGATAGAAGGTGGGGATTCAAAAGAAGAAACATTATAAAGTTGTTATAGTAGCTCCCTGTACTGATTTTAATTTGAAACTAAGAGGTGATGGTGCTGCTGTAGACTTTTGCAAAGAATAGATTTGGTTTTGAATGCCTGTTGCCAATATTTGTGATTCACTTCCTTGGAATCCTACTTTTGGTATTTATTTCTCTTAGAAGGAATCTTGCAGAAGTATAATAGTAGCTCTTAAACTTCATGGAAAATAGCACATGGTACAGCAAAGACAACCTGCCTTTTTTTTCAGAACACTTACTTTGGTTTTGTTTGCATTATTCAGTGGACAGAAGAGAAGGCAGCAATATAATTAACTCATAAACCATCTAATTTATTGTGTCAGTGACATTTGTGCACTGCTGCATTGGGGTACAAAATCAGTTGGAAAGGCAATTTTAATTGGTACTTATTTTAAAGAGAATAATTAAAGAATCAAAAGAACCAACATGTGATTTTAGAGATCTTGGTTAAGAGGAGAAGTTTATCAACCCACTCAGGGCTTCCTTGACCTGTTTTTTCTTTAAGATTAGTATTATCAGCATGTCATTTTGAATTTAATATTATATAATAACAATCTTCTACATGAAACTCAGTTGTTCTGCAGGTCTATAAGTTATGTTGTATTAAGATTGTTTCCCATAAAATATCATGCATGTGATAAATGTGGCCTTTAAAAGTAATCATTCACATAAATGCCTTCATGTAAAGAATATTTCATGGAGATTGTTTATCTATGTGACTTTTTCAGGAGTGAATTCATACAGAAGACAAGATATAGTGGAATAAATCTAAGAATCCTGCGAATAGATCCATCCCAAAGTACTGCTATTCTATTCAAAAATTTCATATGAAACTGCTTTTAAGATAACTGGAATGTTATATCAGAAACAACATTTATATACAAAAATATCAGTGGATATTTGGAAAACAATAGTTTAGAATCTTAAACATTTTATCATTCTCAAAGTATTGACAGGTTCTTAGTTGTTATATCATATGGAAGTCTTCCTTGTATACAACTCAAGTTCCTGGATACTGCACCCTAACAAAACAGAAGTTATTAATTTGCATGAATCTTCAAACTGTGTATCCATTCAAGTATGAAAGGAGACATACAGGTAGTCATCGTTTAGCAACTGCCTCATTTAGTGACTGCAGTTACAACAGTGATGAAAAAGTAACTTTGTGACCATTCCTTGCATTTATGACCTTCACAGGTCTGTAAAGCAAAGGAAAGCTGAAGTAAGATAGTAAAATTGTGATGTTTAACTTAGTGGTTGCTTTGCTTAATGATGGAGTTGCTGGTCCCAATGGTGGTCACTAAACAAGAACTACCTGTACTCTTCTCATTTCTTTCACCAAGAGTCATTCTTCAGTGGGAAGTGTATGTACTGTAGAAATATTAGAATTGAGAAGTGAATGTAATGTTTAAAGACAACATATTTTGTGCCTTTGGTGACTCTGTCCTGATGTAAAAGCACTACAAACGTATTCATTATAACTACTGCAGTTATATCTTTTTTTGATAGTAGATTCTAAAATGTCTATGTAGAAATGATGTCAGTTAATTGACACTTAATCCCAAATTTTAAAAAAGAAAGTGCAGGAAATCAAGCTATTTGAAACAGCTATTTGTAGAGATTTCAGAAGAATAGTAATGGAATCCTAAGGCTATACACTGGAAAACAAGAAGCATAAAATGCAAAGGTTTTTTTTTAAAGAAATTATTTTGGGCTTGGGGTTTTGTTTCTTGTTTTGGATAATTGGTACCCTTAAGAAAGGAACTTAAAATCATCTCTGAATAAGAAGACCACACTGGCACTTTATTTTGGACCTGTGAATACTCAAATTGGTTCCTTATATATCACTGCCCTGTCCCCCCCAAAAAAGTAAGAACTTTTTTTAAAAAATGTCTTAGACCTTGGAGAATACTGATAGTAAAATTATTATTGGTTTCGGTCAGATATAATGCAATTCCAATGTTTTTTGGGGGAAAAAACAGGTATGATAATTTTTTTAAAAAGAAAATTGTTTTGCCATCAATGCTTTTTAATGAATAATTTTTATAAGTCTATTTGTAAAATTTAATATACTGAATTTATTATGTATTCACAGAATACTAATATCCTTGAGTTATTTTTAAGTTCATACACCTCAGTCTCTCTCCCTTTCTTTCTTTGTATGCATATAGCTCTACGACAGGGATAGGAAATCTGTAGCCCTCCAGATGTTGCTAAACTACAGTTTCCAGCATTCTTAGCCAGCCTGGCCAATGGCAAAAGAACTACACCTGTAGTTTAATAAGATTTGGAGACAGTTTTATATTTCTAATTGCCCATTAAACCATTTCCAGGCCAGTGAATTTTTGAATATTTATCTGAAAAAAAGAATGGACAACAATTGCTAATGAAGGCAAGGATATTGAGCTTGTTTAAAAGATGAATATCTCAGCACTACAATCTGATTCTGTACATGAATGTTGAAACCTGATTTAACCCTTGTGCTGTTTTCAGAAAATAATACACATGTAATGCTATAATTATCTACATTTTCAGTACAATACTTAACAGAAATGAGCTGAGGGATAATTATGTTGCCAGTCAGATCAGCACTTACAGGAGAAAACTGAACCAGTGTAACCTACTCACCACATATATTAACATTTTCTTTGTTATATCTCATTTTTTATTTTACCGTTCTCTTCAACCCTTTGTTCATGGATACTAGCAGGTTCATCCTTCAAACTTGAGATATATTACCTTTGGCCACATGTGGCTTCCCAGAACCTTGGGTATTGCCTTTGGTCCCTCCCAAAATTGCTGCTGAATTGGAATTGCATGCATAGGCACATGGACATCACAGGTTATATAGTTTAGCCTATGAAACAGAGTTCACAGTTGTACAATTTCAGTAATTGACATCTGAAAATACCCTTCTTGGCTCATAGCGACTAGCAGGAGACAGATTATTGGATAGATCCAGAAAGTAATCAATGTTTCATGTCTAATTTCAGGAGGGAGTGATTTGGCCATTCTGAAGTTAGAGGGCTTTACAGAATTTTAACCATTTCCCTCTAATCTTGAATGGAAAGATAATTATGCTTCTTGGGCCCTCACCAATTTATATCCATTTCCTCCTTATCTGGTGCCATCCAGATACACTGGACTGTACTTTTCATAATTACATATGAAACAAAAGTTTTCATAATCCCAGCCAGCATGGTCAATGGATACAGTACTGCCAGACACTCAGGTGGGAAATTGCTTGTCTGCTTCATTCATTCATTCATTCATTCATTCATTCATTCATTCATTCATTCATTCATACTACCCATTTGCCATGTGACTCTGGGTGGCTAACATCCATTCAAAAACAACAAAACCACCAGCCAAATTTAAAATACCTCACACCTCTACATCAATAACCCCCTTACAGATGGGCTCACCTAAGTTCCTTGCCTGAGGGAAAACAGCAGGGTCTTGGCTTCATGTCTTAGTTCCATATAGAATATATAAAGTTTTGTCTGCATTTACATATTTTCCAAGCCAACTTTTCACCCATCAATGTGGAAGGAAGGAAGGAAGGAAGGAAGGAAGGAAGGAAGGAAGGAAGGAAGGAAGGAAGGAAGGAAGGAAGGAAAGGTTCCTAAGAATATTAAATTGTGTAGACAATAAAAATCCTATACTTACTGAATTGGAAGGTAGACATAAAAGGCTTGCTGTAAAATACTGCAAGGCTATTAAGTAAAATCTTTGATAACAGTTTTCTCCTTACATTAGTCATTCCTTGGCAAAATAAAAAAGTACTGTAGCAAAATGTTCCATATTGGAAGCATCTGAATTCAGGGGAAAAAATAAATAAAACCAAGGTTCCCTGAATTCATATGGACTATGAATAGCTACAAGAATGCAGTTTCTCCCATCTTAATTATATAGTGGTAGGCATGGTGACAATTCTGCCTTTTTGCAAATTGTTAGAGCAGCAGTTTTGTTTCATATGTAATCTGATGAGAAGATAAATTTATTACTCAAGCAAATGAACAAAAATACATGCTGAAAAGAATTCAAGGTTCCACAAGCAAACTAGAATGTGAGATATAACCTTCCTTGAAGTCTTCTGTGTATCTGACAGATATAGTGAGATAGTATATTACTGTAAACTACAGAGTTACCTCAATAGTTTGCAGTGTATAAAAATGAATGAATAAATAGATGTTTCCCTTTGTTGTGTAAAGTGACTTGCAGTGACTATCTTCATGCTGGATTTACTAGAAGACCTGCCCTACCATTTTAAATTCCAAGCTGAAATGACTGCTAGATTCTACATTAGAAGAAAAGAGTATCAGCCAATAAAAATTGTTGTTAGTTTTAATTATTATATTTTAATCACAAAATTTAAAAATCAAGTAATGCTATTGTCAGATTATTAGAAATATGCACTTCTTGGTCCAAGGGGAGCAAATTCAGTACATTTTCTCATCGTAAGTACAGATAAAGAAGAATGACTTCATACAACTAAGAAATCAGAGAGTTTCAGAATTAGTAATGCCACATGCAGTTGCTACAGAATATAGGGTAACTAATGAGGCCCTACCAATACTCAGCATTGCTTCCATCTCGACTCCACTTTTTGGCCTGTAGGGATTTTAGTCAGATTTGCAGCATTGTTGTAACAAGTATTTTAAATTTAACTTCTGTTTTAGTGGCTTTCTAGAAGTGCATAAAGACCTTTTTTCATTGACATTGTGAATGGCATCATTACAGTTCCCTCATTAGCATCATAATGACTCTAAAGGAATAGTAAGTGAAAATGGAATAGTTGGTGAAAGAATAGCAAGAAAATGGTACTGCAAAATAGTCCGTCACCCAGCAGAACTGCATACATGCAGTGAAATTTTAACCTTCAGGCTGCTTGCATGGCTCAGGGTGTTCTCTTAATGTATGCACCTGGCTGGCAACATGGAAACCCCATGGTAGCCTAAGGATTATAAGATGAGTTCAATACCAGCTTCATCTGGGCTTCCATACCACTGAAGCCCAGACAAAGCTTTGCAAGCAGATCTTAAAGCAGAGCCTCAGCCTCTAGCTTTTGTGCTACATGTTTGTCCAGTAAATACATAATGCAATTAGTTTCCATGCTTTAAAATATTTCAACTACATAATATTACATAGTAGAATGAGGGAACATTACTAGATACTCCTTATAATACCAAACAGTATCTTCCTGTACTTGTGGAATGAAACCTAAACTGTACTACCTAGACATACAGCACAAAAGAGATACCAACAGAGTTAGTATAACTTGAGACTTGCAGCTATGCAAAAGAAGTTTCAGAATAAAAATTGAGGAGGTGGGAAAGATCCTTTCTCCAATAGCTCCATAATAATTCAGTGGCACAGAATGTGAAAATGAATGAAGGGCAGGGAAAAAATAATAATAAAATGGGAGGCCTATAGAAGTGGATGGCTGGATAAAAATAGATAAGCAAAAAATACAGAAAAACATGTTAAACTGAGCTTTGTGGCACTTCGTTGTTGGAAGGTTTCTTTAAGATAGCTCAGAAAATTTGGTGGCCTTAACAAAGCAAGGCTCTTCGTACAGTACAGTTGCACTACTGCAGAATTGTTATATCTGTGTTAATGACAGACAGGTTAGAGAAATGTCATCTGTTGAGCAGTTTCTCTAGAAAAGAGATTCTACTGCCCTATATTTTGCTATTATTTGACAGTACAATGATTCATAAGATTCAGCCATCAGTACAAATCAAGCCGTTATGCGCAATAAAGAAGGAGACTTAAATTTAGGCAAAATTCATTTTAAATTGTTCTTGATATCACTCTTTATGCTTTTTATTATTTTTCTGTTTGCTCTTATTTAAAATATTTTATGCTGTTATTTTAGCTAATTTCATTTTATATTTACTCTTTTAATTATTTTAATGTAAATCACTTTAAGGAAGCTTTGACTTGATAAAAAGTCAAAAAGTATTTCAAATAAATACAGTCTATACATTTAACAACAGCAGTTCCATGATGAAAACAATGTATAGTGCCATCCAGACACTGCTGACACAATATATCACTAATATGGACGGGCTTTATATTGCTAGTTTTTGGCTTGGTAACCTTATAACCACTAGTGTGGAAGTCCCAAAACACTCCTCTATTGTGGAAAGTTAGTTCAAGTTCTCAAGTTTAAGTCTTAGTCCAGGAGAAGAGTACAAGAAGGATACAGCAGGAGAATAACAGAAATATCCCATTATTCAATCAGGTGATTCTCTGATTGGCATTATGAAGCCTACTCGCCTCAAGTGTACTAAAGCTAGGATCGCTCCCAAAATATATTGGGCATAACATAATAGATTTGGGATGTGGATTCAGGTTTGCCAGATTGACAATTTCCTATTGAGTGGATCATGCTCACATCATTATGATGTCAAAATGATGGCACATTGTGTAAATGACTGTTAAATGATTATTTAGTTAAATGATTATTTAATTTGAATCAGTTGTGTCATGATGCAACTATGTAAATAGGGTCATTTGCATGATTATGTCATGATGCATGTACCATCATTTGCCCCGTACAGAGTCTTATGATCATGCTGGCTCCCCAAAATCGGACATTATGAAATCAGTATCTTATTTGGTATGAAAATTTGGACAGTGTATTTAGGTCTAGCCAGTTGTATTATACATTCCTGGAATTGTAGTTTGTACATTCCTATATTAAACCTCACTTGACACAAATTGTATGAGGAATAGAATGGGAATACAGTCACAACTACCCTTCCATCAAATCATCTTCATATAGTCCTATCTCCTATGTATGAAAACAAGAGAGTCATATCTAGTACAAGAACCCACTCTGTATAGTTGCATGCAAAAGTTTAGGCATCCCCGATCAAATCTGATCTCTCAACAAATCCCTAAACAGAAGCTGATATAAGCTTTCCATGGTGCAAAGTTAAACATTTATCTTTCTGCAAATTTGAATGCATATTCTTTATCTGCATTTGTTTACAGATTAAAATAAGAAAGCAATAAATGTGGAAGATGCAGAAGTTTAGACAACCTTCCAGTTGATTTTATGTTACTTTTTTTTAACTGCAAAGTTGTTAATAAGGTTTTTTTTTAAAAGACTGATTCATTAGATCTACAATTACCCAGATGAAGATAATTCCACAGATGAACAAATACTCTGACCTTTCAGGTTGTGATTGTTGTTCTATTTACTTTCAATATCCATGGGCTCCTCCAAGCAGCTGTCTGAGCATTTGAAATTGAAGATTTCACTCTTAGAAAGCAAGAGAAGGCTATAAAAAAAGTATCTGCTATAAATGCTTCCAGCTAGTAATTTCAACTGTGAGAAACACTGTCAAGAAATAGAAGTGACATGGAACTGCTGAACTCAAGGTAACATCTGGAAGAAAAAATATTTGCCCGAACTGTCTGAAAACTGGTCAGATTTGCAAAACAGAATCCACAGATCACTGCAAATGACCTGCTGAAAAGTTTAGCTGACACTTGAGTGGTTGTCATCAGGTTCATAGTACAGCATTGCTTGTACAACAGTACTCTGGATGAGAGAGTTGTTAGAAGGAAGTATTTTCTTTGACCTCATCACAAAAGTCATTGTCTAAAGTATGCAAAAGAAAAACATGATAAGCTTGAAATGTTTTCGAAGACCAAAGTGCTCTGAACTGTTTAGCTATAACCATATAAGATACATTTGGAGAAAAAGAAAAGGCTGAGGCATTTGAAGAAAAGACCTCCTTGCCAACCATTAAGCATGGGATGACTTATTATGGTTTGGCGTTGTGTGGCAGCTGTGACATAGGAAATATTGTAAAGGTGGAAGGAAGAATGGATTCAACTGAATTTCAACATATTCTAGAAACTAAGGTCCCACAGTTAATAAATTGAAGCTGAAAAGATGTTGGGATACTTCAGGAAGGCAACAATCCAAAACATACCTCCAAATCAACTGTGAAGTTTCTTGATTACAGAAAATAAAGATTAAGGTTTGGAATGGCCTAGATTTGAATATTATGAAAATCTGTGGGGAAATCTCAAACATGCAGTACATCCAAAGAGATCTAAGAATATTTCTGAACTAGAAGAATTCTAGTTCAGAAATATTGAACTAGAGATATGGAAAACATATCCAAAAGCAAGAATAGAAACATTCTGAAAATCTGCAATAATGATAAATGCAAAAGCTGAGCTTTGTAGATTTTCAAGTATTTATTTAGAAAAGAGGTATGAAACCAGAAGCACTGGAACAGTAGAGGTAACTCAACATATATAAACCTCATAATTCCTTTAGAAATTCACTGTGAGATTCATCTGCGTAACAAATTTTATAACAAATATTAAACATCTGCTTAAACATTTTATATGATCTCCTACTTCCTCATAAATTATAGAAGTGAGCAAATACTTTAGAAAATGGACTGTCAGTATTTTAGCTGTAATTCATACACTGAAATGTAAAAGTTTATTAAGCCCACTCCTAGAATGGTCTATGCTTTATATGAGAACAAATTTCTGCACAATCTGTCTGGATTTTTCTGTTCCCCAATTAATGTATACATCTTAGAACATCTATTGCCTAATTTTCTCTTCTAAAATGGAAGTACTCAAGGTTCTGGTAGAAAGAACTATCTAAGAATCTCACTCAATTTTGCTTCAGAAAGGAAAGATTTGGTGGATAACTGAAGCTGTAGTCTTATATACTAAGAGCTGAGAAATTGTGGTTTTCTAGATATCATTGGATTTAAATCCTTATCTATTATCTCTCAAGACCACTGGCAAATTTGGCAGGTGCTAATGAGATCTGGAATCTGCAGTTCCTGCTGCTCTTTATAGAGCTTAATTCTGATCAGACATGCTCATAGTAGAACTATATACTTAAACATGAATTGAACAGTGACAATAATATTGAGATATCAGAGTTCTTTAGGATATTTATTTATAGGTTAATTTATGCAATACAAATAATAATCTAAAATATGAAGTCCACAATCCAGGAAAAGTTGGTGATACTAAAGTCTTCTGAAAAAAAAAGTAGTGGTAATTTAACCCCCATTCACTTCAAAAGGATTTAACTGTGACTGAATTATTCTGGACTGATACTACTTAGGAGTCTCCTAGCTGGCAGGAAATTGGAATGTGGTTGGGATGGAGTTATATGTTTGTGTGTGTATACATATATGTACACACACAATCCTGCATACACATGTATGTATGTATGTATGTATTTATTTTAATCCTGCCTTTATTATTTTTTATAAATAACTCAAGGCAGCGAACATACCAAATGCTCCTTCCTCTTCCACTTTTCCTCACAACAGCAACCCTGTGAGGTGAGTTGGACTGAGAGAGAGCGACTGGCCCAAGGTCACCCAGCCGGCTTTCATGCCTAAGGTGGGACTAGAACTCTGTCTCCCAGTTTCTAGCCTGTTGCCTTAACCATTAGACCAAACTGGCATTCTATGTGGGAAATGTAAAAGTAGCAGAAACCATGGTTATTTTTTTAATGCATATATGTGGTTCTGAAATCCATTCTGCTAGCTCCTTCAACATACACTGTAGAATATGCAAAGGAGCACTGAGCTAAAACTGGAATGCACATTTCATTCTTAACCCAACCGAAATATTGCCAAACCTTAACCATTCATATTTGGCAATTAAGAGAGATAGTCATACATTAGCCAGTGATTCTGGCCCTAGTCCTCCTATGCACAAGAGTGCAGTCCCTTTTGATTCTTGACTAAAATGGCAAGATGTTCTTCAGATGTTTAAATACAATCCAGAGGAAATCTGGAAATGTTCTTCATTTGTAATAGTTATTCTTAATCTCACACAAACAATGGCCACTTTCTCAGAAGAAGGTGAGAGCACTTCCTAACATGCTTGAGGAAAGGGAGGGATGCAGCTCCAGGTTGATCAAAATCTACAAAGACCCCACAGGGCCAGGCAAGCTATGTTGTAGTATGTTGAAGGTGCTGACAGAATTGATTTCAGAACCAATGACTGTAATCTTCAAAGAACTGGTATAGGAGCAGAGATAGTTCCACTATTCAAAAGGGGGAGGTCTGAGAACATTACAGAGCTACTTGTTTAATGGCTGTCCTAGAATAGATTGTGAAGCAACATGCCTGTGAGTTCTTGGACAAGAGTTCTTGGTCACTAGGGGCCAGCATGGGTTTGTCAAGATCAAGTCATATCAGACTAGTCTTATGTTTTCTTATGACACAGTGACTAGTTTCATAGACTAAGTGAATGCTGTAGATACAGTATAGTGTGCCTTGATCTCAGTACAGCATTTGACAAATTCTGTTATGATATCTTTGTGGATAAAATGGATAAATGTGGAATAAAAGATACTTGGTCCAGTGGATTTGCAATTTGTTGAACAACCACACCCAAAGGGTGCTAGTAAATAGTTTTTCACTGCCCTGGAAGGAAGTTATCAAGTGGGGTTCACTGGGATTCCATCATCATCTGAATATTTAACAACTTTATAAATAACTTAAGAGGAATGGAAGGGAAGTTGATCTAACATGCAGATGACACCAAGCTAGAGAGACTGGCTACTACCTTAGAGTACAAAATCACAATTCAAAATGAGCTCAGTAGGCTTGAGCACTGGGCCAAATCCAACAATAACACAAGTGATACTCAACTGTGACTTACGTTTAGGTGAGAAAAGTTAAATGCACAGGAATAGGATTGGGGAAACCTGGCTTGGAGGCAATGCACTGTATATGGAAAGAATGTAAGAGAACTAATTGACCAAAGTGTGTGTGCCTTTGAGTCAGTGTTGACTCCTGGCAACTGCACTGGACAAGTCCCTGTAGTTTTCTTGGCAAGATTCTGGAAGTGGTTTGCCATTGCCTGCTTTCTAGGGTTGAGAGAAAGTGGCTGGCCTGGGATCACCCAGCTGGTTTTGTGCCTAAGGTGGGACTAGAACTCATGAGCTCCTGGTTTCTAGCTTGCTGCATTTAACCACTACACCAAACTGGTTGTCTGACCACTACATGACCAAACAGGATGCAGCAACTAAAAGGACCAATGCAGTTTTGGGTTGCATTAGCAGAACCATTATGTCTAGACAACAGAAAGTAATATTTCTGTTGTATTTAAGCTGCTTAGACTGTATTTGGGAGTACTGTGTCCAGTTCTTGGAATCACACCTTAATAGATATGTAAACAGAACTAGAGCAGGTTCAAAGAAAAATTATCAGGATGAAAAGGGATCTAGAAGCCAAGCTTTATGAGAAATGGTTAAAAGATCTGAGCATGTTTAACTTGCCAAAGGAATAATTAAGAAGAGTTATGATAGTGGTCTACAGATATCCAAAAGGCTGTCCTATTCAAGAGGGAGCAGGTCTGTTTTCTGTTGAAACTGAAACCAGGACAAGGATCATGGTTTAGTGGACTCCAGAACTCAGCAGGGAATTGGACTAGGTGATCTATCCTTCTATCCCTGTCAACTCATCCATTCTATGAATCTGCTTTTAACTTTCCTTATTAATGTTGCCCAGAGAGATTATAATCCTTCACATAATGCTGCCTTTTCATTCTCTATTTATTACCAACACCCCTGCATTTTATTTTGGAGAAAACTTGCCTTTTGGCAGTCATCAATTGTCTTGAGAATATGCAAGAAGGAAAACAGAATTATTCTTGTTTCTTGAAGAGTAGAGAACAGAGCGGAGGAGACATCTGGCTTGTGTGCCAAGGAGTAGATGAATTACTGTAGAAAGCACATTGTAATGTGGGTTGCCTCTCCTCAGAAATCCCTGCTTCTCACCCTTTCCCTCTCCCTTTCCCTGCCTTGCAATGAGATTGGATGGACAGTTTACAGCCTGGCTCTGGCCCCGGAATCCCTGCTCCTGTTTAATATTCTGCTTGCTCCACTGATGTTGTGCTTGGCTCCTGTGGGATTGCAACTCACGGCTTGAAACCGGAGCCAATTTTCTGTCTTAATCTCAATGTTTTGACTGGAGGCAGATCCAGTTCAGCCCAATCGGAGCTGGTGGAAACAACTACCTAAGAGTCTCGCTCTGTTTCGCTTGGGGAGGGAAAGAAGAAGGGGGGGGGGAGAGAGAGACAGCGAGAGAAAGAGAGAGAGACGGTTGACAGAGAGAGGCAGGCCAACCAACCAGCCACACGTAAGAGACAAACATACAATGCCGTCGCTGGGATCGTTGTATCTGGACAGAATAAAGTGATTCCTCTACAGTTTGGGAATATCGCTCAGATTGGTTTGCCTGGATTCCTTCCTTCCTTCCTTCCTTCCTTCCTTCCTTCCTTCCTTCCTTCCTTCCTTCCCCCCTCCCCCCTCCCTCCCGTCTCGTTAGCTGTAGAGGAGATCTGAATTAAGAGTCGAGAGCGGCCGCCAAGGGCTTTGGGGCAGACGGTCAGTGAACGGGGAGAAAGGGTTGCCTTTCTTGGGGATGGGCTGCCATCCTGAACCATTTGGCTGGAAGTAAGACGAGACCCTGGAATCAGCGGCGCTTACTTCCACATGAATCGCGGGGGAAAGGGTGGCTGAGTTCTCGGGATCGTCCTCCCCATTAAGCAGTAGGTGAAATACAGTGTGCTGAAGGGAACATCGGAACCGAAGGAGGAGAGTTTTGAGCCAGCTGCGCGCGACTGAAGGCGATCGACTTCGAGCGGGTGAGAGAGGGCAACGGGTGCAGAAGGCAAGCGAGAGCGGGAGGAACCGGTCCCTCGGGGCCGTAGGAGAAGGCCAAGGGCTCGGCGGAGCTACCAAATGCCAGGCTGACTGCGGAGCGCAGGCACGCAATGGCCGCTGCCGGATAGGGTACGCCAGGGCAGGGCGAACTTCGCGGGCGGCGCGGCGGGGGAGGTAGGAAAGGCGGCGGCTGCCTGACCTGACCGGCCTCGCTATCTTTGTCTCCGTTTGCAGATCGGAGGCGCCGCGATGACTCTGGTGCTGCCCCTGAGCAGCTTCTGCGAGCCCATTGTCTCTTCCGAAGGAACCGGCGAGTTCCAGCCGCTGTGGGAAGCGCGCTGTTGCAGTAAGAGCAGCCCCGCCTCGGATGCCGCCGCCGCCGGCAGCAGCACCGCCCAGGGGCAGGCGCAACAGCCGCCGCCGCCGCCGCAGGGCAGCGACTGCCGGACACCGGCTGGGCAGCCTCCGCCCTCAGGTAACCCTACAGACCAGCTCGCTCTCCTCCCGGGGTCCTCCTGGAGCTCAATGCAGCGAGTCCAGAAGTACTCCCCATGTTATCCTCCCAACCGTCCTGGGAGGGAGTTAGTGCCCAAAGACAGACTGGCCAGAAATCCCCCAGGAAGCTTCCATGACGGATGGAACGTGGGAACTTGAGTCCGAGTCCAGCATCTTAAGCGCTCCATCATACTGGCTCGGTTGCTATTGCTAGGTTCTGCCTTCATTTCTTCCCCACAACCAATTTGTGAGGCAGATTAGATTGGGAATTTTCAGATCCGGATTATTCCGTGACATTTAGAAGACATTATTCAGACATTTGGTCGGAATAGACCAAAAGTCTTTCTGGTTCACGATCCTGTCTCTAAAGGGGGTGAGCAAAACAGATGCTAATGGAAAGCTCACCAGCAGGGCACCGGGGCAAGAACCCTTCAGTCTGGCTGCTGTGTTTCCCCAGTCCCGGGTACCCAGAGGAGAGCTTTGTCCAAACATGGACATTTCATGCAGTTCACATAGTAAGTGGCCACTGAAGTGAAAGGCAGGGGTGGGGTGGGGTGTGGATGAACCAAAACGAGATGCATTAGGGTAAACTGTGCTATAGAAAAGCTCTGCAAGGTAAAACCTTTAAACTCAATGCTTTCCAGGGAGAAGCTTTTGCTTAAACTGTGATCCTATGGTTACTGGGAGAGCACCTAGCATGGAGGGTGATCTCTGTCCCCACTGCTCCTTTGCCTTCCATGTTCCAAAAGCAAAAGGGGGCCATTGTGTGTGTATGGTGTGGCTGTGATAATCATTTGTGGTGCTGAATTAGATTTACTGGAGTCAAAAGCCTCCTTTGCTGGTTCCCCTGCAATGGATTGTCTCTCTCATACCCTCTTTGGCTTACTCCATTCAAGGGTAATAGTTTGATTATTTTAAAAATCATTTTGCACAACTTTCTCAAAGGTCCTTTCTTCATTGTTAGATTTTCCGAGCTCTGGTGAGAAAAATAGGAATAGGGACTAACTCCAAAGCAAACTCAACTACTAGACAGATGTTTGGTAGAAGTCTCTTGAAAAATCAGAGGCAATTCCCAACCTTAATCTCAAATTACCTGTGTGAGTGGTGCAGATGAGCCTTGGAATTTGTATAACACACCTGTATTTAAAGAGAGAGAGAAGAAGTGGAGGAGAGTGTCTTTTGGTGTCAGACCTAATAAACTGAGGATAATATGGTAAAATTATGCATGGACTGTGTCACATTAGACAGCCTGGGAGAGCTCCCATAAAAGGTGGACATTTTTGTTCCCAAACCAAACCAAAACTGCAAAACTAGATACCAAGCAGAATTCTAGCTCAGCTTCATTTTTTTCCATTTTGAGCTATTTTATTTTTGTATGGCAGTATATTTAATAGTATGAGCTCCCACTGTAATCTGAAATTTATTTATTTATTTATTTGGTTTCTACAGTATAGCTGCTCTTCTCAGCAAGTGACTCAGAGTGGCTTACAACAATAAATGTTAGGGACTGTTTGGACAAATCTGCTAAATCATCCCATTTAAGAATAATTTCTCAGTATTTAAATATATATTATGCTCTCCCTCCTCACTGAGTTCCCTCAAGAAGTCCCATCCTCTGTCTGTGTTTAGGACAAATCCTGGGATCTTTAGGGAAGATTACTTCCCTAATGACTTCCTTCCAGAGGGAATTTTGAATTGATCTCAGTGTGATGTTTAGGTGAGTGCTTCTCCCTTCTACTGTTGCACATGTGAGAAGAAAAATGAAAAAAAAAACCTGCTTTTACTATAGAACAAGCCATAGCTTTGTGCCAGGTCAGAACTTACTGAACTGAAGTCTCCTTTAACTAAAGTTAGCTAAAGCAAACTGGAGTCAAGTGGTTTCACATCCTTGCTGATTAACTAACTTTAATTAAAATGAATAATACTGTCTCAAGTCTGGACATAATGTGGATTGCTGTAAACTAAAAGCAGAAACTTTCATAGTCCTCTTGCAATAAGGAGGGAAGCAGACAAAGCTGAGGCTTATCATGATTTATTCCTGATCACTTGACCATGATTTTGATGTATGTGTAGAGAAGCCTTTTTCTATAAAAGGCCATTGACCCATGGGGAGAGTCAGTGGGGGAGGCAGCTTCAAGTGATGATGAATGAAGTGAGATCTGCTGGTATATGAACCCAGTGCCAAAAATAGAGCTTTCAGCCTTGCAGGATTGCATAGTTCTCTTGCTTTCTGTTCTGCACATTAAATTAGACATGCATGCAGTGCATGCAGTCTCTTAGCTGCAGATTTCCCACCCTGGGTTTAAGAGAGCATCTTAACTGGACCAGAGCCCTTACTGGTTCTTCGTTACTTCTAATTTCAAATATATATGAGCGGAGTGCAGTTTGTTTTATGATTCTAAATATGCTTAAAGGTGCCTTATGCTAAATTTGGCTTTAGATTACACACTTTTTAAAGTGATTTAAATATATGTTATAAAAGACTTCTAGGAAAGAAGGCCAAAATTAAAAATCCCTATTCATAAAAGTAAGTATACTGGCTACTGATCTATGAGGTCCCCCACCTCAATGTTGCTGATTGTTTAAATGTTTTAATATTTTCCTTGTAGTTACTACAAACATTTTGTTAGTTGCCAAAACAATATTTTAGACATAAATAATTATATATACACGACTTATTCCAAGTCTGATATTTAGCATCAAAAACAATATCTGAGCTAAGTCCTGCAGTATCATCTTTGGAAAGGAAGTTTGTGCCCATCTTATATACCTTTTATTTCAAGTTTAAATTAGCACAGGGAAAAATGCAATGATTCCCAAACAGGTGCCCATATTAAATACTAGCAAAAATTAAAATTTCACTCTGTGGTAGCACACTGTTTTATTGGAGTACTATGACCCAGACTAGATTACAGTATCCATCAGTCTCTAAACAGCTCATAGTAATTACATTTTGGCTACCTGTTCCAAATCATTTCCTTTATATTGAATTTAAAGAACATTTCAAATTGGTTTAGAGCAAATTATGCATATTTGATACTCAAATTACAAATAAGATTTGTCTATCCATAAGGACATTGTTCCTTCTTGTCAGAAGGGGTCATACAAATCTACTTTATCTTCTGTAATAAAAGAGCTGTTGTGAAAGGAGGTAAAAAAATGGAAAAATAAAGAATACATTCACCTGAGACAGTAGCAGTGGCATCTTACATTTGTCTACTCACATTTCAGGGGAAATTATTTATTAGAAAATTGGTCAATGAGAAATCAAGTTCTACAGGCAGTCTCTCATTTAAAATACAGTCATGTGGTTTCTGGGAGGGGCATCCTTGCAAGGCATAAAATACTGAACAACACCCTTTGTGGTACAAGGGAAGGCTATCTGTGGAAATGGAAGTTGGCTGCAGAAACTGTTGGGAAAAATCTGCTACTATGGTGCTGATTGGACAGAATAAGGTAGAATCTGGACCAAATAGAGGCTTGGGTCAGAAAAACGATATGCTAGCTTTAGCATTCAAAAACCAATGGGAGGTGACATTTCTAAAAAGTGGGGGAGTTACAAGCCATCCCATTGTCTTCCCTGGCTGCCTCAAGCTCAGCAGATTGTATGAAGTGGTAGTTCCTCTTCCTTAGAGGAACTCTATGGCTTGATAGCTCTATGGCTCTTGGCTTCCATAGAATTGGTTTATCTCAGCATTAATCATCCTTATTAACATTTGTAATAGTATCTCAAGAACATATAGGCATATGGTAAAAATATGAGATGGTGAAAAAGTAATATAAAAAGTTTTACTTTCAAGAATATCTGCCATAATTTCACTAAACATAATTTTGGTTAAGTCAGTCTTGAAGATTATAAGTAGCTACTGTTTGCTAGCAATGTATTAAACTTAATTAGTCTTTTTAAAATAGTAGTAAGTGCTAATTCCATAAACAAGTTCAATGATGAAAGCTGTAGTTTTTTTCAGATGGGTTGGACACATAGAATAAAACTTTCTTAAAGTGAAGTATGTAAAGAATGTTTAAACTGATGTGACGACTATGCTTAAATAAACAGATTTGTTTCTTAGGAATCTTTCAGCAAAACCTTACATTGCCTCAACATATTTTTCACATAAATTGTCATTAAATAGATATTTGTTTTGTTAATATTACCAACATATATAGAAATATGTATTAGAGTTCCAATACAGTAAAGACAAACAATAATTTTTTTTGTATCCGTCAGACACATTTTACATCATTTGTTATATGTAATCTATTTTCCACAGGACTACACCACAGAGGAAATTCAAACCCTATAGCAACATCTAAGATCACATATTTTAAAAGAAAATATGTGGAAGAAGAAGATTTTCATCCACCACTCAGTAACTGTACACCCAAAGTAAGTTTCAAAAAGCCATTACTTGTGAGTTTCTGATTTGAAGCTGTATAACTTGCATTTGCTAGAATGCAACATATTTTAGTTTCCATAAATAGTAATTTGTTTTTGTAAAAAAAAAAGTATGCCTGCTTTTTCTAAACTTGTAATCTGTTAGTATATAGTATGAACTGGCTGATTCTTTTACTTTCTTTATTGCTATCAATTCTGTTTTAGTGGCAAAACTTGGACTTGACAATTCTTTTGTACCAGCTCAGAAATTAATACTGCCTTGGCATAATGAGAATGGAATTTTCCCTTCTCTTATTCCATACCTGACCACAGAACCAATTGACAGATCTATGGTTCTTTAAGTACAGAATCTTTCTCACTCAAAACATCGAATCTATCTTCTATTGTATGTAAATCAGAGATGACCAATAATACTGGCTATGTTCCTATGTTATAATAAACCAGAACTAGGAAGAGTCCTAGTCTTGGAGAAACAACATGCAGATGTATGCTACTTGATTGCTCCCACTTGATTCTTCTCACCCCAGAGGGGGCTAAACAAACCACAGATGCTCTTTCCGTGATTTGTTTATTATGATATGTGGGCCAGATCTGGAAGCCATGGATTGTTCTTAGATCCCATTCTAGGCTTGTTTGGGAGTCTCAAATTAGGGTTTATAGTGGACACATCAGTTCTTCCCAATGCTAGTTTACCATATCGCTTTCATGTGACACATAAATGCAGTCAGTATCTTTAGCTAGCTCTGATTTTTTCATGCTAGGGAACAAGAATTCAGTACTGGGAGTGAGATATAGAATCTGAAACAAATAATCTAAGTCTAGAAATCTAATATTTAATAACTTGAAAAAAATGGCAATTTACTATCTTTTAGTGACAGAGTAAAATCTAGTTCCTAGGCCAAGTTGTCTGACCTATTCTAAAGGACTGGCCAAACCTGAGCATACTGTATGAATTTATGTTATTTGATAAATCTAAGATCTCCTAGTTCAGATGTTATCTTTTGCCCATTATGAGGGAAGTAGATGGACAGAATAGCTTTCTGTTTTATGGAGATGAAGACACAAAGGTTCTGACTTATGAACCTGATAGGCCAATTCAAATCCCAGTTCAATGTGGCAAATTCATTGAGAGAGCCTTCACAAAATAATATCCATCAGCCTGTTTTCTCCCTCTCATTTTAAAACAGAGGCAATACTATCTTTATGAAGTTATTATAAGAATGACAGGACAGCTTAAGTATCAGCATGGCTATGTTTAGCCTGCTCAAAAAACTTATTGTGGTCCATCCATAATCAATAACATTTAAGTGTATCTTACCTTTGCATCACTCAAGGATGTGCCAAGGATACATGTTAGTACTGCTATGTTTAAGAAGAGATTTCTCTGCATAAATCCTTCAGTATTTATGCTCTGGGCAATTGATCCAAGGCTCTGGAACACCCTCTGTAATTGTATGGAAGATTTGCATTTCCCTCATGATCATCTTCAGATCTGTAGTTAAAAAGTATAGCTAATGATTTTATTATTTGCTTGTCAAATTTTATACTAAGACATTCACGATATTCTAACATGTGAGTATGTTTTCATTTTGTTAATTTTCTTTTTGTACACAAAGCACCAACAAAGTAGCTTTATCTAGCTTTATCCAGTGGTTTGAATGATGAGTAGCCACAGGGAATAAAGTCCCAACTTCAAGTGGCACGAAATCCTTTTCCTCCAGGGCAAGATCCTGATGTTAAACAAATATAGCCTCAAATTCACAGAATAGGTAAACAGGGTCATGTAAACCATAGGGGAAAAAAATCTCTGTTGGACTACTTGTGCTATCCAACTAGTGGTCATAAAATAGTGTGCAACCTGCCAAGTTCTTAAAAATTCAAGATGGTAAAGTAAACACATAAAAAGTGAGAAAAAATGTAGCTAAGGCTCAAATCATAAGTTTGCATTTAGTGACAGTCTTGATGATGCAGTAGGTTGTGGGGTTTTGGTTTTGATGTAGTTAACCACATTGAGACTTGAGTAGAGGGCACATTGTTTTTAAAGTAAACAAGCATTGTATAAAAGTTTTCACTGGCCTGCAAGTAAGACTGGTCTACTCTGGCTCTGTGATCGTATAAACTAAGTACTTTGAAGACTTGAGAAAAATATAGTAGAAACTCTACAACTTGAATCCTGGAAGTGGGAAAAGCAAGCAGAAGGGGACTTGCCTGTCCCCTTTTCCCCCTGCAACCCCCTTTGCACACTTCTGGCAGAGTATGGAATATGGTGGAGGGCAGGATTGTGGAGTGGAGGGAAACCACCCAGGTTTTGGAAAGAACAAAGCCCAGGCCCATTAGCTCCTCTTCCATGGCACACCCTACCCCATGCAGTTTGAGGAAGTTCCATACCCCTCCAGAGAGGTGTTTGGAGGATGCAAGTGGGAGAAGGTGATAGAAAAGCCTTCTGGGGTTTCCTCTGTTCAGATACTCAGCATCCATATTAATAACAACAACAACAACAACAACAACAGCAACAATGAATGTACAGCAACAATAACAATAGTACAATTCCTTAAGATTTAACTCTGTAGGGGGCCATGTAATTTTAAAAAAATGACATTAAAATTTATTTGTTTCCATTCACCTGGCTTCCTTGATTGGGATAGGTAGTAAAATTACTATCATTGTGTTAATTGTGTATAGATGCTAATTTTAAACAGAAGCAGAATTTCTGCAAAGAGATAAATCCTTTATTATTTTATGGCTTTCCTTAGGAATCAGTGATACATAGCATGTTTCTGGATGCACTGGCTGGCAACTTTAATATTTGAGAGAGAACTAACACACACATACACACACACACACGCACACACAAATGAAAAGTTTCTCCATTATCTCTTTCTTCTTCTCACAAGCATCTCATTATGAAATTAGATACCAGTTTAACAATCCTTATGACTGATATTTTTCTTTCAGCCTGTAATAATACAGATAAGGAGAACATTACAAAGTTGCTATATTTGCCTAGACATCTGGAAAATCAAAATCCAGTCCCCAAGGAATGTCAGAATTCATGGTTCATTTAGCCCATGACTTTTTAAAAAGTAATATTGCCAAAAGTAATGGTGATTTCTTGTAAAATAGATAGTTTCCCACTGGGAACTAGAAAGAAACCAGTACACAGTTTTACAGCAAATATGAAACAGCTGCCAGTTGTTTATCAGTTTGTAGTTATAAGCAGTAGTAACTACAATTGAATCAGAAGCTTAAAGTGAACTATTATGTCTTCTTTAAAATTACTTTACCTGGTGCTGAACCTTTATAATGAGATATTTTATATAGAAACATGGATTAGTGTATGTGTATGTATATGTGTGTAGTTAATCCTAAATCTTTATAATCTGCTGTTTTTGTTGCTTTCTGTTACTTTTCTAAAAATAGGTAATTCATAATGGGTCGAGCACCAAACCTAGAAATAGTTTATTTATTTATTAAACTTGTATACTGCCATATCTGACATGACAACATTTTACAACATAAACTAAATCAAGTATACAATTAAACAGACCATCAAGACATAGTACAAAGTATTAATAAACAACCAAAGTGCTGCTACAATCGGTAAAATAATATCAAACTTCAAATGTCCTGCAGAAGAGTTCCTTCAGTCTTATGGAATGTCACCAGGGTTGGTGCCAGCCAGATCTCTGGGAGAAGGCTGTTCTCCCTAAAATATTTTTTCATTTGCACATATTCTTCTATATAGTGGCACATTTCTGTTAAAAGGGCTC
This sequence comes from Candoia aspera, assembly GCF_035149785.1. Taxonomy (NCBI): domain Eukaryota; kingdom Metazoa; phylum Chordata; class Lepidosauria; order Squamata; family Candoiidae; genus Candoia; species Candoia aspera. The sequence continues at coordinate 45,873,453 of NC_086153.1, forward strand.
TTCAAAGGTGCATTAGTACTGAATTAGTAAACATTCAAGCACTTAAAAACTAAACTTAAACTAAACTTAAACTAAAAAACTTTAGTTGTCAGCTAAATCCAGTTTCCTTGATTTAGGATGATAAGGTTGAGCATACTTGACATTAAGCTTCACAACTCCTGGTGAGGTTTGTGAGAGCTGACTCTGGGCAGTTCACAATGAATATACAAAAAAATTACAATAAAATCAATAAAAGATAAAGATAAAAGATGGTCTGACTTTCCCACGCCAAAGAGACACAGCTGCCCAAATACTCTATGATGTCTGGATGGATAAAATCTCAGTGGCATGTTTCAATTAATGTACACTGCATTCATTTTTATTATTGTTATTTCTTCTCTCTCATTCATTTTAGACAATCTCTGTATTTGAGGAGCGGGCACATATTCTTTACATGTCTTTAGAAAAACTGAAGTACATTGATGACCCTGAAGTCTACCTAAGGAGATCCGTTCTCATAAATAATTTAATGAAGAGAATTCACGGAGAGATTATCATGCAAAACAACTGGTGTTTCCCTACTTGCTCTTTTGGAGGTACTTCAGCTCAAGAGTGGTTCATGTCTCATGACTGTCCTTATAGGAAGCGTCTTCGGATGGCACGAGAGGACTGTGAAAAGATCCACACCTGCTGTTTTTATCAAGAATGTGGCAGCCATTATTTAAGTTTACCATTATCTACTAATTCTGCTGTGGGGAATTCCACCTCTTCTTCTTCTGTGTCTTTGCCAAGTTGTTCCCAACAAGTGGAATATGGTATCAACAGTTCCCCTGTTTATAGGAGTGATGAACAGATACATGCCAATGAAATTTTCATTACAAATGCTGGGCCAAATGGTAATCAGGACAAGTCAATGTTAAGTAATGAGAAAGGAGGCCACGATATGGATCGAGAACGTGCTTCAGACTGGGAACCTATGAAAAGTGATCATGGCATAGAATGTAAAAACAAATATTACAACTATTTTGAGGTGGGTCATGATGATAAGAGCAACATGAATGAATCTTGGAAGAAGTGTTTACGAAAAAAGGAGTGTTTACCAGGTAGCAAAGTATGTTGCAGTAAAGGAAATAAAATATGAGCCATCTTCTGAATAATTTCAGTTTAGAAGCAAGCACAGTATGCTGACATTATCAGAAAAAATCATTTTGGATCAATTTTCTTACGCTTTTATAGAACTGATACAATTGTGTCATAGGCTTCATGGATACTTTCAGTGACTGTGGAGCAGATGCCATCAAAGCGTACGTATGGTTTGCATCATGAGCTATTTATAAATACATGGGATCCTCATAAAGAACACAGTTGCATTGTATACTTCCATTGATGGAAGAACCAATAAACCAGATGGAGAAAACATAATCCCTTTCATGTATCCCTTTGGGAACCTGACATGAATTAAGAGGAATCTTCTTTATGCTTATCAATTAATTATACATTTGATAAGCAAATTGTTACCAGCAAGGGGGAAGAATACTTTTTGCCCATCAAAATGGCTATGAGAAAGACTGCATAGAAATGAAATGGAAAAGGCCCATCTTATGGTCCAGTACTGACATTATTCTAATGTATTTAAGTCTGGTTTAATTGATAGGGTACAATAACACCTTTTTATGGAGAATGAAATGCTACATACAGCTCCAGCACATGCAAAGTTTTCAGCTAAGCTGCAAGAACGAACAAGCCTTATAGTGGTTTATTGCTATAATGGCAGAGTTTTTTTGGTGCCTTACTTTTTATCTTAATTTTTCCAGGGTGAAAATTAAGTTAAAAAAAAAAAAAAACAGCTACAGCAGGGATGTAACCTAAACAGGAAAACAATAATAACAGGGTGGATCAAATATTATTAAAATTCTGTCTCCTTTGAAATACAAAGCTTGATTTCCTATTCAAATGCCGCTAGTCATTCTTTTTGCTCAGTCGCTTTTTGATTTGCCATTTTTAGGAAAGGATTGAAGGAAAAAAAAACCCGATAGAGACATGTCTCTTGTAAACAAGCATTAGCTCCTTGAATATTTCTATGGCAACTGTCTGTTGCTTTGATATTTTTTTCCTTTTTCTTTCTAGTATAATGAAGTTCATGAACCAGTGGCATGCTTTATACTTTACTCTGTTTCACATCATTTTCTCTTTTCAAAAAATTGTAAACAGCATGTACTGGGTTTTCTTATAACTTTAGGGTTTTTTATTTTGGAAAAAAGCACAATGTTAATAAATGATGTGGTGATATAAGATTTTTATCTGAAATGAATGTAACAGTTTCAATCTTTTTTTAAAGATTATCTTGGAGAAAGAGGGGGATAATCTTCCATTATTAGGACTACATTTTGGTCATTTCTGGATTTCTCCATTTTAAAATGGCCTGGCTAAAGTTCAATATTTCAAGTAAAGCACACACTGAATTCTGATCCGTTTAAATGTAATTTTTATAGCCGAAGGAATCAATAAATGGGGATAATCATTATTACATGACTTCACCACTTAAAGGACTGTCTGAATTAGGAGCAATTACAGTTCCAGCAAAGTACTTCATTTTTGCTGGATTATGCCCTTAATTTTTTTTAGAAATGAATGAAGAACTATCATCTGGATCCAACTTATGTTTCAGTAGAATTATGTTCCTAATTTATCAACAGAGATTATACAGTTATAACTTTTGGTGTTCAAAATCTGCCCATTTAATCCCCCTTAAAACTATTTACATTTTTCTCAACAGCTACATGAATTATTCAAATAATTATAAAATAATTTTCAGTTCTTATACCTTATCCCATAACCTATAATTTCTGTTACTCTGTGTGTACATCTGATGCAATTAATTATGAAAAGCATGAAACCTTTGATGGATTGTTGCTTCCTTTGTATAGAACATGCTTTACATATAAAAGATCTTAGATTCCTTCCTTTTGTTTCTCTTTAAAATATGAAATGATAGATTAAGAGAAAGTCTTCTTCTGGAAAATCACTGCCAGTCAGGGTAGACAATACAAGGTTAAAACCCAGTTTCCTTTCCTGCATTCAGCATCTGATATGGAAGCACAGGCCCGCAACTAGGGTCTGTGTCATCTGGGGCAAACATGGATTCCATGCCCCCCCCAATTCAGTATACAAATACTATTTTGTCATTTTGGTGCCCCCAGCCCCAGCACGGCCCTGTGGAAGCAATTTAACTTAATTACAAATACTGGGAGCTGAAATGTCTAGTTTTGGACATTAGGAACTAACAAAATTCCTATCTATTTAGCTTATGTTAAGTGTATGGCTTCTTTCTAATCTCTTCATCATTATAATCTACAGAGAGTGGGTTCATAGATTACACCAAACCATAATGTAGTTTGTTTTGGACTTAGAATGTTGTGCAAGACCAACTTAGCTTAGCATTGTATAAACCCAGTCAATTTGGACAACAAACTATTGGTAAATTTTGTATTAGTGCAATTTATGAAAAAAAGCAACAACTGAAGCTACTGCATATTTGATGTGGATTAAGAGGTAGCATTACTTAGTAGGGTAGCTTCAATATATATTTCTTCCTTAAGACACATGCTCAAGAATCCTTATCTGTCTTAAATACTTGCTTAACTTAATTATCATTGTAGAAAGAACATTCTAAATATCCAAAGAGAAAACATCAAGAAGAGTTTAATTTCACCAGAAGTACAGATTTAATTTAAGTTCACTGCACCCATGTCAGACAACTAGAAGAGTTTTATAGGGGAGAAGAAATTTAATTTATAATCATCTGTTATGCCCCTGTATTGGGAATCAAGCTTTCCCTACAAGAGTCTGGCAAGCAAGGGAGCTGAGATAGGATGTCAGGGGTGGTAGTGGGAGTGCCAGAAAAGTCATGATGATGTCTTTGCACAGTCATGGCTACCATTTTAATTTTTTTTTTTACCCTTCCTGCAGAACCCCTGGTTAGAGATTAGGATATGTCATAAGGCTGTGCTGCTATTCTGCTGTGTATGATAGAGTAGAGAGGGAGGCTGCTGAAGTAGTAGCTTAGTTGCTGGGATCCAAGATTTGGCAGGAAAATCTTAACTCCCTTGGCTCCACATCTGAGGACCAGGAAGCAGTCAATGAGGTAGATGGGAAGCATTTCAGATCTAATAGCCAGGAAAGGGCCCTGCAGTACATTGTGTTGTCACCTTTAAAAGTGTCTCATTTATATTACATGAGGCTGTCTTCAACTTCCTTCTGTACTTAGGAAATGCAAAGATTTCTAGGGCTGGGACATTCAATGTGGTGTTGGTGGGCACCATAGCAGTGATCAGGCCATATTGTGACACCCATTGGACTCTTTCTTCCTTATGCAAATGAATGGAATCATATCATTTACTTGCACTGGGAAGATAGAATCTGCCCTATTAAAAAAATGGGGCCACCAGGGACACTTATAGAAAAGAGTTTTGTCACCAAGTGGGTTTTTTCTTTATTTCCAATTAATTTTAAGCAGAGAAGAAAGTCCCCTGCCTGTCTAATAAATGGACCAGTCTATTTCTTTTTCTTGCTTATATTTCTCTCTCTCCCTTCCCTGTTTTTGTTTTGATTAGGTGAAAGGAAAGCAGAGATAAAATAAATAGAAGAATTTCCAATTTTTGTGACTGACTGCACTGACAAACAGTCTGTGGTCTTTTCTCATGACATAAACAATCATCCACCCCCCCTTTCCCCCAATAATGGACATACCATGGTGTGCCAGCAGCAGCTGAATGAGAGTAGATGGATCTGTGTGGTGGTGGCCAATTTAAGAATCCTCCTAGCTGCTGCAAAAGGAGACAGAGAGGCTCTCGGTCCCTCCTTTGCTACCCTTTCCAGTTTTTCAAAGTCTGAGTAAAAAAAATTAAGAAACCCACACATGCTTAAAATCATTAAGGTTTATGGTGAAGGAGTTTCTTACCCAGTTTCCATCCATTTCTGCTAACTCTTCATTCCCCATGTGGCCACAAGGAGATGGATTAAAAACCAAAATAACCATAGAAATTGAATGTGTAGAGAGCTCCCCCCTTTTTTACAGGACCTCTCTAGGACTTTATCTTAGGAAAGATAGGAATTAACTAATCATCTGGCCAGCAGTCTTTAATGGCATTAATTTAACCTTAGGCAAGACTGTGTCTGTTTAGACCTAAATCCATCCCCCAGAGATTAGCTGATTGGGTGAACTCACACATTTTTAATGCTCCTATGACACATAAAATGTCCAGTGAATTCATGCTTCCCTTTCTCATGGTGGCCATTTTATTGCTATGTCACAGCTATATGTCATGTGCCCATAGGTCCAGAAGGGGGGGGGGTGAGGACATCCTGTTTTTAGAGAATTAAATATAAAATTGATCTATGCCAATATTGGAAAATTTACAACGCTAACATTTACGTTTTTAAAAGGTTGTCCCACCTTTTTTCTCCAAGACAAAAGCATTTTTATTATTGCTATCAATATTAAATATAGGTCTCATTCATACAGTGTATGAGTAGGATCATTTAGTCATTTGTCCACATGGACCAATTTTTTAAAAAGCTGACTTTTCTTGTGTTATATTCAGTTGAGAACAGAAAGATCTGTTCTTTTTCCAATATATGTCAAACATTGGATGTTTTAAGCTTAGATATTTAGGTATTTGTATACTAAGGTGATGTTGTAGTAAAGTGTGTTTTTTCTTGATATATATTTATTAAAATGATAAAAATCATTTTCATTTAAAAACATTAACTCTGCTTTTTTTCTTTTTTTCCGTCAAGAAAACATTTAAGCAAGTATTTGAGCAAATGAAATGTGATTGGTATAGTTTTAATTGGTTAGATCAGTAAAGACATCAAAGGCCCCTTTTTTCCTAGAACATTTTGTAATACTGTTTTGCTTTGTACACAAATTGTACATTCTGAAAGCACTGGTACATTCCTGAATGCAAGTAGAACTTAGTTTTTCTTTCCTAATCTGAAAACTGTTTAAGCGTATCTGTCGGTTGTCAGTTGTGCCCATTTAAGATTTACCATCCAAGTTGTTCCAGTAAAACCCTCCCTCCTGAACTGAAATTGGCTTGGAATCCCAGACTACTGTGAGGCTGAATTCCTGTTTTCAGTTTTAAGGAAAATATTTCAGAAGTTTATAGTCTGTTCTAGTGAGGAGATACACATGTATTGAATTAAGTTAAGAGATTTCTTAAGAGACAATCTGTTCATTGAAACTTCCTAATAATGGAAGAGGGGAAAGGCATTTTTGGCAACTCCTGTGTAGTCTCTGGAAATCTTCTTAGGAGATCGGAAGTTTTGCTGAGATGGCCCAGAAGATTCAAGCCATAGGATACAAGGGGAATTTGTTTTTAAGCAGGGTAGCCTCTGTTAGAGAAGGGCAACTTGATATTGAAACTGATTGTAACGTAAAGGGTGTTTTCAGCTAAAGAGCTCCTAGTTATTTTGTCTTTGCTTCCTTAATGGAGTATCTCTAGGGGAAAAATGAGTGGTTATGGAAAAGAATAGGAAGGTTACAAATGAAAGGCAGTATTCTTCGGACCTACTTAAAACTCAGTGGATCGGTCAACGCGACTACATAACAATCGCCTCTCCAACCATACCCACTGCACTAAGTGACAGTGTGATTTGTTTGATTTTGGCTTGCTACAAGTGTGGTCCCTAAATTTTGGGTTCATTCACCATGGTTTATATTTTAGCACAATATGTGAATATGATTTTAATTTTGTAGATATTTAAAACAATAACAACAAAAAAGGAATAAGGATTCACTATTCTCACAGAGACTAGAATCTCTATGTTTGAATTACAAAAAGTAAATTGCAGCCAAACAACCTTCCCTAGTCTTTCTTAGGCTGCTTTTCCTAGTCTTAGATCTCCAGGTAATTTTGAGCGACAATTGGTCCAAGCCAGTATAGCCAGCATCAAGCTTGGTAGAAGTTATAATAAAATAATACCTGCTGACCCATAGTTGAAGAAGATGAATTTGAAAATAATTTCCAAAAATCTGAACATTTCAGCAACAGAAGAGCAGATGAAGAACATTATGCTCTCTTATATCACTGGAGGGTTTTTTTTTTTTAAAAAGGGTTCAGTCATTAGGTAAGATGTAAAAAATACTGTGCTATGTGATAATAGATCCCAATATGAATCACTGAATTTTTTTCATATTTTATTGGGATAACAAATTAAAACTATATTGTTTGATTAAATAACATGCCTAAGGAAAATAATTAGAAGGCTAGATTATTTCCTTGTCAGAAAGGAATCTAATCAACATTCAACAAAATTAGAGGGGATAATACATTAAAGATAGGATAAAGATATCCTTCTATAGATATTTTATTTTTTTTTTTTATTCGATTTGATGCTGCTCAACTCCAGATGACTCTGGGTGACTCATAATACAACAGATAATATAAAATACAATATAATAGAAAAAACAAAAAACAAATTATTAGTTTGTTATGCCTTCTTACTAGGGCTAAACAGATATGACCACCATGCTTTGAATGGCCAAACTAGAACTAGTTAAATCACAAATGTCATCTGATGTTTTGCTTTGTATACAAATTGTACATTCTGAAAGCACTGGTACATTCCTGAATATAAGTAGAACTTAGTTTTGCTTTCCTAATCTGAAAATTGTTTAAGCGTATCTATATTTTCCCAGTTGTGCCCAGTTAAAATTTACCATCCAAGTTGCTCCAGTAAAACCCTTCCTCCTGAAACCCTCTTTCAGTTAACACAAAATTCATTAATTTTTACACTGAGACTTGTAGCATGGAGAGGCTTGACAAAACATACCAACTTGCTCTCTAGAAGAGTCTTGTCAAAGAACAATGCACAACACATGGTTTACATTAAGCCATATTGTGATTTTTTTGGTTTGAGTTTAGCATGTTGAGCAAACCTAGCAATTGTGTTTTGTAAAACATGGTTTATAGTTTAGTATATTGTGTGAACTCAGTCAATAGTAGTTATTCAAAAACACATCTTATGGCTTAGTGTAATATGTGAACCCAGTTCATTGTTGAGATAAGCCATGTTGAATAACAAAGAAAAATACATACACAGAGACACAGACATAAAAATGTATATATCAGTGCACATTATTACATACTGCTTTGCCAAACAGGATATCCACTTCTCAAATAATGTGCTAATTTTCAAACATAGTTAATTATAACTATGCTGATTTTCACCATAGCATGTACAGTAAATCCGAGATTGAAGGAACTTGAGGGCAAGGCCATTAATTTTCCAACATTGCGATCTACAGTGATATATAAGGTAGACAACCACATTTTTGCTTTATATAAACAAACCATTAAGCATTTAGCATGCCGTATCTGGTTCTCTGTTAGTTTGTGATGAGGCCATTATGTCTGTTTCTAATACTAATCAGCAGTGCTGATTCTGTCTTTTGGTTTATAAAAATTAGCCTAATTAGGGCCCAATCCTGTGCACAACCAAATTTTGACCTTGGCAAGAGTTTACTTATCCAGGAGTCACCATGAGTAATATTTACTTCCAGACAAGTAGATTTTCAAGCATGAAAGTGACTGACTGAAGAAACTCTACTTCGTTATTATGACCTCATTGTTACCATAAAATAGGCATGTGGTTGTAGAATAAGAATAAGAAGTCTAACTCAAACAGTACAATGAAGCAAATTTTTAAAATGTATAGTCTTATACAGTTAGAAGCACCATACAAATGCACACAAACATAGTGTTATGAGCTCAGCATACATGTGGAAAGTCTCCAGTATGTTCAAAATGTTCCAAATGACTCCACTACTGAAAAGTGGATTAGCACTTAATATATACAAAAAAATTCCACATCAGTGTATACAATTGTAAAATTATTCCAAAAGATAATGAGATTATTATTATTAAACAGTTGCAGCTGTCATGCTGACTAGGAATTTTGAGAGGTATACCCAATTTTTTTTAAAAAATGAAAGTTTTACAAGCCATCAACAGTGAGTTTAATTAGCAAGTTTTGAATATAGGCATTTCTAGCCATTATTTCAATAAAAATGGAAAATCATGTTTGTTGCTGAAGCAGATGGAAAGTTTTGACTGAACTCTGATACACAGAAATTCCCTTGTGATGTTGCAAAATATCTCCCTTAGGTTCAATTTTATTTTAATGCAAACTTTCTCCTGGCAGTCTGTCCAGATGTTGTGAAGCAGTTAATCCAGCTCAGGATTAATCTGAGAATGTAAGAGATGCATCCAAGACCATGTAAGGCTTGGTTTTGGCCCCTGTGAACTAAACAGCTCTAAACGTTGAGTGTGCAGAATCTCATGGAGGATGTCAGAATGAGGTCTCATTGTTTTCCAAGATGAGATAATACTGTCCCTAAAAGGCTAGATGAATTGTCTTTTAAGATTATGGTAAAATTTGTAATCACATTTATCAGCCTAAATGATGCATTATGGAGTATTAAAAGTAGTCCCACTGTTCTAGGGGGTTGTGTTGATTATTGATAACACTCAGTATTGAAATCACAGTACTTTCATTTCCTATCTGCTAGAGCAGTGTTTCTCAACCTTGACAGCTTGAAGATGTGTGGACTTCAATTCTCAGAATTCCCCAGGCAGCATGGAATAGAATTATTAATTATATTGCATAATAATTACTGATATATCTCGTTCTCCCAGTTCCAAGAGGAATACATTGCATAATTAATAGATTTGAGGAGCCTGGCAAATTAAAAATATTTATGGAGAGTGAAGTGGGGAAGAGACCCAAATCATCCTCAAAACCATGGGCATGGAAGCCATAGAACGGAGAGGTAAGGAAATTATGAACCAAAGTCAAGAGTAGGAGATATTCTCTCATCACCTCTCATACCACCAACTGGCATCTTCCACAGTTTCTAGGTTTTAGCATCTGGTGCAGCTATTACCAGCTTCAATCCATCAAGTGTTTCGAAATCCAGATTTACTTCAGTGTTTAATTCCAAAAACTAAGAGCATTCAGCATATCTCAATCCATGCTGAGGACCTACAATTTTAGAAGTAGCAGAATATTTAACATAAGGCTGCCCTTTCTGACACCCCCCCCACCCGCCTCCCTTGTAATGGGTTGGCTGCCTCTTGGCTATGATTGCAGGGCAGCTTGAAGCAGCTGGCAAGCAACTATTAGCATAACAAAGAATGGTATTATAGCATTGTTCTATATACTTGTGAGCCTTCAAAATATCTTGATGCTCATGTGCGTTTTACACACAGTTAAATTCCCTTTAGAACTGGGCAAGTTTAAAATGTGCTTTTGGACATCCATGGGAGAAAAATTATAGCTTTGTAACTTTGCCCCAATTTTACATGGATATATTATCTTCTACAATATCTGCAGATCATTGTCACATCCCCACCAACCCCTCATTACAGCTGTAGTGCTGTATGTGTCTGAACAGATCCTTTTCTTATGCTTTAAGTTGAAGACTTCTTACACAGTAATACATCCCCGAAGCAGAGTCAGTACCCAGGATGAGCCTTGAGATACAACATACACAGATTTGGAAGACCTGCAGCATAAATATAAAGGCGCATACATACATTTCATGCATCTGAGGATGAATCCTTGAGTGCAGTTTAAATTTAAATTCTAAACACTTTAGGATGGTTGAAGATATCCCTTGTCATGGGCAAACTCTCATGCTCTGTCTAATCTCTTTCCCAGTCCATGCCCTCCATGTATATTTGGAATTTGCTCCTTCTTTCTGCCAGTTAGTGTTGACTACAGGATAGTACTGGATAGTATGGAGTCACAGAGACTCCATAAACCTAGGTAGAAATGGCTTCATATTTGAAGGATCACCTGGCAAGTCCTTTTGGGAAGACCCCTTTTCCCTGGTGGGACAGTAGCAATTATCTGATCAGCCACCACTTTGTTTTCCCACAGTTGTACCTGATGTGGCATTTCTCCAAGGCACTCTGGGTAATTGTATGCTCCTTAGGTATGTTACAGATACAATTCCAGTTTCTCATGTCTGCAAGTAAAAGATCATGAAATTACATCCAGCAGAGTACACGTGCAAAGGCCTATCTATATTTATTACACAATTTACATTAAATATTCTATATTATGTAGTATGTAGTCTATATTATCTAGGTGTCTAACAATAGACATTAAATATTCTATATAGTTTACATTAAATATTCTATATTATGTAGTATGTAGTCTATATTATCTAGGTGTCTAACTATAAATATACACCCATGCTTATGCTGCATAAAAACAGTCAAAATTACAATTACTGTAGCTCAAATTGAAAAGCCATGGTTGAAAGGAAAAGTCTTGATTCCTTTCCTGAAAGTGGAAAGAAATGGGACTGAACACAGTACCTATGTTGCTTCAGAACAACATAGCAGAAGCCCATCTCTTGCACACTCACCAAATGGATCTAACAAAGTGAAGGCATCTTTAAGACCATATAATCTTAAGTCTTGCTAATGTTTTCATTCATTATTGCAAACTGCATGATCAAACTAGCCTGGAGAGTCTCTTCCTTTTATGTGAATACTTTCAATTGTTAGAAATCTTTTGTACAGTTGTTGTCCTTAATTGGTGCTTTGTGGAAAAATTCCTCTGCATTTTAAAAAAAAGTTGTATTCAGTTTGATCGAAAAGAAGTGGCTTTGGATTTTTTAAAAGGACAACTGTTTGGCAAAATTATCCTGAATGGAATATGGGTATCTTGCACTTACATTACTTAGTCAACCCACACATATTGTGACTGTGTGTCTGTGTGTGTCTGTGTGTGTGTGTCCTGTCTTTGTGCAATTAATTCTCTAGAACCTGCAGTCCCCATGGGTTTCCATGCCTCACGAGGGATCTCCTCTCTATTGTTCCTGTGTGTGTTTGCTTTGGTGCGCATTTTTACTTGGCTCTCAATCATGGCTCTGCTCTGATCTACCATTCTGGAAAGCAATACAGTAAGGCATATATTTGTGGCATTATCATTGCCCAAGTTCTGACAATACATTCTGGCCAAGTGCTCTGGAAAATAGGGATCTTTGTATAAATACTTGCCCAGAAAGCTCATAAATACAGAGCTGACTCCCAATTGCACCGAGACCAGTTCACCCACCATAAGTTTTGAAGAGACTTTTTTTTTAAAAAAAAGAGTGCTTGTGTCTTAAAACAGATGCATTGCACATGGACCAAACAATTTGTTCATCAAATTTCAAAAGTGGTAAGTTCAGATTGTTGGCAAGGGCAGTCTGTCCCTTTCCTGGCTACTTGTAGGCAAGAGAGAATGGTGGCCTTTCCCATTTTTGGCTGTGGTTCCACCTACAGCTGGCTTTGCCTTTGCCTGTCACCATCAGGCAGCCCTCAACAGATTACTTCCACCTCTGGTGTAAAAGCTGCATGAAAACCAGGAATGCAGCATTTGCAGCTGGAGCCAATGAAATCAGAGGAAAGGACCTGGTGAAATCCACACCATGTCAGGAAACCACTATGGACCACAAAGATTATTAGCTTTCGCTTCTTGTCCTCTTTCCTGTTGCTGTCTGTTCACCCTTTTTAACACATGGCTTGCCAGAAGATGCCAAACAGGGCTAGAGTGGCTAATGGATTGGGTGCCAGGACTGGGGGGAGCATAACACAATGACTTTTAAACAGCTGTGTCTGGCAGCTCAATCTACCTGGCAAACTGGTTATTGTGAGGACAAAACTGGAAGAAAAAATGATCACCTAGAGGAAAGGCAATAAGATTAGAGTTACCAGATACCTTGAGAGCCAGTTTGGTGTAGTGGTTAAGGCATCTGGTTAGAAACTGTGAGACCATGAGTTCTAGTCCTGCCTTAGGCACAAAGCCAGCTGGGTGACCTTGGGCCAGTAATTCTCTCTCAGCCCTAGGAAAAAGGCAGTGGAAAACCACTTCTGAAAAATTGGCCAAGAAAACTGCAAGGACTTGTCCAGGCAGTCTCCGAGAATCAGACATGATTGAACGGATTAAAAAAACAACAACATAGATATCTGAACAGGCAAAGGAGGACGTGGACAACTGGAAGGGAGGACAAGTGGGGGAAAAGGAGGACACACTAATTGTTTAACTTTCTTGGCATCCATGACAAAAATTACAGCAAAAAACTGGAAAAAAAGAAAAAGTACTTAGGCCTACAGGTATATGAATTTTTTTTTCCCAGCATCAGAAAGACTGGTTTTTCAATCTCAATGTTTTTCCTATAAGTCTTTATTTTCAAGAACATATGCCAGCGATACTATACAATTGACAACAACACGCTTTTCAAATTCTACCATAGAAATGTATGATGAGTCATGTGATCTACAGACTACAGAGATCATGGATTTGAAAGGGCTGGATTGAAGCCAACTGCTGGAATCAGGAAATAAATTAAATAATGTAAATCTAGGCTGTTGAATCTGTCAACAGACAAGGGAAAGAAAGAAGCAGACAATTTATAAGGTCAAAATTCACAAAAGTTTGAATGACTACTGTTGTGAAAACAGTCCCAAAAACAAAACAAAACAAAACCACCACCCCAAGACACTCAAAAAGCCAGACAATATTTGATTTTAAGGGTCTGCCTGCCAGACGGGGGACATGAGGACAAAAAAGAGGACTTGTCTTCCTTTTGCCAGACATCCTGTAACCCTAAAGAACAACAGCTTCCAGCCAATCATGGCCAGGATTAAGGGATACTAGAAGTAAGAGTTCATAGTTGTAGGAGTAATATCTAGCAGGTCGTAGGCTCCCAGTCCCTAGTGTAAATCATGCTAAGGCAAGTGAGTAAAATCCACTATCTATCTTGTTCTTTCCTTTTGGATAGTGTGCAGCCTGGGCCTAGAAGAAAAGGCAGGTGGATCAAGTGGGGCAAGAACCTCAAGGAAAAGCCTTGTGCAGGGCACCTTCCCCAAATCTTGAGCCAATATTGTTCTGAAGCAATATTGTTACATTTTTGGCATGGCTGCAGCTTTTCAAGATACAGAAGGCTCTGCCCAAAGGGAAAAAAGGTAGGAAGTCTATTAAGTCTATTAAGAGGATTGGAGGTCATGCCTAAAATAGTAACCAGACCCCCACCCCCCTTTCCCCAGACCATCAGCCCTTCTGCATAGAGCACATGCCTGGTAAGGGAAGGGGGAGATGCCTGAGGCAGAGAAGGGCGTGGTGGATAGGGCTACCTGTGAGACCTGCCAGTGGACAGTGCTGAGCAGTGGAAATCTAGGTTATTTTCTGTCAAACTAGCTGCTAAGGGAAATTACACATACCAGGGTTTAGAGTCACTGCAGAAAATAAAGAGAGCAGCAGAGCAATCAATGGCACAGTTTCCCAAAGATGATCCTCCCTTGGGTCTTTTGCCTGTCAGAGAGGTTTGCTGCATATAGATGCTACATGGTTTCAGAAGGATGGATTTAAAACTTAAATCCTAATCTGCAATTTTTCTGGGCTACCGCAGATCGAGAGTCCCTGACTGGGCAGAAAAAAAAAAGGAAATCCCTGATTAGGTGACAAGTTCTGTCAGCCTGTCCTCTCACTACTCTTCATGTATGGGTGGCAATGAAGGAAAGAGGAAGACTGAGAAAAAGCTATGCCAGCCATGTGCCATTCATTCCTATTAGATATTCTTGTCAAAGGGAAATATCTTTAACAAAAACATTAGCTGCTTATGTATAGCACTGCAGCAGGATGGAGTTCATAGCACATGGAATGTGACTAGCCCTTTACAGTAAAATGTAACATTGATTATTAACCAGTAGTTTGATTAATATTCTTAATACTTCCTTACAGCTTGTGGATGGTTTGATTTAGCTTGTTTTATAAGTGGTTTTTGAATTCTTCTTGTAGAAAAGTTAGGAATAAATCTCACATATCAATTGCAAACTTGTTTTTTCTGAGGCTGATTTACCTACAAGTTTACCTAGTATCTGCAGCATTGATGAAACCCCTAAGTTTGGAGAGGTATCCCTCCCCAAAGTATTAGGAAAAGACTCAAGAGGGGCAGGGAACCTCAAACAGCTCAGTGTGGATTAAGGATGGGAGAGGATGAAACCCAAGAGGAGATAAAATGGAACAGAGAACCTTGGAAAAGGGCATAGCTGGCAGGTTGGCTAAAACTGTGAGCTGGAGCATCTCAACATTTTGTTGCAGACTCATGTATATTAAAATTAAATGAAGCAATTATGTTTTTGTGCATATTTTCAAAACTTAATTACTGCTCATGGCTAGCTATTTCCCCATGATCTGTCATTTGTTATTTTGTGAGACTATGAATTCTGCCTGCCCCATCAGATCCAAAAGAAGAGGCACATTCCAGGTCCCTTGTATCAAGCAATGCTATCTAATGGGGACCGAGAAGTGTGCCTTCTCTTTTGTGGCACCTGCCCTGTGGAACTGCTTTCTCCCTGAAATGTGATAGTCTTGATCCTGTTGGCCTTTTGAAAGGCACTGAAGACCTGGTTGTTCCCACAAGCTCTGGGCCAGGACGTTGAGGGAGTCAAACTCTGAGTGACATTTGTTTTAGAAGTGCTTTATGGAGTTGAGTGATTGACCTTGGTTGCTAGTTGTTTTGTTTTTGAGATTTGATGTTTGTATGTGGTATTAACTTAGTTGTAAGGTGCCCAGAGTAATTTTGAATAGGGAAGAAGGAAGGAAGGAAGGAAGGAAGGAAGGAAGGAAGGAAGGAAGGAAGGAAGGAAGGAAGGAATTATTTTTGCCCCTGGGAAAACTGTATGTGCTTCCATTTGTGAGACGTGGCTATTACTCTGCTGTGAATACCTAGACATGGACATGCAGTATAAACTTTCGAAGAATTATTGCCTGTGCTTTGAACTACCTGGCCATGGTTGGTATTTTCCTCACCCACCTTTGCTTCACCCCAGGCTCTGCTCTCCCTTCCCTCCAGATCCTCCCTGAGTCTGCAAACGCTATGCCTGACAGGTGGTCTTGGCAACAAATTCCCAGGTATAAAGGGTAGTTGCTCTTCAGGGACAATCACCTGAGTCAGCTAAGGATCAAAAAGCACCCCAAGACAGGAGGCAAACTGTAAGAGGGTGCTGGAAGGAATGTGCAAAAAGCTGCTTTGTTTAAGCCTTCTAAACGAGACTGGACAAGAAAGTGAAGAAATACACTGTAAGGAACACTTCCGCACCTGCCCTCAGGGAGGGATGGCCTGACCTAATAGCTCTCTTCTAACTTTAATCTCTCTGATCTCGCAGTTAATCATCGCCTGTGAAATCCTTGCTCTGAGGGAATGAGATAATTTCTCTTGTGGCCAAAACATTCGTTAAAACTTTGTCTAATAAGAGGAGCTTAACATTCAACAACAAAGAGAGAACTTGGGCATTTTTTTCCCCAGCAAGCTAAAATCATACAGGGTCCCTGAAGTTAAACTCTGCCATTTTATTTTTGCTGGGTTAGTCTCATTTTACAATGGAAGCCCTTCCTGATTTTGGTCTTGATTTTTATGGATGCTCTTACACAGGTGAGTTGGAGAGATGAAATAGGGAAGCATTAGTGTCGGTTCCAATCTCGAGGAGACTCAAAATGCCTTTTACTATGAGATGAATGATGAATGATGAATGATGAATGAGCATTGGAAAAGGAAGAGTGAAATGATTGCCAGGTTGTAAACTCCTTCACCCATGGGGGCTATTTACAACTTACAACATACATGACAGAATGAATCTAGATGCAGAGACTAGAGCAAGATAAGAATTCTGCACTTGGAATATCCATCTAAATTTAGTAATTTATTGTTAAATCCTCTTAATTCCACCAGATTGGATCATAACCTAAAGATTACTATTAAGTTGTGTTTTTGTTTGTTAGGCTGTGTTTGTGTGTCTGTGAGTGAACTTTCAGCTCCAAAGCAGAGGAAGAAATCTAGGGTAAATGTAAAATAACATACACATCTGATGGATTAGCTGTCTCTTGTCCAGAAACGCCACACCTTGTAATTAGAGTCTGTTAGTCTCTGACACAGGAATGTATTGGGTGTGGGCCCTCTCAGATTTACAGGCTTTGGGAGCCTGAAGCCCTTTTGGAGCTGTAGAGTTGATGAGGCCTTTGTTTAAACTACAATGCCGTTTAGAAACTTTGGCAGTTCCCTGGGAAACACGGTATTGAGCATGTTCTTGCTAGAAGTCAAGGAAACTTAAATAGCCATGTAACAAAAGAGTCCTGTGACTTTCTGAGCCAATCTCTTATAATTTTAATGACGCTTGGTAATCAAAAGTTATCTGGCTTATACCTTCCAATCTGGGAAACCAAAATCTACAGCTAATGGGCATTTTCAGTTCACCCAACTAAGAACTGGGCAATGATTGTTCATGCTTTGCTTGTTAAAACCCCTTTTTGTTTACTCTTTTTTTTCTGTTGTTAGCCTGATGGCACTTTTTCACTACAATAGTATCAAGAGTGATTAAAGTGAGTGTAGCCTTCTTCAATCCAGTGCCTTTCAGATGTGCTGGAAATACTAGTTCAGAAATTCCCAGCATACCTGCATATTTAGCAAAGGCTAGTGAAGCAGGTAGAATAGTCAGCCTTCCCCAACGACATGACTTCTGAATATGTTGGGCTACAACACAATGGAGGTGGCTAAAGAGGATGAGATTTGTTGTTCAGCACATCCCCATGTTGGGAGGATGAAATTATGTTGTCACTCTACTCGCTATGGAAAAGCCACGTTATAAGGAAAAATAGAATAATTACTGCCAAAAAGCTTATTGGCCCATGGTCCCCCATGTGGGGGAGATGGGCGGTGATAAAAATATGATCAAATTAAATAAATAAATAAATAAATAAATAATACATAATGCTGAATACATGACTTTCCTGAAGACTCTGAATGGGGGAGTTTTGGCACATTCCTAAAGGTGCAGTAAGTAACAAAGGAAAGAAGGATACTAGGGAAATGTTTCCACTTTCAGAGGCTCATAACTTAACATTTATATGGGCCAGAGGCGGTGGCGGCGGCAGCTGCTGCTGCTGCTTCTCCTTCTTCTTAACAGGCAACATTTTTCCTCCTTGGGAAAGATGATGGTGCTCCTAGTAATGCCATCTTCCACAGTTATATCTGAGAGAAAACATGGCTGCTCCTTTCCAACTCATTTCTTGGAAAAATGTAACTGCACCTTTTCCCCCTAAGTATCAAACAGAAATTAAGGAAGAAGAAAGAAGCCACTGGACCTATCTCACATTGCCCAAATTGGGGAAATTTTGATTGCCCTACGCCAAAAAGGGAATGGCATTCTATGTGTCAAAATCAGCTTCTAGTTTGGCCCTAAATGTCTGACTCAGTCGAAACAAAGCAAACCCCTCTATTTGCTTACAAAGGAAAATAGGAGTAGCTTTCTGCTTCTCTGCAAAAATACTTTTTGCAACAGCCATTAGTTGTCATCTTGTCAAAAACCTCTTCCATGGTTCTCTGCAGAACCATCCTTATTATGTCACATGGACCAGGCGTTTGATGCTCCTCTGATGAAAGGACTGTGCATACGACCCCTGTCCTTTCTATACGGAAATCTTGGGGTAACTTCTAGGCATTTGTGCTGATCTTGGTTTTAGCTTCAAGGAAGAGGATTTGAAAGCTGAGGAAAGGCCCACACTGTTATTGCTTTTTATTGCCTATCATTTTTGGAGACCCTTCAAAATGTTTGATTTGCAACTTGGATTGTTACTGCTACTTATATTGCAGTTCTGTATCCTACATATTCAGGACTATGCAAAATTGAGGTGAATTGAGTTAGCTACTCAGTAGATATGTATAGGAAGGCCTTGTTTATCTCATGATAGTACCAAAGTCAGTTTGCTTTTATTTTATTTTAAATTAATTCTTAAAACTTTGAAGGGTGGTTCATTACAGACACTCCCATTTGGCTGGTCCACCCAAGAAACCCACTTTTATTTTTCTGCCAGGCTTTCTTTATCTTTCTACCATAACTGTATGACACATGGAGATTCAGCAGTTGAAGTTTTTCATGATATTTGTTGTCATGCTGGGAAATGTTTTACCAATGAATCTGTGTCTGTTATATTCCTGCAAAAGAGAGAGATTTCCTGCTGGGGAAAGAAGATGGCAAACCTGTACGGCTGTGAATTTTCTGTTGGAAATCCACCTTTCTCTTCAGTTCAGTGTCACGGCCATCTGTGTGAACAGAAGGAAAGGAGACAAATTTTATTGGCTTTGCATTTTAATGGAAACCTATCTAATTCATATTTTTCAAACCAATTAATGCAGTGAAATTGTTTCTCATTTGGTATTCACACTTTGCCAAAGTCTGATGCAGTTCTCCAATTAAAAATGTATATGAAAATTATTTATTTACTTAATATATTTGGGAGCCTTTTTTCATTAAAAATAATGCCAATTGGAATTATTTTTCTACAAATCCACGTATCTGTGAAAATAACAATGCATTGTATATGGGGAAATGGGTTGTAAAATGTGTAGAAGTGCAAAATAGTGTCAAAATACAGATTTTAGGAAAAATGTCCACAGAAAAGCATATAATTTTATTTTTTTTAAAAATAAAAATTATGGGCCAAACTAGTTTTATCGGAAGCAGAATGCACAGATTGTGGAACAGACCGTGAATTATTGGTTCAAATATACAGGTTAAACATCAAGAACTGAAGGGACAAGGCTTGACAGTAAATTTGATCTGGAGACCATACAGTTAAAATATAAATTCTATGTAAGGAAAATAATCTGTATGCTTAATTTATGTAAAAGAGAACCTGTGGAATTATGGGAAGTGATAAGAGACATTGTGAAACATGAAGAAGAAAACCCTTCCCCATATCTGAAAGGGTAAAAGCTCTCTATCAGAAGAATGTGAAGAGATAGCCAGGAAGGGGCAGAGGATAAAAAGCCTCAGGCAACAAGAAGAATGTGCAGCAGATTTGTGCAACAGAACATAACAAATCAAATATTTATTATGATCAAAGACTAGCATAAGGAGGATGGGGTACAGTTAGTTAAAAGCATAGAAAATACATTAAAATCTAAAGAATAATATAAAAGTATCTGTATCTGTATTCTCACCCCTTTGGGTGGTATGTGTCTTCCTCAACCTCGGGTCCTCTACCAGAGGCCTGGGAGTTTGAGGGTTCTGCACAGTATCGTAGCTGTTCCTAGCACTGCACTCTTCTAGACAGAGAGCCCTGATGTTACTCCTGGCATCTGTTGGAGCCACTCTCCCAGCTTGGGAGTCACAGCCCCGAGTGCCCCTACCACCACTGGGACCACTTTGGCCTTCACTTCCCACATCCTCTCTAGTTCTTCCTTTAGGCCCTGATACTTCTCCAGCTTCTCATGCTTCTTCTTCCTGATGTTGCTGTCACTTGGCACTGCTACATCTATCACCACTGCTGTCTTCTGGTCCTTGTCTACTCCCACGATGTCTGATTGATTGGCCAGTACCTGCCTGTCTGCCTGGATCTGGAAGTCCCACAGAACGTTAGCCCAGTCATTCTATGTGATCTTTGGTGGAATCTCCCATCTGGACTTGGGAGGGTCTAGCCCATATGCTGTGCAGATGTTCCTGTACACAATGCCAGCTACTTAGTTGTGCTGTTCAGTGTATGCTGTTCCTACCTGCATTTTACACCCTTCCACTATGTGTTGGACTGTCTCTGAGACCTCTCTGCACAGTCTGCACCTTGGGTCCTGTCTAGTGTGGTAGAGTCCTACTTCTATGGCTCTGGTGCTTAGAGCCTGTTCTTGTGCTGCTATGATCAGTGCCTCAGTGCTGTCTTTCAGTCCAGCCCTTTCCAGTCAGTGGTAGAATTTCCCAGTGTCAGCCACCTCAGCTATCTGTAGGTGGTACATCCCATGCAGGGTCCTGTCTTGCCATGGCACTTCCTCTGCTTGCTCTTCCTTCCATATCTGCTGCTGCCTCAGGCATTCTCTCAATAGCTCACCTTTAGGTGCCATCTTACTGATGTACTCCTGCATGCCCTGGGTCTCATCCAGGACAGTGGCTTTGACACCCACCAGTCCCTGCCTGCCCTCTTTCTGCCTGGTGTACAGTCTCTGGGTATTGGATTTGGGATAGAAGCCTCCGTACATTGTGAGGAGCTTTCGGGTCTTCACATTCGCAGCCTCCATGTCCTCCTTTGGCCAGCTCACTATACCAGCAGGGTATCTGATGACTGGCAGGGCATACGTGTTGATGGCATGGATCTTGTTCTTCTCATTATGATGACTCTTCAGGACCTGTCTTATCTTTTGGTGGTACTCGGATGCTGCTGTCTTCCTTGCCTCCTCCTCATGGTTCCCATGTGTCTGTGGGATACCAAGGAACCTGTAGCTGGTCTGTATGTCTGCTATGTGGCCTGCTGGTAGTTCCACCCCATCAGTGTTAACTACCTTCCCTCTCTTTACTACCATCCGGCCACACTTCTCCAGTCCAAATGACATCCCAATGTTCTCACTGTAGATCTGTGGCAGGTGGATCAGTGAGTTGATGTCTTGCTCACTCTTAGCATACAGCTTGATGTCATCCATGTAGAGGAGCTGGCTGATGGTAGTTCCACTCTTGAACTTTTATCCATATCCAGCTCTTGTGATTATCTGGCTGAGGGGGTTCAAGCCCATGCAGAACAGCAGTGGGGACAGTGCATCACCTTGGTAAATGCCGCACTTCTGGCCATTTGTGTGAGTTGCCTTGAGTTGAGTTCCAGTGTTGTCTTCCACAGTCCCACTGAGTTCTTGAGGAAAGTCCTGAGTGTCCTGTTGACTTTATATAGTGCCAGGCATTCACAGGTCCATGTATGTGGCATTGAGTCGTAGGCTTTCCTGTAGTCTGTAGTCTAGTCCTATATATACAGTATATCTATGTGTATGTGTGTATATATATATATACATATAAACAAAAGTCTAAAAGAAAAGAGTAAAAATCTAAAAGGAGGGGTAGGGGCATTAGATGGGTGTAGGGGACCATAAAGGTTAGTATGTCTATCAGTATAGAACACTCTAGTGTGATGAATTAGATGCTGATTAAAACTAGTTTACAGCACACAAATTTTGGGGCACTTTAGCACAACATTTTTTTTTCTCTGATGCACCTCCATCCCTCCCAAGCTAATCTAAGGCTGACTTTTGATTGTCTTCACTTCTGCCAGTCTTGAGAAAATGCAGGGAACACCATGAGCCAGTTTTCCCTCCTGCTGATCAATGTGAGAGATTAAAACAGGACTCTCCATTCCATATAAACAAGGAAATGTATAGCTAATGCTCCTTATCCATATTTGCAGTACCTATTGCATGCATTTATTAAGGACTGATATGTTGATAAATGCTGTTTATATAAGCAGGGAAAATCAAGTCTCTTTATAGGGCTCGTGAAACTGACTAGAAACTGACCAGATTACCAATGGCTGTACTGATATACAGTTGCCTGTATTAAAGTAAGGCTGTGGCCAGCCCTGAGGAAGGGCCTGCTAGTGCCCAGGGACTCGGAGGTTGGTGAAGCAAGCCAATCTAACACCACTGCTGCCAAAAAAGAAAAAAGAAAAAGTCCAGCTTTGCTCCAGTTTCAGATAAACCAGCATAGAGCCAGAAAAATGCCAACTCAGCCTTTGAAACAAGCCAACAGCATGGAGATGGGCAGGTTCCTGAGCCAATATAGAGTGACACAAAGATTGTGTGTGGAGGAAACATTTCTTGCCACTGGAGAAAACAATTTTACCAGGACTGAGAACCCAATGTCTTTTCATAATACTAATTATGTAAATGCTATTACCAGTCTGTTTTATTTACCTCCAGCTTATACACTTTTTCAGAGATATCAAACATTTCAACCTATTCATTTATTTACAATGCTACAATTCTGTTGTGTTTTTGTCTCAATGCTGAGCCTTTACCACAGACTTCATCCACTTCATTTGCTGTGCAAATGATAGAATTCACTGATGGTTTATGAAAGGAAGCTGATGTGCACAAAAAAGCCTACGATATGAAATGTTCTCTTTCCCTCCCTTTTTCCAGTACCACCGAATAAGCAAAACCAGCCTTCATGCATCTGAGATTAAAAGCAAAGGATTTTAAGGCTCAATTTTTCAGATAATTTTGAGCCCCAGGAACTCTCATTTTAGAAATCAGTGATACATTTTTGCTAGTAAGAAACCACTGCCTCAGAACTAACAAAATGCTGCTCACAATTGTTTGCGCAAGCCTTCCTCCTTCTCCTCCATTAAAAACAACAACAAGGAGAAATCTGGCTGCAAGCTGGCTTGCGTCTTCTGGAGCAAGCATATGCTTTGTGTGTTCTAGTCTGCGTTGAAGGCAGATTGATCCTTGTATAATAATTCTGTGGGAAAATCCAGCCCTACCGGCATAACTGATTTGGCATGGCACTCGGCTTTAATTGCTTTCAGGTTTTACTTGTGAAGGCCAAAAAACTGAAACCCCACATAGTGTTGTGCTGCTTTCTCTCTGCAGATGGAGTCTCTGTGGAATATACGGCTGAAGATTGAAATATGCACATTGAAATGAAGTGGGAGGCTTTTAAAAGGCCCAGCAGATGTCTGACTGGTGGGCCTCATGGCAAATTAATGTTTTATTAGGCAGATTCTGTTACGAAGCAGGAGTGTTTTCACTGGAGCCAGATCTTTCTCAGGCTTGGATGGACTTAGCAGGCCTGAGTTAAGAATGCAGTTTCAACAGGGGCCACAAAATAGATCTAACAAGTTGCTTTTTCTCAGCTTTAGTTTCATAACTGCAAAGTGGGAATGACAATTACCAGTTGGCCCTGTGCTTTTGACAGGGGTAAAGGGCCAAAACAGCTGAAGACCACATGGTAGAGCAGAAATCTGTAGCTAACCATCATTTTTCTTCTCTATATATGCATTTATACAGACCAAATAATTTTGCTTTGCTATCCCATGAACAGGTTTCTGGTGAAATCCCAGTGAACATGGCGGGAATTATTTTTGGATATGACTTTCCAGTTAGTTTATTTGATGTCATTGAAGATTCAAGTTTTTTAAAAATCTGACATTATCATCTAGAGAATAAATATTTACCATTCTCTTTATCCAAACTGTTCATAGATCTAAGAAATAGTGTTGAGCAGCAGTTAAGGCATTACAGTATATGACCGGAAAGATACAGACTTTAGTTCTCACTCCCTAGTGAAGTTCTCTGAGTGATCTTGTGCCAGTAATCTCAATCTAATCGACATTGCTATGCCACAAGGGAGAAGAAGGGACAAGTTAAGAATGCAAGAAATAAAGATCTTGGGAAACATCCATTTGTACACTTAATAGGATGACTCCTTGGGGATGTTTCACATCAAAGTGGTGTTCTCTTCCTTTCCCCCCACTCCCCCACCCCCATTTGAAACGTTTTGAGCCCTTTTCCAAAGAACTGAGCTTTTTCTGCCAGCCATAGAGAAGGTGTAAATTCATTTACACTGGTGTTGGAATATAGTTTGGGAATGACAGAGTGTTAGATCCCAAGGATACACAATCTACAATCCACCTCTCCCATATTTCCAAATTTAACCTATTTTTACCTCCCCTGATGATAGCAGCTCCAGTACTGGTGAGATAAATAACATTGACCCTCTCAGGTTCTGCTTTACTGGTGTGTGTGTGTGTGTGTTCCTGGAAAGAATGAAGAACACTGGGAGTGTATGTGAAGAATATATGATCTCAGCAGGGTCACCCAAGGAATGAAGGTCATCCCAATCACCCCAAGATCACCCTAACAAAAGCAATCTGACACCTATCTTGGGTAACAATGATACAGAAAGATGCTGGAGGTAGACGATCATTTTAGTAAGAACAGGAAAAGCATAATTTGAGATTATGTGGAAGAAGGCAGTGGAAAACCACATGGATAGACGTTATAAAATGATTGACAATACTGTAACATGATGGGCTCCTCAGGTTAGATGGCACTTAACATGCCACTGAGGAAGAGCTGAGGGTCTTTTGGAGAGTTAATGGTGTTAATGACATGACTAGATTAAAGTCTTTGGGATGGTGCCATGCAGGAAAAGAAAATCCAAAGCTGCAAAGATAGAATTACAATGGGAACACAGAAAATAAGCATGAATATGGGCAGGG
The DNA here is from genome assembly GCF_035149785.1 of Candoia aspera. NCBI lineage: Eukaryota > Metazoa > Chordata > Lepidosauria > Squamata > Candoiidae > Candoia > Candoia aspera. Next base: position 45,898,521 of record NC_086153.1, read on the forward strand.
CCGCAACTAGGGTCTGTGTCACCCAGGGCAAACATGGATTCCGCACCCATTTTGGCACCCCCCCAGCACTCATTTTGGCGCCCCCCCAGCGCTCATTTTGGTGCCCCCCCAGTGCGGCGCCTGGGGCACATGCCCTAGTTGCCCTCCCCAGTTGTGGTCCTGAATATGGGAAAGCTCAACATAATGAAAGATCAGTGAAATGAAATGGACTAGAAGTGCATGCTTTCAGTAAGAGTATCATATTGTTTGCTACCTGAAAGCAAAGAAGGAACAGCATTGCTTTCATGGTCAGGAAAGATACAGCAAGGGTAGTACTTGAGCACAATGCAATCAGTGACTGAATAATATCAGTTAGACTTCACAGACAGCTGTTTAATATCATGATTATGCTCCAATCACTGATGCAGAACAAATTCAGGTTGATGAGTTTTACGATCAAATTCAGTCTGAAATCAACAGAACATGCAAGCAAGATATACTACTTGTGGCTGGAGATCAGAATGCTAAAATTGGAAATAATAAGGAGGAAAATGTAATTGGACAGTATGGCCTAGAATTCAAAATGAAGCAAGAAAATGATTTATCAGTTTCTGCCAATGCAATGATCACCAGGAGTACACAGAAATCAAATTGACTATATTATTGGCACAAGAAGTGGAACAGCTCAGTTATAACAGCAAAGTGAGGGGCTGATTGTGGAACTGATCTTGAACTGCTCATGTGCAAGTTCCAAGTCAAGCTAAAGTGGAAGAAGAAAGTCAACCAGTTTCCATGATATGATCTTGAACATATACCCATTATTTTCAAGGAGAACATCAGGAATTGTTTTGAAGTCCTGAATCTCATTGATAGGGAACCAGGGGAACTGTGGAATTATATTAAAGGAGTTGTTTGAGATAAATGTAGAAAGAGACTGCCAAAGACCAAGGAACAGAAGAAAGCAAATGGGATGTCAGAACAAACTGTGGAAATTGTCAAGAAGAGAAGAGAAGCCTAATCCAAGAACAAAGAATTTCAGAGAGCTGTTAGAAGACACAAAAAGCTATATTACAACAATGTTTGTAAAGACATCAAAGAGGGTAACAGATCTGGAAAAACAAGAATAGTTCTCCAAAATATCTCTGAACTCAGAAGGAGGTTTCAACCTCAAATTTGTATGCTAAAGGACACCAATGGACAGACAGTAACTGATTCAAAGAAGATCAAACATAGTTGGAAAGAGTATGTTAACATTCTGTAGAATAGAGATGTCAACGTTCAAGATACTTTAGGAGATATTCCCTACATAGAAGAACCTCTAATAATGGGACATGAAGTTAGATTCAGCATTCTGATAATTACTGGGTCAGAAGGCTACAGGAATTGATAGAATATCTACAGAAATATGGCAAGCAACAGAAGAATTAGTAAAGGGTCTGATCCAACTATGCCAGCAACTCTGAGTTTATTGGACCATGATGTCACTACTTCCTGTGCTCTTTTAGTTTTGGTGGAGTTGTAGCCGCTGTGGGTTTTTTCCCCTTATTACACATGCACTAAATGATGTCAAAACATGAAACATTTGTATGTGCTCATTTTTCTTCATGTGACCTTTATTTTTAAAGACTTCTATACACCCCAGCTAATCTGGAAACAGCACCTCCAGGAAATTGCATTCTAGTTAATGGGGCACTTGACATCTGGAGAGCAGCAGAAATCTGCCAACTGTATTTTTGGGGCCTGGCAATGTAGATACAGTATTGGTGAAGCCCACTGTGGCCCAGTCACAACGCCTCTATTTTCTTGATCTCTGATGTTCTAAGGCTGACAAGAGCACTCAACCCCTGGCACATTTTTAAAACAAACAAGTTGGAGCAAATAGTGCATGGTTTTGCTTTGCTGACCTACTTAATTAAAAAAACAGTTTCTAAAAATGGAAGTGCTGTTTGATTTAATATGAAGACAGAGCTGTGTTTTTCCAACATCTGTGTCCAGAAAGGAAGAAAAATCCTGTTTTGACTGGCCTTCCTCCATCACATTTCCCCCCCTCTCTTTCAATTCGTGTCTAAAGCACAGTAAGTTACATAAACATTCCATTTCTTTCCATAAATTGGCTCCAGTTTCTGAACAATAGAGTCACTGTGAAGAAGTGAAAAACCACAGACACACCCCACAACTGCTGGTCACACAGCCAAAGAGAACTAAAGATGCATTCTTTGAAAGTACCCAAAAGGAAATCCATGGTCTTAAGGCAAGACCTTTTAATGTTATACTTGGAAATGTTCCTCCCCGCCACCCCCAATCCCGCCTGCTCTTGATTTTCTTCGTCTTTGGCTGTCTAGTGCAAAATGCTTGACAGAGAGAGAGAGAGAGAGAGAAGAGGGGAGCAGAAGAAAGAGAAAGAGGGCTTGGAGGCAGAATATTCTCCTCTTTTAAAATGTTGATAATAGCTGTCAGTATTCACTAACTTCTGAATGGTGTGTGCCAGAAATTTGAAGCACCTCACAAAATTGGGAGACGATTTAGAGCTAATTTACATAATGCAGGCAATGCTGTTGAGAACGCACCCAACTGCCTGCGTAAAATATTTTCACTTTGGAAATAAATTCACCATGTTTGAAATCTTAAATTGTAACAGCATATAATGATAGCAATAGAAAAATAATCCAAAGCCTTCTGATTTGGAATATAGTAACAATATACATTCAAGCATTAGGAATAAAGTTGCAAATTTTAAAGAAATAAATCCGAGAGAGAAATAAAGGAAAAGTAAAGATTAGTTAACCCAAGTTTTACATTATTGTTGTTGTTACCGTGAGGATGTGCATAAAGTATAGTGTCAGGAATACTGAAGGAAAATCTGGCCTTCTAATATTTAATATTGTTATTTGAGCAGTTCTACATGCATAACCTAAGGGGACACGGTGGCGCTGTGGGTTAAACTGCTGAGCTGCTGAGCTTGCTGATCAGAAGGTCAGCGGTTCGAATCCGCGTGACGGGGTGAGCTCCCATTGCTAGTCCCCGCTCCTGCCAACCTAGCAGTTCGAAAACATGCAAATGTGAGTAGATCAATAGGTACCACTTCGGCGGGCAGGTAACGGCGTTCCGTTTAGTCATGCCGGCCACATGACCACGGAGGAAGTGTCTACGGACAAACGCCGGCTCTTTGGCTTTGAAACAGAGATGAGCACCGCCCCCTAGAGTCGGACACAACTGGACTTAATGTCAACGGAAACCTTTACCTTTACTTTACATGCATAACCTAACTTTGTTCTCCCCACAGGCTTTAGAAAGTATCCCAGTCCTATAGGCATTGGGCACAGAGCTGAGGGGTGCAGGAACTGCAAGAGAAGTAAAATCCATTCTAATGATACTGTTCCCATAGCCAGGGCCAACTCTCTCTTCTCATTTATACCCAGAGTGAATCATCTATAACACTGCTAACAGAATCCTGACTAATATTACCACAATGGCATCTACTTGAAGGGGCAAGGGGTCCAAGTGATGCAAGCAGTATTGCAGCATTATGATGCAAGCCAACCCTTTTTCTGCATGGGTTGCAATATCACATGCATGCTCCAAAGGGATTGAGCTTATGGGCAGTAACCACCAACCCCCTGGATCTATTTGTCATAAAAATTACCTTACAAAAGCTTCTTGTGGATTCTCCAGGCCTTGTTCCTATTGTCTAAGTCCATTTTCCCTTTTGCATATGTAGTAGCCCTACAAAGGATAAGCAGCCCCAGCAGATGGTAGCATCTGTCTGACCTTATTTGGAATCAGAAGCTAAAAAGGGTCAGTTCTAATTTTACTTGGATGGGAGACCTACAGGGAATCCCTGGGCTAGTCTGGGAAGTAAAAAAAAATTCAGAAGATGGCATTGGAAAGTTACAACTGTAACTATTAATTGTCAGTAATAGTCCCAGGAAAACCGAACAGAGGGATCCATGAAGCCACCAAGAGATAAGCTCAGTGTGAATACTTGTATTTTACTTATATTAATGACAGAAAAATAGGTTCCTCTTTCACATGGATCATAGAAACACCACAGCTCACTGTTCATTGATATGAACATCACTATCATAGGAAGTCTTTTCTTCTTTCCCAAAATGTTGACATCTACCTTAGAAACACTGAAGTAGCATTCAAGAAAACAGAATGAATATACTGTATTTACATCTCGTTATATCTCTACCTGATCAGCATTTATATTTTTAAAGTGCACATTTTTGAAAGTGCAAAGACATAGAATTCTAAATATCCACAAAATGGCTGTAGAGAATGATTTATTTAATTTATTAACAACATTTCCTGGCAAACAGCAAAAACAAAGGAACGATAAAACAACATAGCAAACTGATATAATAAATTTGCAAAAAACCCTTTCCTCTCATGGCACTTCCACTCAGCTCTGGCCAAAGGTATGATGGAAGAGGACTCCTACAGCATAGTTGTACTAGGAAGGTCTCTAGGCTAACTTAGGAGTTATGCTCTGTATAGAGAATATATTCCAATCATCCATGGCATTTAGAGTTGATGGTTCTCAAGAAGCAAAGCTGGGAAACACCCCAGTAGATAAATCTAGGGAGTAGTTTTCAAAGTAGAGATACAGCAATGTTCCAGCTTGGCACAGGAAGGTTCATAGAGGCAAGTATTGGTACTGTCAGTTAATCTGGACTGTGTGGTCTTTGCCCCATCCCACTCTTTAGATGGCAATGCCATCTGCATGCATTTGCTTATTCTACTTAATAGAAGATATGGTGATTCCTGATGGTGGCTCAGGGTGAGGATGCAAATAGGATAAAACTTACTGAATAAACACTCCTGGTGCTGTGTGCTATTATCTATGTCAGGCTGGTACAACACATTGCATCCCCAATAGAAACCACTTGAAACCACTCTATGTGATGGCTGTCACCACATGATGAGTGTTGATTTGTGTGTAGTGGTTGACTATGTGGGTGCAATCTGGCAGTTTTCTCTAAGAGTTGTTCCTTGTTCTCCTTTTTCTTTTTCCTTTTTCCTGAGAAAAGGCATTTGTGGTGGCACAGAGAAAAATTCCAAATCCTTGTGGTGAGCTGTAGAACACAAACAGCACACCATGTTTTGACAGCTGCAACATGGAGTAATTATAAGTGGCCTCTGTTGGGTGGCCACAACAGAAACCCTTGCCTTCACTAAGTTGTTGTTGTTCAGTCGTTAAGTCATGTCTGACTCTTTGTGACCCCATGGACCATAGCACACCAGGCCTTCCTGTCCTCCACTGTCTCGCAGAGTTTACTCAAATTCATGTTCATCGCATTGATGATGCTATCTAACCATCTCATGCTCTGCCGTCCCCTTCTCCTTTTGCCTTCAGTCTTTCCCAGCATCAGGGTCTTTTCCAGTGAGTCCTCTTTGCATTAGGTGGCCAAAGCATTTGAGCTTCAGCTTCAATATCTGTCCTTCCAATGAGCAGTCAGGGTTGATTTCCTGTAGGATTGACTGATTTGATCTCCTTGCAGTCCAAGGGACTCTCAAGAGTCTTCTCCAGCACCACAGTTCAAAAGCATCAATCGGTGCTCAGCCTTCCCTTATGGTCCAACTCACAGCCGTACATCACTACTGGGAAAACCATAGCTTTGATTATACGGACCTTTGTCAGCAAGGTGATGTCTCTGCTTTTTAATATCCTGTCTAGGTTTGCCATAGCTTTCCTCCCAAGGAGCAAGTGTCTTTTAATTTCATGGCTGCAGTCACTGTCTGTGGTGATCTTGGAGCCCAAGAAAATAAAATCTGCCACTGTTTCCATTTCTTCCCCTTCTATTTGCCAGGAAGTGATAGGACTAGATGCCATGATCTTAAGTTTTTTTTAATGTTGAGTTTCAAGCCAGCTTTTGCACTCTCCTCTTTTAGCCTCATCAAGAGGGTCTTTAGTTCCTCTTCACTTTCTGCTGTTAGGGTGGTATTGTCCGCATATCTGAGGTTGTTGATATTTCTCCCAGCAATCTTAATTCTGGCTTGTGATTCATCCAGCCCGGCATTTCTTATGATGTAGTCTGCATATAAGTTAAATAAGCAGGGTGACAAAATACAGCCTTGTCGTACTCCTTTCCCAATTTTGAACCAATCGGTTGTTCCATGTCCGGTTCTAACTGTTGCTTCCTGAACTGCATACAGGTTTCTCAGGAGACAGGTAAGGTGGTCCGGTACTCCCATCTCTTTAACAATTTGCCACAGTTTGTTGTGATCCGCACAATCAAAGGCTTTAGCATAGTCAATGAAGCAGAAGTAGATGTTTTTCTGGAACTCTCTTGCTTTCTCCATGATCCAGTGAAGGTTGGCAATTTGATTTCTAGTTCCTCTGCCTCTTCGAAACCCAGCTTGTACTTTTAGTAGTTCTCGGTTCATATATTGCTGAAGCCTAGCTTGTAGGATTTTGAGCATAACTTTGCTAGCATGTGAAATGAGCACAATTGTGCAGTAGTTTGAACATTCTTTGGCATTGCCCTTCTTTGGAATTGGAAGAGAAACTGACCTTTTCCAAAGCTGTGGCCTCTGTTGAGTTTTCCAAATTTGTTGGCATATTGAGTGCAGCACTTTAACAGCATCATCTTTTAGGATTTTAAATAGCTCAGCTGGAATACTGTCATGTCCGCTAGCTTTGTTGTTAGCATGCTTCCTAAAGCCCACTTTACTTCACTCTCTAGGATGTCTGGCTTAAGGTCAGTGACCACACCATCGTGGTTATGAGGGACATTAAGATCTTTCTTTTACAGTTCTTCTATATATTCTTGCCACCTTTTCTTAATCTCTTCTGCTTCTGTTAGGTCCCTGCCTTTTTTGTCCTTTATCATGCCCATCTTTGCACAAAATGTTCCCTTGATATCTCCACTTTTCTTGAAGAGATCTCTAGTCTTCCCCATTCTATTTTTTTCCTTGATTTCTTTGCATTGTTCATCTAAGAAGGCCTTCTTATCTCTCCTGGCTATTCTCTGGAAATCTGCATTCAGTTGGTTATATCTTTCCCTTTCTCCCTTGCTTTTCGCTTTCCTTCTTTCCTCAGCTATTTGTAAAGCCTTATCAGACGGCCACTTTGCTTTCTTGCATTTCTTTTTCTTTGGGATGGTTTTAGTTGCTGCCTCCTGTACAATGTTACGAACCTCCATCCATAGTTCTTCAGGTACTCTGTCTACCAGATCTAATCCCTTAAATCTATTCATCACTCCACTGTATATTCATAAGGGACATGATTTAGGTCATACCTGAATGGTCTAGTGGTTTTCCCTACGTTCTTCAGTTTAAGCCTAAATTTTGCAATAAGAAGCTCATGATCTGAGCCACAGTCAGCTCCAGGTCTTGTTTTTACTGACTGTATAGAGCTTCTCCATCTTTGGCTGCAAAGGATGTAGTCAATCTGATTTCGGTATTGACCATCTCGTGATGTCCATGTGTAGAGTCGTCTCTTGTGTTGTTGGAAGAGAGTGGTTGCTGTGACCAGTGTGTTCTCTTGACAAAATTCTATTAACCTTTGCCCTGCTTCATTTTGTACTCCAAGGCCAAACTTGCCTGTTATTCCGGTTATTTCTTGACTTCCTACTTTAGCATTCCAATCCCCTATGATGAAAAGGACATCTTTTTTGGTGTTAGTTCTAGAAGGTGTTGTAGGTCTTCACAGAACCAGTCAACTTCAGCTTCTTCGGCATCAGTGGTTGGGGCATAGACTTGGATTACTGTGATGTTGAATGGTTTGCCTTGGTTTTGAACTGAGATCGTTCTGTCATTTCTGAGGTTGTATCTCAGTACTGCTTTTCCCACTCTTTTATTGACTATGAGGGCTACTCCATTTCTTCTAAGGGATTCTTGCCCACAGTAGTAGATATAATGGTCACCTGAATTAAATTCACCCATTCCCATCCATTGTAGTTTGCTGATTCCCAAGATGTCGATGTTTAATCTTGCCATCTCATGTCTGACCACATCCAGCTTACCTTGATTCATAGATCTTACATTCCAGGTTCCTATGCAATATTGTTCTTTGCAGCATCGGACTTTCCTTTCACTTCCACTTCCAGACACATCCACAACTGAGTGTCCTTTCGGCTTTGGCCCAGCCACTTTTTCTGGAGCTACTCATAATTGCCCTCCGCTCTTCCCCAGTAGCATATTGGATACCTTCCGACCTGAGGAGCTCATCTTCTGGCATCATACCTTTTAGCCTTTTGATATTGTCCATGGGGTTTTCTTGGCAAGGATACTGGAGTGGGTTGCCATTTCCTTCTCCAGTGGACCATGTTTTGTCAGAACTCTCCACCATGACCTGTCCGTCTTAGGTGACCCTGCATGGCATAGCTCATGGCTTCATTGAGTTACGCAAACCCCTTCACCACAACAAGGCAATGATCCAGGAAGGGGATCTTCACTAAGTACGCAATAGCAAATGAGGAAAGGCAAGTCAGTAAAAAGCCAAGTGAGGCGTTAGCAAAAGCGTAATCACACCCTGAATTTAAGGCACAAAAAATGCTACTTTCTAAGACAGAATGGGTGAGAGAACAAGGGGATAGGAATGTTAATTATATTTTAATTTTCACAATCCAGAATATGCTAGGAACATTTTCTTATGCCTTTGGAATAAAAATTAAATTCAAAAACCCTTCAGCTAGAAAGTTCAACCAGCGAATCTCTATGTCAGGCTCCCTTCGTACACCTGCCATAAAGCACTGCTACACGTATCAGCCGAGGGAGACCAAACCTGTGTCAGCTTTGCAGATTTGCAGCTTCACACACAGAGAGAATGCTTCAGCACATTCCTTCGCAAACTGTTAGAGCCAAGGTCAAGCTGGTAAGACACCTGGAGTGGGAGGGGGAGATCAGGAGTGAGAAAGAGCTTGTTTGTCAGACAGGGAGGAGGGATGATGTCACAGAGAAGGGATTACTTTGAATGCTTTGGCGCCAAAACGTTATTCAGAGCTTTGCAACTGTCCTGTGCGTAATCAGATTTTAATAAATGGATTCTTTAAGCTTCTAATGAACTGTCTGAAGAATTCTTTAAGTTAAGATCCTGGTACTGGGAGTGTCATCTAATCTAAGACTAATCTACCACACATACCTTTTTAAATTACAAAACAAAACCTCACATATGCCAAATTGGTTTCATTGAAGTAAAGTTGGAATACTAACTTAATAATTAGCCAGACTGGTAGGAAGATATCTGCTCCAATCAACAAAATTCAGAGATTACTACAGATTTACAATGAATGCAGTAAAAGCTAGAATAGGTTGGATTTTACTTGTATTGCACTTAGTTATAAGCGTATATTAAAAAAAACTACTAGTAATACTACTACTTACTACTACTAATTGAGATAATGGTTAGTAAAAACATGATTTAATACTACTACAAATAACAGCTTCTGAATTTAGTCTTGTTGCCAGTTAAATCTCTGGACAGCAGATTAAAAAACTAACCAAATACTCTCAGAAGATGTTGATGCTTTCTTATACAATGCAGTGTAGAATAAATTATAGCAGAATTCTGTCTGGTAAGTTCTGTAAAGAATTTAAATAAACCTATGAAGTAAGCCTATAGCTCTCACTGAAATACATCTGAATTTCTTCCCCACTGTTTCAGGCTAAAAACAATGAGAGGACAAGCATTCAACAGTGTCAGACCAGCTTAGATAGGGGAAGCTTGTGGTGTGTAGCTTCTTGAATTCTTTCCAGCTCCTTTACCAGCAGTAGCCATAGGAGATATCTATTTTCTTCTCTGTAATTAAATAGTGTATGCTGTGTGTGTGTGTCTGTGTGTGTGTATTTTGTTCTCTTCTCATGTTGCATCTCTGCGTGTATGGATATATCGGGAAGCACAAGATAAGCTGCATATCTTCTGCTGTGGCTCATGTGACGGAGAGGGAGGATGCTTAGAATGGAGCGGTTGGCAGCATTCTAAACCACTGCCCAGCCTCTTCTCCCTTGGTGGATTTTTCCCAGAATGCTTTTCTCTGCACCCCCCAGCCAGATTTTGAACTAGATCCCTCCCAACTATTCCCACCATACCATTTTGGTGCTGTTCTGTTCAGTTTTGGGAGAATTATCGTGCCAAAGTACAGAAACACACACACACACACACCAACACAGAATCAATGAATGCCACTTGACAAAACATCTGCTCAAGCCGAGGGCTGGCCTGTCCTGCTTGACACTCACTGGGAAGGGTGAGGTTAGTAACTTCATTTCAGTGCTGCAAGGCATCACAGGGATCCTGCAACTGCAGATTCGTCATCATTCCTTCTGTGTATGTTACATATGCATCTCCTGCTTCTAGTCTTCTCTCAGCCACTACCAGGACAAGTTTGGAAAGTATTTTTCATTTATTTATGAAAGAATGGACACAATGTTCAAAAAATTAAAAAGAACTGCTACTAATAGCACCTTTATGTATGCAGAGACTTCAGCAAAAATTTCTGTGATGATCTTACAGCAAGCAAAATTGAGCAAAAGGTCATGGATTTTTTGTTTGCCTGCCAAATTGTTCCTTTATTCATGATATCCAGCTTTCTAGTCCAGAAGCCAAAATTAGCTGGGCCTCACACAGAACTCTAAGCTGTGGGAAAGCATAGCTCAACATGACTGCTATTGTTTCCCAGTAACCTTACACTTGGCATTTAATATCTTCAGAAATTTACAGAATGCTCAGGACTGCATTTTGGCTTTTTAGGCTTGGGATATCTTGGAGTCAACTGAGTTACCTTTTTGCCGAAGCACTGTAAGCTGAATGTTATAAAGGAATAAATTAACCAATCATTGCACACTTCAATGTGTTTTTAGAAAGACCTTTTTCTTCTTTTCTTATTTAAAAACGTATTTTAATTTGAAGTTGAATATTAGACCTAGATTAATTGAATATTAGAACTTGATTAGATGAGAACTGTTCCTATTGTTTTATGTAGGCATGTTAGTAGTTCAGTTCTAATTCTTTTGCCATTATATTATTCCATTTTTTATTTTACTCTATTTTCACAAAGTTTGTAGTTTTAGTCTTAATGCTAAGAAGACTTATATTAAGATCTTACATTTTAAGATTAATGTATTGGGTTGGGAATGCTAATTTTTAGCTATTTTTTATATTTCATTGTTTTCATTGTTATTATTGAAATGGTGTAATCCTTACTGATGTTATTTATATTAGTCTATGACCAAAATAATAATAAAGAAGATTTGATTTAAATGTTAGAGCTATTAAAATGAGATAAAGAGTGCTAAAGGAATGATATGGACCATACCAGTGGGATAAAGGACTTCCAAAAGGTAGGCTGTAGTTTGACCCTAAGCTGCCTACTCTTAGAAGGTGTGTGTGTGTGTGTATTATGAAGTCTAAAAATATTATTTGCTGAATACATTTATTATCAACCACAACAAATTAATATTAATGTATTTTAGTTAACTGTGTCTTTCCTTCAGTGGAAGGGACACTCCTTGTGCGGATCAGGTTCCTCCTGTCTGGATTCTTCAGCTACCCAAAAATGGTCTAGAGAGTTAGGAGACTCTACAGAGATTTGGATGTATGGGGGAGGTTCAGGAGGAGGCAGAGCAAATAAACTGCTTGAGTGACATTGGATGAAGATCCATAGATCAGATTTCCATGGTGGAAATCTATTTTTCCATCTGTTAAAACTGAAGGGGTTAGTCATTCTGACACCCAGGCTTGGCCAGGCAAAGGCCTACCTCAGTGCAGGAACACAAGACTTTGCCTGCAGAGGTTCAGTTCTTGATGTCTATATAAAAAAGTATCAGGAAGCTTGCTATGGGAAATACCTTTCTTGAGAACCTCCAAACTGTGATCAGAGCAGCCATAAAACAAAGAGATGCTATCTATTTTAGGCTCACAGATTCCCTCTATATTCTTTCCATTTCCCTTCCAAGTGATATAAAATGCATGCAACTTTTTCCTCCTAAAATCAGTGAATGTGTTATAGTGGCCAGCTATCAGACTATAAGGGACGCGGTGGCGCTGTGGGTTAAACTGCTGAGCTGTCGGAAGGCCGGCGGTTCGAAACCGCGCGGCGGGGTGAGCTCCCGTTGTTAATCCCAGCTCCTGCTCACCTAGCAGTTCGAAAACATGCAAATGTGAGTAGATCAATAGGTACCGCTTCGGCGGGAAGGTAACGGCGTTCTGTGTCGTCATGCTGGCCACATGACCCGGAAGTGTCCCATGGACAACGCCGGCTCCAAGGCTTAGAAACGGAGATGAGCACCGCCCCCTAAAGTTGGACTCAACTGGACTTTACGTCAAGGGAAACCTTTACCTTTACCTATCAGACTATAAGGAGTCCACAAGCAGGACATAAGTGTAATAGCACACTTCATGCCACCTGTATTCTTAGAACTATATATGGCCTTAGACTAACCTTAAAGGTCTGTTGTGAAAGAGTACCTTGATTGATTGATTGATTGATTGATTGATTGATTGAGTGCCATCAAGCCATTTTTCATTCTTAGCAACCACATAGGTAGATTTTCTCCTTGATGATCTATCTGTAACCTGGTTTTTCAGGTCTTCCAACAGTGCATTCATCGCCACTGTGACTGAGTGCATCCACCTTTCTGCTGGTCATCCTCTTCTTTCCTTTCCTTCCACCTTTCCCAGCATTAGAGCCATTTCCAGAGAGGCAGTTCTTTGAATAATGTGTCTGAAGTAGGATAATGTGATCCTGGTCATTTGTGCCTTGAGTGAGAGCTCTGCGTTGATTTGTTCAATGACCCATTTGTTTGTTTTCTTGGCTGTCCATGGGATTCTCACGAGTCTTCTCCAACAGCAAAGTTCAAAAGCCTCAATAATATTCCTATTAGGCCCCTAATAAAAGCTATCTTTTATTTCCCTGTAGTTAATTGCTTGAAAGAGAGAAAAGAGGGCCTTAGAAAAGAGGGAGAATATGTCAGAGAGAAAAAAGAGGGGGTCAGCAAGAGAAAAGTGGTATATTAAGGTGATAGTGGATACTCTGTACTACCGCTGGTCTGGTCTCAGCTACTGCTTGCTTCAGAGTTGCCTACTATGTGGCGCCTAACAGTTTATCCTTAAAGGAATGTGACTCTTGATATTAAAAAGATTGCCTCCCCCTCCCACCTCCCAACAAAGGAGTAGCAGTTGGTCTTGCTTGCCCTTTTTCAGCAGAGGTGTATTATAAGAAAAAAGGCTATTGCTTTCACATATATGTGACAAGTGCATGTCAGGTTAGAACTTGTCCTTGCTTTAACCAATCTGGACAGGCTTAATATTATCTATATTATAATCTCACCTATGAGAAAAATCCAATCAGCTCCTTTCTGACTCACATTAAAATAAGAAGCTGCAGATGCTTTGGTGCTCTAATTCTTTCAACAGCATGTCATCAGTACGAAGAAGAGAGAAATCCATTTAGCTCTATTGTAATGTTAGCTTCCTGAGCCAATATATCAATAAAATACTGTACTGACAGCTCTCTGAATTTGCAATGCAGTTTCTCAGTCAAAACCTGCATTTAAAAATTATGTATTAGGGGAAAGAGCATTTAAAATGCATACATTAGTGAATCTATGCAAAATTCATGCTTGCAGAAATACATATTTATACGAAAGATGTATGAATATTCATGTTGACTTCTTTATTTTGACAAAAGTTTTAGCAAATTGATGTGGCGGAGGGACGAAATGAAATGAAATTTAGAAAAGTTAAGAAGAAATGGAAGTTGACAGGTTTGTCCATCCCAGATTATTGTCCCTATTCTGTGATGGGTGGAGATGTAGGAAAAAACTAGTAAAGAAATGAAAGTTAAGTGTGTGAACTGTTTCATTGTGTGAACTGTTGGGGACATAGCATGAGAAAATTTCAAAATGTGATCGAAATGAAGTGATGTATGAAGTGACTGCATGAACTGGCAGAGACCTGAGGCAATGCCTCTGAGATATGAATAGTCCCATTAATTTTAATGAATGCTAACTCAAATGCCAGTTACTTGGATTACTACTATTCTGCTTAATTATTTCAGAGATGGGAAGACTTCAGACTTGATGGATTTGCTTTCTTTTTCATTAGAACCTCTAGATATAGCGGTCGGAGCCTGGTATACCGAACAAGGTGATTCTCAGTATATTCTGATTCTAGCAATTTACTCACAGAACTGGAGTTTCATCCTAAAGCCAACTTCTGGTTTTCTTGAGCCAACCTCCTTCTGCCTGGTGCTCATTAGATGTGTTGGACTATAATGCTCAGTGGTTTGGGAATTACAGCCCCAACATATCTGGAGGGTAGGCAAGACTCTCCCATGCTTTCTTAATATAAGCTTTCATGTATACCAAGAAATTCTAATATTGAATTCTGTAATAATTGGGAGTCAAAAACCATAGCCAATCTTTTGCAAGTTACGTGGTGACTTATCAATACCAATCTCTCTACCCATTCTTAAAAAAAAATAAAAGTAAGAAAAATACTACCATACATTTAAGATACATCTTAGGAAAAGATTCACAAACATTAAACTAGAAGATGAAAGAGATATAATACAGTGATTGACATATACAAAGATTTATGCAAGACAATAACATTTCAGTAATTCCATGTTCTTCTTGTACATTAATTCTGAACTCTGGGAACTTCTTGTATCTTTGTAACTAGTATGCAGTCTGGAGCCCCCTAAATGTTTTGGATTACAATTTCCACAACCACTTGAATTGCCCTTCTGGAGGGCAACCAGCTCTTGAAAAACAGAATACTGATAGAAAGGGATAGTTTTTCTCTGCAGAGTCAATCAGTAACAGAGATCCCTCTGCTTAACAATCCACTGATTCTTTAGAGCAGAATGAAGAAACTGTGGCCCTCCAGATTTTGCTGCATTACAACTTCAAGCCTCTTTGAATTGATTATCGTGTAGGTCAGCAACTTCACAGGACCATAGGTTCCCCAACCTTGCCTTAAGCATGTCTGCAAATTGGTTGATTGATTGCCATCAAGTTGGTATTAACTCTTAGTGACCACATGGATAGATTCTTTCCAGAACTTGTTGTAATTTGACCACAACTTGCAACTTTTAAAAGGTTTTGACTCATATCTCAAAGTAAGAAACATCTCTTAATTAAACCTATTACTACGCTTGTGTGTACAGGAAGTGAGGAACAAATTACCAACTACATTGTTTTTTTCTAAAGTACAGAGATCCCCTTTGTCTTGTATATTCTTTTTCACAGCATTTTAATCCTTATATCTAAGATAAAATTTATCTGTGACTTTTTGGCATATAAATACATTTCTGCAGTGCTGAATATGCTGATCAACTCTTCAAAGAGATCAACCTGTTTGAAAGCAGCCAGATAATCCAATGATGTAAAGGAAATCATGTGTTCCAAATAATATTTGGATATTTTATGTATATTTATTCCTTTCCTACAAAATAAATAATGTCCAGTGATGGAAAGTAAATAATATTAGGATATTTTATGCATATTTATTCCTTTCCTACAAAATACATGCATGTTGTTATATTAATTTTAATAGTGTTTTTACCACAAATGGGTAACATTCTTGAGAAGGTTGGAAAGCACTCAGATATTTCATTGTAAGTGGGAACAGTAGAATTCAGTGTTTTGCAAATTACTCTTTTTTGTAATTGTTCCCAGCAGACCCCCACCTGTCACTGCCAGTTATGCAAGTAGTAGACACAACAAAACCTTCAGAAATGCCTGCTGGGGTGGTTCTCCTCCTGCCACTTGGTGTAAAAATACAAGGAATTTGGGGATTTTCAATCAATGTATCTTACAGCAAACATGCTGAAATTACATACCTTTTTACAAACAGAAATCTCCCCAAGTGCAAATATTTTGTAAAAAGTCTAACTAAAACTGGTTTCTAAACTACTAGAAAAGGTGGTATTAATATTATAGCCAAAGCTGTATAATATTAACATTGCATATGCTATGGTGAGTGTATCAGCATGCACTTGTGAAGTACTAGAATGTTGATGCTGATTTACAAAAGACTTTGAACAGTCAGAACTTAGCACTCAGTAGCAATCTGACAACTGAGGCTAGAGCCTGGGCAAAACCAAGCAAATAGGTAGAACTTCTATTTTTACTCTAACTGACAAGAAATCGATCTACCTGGATAATGCATATGGCACCGGATTTCTGCACTGGACACTGAGTTTTGGTCCTCCTGTAGGCACCAAGCCAGCTGGGTGACTTTGGGCTAGTCACACTCTCTCAGTCACAGGAAGAAGGCACTGGCCAGCCACTTCAGAAAGAACTTGCCAGGAAAACTGCAGGGACTTGTCCAGGAGTCAGGAGTGACTCAAAGGCACATGCACACAAGTTAAACACGTAAACCAATAGAGGTGCATGAGATGTTTGTTTTCATCAAAATATTTAGGCTATCCCAGCACTTCAAAATCTGCATTTTTCAATTTTGACAATTAACCCCCCCCCGAATCTAACCATTTTTAAAAGTGCAAGAAAGTAAAAGTACATTTATGTTACTTGAGAAAACCTATCATGACAATTAATTTTCACAAGAAAGTTCCTGCAAAAAGGGTACCTGCTAAGAAAAGTCCTTCATGGCATGGGACTGGGTTATCTGAAGGACCGCCTCTCCCTGATTGTATCAGCCCAGCCCATAAGATCTGGCAGAGGAGGCATGCTGCAGTTACCAGCTGCCAGGGACTTACGTTTGGTGGGTCCCAGGCGACAGGCCTTCTCTGCCATGGTGCTCGCCTTGTGGAACATTCTCCACACACCCCCCAAGGTTAGGTTGGCTCCACCCCTCTTGACGTTTCGTACATTCCTCAAGACCCGATTATGTCATCAGGCCTGGGGATCCCAGGGAACCAGAGACATGTTTAGAGGGCTCCATTACTGAGGTGGATATACTCACTCTCTCCATGCCGGGGGTTTGTATATTTTAACTTTAATTTTAATAATATTTAATTTTTAACACTGGTTTTTAAAATATATTTATATGATTGTTTTTATATAAGCATTGTTTTATGCGATTATTGTACACTGTCCAGAGTCATCCTTTGGTGAGATGGGTGGCCATATAAACTTGATTAATAAATAAATAAAAATAAATAAAAGTACAATACATGCAGAAATGGTTACATTTTTCTAACTTCCTATCTGTAGTTACTGGCCCTTCTCTGTTCTGGGCTCACAATTTGGAACAAATTCCAAGAACAGCAGTGGGACTTTAAGTACCTTGTCCTGTGATCAAAAGCGCACTCCTCAAATGGGCTACTCACTACAGGCTGTTTCCAAAGTGAGGTTTGGGTGTATGGCCATCCACAGTCAGGGGCAAGGAGGAAACAAATGACCAGATGTACCTTATGGTATCCTCATGCAAATATCACCACCTACATACTTGGGTCATATGTCAGATCACAAGTACATAATTGCAAGATTTATGTGGTGATGTGAACACGCATGTTGCCATTTTGGTGTCATCACAGCTTGCTGCAGAGATTGCTGCTTATGTGTAAAACAGCACACCATTCAAAGCAACACAAATGTAGTTAAGCTCAGACAGCAATGGGCCTCGCTAACCGAAAAAGAAGTTTGTGACATTAACAATGAACTGTTAAAAAAACATACCCCTGACAACTTACTATTCCAGTCCTTGCCAGAATAAGCTATCACTACACAGCACCGTGTTATGCATGAAGAGGCAGCAAAAGCAGGATACAGATGCAAGTGGCAATGTGATATTGAAGGACAGAAGCAAGAACATCAGTGCTAAGAAGGCAGAGCATAACTTGCCTGGCTATCATGGGGAATATTTGTACTTGATAATCATGGAGGCAGACCCGAATGTTCACCTTTCACTTTTATAGAGATAAAAGAGTCAGTATCATTTTCTCAAAACCACTGCATTGATTAATGCCAACAGAAACTGAGCCAAAACGGGCCCACTGAGAAACAAGAGGGAACCCATCAGCATGTTTAGGGAATTCTGCGGTTTGCAGCTGTATGCAAAATCTGGTTAAAAACCACTGAAGGAGAGAAACCCTTTGAAAAAAAGTTGACAAGGGTGAAGTATGCCCAGTAGCCATGAAATATTAAGAGTGAGCAGGACAAGAAACAGGGGAAACCAACTGATGATGTGGAATTTTCTGGTTGGAGAGAATGTCTATCAAACATCCTGAATAGCACCACTCCTTGGACGAGATCCATTGCAATGTTTGGCTGCCCACTGAGAAGCCAACCTTGTCCCACTGTTTTAACTAATGACTGCAAAATGTGGGTAACAAGCACTCTTTAGAAGTTATGACAGCAGTCAGATGCAGTCAGTCAGGCGAAGCGATTTGCATTTCTTCTTCTTGATCTGTAAGGCATATTCCTGACATTCACCAGTTAAAGAGCCGACAGTATGTACTGTATATCTTGCTTTCAGGGTTTTATGTGCAAGAAAAATTGCATGAGTGAGTGCTACAACTTGACATTAGTTGTAACATCCATGTTAGCTTAACAAGAACAGGTAATCTTTTTTGCAGCTCAGGGCCATGCTTTCACTTTAAAAAAAAAAGTGGTGGGATGCTGGGGGGCTTAGAGGAATGCAAGAGAGGTGACCGGTGATGCAATGACACCACTATAATTGTCATGAGTACTGATGATAAGCAGGAGGGGGCCCCTATCCAGGGGGGAAAACGCATGCGTAGTTTAGAGGCTTTGAACTGTCCTTCAAAGAAACTCAGAGCAGACCCGCCTTGAGTTTTGGGTTTATCTGTGTGGGTTTCCCACGCTCTTTCAGTTTGTCAGGATTTTCTACCTACTAGAGCAGATAATAAACACTAGAGACCAAGTCCCTGTCTCAGCGTGGTTTTTTGCTCTAAGTCAGGACAATAATGAGTGAATCCTAAAATGCCAGGAAATGGATGTGCTTATATTGGTACTGCCAGTTCTAATTTCTGCCATCACTCATGAACCTAGTATATTCAGCTCTGGCCCCTACTTCCTGCAACACAAAGTTGCCCTGTGAAAATGGACTTTTGGGAAAGGGGACCAAGCATGGCAGAGAGGAGAGGGAGGGATGACTGGTCCCCGTTCTTTTGTGTACTTTTCCTTCATTATGGTCTTTGACCAGCATTACAAATAGAAAATATAAAAAAGAACATAAATTGCTACAGAAAACCCATTACCAAATAAATTACCACAGAACGGTAAAACAAAACATTTAAGCCAGAGCTTATTATGGATATGATCTAAGATGTTTCTTAAAATATGTGGCTGATGATGCAGCAAGAGGCTGAGATCTGCCCAGCTCCTATTGTCCACTAGGCTGCTATGGGCATGCTCTCTCCAGTGGTCACTGCCCTACTTGTGACTCGTCCGTTGGCTATTTCTCAACACAGATCAGATTTTCCTCCAGCTTCAGTGTATATCCCTCCTCACATCTGCAGTTTTTCAGCTGAATTGTTTTTGGATTTGGGTTTAATGTTCATTCAAAAAGTGCCAGACTTTTGTTCAGAAGTGGACAGGCTGGGTGACCTGACAGGTGGCTAAACCTGCCATTCAAAGCACACTTCTACACTTAACCAGTCCCATCCAACCACAGATGAGGGAGAATGATAGGTGGCAATTTTCCTAGCCAGCAGATGACACTCAGTGGAAGAGGAATTGAAGAAGGTAAATCCACCAATTGCTTCCCTTTATTGTCCCAGATTAAAACAATAAGGACAGCAGCACTCACCAGACTCATTGCTGAAGCAGAATGGAGTAACATGCTTTTCTGTTGGCTGAGGGACTGGTCTTGGCTGTGTCCATTGTTGGAGAAGGAATCCTGATGCCCTTTGGGTTTTGAAATAATACTTTTCATACAGAAGATAAATTATTGAAAGAATGACATTGCCAACATTATCAACCACCACCACCACTGCACACTCAGGCATTTTCTTAGAACACCCAGCAATATATCAATTGCTTCTGCAGTCAGTATTTCATTTATCTGATCCAAATAAAATCAGCTGAAAATGAATAGAATAGAATAGAATAGAATAGAATAGAATAGAATAGAATAGAATAGAATAGAATAGAATAGAATAGAATGTTGAATTTATATTGTAAATGAATTGGCTTAATTGAGAAACTGTCTGAAGAAAAAAAACAATACTTACAATATTGAAGTAGGTAACCTATTGTTTGTATTGTAATTATCATTTTATTTATCTTCTACTTTTGTCTAAGATAGTGGCATTATTACCATAAATACTATTACCTGACACATAGTTGTTAGTAAACTTTACAGTTTACTGATGCCCGACTAATTGAATTGAATTCACACAACACACTTGGTTAATGAATTAACACATTTCTGCGTTTCCATAACACAATGAAGAATGAACTAACCAAATAAACTGGCTGCACACAATATGATAAGCCACAAAAAATAACCAAGATTAACACAAAGTTCAGATGTTGTACAAATGAATTAAGTTTAATGTGGTATATGAAACACTGTCACTGTGAATCATGAGACCATGAGACCAAATGGCATGGCCCCTTCCATATATTTATTCAGTATGTGAAGGAGGAAGTGGATCTGTCCATGCTTGGCACACACCATCTTCAAAAACAGAAAGGAAACAATGTAAAATGTGGTGCCTAAACATGTGCATTTCATGAATAGACTTGCTACTCAGAAAACCCATTTACCGAGGATTGCTAAATGGGTGGAGAGCTTATATGCATGCAGGTAACCCTCCTTTTCAAATGTCATGTTGAAAGTGAGCATGTTAGAACTGTGCTTGGAAAGCCATCAAACCATGGGTGAGGCAAAGAGATGGGGTCTCTTTCCCTTCCATATGTGGCATTTATAAATGGAGGGGGACTTGGACAGAGCTGTACTGTGAACTGCGAAAGGTCATTGTGCACACTGATTATTAGAAATGGTACATTCAAATATTTTTGGCAAGGCAGAATCATCTTCATAAAGTTTTAATTTCCATTTGGATGTTTTACTTTACATAGGAATTTTGTCCATAAGCTTACTTTCTTTACCCTGGTGCAAGAAAATAATGCTCAGTCTTCTTTATTAGGAGAACCGATGTCAGTTAATTGGGATATTTTGCATATATAAAATGTTGTTGTTAGTTGCCGTTGAGTTGTTTACGATTCATGGCAACCCTATGTATAACAGAATGAAATACTGTTCGGTCTTGCACTATAGGCCTGACTGTTCCAATGTTTGCATCCTTTGTTGTGGTAGTTGTATCAATCCATCGCATTGAAGGTCTTCCTCTTTTCTGCTGGCCCTTGACTTTACTAAACATGATGTCCTTTTCAAGCGATCGGTCTTTCCTGACGATGTGCCCAAAGTATGAGAGTCTAAGCCTGTTATCTTTGCCTCTAGGGAACATTCTGGTTGTATTTCTTCTAAAACTGATTTGCTTGTTTTTCTGGCAGTCCATGGTATTTTCAACAATCTTCGCCAACACCGCAATTCAAATGCATCAATTTTTTGATTATATAAAATAGGTGCTTCAAAGTAGGTGCTTCAAAATGCAGAGATGCATTTGTACAAAGCATTTCTTTTTTAACCACTAAAATAGTGGTGTGGTTTGAAAGGTTCATGCAGATGTTTTGAGAGCTATTCTGGGCTTCTTGACCTGCATGTACATGCATGGCCATTTTGCTTTGCTGTGAGGAAGGCATGCAAACAAAAAGCCTTGCAACACATGGCTGCTGTAACAGTTTGAAGAGGGGGGCTTCATGCACATTCCCATGCACTTGAGCACTTCTATTCTGGAGGCTTCGCATAGCCCTGTTAGTTACCAGTCAATTTACTACATTTTATTTTATTTCATATTAAGTAAAATCTGCATACATCCAAAGATTGGACTGTGAATCAGGTGACTTATTAATCTTATTAATCAAAAGCAATTGAATTCAAATATAAATATTAGTGTAATTTCCTCATGAAGAAAAACATAGTCATAAATTGCCTTTAAAATCTTCTGAGAAATATGTTTTAGTAGTTGAATAACATCAGTTCTTTGGTTTCTGCTGACAGACAGGTAAAACCTTACCATATTCTGACAAAGTGGTATAACTGTGTAAAACACTACAGTAAATTCTTTACGGCTATTTTAGTAATCCATCAGGATGTATTTCTCTCCTCCCGGAATATCAAGACAGTTGTCAGAAAGCATCAAGTGATGAAATACAGATAGCATACTGAACATTTGTTTAAGTTCATGCTTATTACAATCATGTTCTAGAAAGCACTGTATTTAGGCTTTTAATAAACTCCCTCTAGCAATCAATTATTCAGCTTTGTTTAGTCATAATACTGAAATACACAATAATCTAGAAATTCTTTAAACTTTAAGAGAAGTGCAAACTCATATTTTAAAGCTAAGCATTACATTCTGAATTATTAGATCAGAGAGATATATTCTGATTATATATTAAAAATTCCAGTTGGACCGTTCTAGTTATTTAGACTATTATATTACCAAATATTAATTAAATACTAAATTTATCTCCTCAATTTTTTCTTTGTTGAATAATAAAAATATGAAGTCTTTACATAATTTTATGTATCACATTTTTTGTTGCAAATATGGTTAATGTATTCATGGAACTAAATACCTGGTGATCAATTTAGATCAAATTATGACTCATTGTAATGACTTCAAGTAATTGAAGAGTTCTAGTTTTCTCTGATAAATCTAAATGGTTGTTGTTCTTGTGTTAACTAAGATTAGTGGTTTAGAACTGTTTCAATATGCCAATAAACAAATGAGATTTTCAGGTAACTTACTGAATATAATAATAAAATTGAGAATTTAAGCAATGGGAAAATGTTATATATTAGAGATAATGAGCAATTATTAAAATTAAATAAGTAGAAGCCAGAAATGTACAGGTGAATATTATTATTAGACAGTATAGAAGCATTAAGGTTTTTTTTTTTTAGCAAAAACTTCTACAGCTATTTTTTTGTTTTGGCTTAAATCTAGACATTCTGTTTCAGTTTAATATGAACTTAATATAGTGATCAAGCTGAAATTATAATGGTTAATCATTATCAAATTATGTTAAACTCTTCTTTCAGTTGTAAAACAAATAAAAAGTTTAACCTTGCTGCTACTTTAGTTGTACAATTAATCAAAGCAATCGCATTTTAACTGGTTTTATTTTTTCCAAGAGGCACTTTTTTTGTACCATAAATTTTTATTAAGCAGCCAGTCTTTCTGGAGTAGCTTGGTGCAATAGGGAAAATGTGACTCTGGGTGGCTAACAATATGTTTAAAAACAACTACAAATAATTTAAAAAAATTAAAACAATACCGTGTTTGGAGTGACTCCTAACAACACAATCACTTCCTAGAAAACAGGCTCACAGCATCCTGGTTGACTGTTCAAGGGAAGAACCCGGTCTTTAACACCTTACAAAAGGTCAGCAGGATTTAAACCATCCAGATCTTGGGGGATGGGGTGGGGGTGGGTTATTATATAAGCTTAATTTATATGTCCACTATTCTAATTCTACTCCTTCATAGTAAAGGTTTCCCTTGACATTAAGTCCAGTCATGTCCGACTCTAGGGGGCGGTGCTCATCTCCATTTCAAAGCCGAAGAGCCAGCGTTTGTCCGTAGACACTTCCATTGTCATGTGGCCGGCATGACTACATGGAACGCCGTTACCTGCCTGCTGAAGCGGTACCTATTAATCTACTCACATTTGCATGTTTTCGAACTGCTAAGTTGGCAGGAGCTGGGACTAGCAACGGGAGCTCACCCCGCCACGCAGATTCGAACTGCTGACCTTCCGATCGGCAAGCTCAGCAGCTCAGCAGTTTAACCTGCAAGAAAGGTCTTATAGGTATTAGTGGCCATTTTTTTTCTCTTTTTACCAGTCAAATGAGAGGGTACCTGGTCTTGATCTAGCTGGTGATCCTCTGAACATATTTTGGCTCCTTTGTGATGAGTAGGTAAAGGCCTGCTCCAGTACTCTTCCTCTTCAGCACCATTCTCCCTGCTTCATGTCCTTGAATGTTTGTAGACTTCAAAGCACTCACAAATTACTATAATACAAATTTAGTAGTACCAATATTGTTTAATCCACTTTAGGATCAGTAGCTACCCCTTCTCTCTTCAACAACCACTGATGTTACCTAAGTCCATGTTAGCCATTTTAGGTGCCAGATATCATCCCCATTTCCTAGTTGCTTCTTCCCACAGTCCTCCTGAGTATTTTTTTTAAAGATTTTCCTCTTTGCCATCCATATCTGCCATTATTTCTTCTTCTATGAGGACTATTTCCTAGAGTAACACCTCTCAGCTACCTATCAGCAAAGCAAGAACAGACTGTTTTGTTTGGGTATCTGCTTGGATCATGTTTTAGCTAAAGAAAGGTTTCTAAAAACAACTGCACAATGTAAGCCAAAGAATGTGGTCATGTTAAAGATAGATGGAGCCTTTGAGTCAATGTTGACTCCTGGCAACTACCTGGACCAGACCCTGCAGTTTCTTGGCAAGTTTTTTCAGAAGTGGTTTGCCATTGCCTACTTCCTAGGGCTGAGAGAGAGTGACTGGCCCGAGGTCACCCAGCTGGCTTTGTGCCTAAAGTAGGACTAGAACTCACAGTCTCCCAGTTTCTAGCCTGGTGCCTTGACCACTACACCAAACTGGCTCTAATGAAAGAGGCACACACAAAAAAGGTGTTACCTGTACTGTAATTAAGGCCATAACAGAGAGAAGAATAGAAGGTAACAGGTTCTACCCCCTTGGTCTTCAAAAGGAATTACCTGAAACCTGAGAGTTTTTGTCAGTCTGTGTAGACCAGTTTAATCTGCTTCTCTCTAGGTGTCTTGGACTTCAGCTTCCATTGACCTGAGCTACACTGAATGAACCATTGGTATGACAACTTCCTACCTTTATCCAATGTATGGTATGACTGGGTTTCAGTGTTTAATATTTGATGAGAAAGAAGAACCATGAAAAGAAGTCACAGAATTAGTTCTTTTGTTTTTCCAGGAAGTAAAACCATGTTTCCTGTCTCAACTGAACTTTCTTAATGCAAGGAAGCTGTTCAAGTCAAGTTTAAGATGTGTACCAGCCCCTAACAGCTGTTTTAAATCTTTCTTCATCCCTGTTTGTACAGGCGTAATGAAAAACTAAGGGAAGACATTATATTCTGTATCTGCTTCCCCAGCGTAGTTCCCTTCAGAAGTATTGGACTTCGTTCCTGGAATAACAGCTATGCAGCTGGGAATTTGGAGAAGGAAGTCTAAGACACACCTGCAGGGCATCAGGTTGGGAGAGGCTACAACATGTAGGATATAATATGCTTTCAAAATGTTAGGCACAAATGTTTTGCATAAATTATTTAAAAAACTAGGCATATATTATACACATTTCAATAATAAATTATACATAAACTTAAATAATAAATTATACACAATTTATGTATACATTTTAGGCAGAAGATAATATGCTAATTTAGCAGCCTCCTCTCTTACTACCAAAAAAGTGTACTATTTGTCCATCATATTGAGGATTCAGACACAAAGGATAGGAAACAACATTTTTATCTATGTCCGTCTGTCCAATTGAGATGCCAGATAGAAAGTTGTCCTATCTTATCGTCTTGGAGACAAAAGCCATTATCTAGGTATTGAAAAAAATCTGTCTGCTATAAATAATTTTTCCACAGCTCAATGCAAAGAATAAAAAGGAAATCCTCTGTGGAATGAAATGTCATTTCACTCTCCAGTTCTCTGCAGCAATAATCACATGAAAAGAAAAAAGAAGTATAATCACTTCAACAGAAAAAGTTCATATCTCCATGGGGATACATTTCCCCAGACAGAATTTGGTTGCACCTCAGTATGTCTGTGTAACATCTCTGTTTTGTGAGCTGCACTGGTTACAGGTGCAAATTAGATGCTGATAGTCATCTTAAAGCTCTACATGGCATAGGACCTGGATATTTGAGGGATCATCTGTCTCCAATTATCTCTGCCCATCATAGAAGATCCAACAGGGTTGGCATGCCCTGGATCTCATCAAGTAAACAGTATCACCTGATGAGACCCAGAAGACTTGCCTTCTCTGTGGCCATATCTGCCCTATGGAACAGCATCCCTCCAAGATTTGTCTGGGCCCAACCCTACCAGCCTTTAAGAAGGCTTTGAAGAGCTCGTCCTTCTGTCAGGAGCTGGGCCAGGTGGATATATGAGGCCACTGGTATATATTACGATTTTTTTAAAAACCCTGTAACCCTCCCAGAATTGCTCTGCAAGTGGGCAGCCATACAAATAAATAAATAAATAAAACTATGTTAGGTATGTCTGGGTAGAGAAATTCAGATTTATGGCCTGGGTTTGTCTAAACGGTGGTGGCTCACTATAAAAAGAATATAATCCCCACATCAACCTTTCTCCTATATCAATTGTCTCTGTTAGCCATGCTGGCTGGTATTAGAGTTGAAGTTCAATGCCCATGGGGAGCATCTAGACAGCAAAGGATGTCCTTGATACCCTAATGGTGGATACTCACCCAGAATTTCATACGTGCTACATGATAATATGAATATAGGGAAGTCTTACACTATGTTTTTATTACCATATAAATCCTCTCAAATCTTTTCAGCAATAGCTTCACTTATTGATGCTTTTAAGTTTTGGTGCATAATAGGTCTCATGATTAAGCAAAAGCCTACGTAATCCAGTATCCTGTGTTATGCCATCACCAACCAACTACATTCAGAAACTGAATTCAGAAAAGCTCACAAACCTGGCCCTCTTCTACTGTTGCTCTCAGCTGTTGGCATTTAAGGTGTGCTGCCTATAATTCCAGAGTCAATAAACTATTGAGATTATAGCCATTGATAGTCGCTTCCTCCATGAATTTGTGTAGTCCTTTAAAGCCATCTCAATTTATGGCTACCACCACATATTATGATAGCAGATTCCATAGCTGAACAATGTATTGTGTAAATAAGTACTTACTTTCACTGGTCCTGAATGTCCTGCAATTATGTGTGACAGGAAAAATACTTTCTGTACTACATACAACGTCTGATTTTATTTACACCACACATGATACATTATACTGGGACTTTGCAGTGATTCAGTTTCAGTTTTGGAAAGGTGCTTTGGAGTCTTCCACAGCTGCTGAACACTCCCTGAAAAAATGCAGCTGCTTTAAGGTGTTCCAGCGAAGGGGTGATGCATCCTTCTAAATCAACACTTGTTTCCAATATGCACCAAAATCGGGCCAGTGCAGAAAGCCCTTTGGGGGCAAGCAGCATTATTAAAAGCACAGAAACGAGTAAGAAATGCTAAGCCAAAGAAATTAAAGGCATGAGTTAAGCAGCAGCAGAAAAGGGAACATAGCTAAAATTAATTTACACCAACAGCATTTACTATTCTTTTCTACATTTCCTTTCCTTTCTATCCTTGCAAAGCATCTCTGCTTCCACCACGTCTGTGCAATGCTTCATATCTTTGTACATCGTAACATTTCTCTATCCATTTTCCCATCTTTATTTATTTCCACTGAAGTGTACAAATTCATCAGCTTTTGCCATTTATCCATGAAGCTACTCTACTTTCCATATTTTGCTCATGGTCACCTTTCATGACCTTTTGATCAAAATCCTGCCAGATGTCTTCTCAGATACTAATAGCTCTAATCCTCCCATTGTTCTTGCATTTACTTTTTTCCACCTTTCCCTTTGGAAAGGGAATTCTCCCAATTGTCCAGGTCAGATGCAGTCTTCACACACATGTTACAGAAGTTGCATAGCCAACACATAAACCAATCACACCCATATTTTAACATTTCTTCAGTTTACACAATCTACACCTGCAGCCTTACCAATATTTAACATTCTCATTGATCTCATCAATTTTATTTGGACACTAATATCAGTAGCATTCATTTCAATTCTACTCTTCAACATATCACTAACATTCTCATACAAATCTCTAAAACGCACCTGCCAGCATTCCTACACTTCAGTTTCATCCCAGATCACTATCACCACTTTTATTCATTCTGCTGGAGCCTCTTTCTTTAGTCCTTTGTTGCAATCATTCTCTTCTATGATTTCTCACCAACAACATATTTCATTTTATGTTCCGTTAAGCATCCTTTTTCATGTTTCCCATTAGTATAACTTTGTACACTTCTGTGCATTCCATGACAGTTCCTTTCATTCTGTTTCAAGCAGCCTTCACATCCTCTTTCTATATATCCATTTTTCATTTATTGTGCTAGGAGATTAATCTGTCTTCCAACAGTTTTTTATACACAACTCATACTTTCTCTTCCTGTACTTGTTCTACTACCACTCTTGTTCTTTCCCTTCCATTTCTTCCTTGTCTACTCTCCCCCACCCAGACCCACCTTTCACACTATCAAAAAATGGCCTGTTCCACATTCAGAGCCCCTCATCATCCTTGTGTCCTTCATTAATACGTCTGATTTTTCATCATAAACAATCCAGGCAATTGCGCTTTTAGATTGATATTCTATCCTTTGCCATGTGTACGTAGGAATAGACTCAAGCTTAAACCACTTATTTGAATACTTATTATTCACTATACTCATTATTCACTATTCTGATTAGTCCTTGGGTCTCTGAATGGTACAACGTTTTCTGTACTGGCTTAGCTCATGCTCACCCATCCATCCATTCTATCTACTGTACCAAAATTACTTTTTTCTGCGGAATGATGCATAATTTCCCCCCAACAACCAACCAATAACGGTTCTTCCTTTAATCTAAGGAACAGTCCACCTTCATTCAGATCTGTTACATTTTTCCTCTTTTACTTAGTTTTACAGACAAGCAAGATAACTCACTGTCTTTCTTCGTTTGCCATACAATGTGGTCAGCTGAAATTTTCACATAAAGTTGAAATGAGGACGTACAGTGTAGCCCAGGTTCCCAGTCTTAGTTGTACCTATGGCATGTGTAGCATGTCCTGCTAACATCAAGGGCAGGACTAGTCAGTTTCAGCACACTTTGGCCAATAGGCCCCCAGATCAAAGCAACTCTCTTCCCTGAACTTTAAATAGGACATAGGCCTTTACTGATTGTCCTGAAGTTTAATATAGTAGGATTCCATGCTGTCTGATTTTATTTGTATGCTGCTCCTTTTTCCTTTGCAGAGCTTTTTACTGCAGTTTATTGCTTTGTTATATTTTATGCTGAGACTTGTTAATTCTTTGGGAATCATCTTGTGATTTTTTGTAAGTATAGTACCAATAATACTACTACTGATATTAACAGGTGCTACATTTAAAGGCAATGGAAAAAAAAATTGTGAGCCAACTGCAATGGAATTTCATTTTAATGTGCACCTTGGTGCACAGTGGAATGACAATAAAAGTTTATTCTATTCTATGCTAACTACAGACTAGAAATATCCCTGGGGCTTGCAATGATTTCCCACTTTCAGTGTGCAGCTTTCACAGGCCAGATCCATTCAGTTCCTGTTACTTCAGGACAAAGATGCCACAAAAGCACCTGCTGACAGGCCACAAGACAGAACCTGAAGGGGATATTTCCTCCCTTTTTCATCTAGCCATGCGAGTTGCACCTAGTTTTCCTGTCAGACATTTGATGAATAAACCCCTCAATAAGCATTTGATTATTCTGCCAAGAATCCTTTACAGTTCTACACAGATAAGGGGAGGGGGTGGAGAAACACCCGTTCCTAGGCACGGTCTGTCACAATAGTTTTCTTCTTGCAATCACATTTTACAAGTAATTTAATCTGCTCTTTTATATATTTTAAATGCCTAATAATGTTGGGCTACGCCAGTTCAAAGAAAAGGAACTAACAAATCTGTCTAATTCTCACATTTTAATGAGCCTGGACAGGTTCTTGTTGGATATCTTGGATAAATACTCATTTCCTTTCTTTCTAACAATTTTTTTTTTACCATTTACTTAAAAGTTCATCTTTGTGAGATGAACAAATAGTGACAATTATTCTGCCAATCTACTACATTTGGTATTTCTAAGATCTGGTCCAGAACTTTGCTTCTTTGTATGTGGATCCCACCAGATGGAAGAAGGAATATTTGATCCATCATCTGCAAAGGGAGAGGGGAGGGAAGTATTGAACCCAGGTGCCCAAGGATGACCCAGGGGGTATGTGGCACCCAGAACCTTACTAACATTTGTCAGTGAATGTAAAGATGGGAAAATATTTGAATGCATAGTCAATATATAAAGGTATATAATGTGGATAGTTTGCAACTCTTAAGGACAAACTAATCTTTTGTAGCATCTTTTTGACATAACCCTTATCACAATTCCAGTAATATCTGTATTGGAGAAATGGAAAACTCTTATATCCAGATCTGATACTGTTAATCACACTCTAAGTGTCAGCCTTACCAGGTAGACCAGGCAGGAAACGTGACAGATGAGCTAATTCTACTTTATTGTAAGGCTACATTAACAGAATCTTGCAAGTCTGAAAGTCCCCCACCATCTCCTTTACAGCCTGATAAGTTAGGGAGTTTCCTTTCTGAGTTTCTTCCTCTGCCCATTATGCATCTGCGGGCTATGTCCTCTCTTATCTAATCATTTCCTAGGCAGCATCTCTTCCCCCTACCCCCAGTCTCCCAAGATCATTTTCACATACCATTACACTAAGTAAGTTCAGCCATGTTTTCTGTATTCAGTATGGAAGAATCCTAGGTGGAATCAACAGAGGTAGGCATTAAATAAACAAACAAACAAACAAACAAACCACAGTTCAATGTCATATATGTGTGATTTATATGCATATGTTTGTGCCATCAGAGAGATTAATCATATTTGCAAATAAGCTCACAGTTAATAAACTGGGCATTGACATGAATGATATACTCTGATACATTGGAACTGGGGTTTGGTTTGTTCCATAGTTAAGTTTTGCTTTTGCTTATTGCCTATACCCACTGTTGTTGTTTTTTTTATATTACAGGTTTTTGTGCTATCACTTTCTCTGTTTGAAAGACAAATGCAAATTGTACGTCTGAGTAAAGTGTTTGAAGATGAGCATCATTAATTGTGCGGGCGCAAGCAAAGGTATTTCAAGAGCTTTTCCAGGTTGTTTCTACATGTGTGGGCATGAAGTTACTTTGCTTTGCCAGACGTCCCAGGGAAAGTGTGGCCTCTGCAGGCACATACTTGTATGAGCAACTGGGAGATCCCTTGGAGGAACCACACCAAGCCTTGGGGGCTGCAGCTGCCTTGGTCCTTGGAAGAGGGAAAATTGGCTCATGTATATGTGCTTTACAAAGCTTTCAATGCTCTTCATATTTAACCCAGAGGGTGGGGAATTCTGGGGAGTTCTGGGAGAATTCTGGGGAATTCTGGGAGTTTAAGTCCACGCATGTTAAAGTTGCTGAGGTTGAGAAACGCTGCTGTATGTAAACAGTATGTACTTGAAAACTGAAAGCTTTAGAAGGAAGTAACATCTTCCGCTAGTGATATGTTAAGAAACAAAAGGAGCTGGCAGAAGAAGCAACTCTCCACAAGGAAAAGAATCAAAGAGAGAAGAGACTTAGAAGTTATTCTGTATGGCTGGAACTCAAAAACAACTTTCAGGCCCCTGCAAGAAGACAAATAGTTAACTACCACAAGGAACTGAAGCAAATGTATGCCAACTGGACCTATCAACCTGTGAAGTGTGCCATCTGCCAGGAGCATGGTTCAGGGATTTGACAGAATGACTTATAGCTTCAATAATCCCATCTTGTTAATCCACGTGGGGACAAATGCACCACAAAGAACGCATACAAGCCTATCACCTTTGACTTTGACATTCTAAGCAAGAAGTGCAAGAACCGGGGAATTCAAATAGTGTTCTCATTTATTTCTTTGATCCTTGGAAGAGGACTGGGAAAGGAAAGAACAATACTGGAAATCAGTGACTGGCTGTGTGGAAGACAGTTGTTTTCTGGGACCATGTTTTGGGTTACCTGAATGGACTGCTGACATAGAATAGCAAAAGAAAGGAAGGAGAGTTGTACTGTAGGTGTGTACTATATGTGAAAAATATCCATTCCTGCTTAGAAATCCAAGTGAATGAGTCTGGCAATATGGGAGAGCTCACGTGTTAGAATAGTGAAGGAATAAATAACAGCAATCTTCTCCCATCCAATGAAGGAGAAGACACGGGTGGTGCTTTCCAAAAGCAAATTGCAGATCTTTCAAATCTGTAACCAGTGAGCTTCTGTGGCTAAGAGTGGACTTCAGCCTGGCTTTCCCTGGTGTCAGTTTAATACCTTATCCTCTACACCACACTGTTTCTCTCCCTCTCTCTTCTCTCTAACTAGTTCTGTTTCGTACATGAGAAATATGTAGTTTCCCTTTTCCTTTTTTTCTTCTCATTTTCTCATTTTGTGAATACAGTTTAGAACATTTTATCATAGCAATGTCCATGGCTGCAATCCTTTAATATTTTTTCCATAGAAGTTAATGAATCCCATTGATTTGTGCAGAGATGGTTGAGACAACAAATTGTCTTGGGGTGCTTGGCTTACTTGTGCAACTGAATTAAATTATAGTCTTTGCAGCACTTCAGACAGTTAGTAAGGAGATTACATTTTGAAAGTACTGCAAGAGCAAAAAAATCATGCATATAGAAGTGCATATATAAGATGCTAAAGAACTCTCCTGATGCATTAAGTTTTCTACATATAGGAATATTATTTTCATGGGTCAAAGTTGGCATTTCTCAATTACTGTTAGAAGTGGAACAGTTAATTTCATCACATCCCATTTTCTACTACTTTATTCTACTAAACATGTGGATTCAGCCTTGGGCTGTGAGTGCATGTGATGCTCCAATCCACTGCTTTTTTATTAATATTTTGATTGCTAATACCCTTTTCTTCTGTGCAAGGAGAGGGATCAGTGCACATAGGCAACCTGCTTTACTTCAAATACACGTTACAGTACTTGTCCCCTTTATTAGCTCCATCTGACAGAAACAAATTAATTTACTCTTCCTTCCCTAATTTCAGTTCATAGTAAGTGCTTAGCATTCCTTCCATTGCTTATAGGCTGGTACTCCATAACGTTCACTGTTGCTGTTTTGTTTGAATTGTTGCCTTCCTATCATCTGTCCTTGTCTTCCAATACTACAAAAATCCAGTGTTTTCAGGGTTCCTGTATTCCTTTTTGTTTTTTGTGCCTTCAAGTCAGCATTGACTCCTGGCGATTGCCTGGACAAGTCCCTGCAGTTTTCTTGGCAAGATTCAGAAGTGGTTGCCATTGCCTCCTTCCTAGGGCTGAGAAAGAGGGACTGGCCCAAGGTCACCCAGCTGGCTTTGTGCCTAAGGCAGGACTAGAACTCATTGTCTCCCGGTTTCTAGCCTGATGCCTTAATCACTATATCAAACTGCCTGTCCTAACAGCCAGGAACCACGCTGAGACAAGGAACAGGTCTCTAGTGTTTTATTGCTGCTACATAACAGGAAAATCCTAACAAACTGAAGAAGCGTGGGAAAAACCCAGACATATAAACCCCAAAGGTTAAGGCGGGCTCGATCTGTGTCTCTTGGAATGGCTACCTAATTCCTCAGTGCTATGCATGCGCTTTACAGTCTGGATGGGAGCCCCCTGCTCGCCATCCTTACTCATGACACTGCCTGTATTCCTACACCATGCTAATTCATGGTCCTTTGAGTTATAATTTATTGGAATAATACAGTTGCTTGGGTTCACACAACACAGTGAATTATAAACTACCATATTGGCTGGACTCAATTCAACAGATTGCACCACAAACTAGCCAACCACATTATTTTATTTATAAACTGACAGCTAACCTTTCCTCCAACAGCTCTGGGTGGCTTACATGGGGCTTTCTCTCCATTTTATCCCCAATCCCATGACATAGGCTGGGCTGAAAGCAGTGGTATGCTGGAGCTAGCTTGCACCAGCTCACGAGAACCAATTGGTAAATTTGCTGGAATTTTGTAAGCCGTTGACAGCAGAGGTGATGTCTAGGGCACCAGTCATGGAGAATGGTGGGAATGGAGCTGGCAGAGTTGGTTGTTAAATATTTAGCAGCACACCACTGGCTGAGAGAGATGGACTAACCCAAAGTCACCCAGTGGGTTTCTATGGTTAAAAGGGGACTTGAATGTAGATACTAGTCCAATACCTTAACTGCTTCAGCACACTACATCTGTTGTACTGTACAAATTCAACCTTTGTTTTCGTCTGTTAGCCAGCTAGAGAATCTTTGTTGCTCTTCTCCAAGACAGGCCCTGTGCTACATGTATGTGAATGGAAGATACTCTGCTTGTTTATGATTGAATACACTGTAGAGGTAAGAGGGGTGGGAATTAGAATCCATGGTAAATAAACCACCTAATGCATGCCAGGCTTGTGGGAACAAAGGGGAAGAAAGAGCTGTTTTTCCTCTTCTTCTAATTATGCTCTTCCAATGATTAGAAATAAAGCATGCAACCCACTTTGGATCTATCATCCTGCAGAATCTGGGCCTTCACAAATCCAGCACTGAAACCCTTTTTCAGTCTACTCAGACTGAGCTGCCAAGGATGGTCATCCTACTCATCTTATGGTCCTATGGTGCATCTATGGCTACTGGTATGCCTTCTGGAGCCAATAGAATTGCTTCCTAAATCCACCTGGGATTAATGTACTATTTAATTTCCAATTTCTTGAACCCTTTTACTTTCATTACTTTAGTTAAGGATTTCCAATAGATCTCCAGTGCTGACTTTCAGCATTTCTTCCACCCATTTTTCAAACAATTTCTTAATGGTCCCAACTACATTACATGTATGTGTGTGTGTCAGAAAAGGCAAGATTGCATGTGTGATGTTGCAGTATGAGCCCTGCCACATTTGAGCATGCACACAATATTGATGCATGTATCAAAAGGACAGGATTTGCATCACAACATCACATCTACCACCTTGTCTTTTTTAACCTTCTCCTTGCAGATGCCACTGGGTCCCAAATAAGTTTCTTCTGACACAAGAAATGTGGATAGCAGTTTCCACTCAGCAGGGAAGAAAGACCCCAGGTACATTATCTCTCTATCTCTCTATCTTCTATCATCTCTCTCTCTCTCTCTCTCTCTAAGCTTCTATCATCTAGCATCTATACATACACACACACACACCACACATGAGTATAATGGTAATAATATTCACTTATTTACTAGTGAGAACCCCCCAAATATTACAAGGGTTACTGGAAATGGAAGGAAAGCACTTGGAAGATGGGAGAAAAATACTGTGTAGATGCTCAGATTAATATTAATAGCTGCTCTGAACACTTGCGTACTACATTGTATTATGTAATTATGTCTAAAGATCAAATGCCTAAGGATTTAATTTCCCACATATAATGCCTCAAATTCCCAGTACTTATTACCCTGCACATCAAAAGACAATGTGAGAGATGATTTTGGATGGGGGAGATGAAGAAAGGCACATTATTGTTATGCAAAATATTCCCATAAGTATCTTTACTGCACAGATATTAAGACTGGAGCAGAAGATGTATTTTAGGAACATCGCATGATAAAACACAGTAACTGTACTGACTTTTTGTGACTAATTAGGTAACTAACATCTCTTCCTCCATGAGCTGGTAAACACTGGACATTGAGCGTGTTATACTTGCACACTTATATAGATGATAATTTGACCATTCAGCACTAAAGCAGCGTTTGTGCTTAGAAAGTTAATTCTTTTGCAAAATACTCTAAATTATGTGCCAGGCCAAGCTGAATTCTGCAATCGTTGGGCTGTTCCACGCTGCTGCTTTAAGCTACTGGACTCCCTTGTGTAAGCTGGCTGAAAATGAAGTCAGCTTTAGAGCCCCCTTTCCAGATTTCCACTCTGTCCTCTTCTTTGGTTTTGGTGATGGCATGATGTTCTGTCTGGACTACATTTACTATAAGCCCTGACTGGCACATTCCCCTTCTTCTTTACTTCTTCTGCATTATCAAAACAACAACTACAGCAACAGCAGGAGCAACAACACAATTTTACCATTTTTCCTGTCACTTGGAGTAGAAGGGGAAAGTGACAGAATTCACCTAGTTGAAAAATAAACAAAAAACAAAGATAGATCCATCCTTTCACTGTTCCAACATTCCATCATGGAACTTGTAAAAACAAGCAAACAAAGAAGTTCATGTTTTCATTGTTTCATCCATGAACCTCTAAAAAACCAAACCCAGCTTTTCACCATTCCACCGGTGAACCAGTAGGATTGGAGGTATTTGACTACAATGAAATGAAGTGCAAGTCCGGCAACGCAGCTTTTGACATGTAACAGAAGAAGAGAGGCAGGGTTTGCCTTCCTGGTGGGACGGGGGCAGGTAGAAATCAAGCATTCCTTGAGAAAAGATCAACAGCCTGTACTAGTGCTGCTGCAAGCTGGTCATCTGGTTCAGCCCGCAGTGCAACTGAATCTGCAGTTTCAGTAGGGAAAGAACAGAGAGGCTTGGGAGCAGGTAATAGGAAAGACCCTCTCTATGACCCCAAAGCTCTCACCAGTCAAAGCAGACAATGCTGAACAATGGGCAATACTGGACAGGACTGTCTGACCTGAGGCCAAGCAACGTCTTGTTTAAAAACAAGCAAATGCATCCTAATAATAATTTTTCAAAGACAAAATGAGTGTTGCTAGGGAAAAACTCAGTTTTGGAAAAATAACCACAGATGTTCAAATCGATATTTTTAAGAAGCCTTTGTACAGTATGATTAGTTGGCATGTATAAGATGAATCAGCCACGGTTTCAAGTAAGCATTCAAAAATGAGCTGCTCAGCTACTCAGTGATGCTAACCAGATGTTTTGCTTTTGTCTGTAGTTCATTTTCTAAATCCTTAAGAAGCATACATGTAACAGGACCCTTACCAGATTTACAGCAACTACCCAATGGCTCACTTTTGCTCTGCTATGTGGAAGAAAAAGAAAATACAAAGAAGTGGCAAAACTCAGTCATTGATGAGCTTTCTTCTTGTAGATATTAAATAGTATGGGGACACAAGTCAGCACAATATGTTCATATGCTAATATATGACTTATATGTTAAATACAATTCATATAAAATTATAAATGATGTACATGTTTACCCATAATTCATGTGCTGATTTGCACTTTGGCACTAGATCATATGAAATCAATAGGTCCTCTTCAGTTACAATTAAAATAATATCACTGGAGGTAAAGAAATTGTTTTGGGGTGGTGGGAAGAGCGATGGCTAAAAATGAAGCAGTGGGAATAGAAACCAGGTGTGGTTAAACTTAGAAAAGAGTACAGAGGGGAAGGAAGGAAGGAAGGAAGGAAGGAAGGAAGGAAGGAAGGAAGGAAGGAAGGAGGGAGGGAGGGAGGGAGGGGGGAAGTATTTAGGTCAAGGATCACAAAGAAGAATGGAGCAAAATCTAGGCTGAGGTGGGCAACCTCCAGCTTGCATGCAAACCCCAGCCCCATTATATAGCTCCCCAAATATCCCCCCTCAAATTATGCCCTGAAATTTAGCCAGTGATTTTCAGAATCTTAATTTCTGTTACATTTAAGCAAAACCCAACTGCAAATAGATGTGTTAGATCTCTGTGAGGCAAAACACATCTATGACCATCTGTAAAACATCCTAGCCTACGAAAAAGTCTAAGCCTTCTCTGCTCTAGCTATCCAGAGATATCACTACACCATTGCATATGACACCTGCAATCCTTAGAGCCTTCCTGAAAGAGAACTGAAAAAATTGCAGCTATCAGGCTGAAAAATGCTGACTACCCCTGATGTGGATAGAATGGAAGAAACAGAAAGCTTGAAAGAAAAGGGGGAGAGAAGGCAGAGGTAAGATGGTGCTGCTGGTGGTGGCCCTTCCCTCCTTTTCTTCAGTTGCCAGGATGTTTCCTTATATGATGGAATTTGTGGCTGTCTCCTATCTTGCAACACACGCACGCACACACGCACGCACATGGATGCACAGCCAAAGCAGACCAGGAAGCTCCAAACTAAGCAGTTCAGCATCAAAGGAGCCATACCATACACAAATACCATTCCAAGACCTAGATCTTCTAGGCAAGGGATCTTTGTAAAGGGGAGAAGTCTTGTTTCTTTTATGAAGGATGGCAGGCTGCATCTGTGGTCTGTTTTGGAAACAGCTACTAGACTTTTTATCAATCTGAGAATCAGCTCAGAATCAACTCTCTGACCAACTTCCTGTCTGTCCTGCTTTGCTTACCATTGTCTTTTCTCTGGGCAATTGGGCACCCTTCCAAACAAATCACTTGCTAGAAATTATTTGGAGTCCAGAGACCATTCTTGGAACTGAAGATGATACTAGAGATTTTCCAGCATGGAAACTTGCCATTTGTAATTTTTAAATGTTAAAATTCTGGTGGGACAAGGAGGTGCCAAAAGAGAATAAACTGATTTTTCTCTTTCTTCTTCATATCTTTTGGAGGTTGAAGCAGGTACTGTATGAGTGTTCCTGACAGCAGGAATCTATCTGGAACAAAGATTAGTGAAACAGGTTTTATATCTGTAGCAGAGATATATTTACTGGAAATACATTATACCAATAGGCTAAACCTAGCCCCTAGCTAACTATATCCTACCAGGAGAAGAGTCAGAGCATGTGCTCTGTATGTGTGTGTGTTTGGAAACAATGCAGAAGGAAG
This sequence comes from Candoia aspera, assembly GCF_035149785.1. Lineage (NCBI taxonomy): Eukaryota > Metazoa > Chordata > Lepidosauria > Squamata > Candoiidae > Candoia > Candoia aspera. The sequence goes on from NC_086153.1 coordinate 45,937,141, forward strand.
TGACCTCAGATTAGTGCTTCCTTAGTTACAGAGCAGGCAGAGTGATAGACAAATAGGGAGCACAGAGTACACCCCGCTGTCCTTTTGTGGTCAGTAAGTCATGAGGTGCTGAAGAATCAGTGCTATTAGATTTGGATCTCCAACAATATCTCTTTTCCCCTCTCTTCTCACATTTCATCTTAAGGAAGATCAATCTCATACTATTAATTTGCCCTACAAGAAAATGGATTAGCTTTTTAAAATTAAAATTTAAGTGCCACATTGGTGGAGAATATTCAGGGTTCACAGAATGCTTCTGAGAATTCTTCCCTCCCCAACTATTCTCCTGGAAATCAGACCTGCATGGCAATTAATCTTAATTCCATGATCAAAATATCTTCCCAACCCCTGTCTTGGATACCTCTATTCCAACATGGGTATCATGCAGGGTGATTGCAGTGTTGTGTGGTTTACCCTTCCCTCCAGAGCTATAGTTCTCTGGACAACCCTAATGGCAGCAATGGAGACTCAGAATTCTGAGAAAGCAATCTGGGATCCCCAAAAATAGATTTGGGTCTTGGGCCCATAGTACATGAAAATCGTTACTTCATGCACAGCTAGCTAGATTAGGAGAAAATACTCAGGGTGGAGATACAATTGTCCTCAAAACCAGACTAGTTAATGAAATATTAGCTCCAGAAAAGCCAAGTCAAACAAGGAGCAGATGGAAGGATTCATAGTGTGATGAAACTGAATATTTTCCACTTGGTAGTCACAGCCCTATGTTTGGATACTCTGAAAGGAATTGCAAGTTAGCCTTGACTGAATTGTATTTAACTTGGCAGCTAAACTAGCTCTTTTGGTAAATGCCACACCTTTCAGTGTATATTTTTCCTATCTTGTTCATTTGGTATTTTCAATACAAAACACAGTACATTTTTTTTTAAAAAGGAGGGCATGGCTGATCCCATCCTATCTCATCCACATATCCTCTGCTAAGTTTGGTTACTGTATAAATGACTAAAATATACTAAAAATATGCCAATGGATATTGATAGGACTAGTCATTCTAGTTTCTGTGGAATATTTGTCCATAAACTCTGCTTTAATATATTTTTTAAATTATCATTGAACTTTAACATCCAGTATTCTCTACCCAGTCAATACAGGCAAGACCAGACACAGCGTTCCATGTGTACTTCATTGAGCTTGTGAACAAATGTTGGAATATACATCCAAATGTTGGAATATACATCCAAACAATAACAACATTGTAAAAATACAGTTATTAAAAGCACAGACTTTGTGCTTCAAAATAGACATGTTTCTTATGTGTTAATTCTGAGATGAATGACCTTAATGTTGACCCACCAATTTTGTAATCTAAACATCTGCTATAACACTAGGAGCATTAGATGTTTTAAAGTGCTTTTCAAGAAAAGGAGAAAAGGCATATTTAAAATAAAAGTCCATATAATTCAAGATTCTGGAACTTTGATACACATATGTAACAGAAAATAAGCCAAATAAAGTAAATGCTGAGTATAAAAAAAAAGGAGTGATCCAAAAGGATAATAAGAAAAAAAAGACAGGAGATACCCAAGAGTGAACAAAAGACAGGGAGAGAGAATGAGCAGACATGAAAAAAAATCACCTGTCAAGGAAATTCAGACAGAAAAGAAGTTCTGCTCTCATACTGATTTGACATTAAAAATATATGCAGAACTTGGTATTTGTCTAAGTCAAAAATACTGCAATTAGGATATATGGAAAATCTGAGTCGACCCAGGCTACAGACTGACTTTGGTGGCAGCCTGATAAACCAAGCTCTAGGTAATCTGTCTCTTTCTTCTGTGTGTGTGTGTGTGTGTGTGTGTGTGTGTGTGTAAGGAAAGTCAGGTTGAACAGAGAGGGAAAAGCAATTCTACCCTGAGACACCAAGGGAGTCAGCTCTTCCGGATGAGATCACTGTCAAGGATGATCAATGTACTGACCTACTTAACTTGACAGTACCTCTTTACCTATTGGAAAATGGTGGCTGACATCAGTATAATAAATATGCATGATTTCCCCAGCAATTTCTTCCCATATGTATCAGCTGACCATGCCTCTTTTAGTACAGCAACACTGCCTTAATCTTGGGAAGACATGACTTCTACAGGGCACACTCTTTGTATTCTGCAGCCATCTAGCGGAAATTGTATTCAATTGCTACAGTTCTCCCCTAGGAAAATGAACATTGATAGCAGCACCATAGATGGCATCACACAGCATTTGGTAGCTGTCATGCACTCTAGTTGAAGTTGCTTGTAAAATAAACTGCACTGAACTCTTGTGTTTGCCAATTTATCAATATTTACTTACCATTCTCTGAGTAGTTCACAAAGGTAATGTTAAAATCCAGTGTATACCAAATCAACTCTGTTAAAACTACGAAATAATTGAAAGAGAGCTTTTAAGAGGCTGAGGCTCAGACTAAATGTCATACTTCATTTAAAATAAAATGAGATAAAACCTGGTGTGGGAAAATCCATAGAGATGGCAGCAGGCAAAGCTCTTTGGGAAAAGCTATTCCATAACCAGGGAGCTACCACTAAGATGTCAATCTGAAGAAAAAGCAGCCATCCAGTAACCTAGTCCCAAGCTGTGTGGTAATTCAACTGTCTCTTTGAACTGAGCTTGGAAGCAAATTGAAAGCAGGGCAGCAACAACACTTGAGTATAATCACAGGTGTCTGCAGTGAAGGGTCAGTGATGTTGTGGCTTGGATTGGATGCCTAGGGGTATAATGTGATCAAAATGGCCTTTCGGGAGCAATAGTTTCTGAACTACATAAACAGTGCCATGTAAGAGCAATATAATAGTCTAAATGGGAGATAATCAGTATATGGATAACACAATCCAGCCATGTCCATCCAAATTGAGTTGTAGTTGATGTATGCCTCTCTGTGTCTTGGAAGAGGTGAAGAACAGAAGCTTGATGTCCGAGGAAGAAAAAGTTTCTACTTCACCCAGAGTTCTGGGATGGTCATAGTTCTACAGCCTTGGTTCCCTCCTTTTTACCACATGGAAAACAATTATGTTTTTTATTTAGTTTTTACATATATTTCTATACTGCTCACCATACAACTGCATCTTGAAGTGGTTTACTGTACAATGATATGGTTACATAAAACAATTATTAAAGCACTATATTAAAAATATCCCTTTAAAAAGATGGGAGAGAAAACAGAAGTCATTCACCCAATATTATTAATGGAAGGCCTGGATAAAATGGTAAGTTGTTGTGGGTTTTGTTTTTGTTTATTGTAATGGATGATGGCAGCGAGGCAGAGATCAGACCTTTATTCCAAAAGGGCTTTACTGTACAAATGTATACAAAATACTCTAGATCAGTGTTTCTCAACCTTGGCAACTTTAAGATTTGTGGACTTCAACTCCCAGAATTCCCCAGCCAGCATGGGTTGGCTGGGGAATTCTGGGAGTTGAAGTCCACAAATCTTAAAGTTGCCAAGGTTGAGAAACATTGATCTGATGTTCCCATACTAAGGACAGTGGTTTCCTTTTTGTGTCACTTTTAAACCCTATCCCTTTACATTTCTAAGGGTTTGTTCTTTTTCATTATTTTAACTTAATTCTATTAGGTGACTTAGTTTTAGTTTTGAAACTTTCTCTGTATGTAACATCTTGCTCTGCCTAAACGATAAATTCTTCACTTCACCCCTCCTGTTCTCAATCCTCCATTATCTATGTGGTGAATGCTTTGTTGACCATTATTGTTTTACAACTTATCTCTTAGACTTTAATAGCTTTTACTGCCCCTCCTCCCTCTTTCCCCAGAGTTTGCTTCTTCCAGCTTCTTCCTTCAGGGCTTTGAGTCTGATGTTGCTGCTCACACTAGAATAGAAGCCATTCTTCCAGTGATGAAAAGCATTCCACCCTCTCAGCCTTGACCAGGCTCCCAACAGACTCTGTGTGGGAACTCTCCTTTGGGTGAATGCAGGAATCCCTCTTGTGCTGGCTTCCTCCTCCTTGTCCTGGGTCCTTATGATTCCACACAGTGGCTTTCAGACTCCTCCTTTCTCTGGCCCTGGCAGCCATCACCACTCTGGACCCAGGATCCATCGATCTACCAGACTCCATCTTCTCAGGATTCAGCCTTGGTTTGATGGATGAAATTATCTCATTGGTACATCCAGTCATTGGTTTACAGTATGCAAAGCCTCTCCTGATCCAGATGCTACAGAGAAGCAGAGCTGAATGTCATCAACATGCTGATGCCACCTAGCCCTAATACTCCTGATGATTGCTCCCAGCAGTTTTATACAGTTGTAAATTGGACTGAGTATACAACCGTGCCTTGTGGCATTCCACAGTGGAATGAGCAGGGTGCACACAAGAGTTAACCAATGCTACTCTCTAACACCACAAACGCAAATAGGAGTATAGCACTGAACTCCCATTCATGGAGATGGTCCAGAATACTATTCATTGATTATAGCAATCTTCCTCAAATTTATACTTCATTTGTGTTAGGCAGGGACGCGGTGGCGCTGCGGGTTAAACCGCTGAGCTGTCGATCGGAAGGTCGGCGGTTCGAAACCGCGCGGCGGGGTGAGCTCCCGTTGTTAATCCCAGCTCCTGCTCACCTAGCAGTTCGAAAACATGCAAATGTGAGTAGATCAATAGGTACCGCTTCGGCGGGAAGGTAACGGCGTTCCGAGTCATGCTGGCCACATGACCGGGAAGTGTCTATGACAACGCCGGCTCCAAGGCTTAGAAACAGAGATGAGCACCGCCCCCTAGAGTCGGATTCGACTGGACTTTACGTCAAGGGAAACCTTTACCTTTACCTGTGTTAGGCCCATGCTCCCATTGCCCCCTCCCCAATCTTTGACACGGGTTTTTTTGCACAAGCTGGTTAATACAACCCATGCCTAAATATCACTTGGAAGTCTACTGCGGTCTAGGGAGGTTACTGAGGGGTGGGGATTGCTTCAGACCCCAGGAATGAAAGGTGCTCCATCCAAAACAAGGTTCAGCTTCCGAGTTTGAGATTTTATGAACTTCAAAACAGCAGAACGAATCAGTTAAAATTTAATTCCCAGAGGTTTAGTATTTTTGAGTTCCCCACCCACTCGTTTGTCCGATTATTGATTTTAGTGTACCAGTTAAAACAGGGAGGGAAAAATAGATGGACGTAAGCAGCAGATTTCTTATCTTCAAATGCTACTTCCGGTTTTAGCAGTCTCAAACAAAGCTCTTGGCTTGCCCGCCGGTAAAAGCTGGTTAGGACTGCGGGTTGCAGCACCCATCGCTCTTACAATGCAAATAGGCTATCTCGCTCCAGCTCGTTGCTTGCCAGATACTAAAGAGGAAAACAGACTATGAGACTGACTGCACAGCACAAACGGGCGAAATGCAGTTTTGAGGTGCTGCTCCTGAGCATCCCTGCAGACTAACTACACGGAGGGAAAGAAGGGCTACTGAGTTCCACCCCGTCTGTGCCCAAGTAAACCTGCAGTTCAACTCCCGCAGCTCGGAGCACAAGAACGCCTCTCCCTTAGCGAAGAAGAGGCGGAGCCCGGGCCTATTGGGCCGGAGCCGGAAGCGTGACAAGCTGGCTCATCCCGCGCAAGGAGGCGGGCGGTGTTTGCCCCGTCGCAGGTCAGTGCGTTTGTTTGTTCCTCGTTGGTAGTTAGTTGAAGGCTGTTAGCAACGATCTGCGTGTCTCTGGCACAGATGCTGGTTTCTGCTCTAAAAGGCTTTTTGTCGGGGAGAACGAATGCTTGACTGAATTCGTGCCCTGAGGCTTGGAAAGGCCCCGGTGCTTCGAGCCGAATGAAATACAAAGAAACATTGTAAAAGATACGTTGTTTCTGCGCAGGGGCAAAAAATCCACGAAAAGTACCGGAGCTGCTGCGCACATTATAAGGGCTTCAGTTTCTGTAGGCAAGACTCTGCCCGCTCGTTGCGTGAGTCAAAGTAAATGTGCTTAATTTGGCACACTAACCAAGTCTGTTTAGAAGTGAGTCCATGTGTTCACGGACTCCTGTTTCCTCTTGCAGGATCAGCCTGTGCCACAGTGGACTAACCTCTGGCATCTTCATGTGGCTTCTGGTGGTGTAATCGGTCCCCGGTTCAAATGCAACCTGCATTCAGGTTCATCAGCTAGTCGGAATGTTCTTCTAGTTGGTTAGTAGAAAGTAATGTAAAAGCAGAATACATATGCCTGTTGTTCTTACAATGTATTTTTAAAGACGTAGTGTTGAAAAAATAGTTTTTTGCCCATTAAGGAGGATGGCGGCTGCTGTTTTTTTAAAAGATATTAACTGATCCACCACCAACTGATCATCCATCAGCCCACTGAAGTAGTCCAGACCAGGAAACCAAAACTCTGAGTACTAATACTAGGTCGGCGGTTCGAATCCGTGTGACGGGGTGAGCTCCTGTTGCTAGTCCCAGCTCCTGCTAACCTAGCAGTTCGAAAACATGCAAATGTGAGTAGATCAATAGGTACCGCTTTGGCAGGCAGGTAACAGCGTTCCGTGTAGTCATGCCAGCCACATGACCACGGAAGTGTCTACGGACAAACGCTGGCTCTTCGGCTTTGAAACGGAGATGAGCACCGCCCCCTAGAGTCGGACACGACTGGACTTAATGTCAAGGGAAACCTTTACCTTACAGTAACAGAATCTTGCAAGTCTGAAAGTGCTTCCCCCTCCCCTGCCTTTATGTTCCAGAGAACTAGGGGGGGTCCCTTGTGAGACCCTTTCCCAGTCCACATTCCTGCTTTGGACTCCGATTTATCAGACTGTTGTGTAGGCTGTGGCTCTTCCCCCTGTCTGTCAAGGCTGTTCTCGTAGCCTGTTATGTGGTCGCAGACTGCCTGTCTGTGGCCTGGTAGCCTGCTGGCTAGTGGTGGGGATATCTTGGCATACTATTGGTCCACCCTTAGCACCACACAACCTTAGTTCAGAATATGACCTTTGAGAAGAAAAGGGTTCTGCCCTCCTCCCATGCACATATATGGAGAGGTAAGCTTTGTTGAATTCAGTGAGCAAATCGAACATATTCTGAGCAGCTATATTAGTGGTTTTTTTACATGCCAAGAATAGAAACAGCAGAAGGAAGCAGACTAATTCAGAATCAATCCTGACAGTTCTTTGACTATGCTGTTAAAAGATCTAAGGGCAAAATGTTTTATGAATGTTTCAGATGGCTTTTTCAGAAAAAGAACGAAGATCTGTCTTCAAGCTGCAGTGAATGGGTAAGCAGGAGATAAATAGTTGCTTTTAAATCTTGGTGTATTTATAGAAGAAACCTCTGCACTTCATTTACTTATATATAACATTTGGGTTCCACTGTTTGCCAAAACGATTTTCCAGAATGGCTTATAAAGGTCAGTAGTAGGACAAGCCTTGCTTCTTGCTTCTAAGCATATTGTTTAAAAACATGAGATATAAAAAGGGGGGGGGAGGGTGAAAGAGGAAAAAATTTGCAGAGATTCTGCTATTTGTTTCTTGTAATTGTTTTTTAAAGTTAAACAGTTCACACTCTGACTTTTCTTGGAAGCAAATTCTTTCAAAGATGTTTAACAGGCGTATAATAAGTGGTTTGTGGTTTGCTTATTTATTTATTTATTCAATTTCTATAGCCTTGCTAGATTCTGTTACCGTAACCTTACAATAAAGATAGTATTAGTACTCAGAGTTCTGGTTTCCTGGTCTGGACTACTTCAAAGAGCTGATGGATGATCAGTTTGATAGCCATGCAGCGGACCTGTACATATTTAGTCAAAAATTTGTTGAACGGTAATCAGCTGAATACAAAAGAGTTTACTCTCAGGAAAGTGGGCATCAGATTACAGCCTAAAAATTTAATGTTTCTCTTTTAGTATCACTCTTAACTCTATAGGGTAGGGATGTGGAACCTATGACCTTCCTGAAGTTGCTGAATCACCAGTAGCCTTAGCCAACATGATTGATGATCAAGGATGCTGAGGGCTGAGGTCCAGTAGTAGCTAGGATGCCATGCTTCCCCATTCCTGCCATAGGACCCACTCCTTAGTTGTGATCCAGCAACTAGGAACATACTATTATACATTCCTGTGCCTCTCCCCCATTTGTTGCATTCATAAATTTCCTCTTTCTCCAAATGGGGAAACTGGTTTCTTAGCTGTCGTTCAGACACAAGAAGCTGCCGTATATCAAATCAGACCATGATTCTGTCTTCTTCACTGATGTGTATTCACAGTGGCCATGTTGGCTTTTCACAGTTCCAGACAGTTCTAGGAAATGCCAGATTGTTCTGCTTCTACTTTGCCCATTCAGGAATGGGAAATCAAAGCAGAAGAAATGTTCGAGGGTGGGAGCCTGATTTTGGCCTGGAATTTGGGTTGGAGTGAAAAAGGAAGTCTGTTATCTTTTGTAGATTTTTTGTCTGTCTATCTTTGTTATACAGTATGTACATGCCTTCTATTTTTACTCTCCAACATCTCATCTTAGATACTTAGAAACGCAAAGTAACAAACCCTAACTATAACCCTAAGCTCTTCCCCTTCCATCCTTCTTTGTCTACAAGATGAAGGAAAGGAGAAAAAAATTCCAAAAATAAATGTTGAAATCCTTCCTCAAATTTCTGTGGTCTTATACTGTTCTGATGTTTCCATACGGGACTAACTAAACATATTATCTCATTGTTTGTAGGTGTATTACTAGGATGTCCTCCTAAGTGTTGAGAAGCCTAACAATGTTCTTCCAGTCAGAGATTTTGCCTAGATGGGAACTGTATCTTTACTTGTTTCTTTCTTTTGGCTTTCATTTTTATTCTTTCTATGAAGTCTTCCAAACTTCTCAAGGTAAGTCTCAGCTGCAGGCCCATTATCTTAAATATTATCTTTTGCTTTTGTAGTTCTCAGTAAACTGAAGTAAAAAAATATGACAAAGCTAACTGCTTTCCTACAGTCCCAAGGAGGGTATTGCACTGAGTCATTTTGCTTGTGCATATGCTTTTTTGTGTGAGCAAAGAGCTCCAGAGAAGTCCTTGTGGAACAGGGTATAAGTTAAGTGCCTTCTTTTAATTCAAGGCCTGTGCTTTACCTAGGAAGAAACCACTAGAAATGATAATTTGACACTTTTTATCTGAAAGAGGCAAAACTGATCTGAATAGTGGCTTTTGAATGTATTTTTGAGGGAAGGACAATGAAAATGCATTTTTCCTTTTAAAAAATTATCCTATAGAATATTTTTCTTGTGTAGTGGAAAGTTTTGTACAGTATGGCCAATGTTTAATGCATTTTCTTAACAGAGAAAGGTGCTGATAAAGCCAACAGCTTTTAAAATAAACATATTTTAAGACTGAAAGCCAAAGTGGATTATTGAGGGAGAGTAGATACGTTTTTAAATAGTAAAGTGTTTGTGGGGAGATGAGACTCATTCTGATCAGAGCGATGCTGTCTTTTGGAGTAGTCTATTGTATCCCTGTCTCATATGCCTCCTCTCTAACCTGAATTTCTCCTGCTCACTCCAAGCTACTCTTTTTGGACTGAGGAGAAGCGGGGAAATAAGTTACTTTTATAGTCATGCTGCTCTTATAAAAAACTAAACCCAACCAACAGATTGAACTAAAGAACCAATTAAAGAAGGCTCTTTAAGAAGAATGGAAAAAAGGGTATTTCCCTTTTAATAAATATATCTGTGGGCTGGGTTCACATTGCATGCTGCTAAAGTGCAAACTTCCAGATCACATGGCTTAATGTGTGACTCTAAAGCTTTCTTTTGTTTCCCACCCAAAAATATTGCGTATTGTTTGTGTAGAGTTGCATTATGCAAATTGCTAAATTTAATTAGTCTAAAAGCAGGTGATAAACCAAACTATCTTTATATAAACCATTTGAGCACAGATTGAAATCTATACAGGGGTCAAGATTTCATCTGGCAGGTGCTACCTACATTTAATTGTGATTTTGCATAAATCACAGCTGTTGAAACATTTGTGTTCTTTATTATTGTAGGGTAGAATAACAGAATCTTGAAAGCCAGCCAGAGTTTTTCTTTGTCCCATCTTAGACCAAACAAAATCAAGGCAAGGTTATTTTGAGTTTCCTTCTACTTTCTCAGGTCTAAGTTCTCTTTTCTCCTCCATTAATGATGTATTGCTCCCTTCTCCCTCCCCAAAGCCAGGTCGGTATTTTTTTAAAGCTTGGACCAAAGTCATGATGAAAGAGGATGTTGTTTTTACTTACTTATGAAAGGCATGGAGGGTAAGTCCTGCACGTATCTCTGAGGAGAGAGTGCTTTACAAAACGAGCTAGCCCAGAGAAGGCCTGTTATCTCATCTACATCCTACTTACTTATGGGGAGGGGGAATTCTTAGTGGGCCCATTCTAGATGCTCTGGATTTGCTTCTGGCAAGATATTGCTTGATACAGCCCAGTGCTCTTCTGTGAAGTACTTTGAGGGTAACAACCAGTGCTCTGAAGTAAGCCGGGAAGCCTACCGGAACCAGTAGAATGATTTTAAAATAAATGGTCTTCTGCACAGTACGGTTGTCCCACCAATAGTCTAGTCACCATGTTTTGTATCGACTGTAGTTTCTAGGTCATCTCCAAAGACAGCCCCAATACGTATATTGTATTATGGTAGTTCAGTTGCGTGGTGATTAGGATACGAGTTAGTGTTGCCAGCATATCCTGGCCCAAGTAGGGCCACAAGCGGCACATCAGCTGAAGCAGGACAAAGCCCCCCTGGCCACAGCTCCCAACTGCAGCTTCATTTGGAGCCAAGAGTGTGGGGATCCTCCTGGGCACAAACCACCTTTAATTCATTCAAGTAGTCTTAGTCAATGGTTGCTAGTTCTCTGTTACAGTCTTACATTTATCAGCTTAACTGATGGCTTCATTATCTTTTTAATTAAGTACATTTTGAAAGATGCTTCATCAATCTCTGCTTCAGATTGTGCTCTCCTGACCTGATGCTGTCACAAAGTCTTGGGACTAGAACTCCCAGAATTCCAAGCCAGCAAGTCTATCATTGAGATGCTTTTTTAAAGAATTGTTGCTCCAATTGGTTCTGCCATGATTCTATTTCTCTGAATGTAATATTCATCTTCAATGACTTTCTGCTTTAGCAGCTAGCACACAAAGCCAAACCCATAGTAAGTTAATATTTCCTAGTATTCTTAAATTATTTTAAGTACTTTTTATTACTTTATTACTTAAATTAGCTAGACCATTACTTGGCATTTCTTCAGCCTTAAATTGCTCATATTTACTCTTTAATCACCATTCACCATCCCTGGATAAAAATCACCATTCTCGGGGGACACAGCTGACCTAAATTTCCTCTAGTGCAACCTAATTATTAACTCACACATCCTTGTTTTTAAAAGCCCTGCTACAGTAAGTGGCTGCAGCAGATGTAGCCAGGAGAATAAAAGTAAGGTGTGTTTGTGGGGGAATGCCTGCCCTGTGAGCACAAGGGGAACTCCAGCTCATAAATAAAATAAATGAAAAGGGAAGAAATGCTTGAGGAGACAGGCATGTTATGGGTCTGCAAAAGTTTAGCAACAGGCTAAGGAAGCTGGATGAGTCTCTTTTTTTGATCTTGCACATCTCAATAGGGCTATGTAGGGACTGCCCAACCCATTTTGTAGCTGGATACTGAGCTCTAGAAATAGTCTGACCTGCTTCATGTCAGCCTGGAGGTAGTCTATTCTGACTTGTTCTCAATTCATCACCTCCCATTGCCACTATTTAAAAATAAATAGTTGTGTATGACCTATTTAATGTCTTGTCACATGTACAACTCTTTGCCTAACTAGAAGTCATGGGTTTGCACAGTGAGCTCTTAGCTCTCAGAAGAATCTGAGACTGATGATCTGAGAGAAGCAGAACTGTTGACTGACGGTATTTGGGAACAGAATATTATCACACTCCCAGGATAACAGCTTATTTGTTGTCATGGAGGTTTAGAGTCTTGGGAAAGGAAGGTGTCACACTAAAAGAGAGGAAAATGGTCCCCTTATCGCAATGTTTCTCAACCTCGGGAAGGTTAAGATGTGTGGACTTCAACTCCCAGAATTCCACAGCCAGTCATGCTGCCTGGGGAATTCTGGGAGTTGAAGCTCACACATCTCTAACTTGCCGAGGTTCAGAAACACTGCTTTATAGAATGATTTGCCCAGGCCTAGTTCCAATTGCAGTTCAAACTGATAATTTAGAAGCAAGATGTGACTAACTTTATTATGGTCTTAGAACAGCAAGTAGATATAAGATTCTCTGTAATTCATATGTGCAACAGCAAAGGAAGATCCAAAAAGCAACATAAAATAATCTGTATAAGAATAAATGAGTTTGTGATGATTGTGTAGGCTGGCATATCTGGTGGAAGGATATCTTATTTCATGCTTTGACTGGTTGATTTAATTGATTAGGTGCCATCAGATTGTCTTGATTCTTAGCCACATATCTGGGAAAATGTCATCTGTTGTGGTGCTCATGGGCAACAGTGAGGTACAGAAGTATATCTCTGAGGTCCTGGAAGCCAATTTAGATAGTGAATTAAGAAGGTAAAATCTAGAACTTTCAAGTTAAGCTTTCTCTAAAAAGACTAAAAATTGTGAAGATTTTTTTTAAAATTACCCCTTTGGTAACTTCTGTGTAATATGTAGTACATTCTTCCCCAAACTGGGCTTCAACTCTTAGAATTCCTCAACCATTATGGCTGTTTCTGAAACTTCTAGAAATTAGTTCACATATTTGGAGGTTACCCCACTTGAAAAGGTTGGGGTAGCATAATAAGAGGTATCTGCCACTGCGTCATATAATTCAGAATATACCTTCCTACTTCAACAACATCTCAGCTACCTAAAGATCCTCTTTGCATAACCTGTGACAGGTTTGAATAGCTGCACAGTGTAAGTTGCCCCTTTACCTGCAGCCCCTTTTCCTGGAGTCCCAGAGACCCTGAGGTCATGTTGCAAAAAGATTGATTAAAAGTACTGAAAATTGGCAGTGCAGGTTTCTGCCAATTTTCAGTGAGAAATCAAGGAAAAATGGCGTACAAGCCTTGGATTGGCTTAATGCTCCTAGAATTCCTGTCCCTTTAATGGAGAAAATAGAAGTAGAAAATTCTTTCCTGAGTCAGATATCACTATGCTACTGCCCTGTCCCTTAAGGCCCTTGGTTGCTGAAGAACAGAACAAAAACTTTGCATGTTTCTATTTAATGATCAGACACGTATATTGTCACTTACCAGTTCAGTAACCTGAGATGTGTGCTAATTCTTTAATGTATATGTTTTCTCCTCTGGGTGGCTTTTTTAGAGTCAGAATTGGGTGGCTGAATGTGTCTGAAATAATCTTAGTTGTACATTATATGTAAAAGAATAAATGTTATCTGTATCTGATTTAATATATTATGGCTAGGGGTTTGGGCCAGTTACTTACGCTCACTCCAACCCACCTCTCATGGTTGTGATGGTAAGGAAAATAGGAGGAGGGAGTGTTATGTATGCCACCCTGAGCTCTTAAATAAAATATAGGATATGAATCTAACAAATATATAAAATTACCACTGTAAAGTGACTCTTGCTGCTCTTCATTTTTCCACTAGGAGGAGATAGCAAAACAGTTTTTAGAATGTTGAAATAATAAGTAATGTAACAAGTAACAAGATGGTTTATATAAACAATTATCATCAGGATGTTACATGTTTTAACCTCTAACAATCTATCTTTATGTGCAGAAAACAAAATAAAGGTAATAATGATATCCTTCATTATTTAAATATCCTCATATTTAAACTGAGACCTCAGTCATCACAAGAAATTTGTAATTTGTTGGAACAGATTGAATTTAAGACTGGTTTTGAGTAATCTGAAACTCAACATAAGTCTTCAACAATAATATTTCTAGCATCAGAAGGATTCTATTATTGCTGCTGTCTTAAAAATTACCAGGCGTGGACTTTGATAATAGCAATGCAATTTTGTTCCAGGATAGTTCATAATGTTGAATGGACCTTTCCAGATGCACAGTTCAAGAATGTTTATACTGAATGAGCAGTTATAAGTAGCTTCTTGAAAATGGTGCTTAGTAGGCATAGTAGAAAATACTAAAAAAAAGTAAACAGTCTGTGGATGACTATGTAGTAGAATTTTGTCTCAGCAACACATTTGGAGAACGGTTAATTTAGCAGATAGACATTAGTTGTTTCTTTCCTCAGCCTATCCTAGGATTGGTGGCACCCATAAAATATCATAAATGCCTGTCCTTATGATTCTTATTGCTGATGTTAATGTTCTCAGATATTTATGCTCATTTTTCAGCACTGTACTGTTTATGAAGGCATTGTCTTCAAAACAGATCATTCTGTAATAATCTTTATGAGCATATCTGAAGTGGCAACAGAATCTATACAGAGAGGTTTTCAAAAAACATTCTCCCCAGCATTGCAAATTCGAACTATCTGGATTCAAAGAGAGAAAGAAGATTTAGAACATGTGTGGATGCTGTTGGCGCTGTTTAAATCAAATGCATCTGCAGCTGTATAGTCCTAGTGTAGAATCCACATTTCTAGATTAGATATTAGGATGGGCACTTTTTATTGTAATTATTTAATTCCTGGAACCTAGAAATGTTTCAAAATTCTAATCATGCTAGCTAGATCTAATTGCCAAATAAGGGAAACAATATTATGTCTCCTGCGATAGAGAGGAGGAGGCATATTAAGCTTTTTACACACCAGCCAACATCTACACACAATTTAGAAAATTACCAGTAATTTTGGTGGAGTTTGAATGGAAGTCATCTTCCTCTCTGTCATGTTGCATAGCAAATTGGTAGGTCAGTGTTTTGTAAGATGAAATGACTTGGAGTCTTTATTTGACTTTATGTGCTTTTATCCCTCTCATTTTCCTGATGATGATTTATTTCACATAACAAGCACCCTGCTGCAATTTTCAACTAGGAATGGCTATGAAAGAAACTTACAATTAACAATTAAATCCAGACAAAAGGATGTATAATTAGAGATACTGATCTTTAGTAATTGGTGCTATGAACTTGGTCTTCCGCTCTCCTCTCCAAAGATAGATTTCCAGATACTGGTATTAATCCTTTAACTCCCTAAGTAGCCTGGGGGCAGTTAACTTGCAGGATTGTTTCCTTCTGCCATTTTTTTTATAATGGGTGTCCTCACTCATGGTTCTCCTTCAGATGCCCCCCTCCCCACAAAATAACTACAAGACAGAGATTCTTCTGAGTTGTTGCTCCACAATTGTGGAATGTCTTCCTCAGAGAGGCTTACCTGAAACCAACACTGTGGTCTGTGTAGCCTTTCCAACTTTAGATACGTTAGTTACACTTTTCAGATCATTAATTTACACTCAGCCTCTGATTTTATTTAGGTTTTATGTGCTTCTTGCCTGAGTTTGTTTTAGATTCAAACTTTTAAAAGTTTTCTACATTAAATAAGCAAATGCAAGTCAATGAAAGCAGTCTTTCTGTTGATTTGTGGTCTCTTTCAGTTCCTGAGTTAATCTGTACTACAGTGCATATGTAGACATCTTAGAAATCCCACTGGGCTTAATGATACTCATTCCCTGAAAAGGGTTTCAATCTTGTTTGAGGTTGCAGATCAGCCTTCCTAAGCCTGATGTCTTTGAGATGATCATGCTGGTTTGGGACTGTGGGAATTGTAAACTGCAGATTAATGAAGGTTGTTCTTAGATGTTCTTTCTAGTTGGGAAAAATGTGCTGCAGAAATGCAGAACAAAATAGTAATCCTTAAACTGATCTGTCAGGGGGTTGTCCCATCTCTGTTGGAATATACTCCATGAAGGTCATCGTGTCCCTTGGTAACTGGAATCAGTTGAATTTCAAGCACACATTCAATAGTATTTGAAGCCTTTGCTTAATTAATCCAGTCAGTGGCTGGAATACTAGGCAGAAACGGCCATTCATGTTTCAGAGTCAGCCTGATAAAATTTTGCATGCTGTAAATAATCCCAAAGGTAAATAATTTCATTTTCATTTTATGGTTTTTACTTTTAAAATGTAAGCTGCCCAGGGTCATCTGGGAGTCGGGCTGCCTCTACATCCAAATGAAATTAATTAATTAATTAAAGTTCAGTATTTTTGGAATAAAATATGTCTGATTCTGCATCTTTTAGTTGTTTTCTGCGAGACAGTGGCTCTGGATCAAGAGAGGCTGCTGGGTAACCAAGCTAAAAAAAAGAAAAGAAAAACATTCTCAGAGAAGATGATGTCCTGCCCCTAAAATTTATTTTGGGCATCAAAAAGTAAGAGAGAAAACTCATTCTTTTGAGAGATGAATTTCTTCAGGTAGATATTAAGAATCCACTCAGAAAACCAAAGGTGATAAATCAAGAGTTTAGCTCCTCATTTTGAAAGCTGCTTTCCTTCTAAGCTATGCTTATGCTTATGGCTTGAACCTTTGAGGCTTCTCTGGTCAGACCCCAAAATGGAAATTTATTGGTTTTTGTTAAGGAGTAATTGCTGGAAAGAATCTATTTAATACCCAAAGATTAGACATAGGAAATGTTTGTAAAGCATTTATTACGTTCCCTTTTCTAGCTGACTCTGTTGGTATTTAGTGGTCAGTAGCTGTAGGCAATAGAAATGTATATATACAGTTATTAGAATTATTGATCAATTAAGCAATTATTAGCTGATTTGCTTTTTAGCTGATTAAATTTGAATAAAGTTCCATATAAGAGAGAAATAAATAAAATGCCTTCTCTGCAGTAGCTCCTGCCCTGTGGAACATGCTGCCCCTGGAGGTGAGGTTGGCCCCATTGCTCCTGACCTTCCGGAGGAACCTGAAGACTTGGCTCTGCCGTCTTGCTTGGGGCGGAGAAGGGAGTAGCTCCGCGTGGGGATGGCTGGCATCCTAGAGCGCTCCTTGCATACATGGTCCATGTTATATCTTCCCACTTGGACTTTATTTTTACTCCTATCTTCATAGTTTTTATTAATGGTGTTTATATTTTTATATGTTGTATTTATTTATTTATTAATTGATTACTCTTGTTGTAAACCGCCCAGAGTCCCTCTGGTGAGAGGAGATGGGTGGTGAAAAATTTGATAAATAAATAAATGAAATGAAATGAAATATAATAAACATTATTACAAGATGCTGTACTGCAGATTGTCACCTTTCTTTTTAACTTACTTTTTGCTTAATATGTTTATGTGGAGCCTTCATGCAACTGATACTCGTTCTTCTTAGAACAGTCCTGATGTCATTTAAAAAAGTCTCATTCATATTATACTGTTGCTGCTGGGTGTGAACTTTTAAAGGTAGAGCATTCTGAGGAGTGATGGCTAACTTGCTTATATTACAAGGCTACAGAAGATGGAATTTTAGTAAATGAGAGTTGTTGCAGTTCTCAACATAGAAAAATTTCTCTTTGTTCAGATTTTCCCTTCTCTACAAATTGGAAACTGTACTTTCTGTGTGACATCTTGATAAAACTGGACAGGTTGTGAGGGTCAGAGATCTCATCTAACAGTTCACAATTTCTAATATATTAATGTATTCTGTAATAACTTTTACTTCCCTTAGAAAAGAGACTTGCTATCCTTAGTAGGGTTTCATTCCTAATACCAGTACTTGGAATTTAGTTTTTCTTATGTCTCCTCTCTGTAAAAGGAGCTAATAGTATTGTGCTATTGTTGTTTGACTAAAGATTTCTTATTTCTCCAGAATATGAGGAAGAACTTGATAGAGAATTTGAACTGGAGAAAAATACACTGGGGTTGAGGAAGGTAAGGTCAATGAGATTACTTATTAGTTTGAATATGCATTGAAATGTGACGGAGATTGAATGACAGTAAGCCGTGCTTAGCTTTGAGGCCTAGTGTATTAAATTGTGTTCAGGATGAAGGTAGAGCATTTTGGTTCAAATTATCGTCAAACTTCTTTCCATCCAGTGCCAAATGGCTTGTCAGATTGTCATGATAGTACTTGTCAATTAAAATGGCCTGTAGTATGTCCTTGAAAGAGAAATAGAATTAGCACTATGTTAAATTTTGCATATTTGTTGCTGTGTAGCTGTGAGTGCATTGTTGTCTGCAGGGTGGGTCAAAAGAGGCGACATGGTGGTTGCAGCATCGTGAATGAAGCCCTGTCCTTTTGTACATGTATGCAACATTGATGTCATACAAAATGGATAGCCTGTTTTGACTCCCACTGTGGGTACTGATGCTCGAGAGTGCAAACAACTGCAGTTTTTGCAGACTGTTACAATTATTGCATACTACTTTCTTAATGTGAGCTAAAATTGTTAGGAAAGTAAAGTAAAGTTATTGTTTGTATTTTGGTGGGGTACCACAAATATTGAATATTTACTAGGCAAAAAAGTCTCAGATTGGATTTATTTTATATTGTGTTGCCTTATATCTGAAAACATACCCATACATTTGGGTGTTTGGGATACTTGAGGGATGGAGGAATGAAAAAGCCCCTGTGCCTGTGGAAACAGCCAGGTCTTTAAAGCTTTCTAAAAGGTGAGCAGAGTCAGGGCCATCCAAACCGTGAGCAGTATCATGTTCCAGAAGGCAAGTGCAGCTGTGGAAAAGGCGCACTTTCTGAATCCCGATCTCTGATTGATGGGACTTGGAACATGCTCATCCGGCCCAACCTAATGGGACAATGGGAGTAATGAGGTCCTTCAACTACCCTGGCCCCATGCTGTGTAAGGTTTTATAGGTAATAACCAGTACCTTGAATTGCACCCAGAGGCAAACTGAGAGCCAGTGCAGTTTATGCAGCAAAGTTATAACATGGCACAATGAGCCACATCCCTAATTTTCCATGCCACTGCATTCTGGACCAGTTGAAGCTTCTGGATGTTCTTCATGGGAAGCCCCATGTAGAGCACATTGCAGTAATCCACTCAAGAGGTAACCAAAGCACTGCCTCCTGATCCAGGAAGGGGATGCAATTAGTGCACAACATGAAGCTCTTCAAAGGTCCCCCTGGCCACGACTGTCACCTGCTCTTTGCACAGGAGCCATGAGTGAAAAAGGACCCCCAAATGACATACTGATTCTGTCTGGGGTAGCACAACCCCATCCAGAACAAATGATGGAAAATCACCAGGTCCAGGAGGACCTAATATGCAAAGCCACCCTGTCTTGCTAGGATTGAGCTGAAGCTTTTTCTTCCCCATCCATACTTGTTCTGCCTTCAGGTGCTGAGGCAGAACCTCCGCAGCATTGCTTGGCCAGCCAGGGGCAGAGATATACAGCTGAGCATCATCAGCATATTGGTAATACTTCACCCCATGCCGTTGAAATGACCTGACTTAGATGTTAGTGGAGAGAGAGTCGAGCCTGGAGGCACCCTACATAAGAAAGGCTGTGGGGCAAACCTTCCCCCCCTCCTCAACACAGCTTGGAACCAACCCCAGAGGAAGGGACGAACTAGCATAACATTGTGTCCCCAACTCCTAATCCCTGGAGCCAGTCCAGAAAGTTACCATGGTCAATGGTACTGAAGGCTGCTGAAAGGTCAAGGAGAGCAAGGGTGGATGCACTTCCCCCATCCTGCTCCCTCCAGAGATTATCAACAAGTGCAACCAATGCCATTTCAGTCCCATTTTTTAAAAAAAAAATCCAATTGTATCCGATTCTCGGAGACTGCCTGGACAAGTCCCTGCAATTTTCTTGGCAAGGTTTTTCAGAAGTGGTTTGCCATTGCCTCCTTCCTAGGGCTGAGAGAAAGTGACTGGCCTAAGGTTACCCAGCTGGCTTTGTGTCTAAGGCAGGACTAGAACTCACCATCTCCCAGTTCTAGCCTGGTGCCTTAACCACTACACCAAACTGGCTCTCTTTCAGTCCCATTCCCTAGCCTAAAACCCAGCTGGAAGGGGTCCAGATAACCCCCTTCATCTAGGGCCCTCTGAAGCTGCAACGCAATCACCTTCTCAAAAACCCTCTTTAAAAAGAGAAAAATGGAGACAGGGCATTGGTGCTTGTTTTCCTATCTGTTGCTTTCAAGTTACTGTTTCAGTTGGTATAGAATGACAAATAAAGCTATAAGATAACAAATCTCAAAAATATAATTACTATATGATTGACCACAATCACCTTAAATCAACTAAAGAAACTGTAAAGTCCTTTAAGGTATTTCTCCCTCATTCAGCTCAATCTATTTGTATTTTACCTGTTATGTAGCACACTCAATTCTTGCAAAATTGCAGAATGTGTGGCTTTAACTGAGTCCCAAGACTTGGTTAGTTATTTCAAACCCACCTGTGAACTTCATTCCATATTTCTGCAGCTCACACCTATGTATACTTTTCCTCTGAGTCTATTTTTCAGGCTTTCTTCTCTGTTCCAGTTGACTTTTTGGGCCATTCACTTGCTGTTTCTCTTCCTTTGGCTTCTGTGTTTACTGTGGCGTGCTGATTTCTCAAATGCCTATGCATTTCCAAGGCTCAGCATGTTTCTTGTTACAGTATTGAACTTTGTATATTTTTGTGCTCCTTCCTTTTTAGAAGCTGAATGGCACAGTACAGGTAGTCCTTGTTTAGTGACCACAAATGGGAACAGCAACTCAGTTGTTAAGCGACACAGTTGCTAAGTGAAACCACAACTGTGCTTACAATCTTACTTCTATCACCATCTTAACTGTGAATGGTCACTGTACAAGGCAGCTGCTAAACAAAGGACTACTTGTAATCATGGTCAGAAATTGTTAGGATTAGGATAGCTCAGCCAATGGTAATTAATGGTCTTTATGATAGCTTAGCTTGTGATCCTTCTGGCTACCTGCTTCCTTCTGATTGGTAGAGGGAATCATATACTTAAATGAAAATCCCATAGCATACACACATTTTGAATATAATATGAAAGGGCCATTAGGAGTTGGACATTAATTTTCTTTTCTCATATTACTGGACTGCAGGTGTTGAGAAGCCTAAAGCTACTTGTTGCATTAGAGATTTTCTGGTAGTATATATTGAGTTTAAAGCAAGAAAGCAGTTCTTGGGGCATATATTTGAAATCTGTATCATGCTCCTCAAGGAATGGAAGCATAAACGCAGACAGTGATGGTTGTCTGCTTTCTGTTCTAATTTGGAAATTCTTTTTGATCAACACTGTGCAAAGGATGTATTGTTCTTGGCAGGTTTCCTGTGAATAGATTCCAAAAGTGAATGCTGCCTTGCACAGTGCAAGGGAGACATCAGAAGACAAAAAGCAATCGTTTTGTTTATTTACTGCATGTTATCTACTGCCTTTCTGTCGAGAGTCTGCAATTTGAAATAGTGACTTACAATAAAATGGGGGCCTAAAGAAGAAAAAAGATAAGTAAATGCAGCTACTAAATGGCAGTTTGTCATAGCTAAACTAATAAAAGGTTTTGCTCCCCTCTCTGATGCAATATTCTGGAAAGGCTACTCATGGAGACAATTTCACCAGCGGAATGGCAATTAGTTGAAGTCATCATTTTGGAAGGGGCCCATTTACTGTTTTTTTTTTTTTTTGCTCTCTTTCTGCTTTGTCCATTAAATGCATAAATTGTCTTGTTTATATACTAAATATATAAATGCACTGAACATCTCTTTTTAAGTAGCAGCCACAGTGGCTTGGCAAGGGAGATTTTCTGGGAAAGTCAGAGTGAGGATAGCCATTGGTGTCAGCAGCAGCTTCTGTCCAGAGCTGAATAACATCTTTTGGGAAGGGCCATTCTCACATCATCTCCCTCCTCCTGCCTAGGTGATAATGTTTGTGTGAAAATCTGGACAAAGGGGTAGTGGTGGGCAGCTC
The DNA here is from genome assembly GCF_035149785.1 of Candoia aspera. Lineage (NCBI taxonomy): Eukaryota > Metazoa > Chordata > Lepidosauria > Squamata > Candoiidae > Candoia > Candoia aspera. The sequence goes on from NC_086153.1 coordinate 45,958,920, forward strand.
TTTCCCTTGTTAAGTTGTATCATGACATCACACAACAGCCAGTGGTCCATGGATGCAGCACAATTGACTGGGATGTATAACTGATTGCGGTGGGAGCTGAGCTCCCTGTGCAAAAGCTTCCATGTGACCTGGGACCCTGGCTTCCCCCAGATGTGGAAGCCTCTATGGGAATAGGAACGTTCCCTGCTGCTGGCAGCCACCTCTGGAAACAAAAATACATACAGCACAGCACAAAATCCAAAGAAACTGTACAACAATATAGCCAACTCTTCTTAATGGCTATGAGACCTGGGCTGCTAGATTCTGAGACTAAAATACAGATGTTTTGACCATTATTGTCTACATCACATCCTTGTGGGACTGCCTCTCCCCAGTGATTTCTGCCCATCCCATCAGGTCCAGTGGAGTGGGCGTGCTTCAGGTCCCCTTGGTGAGGCAATGTCACCTGGTGGGTCCCAGGAAGGGTGCCTGCCCTATGGAACAGCCTCCTCCCAATAGACCCCAATCTTACTAGCCTTTCAAAAGGCCATGAAGTCCTGATTCTTCCTCCAGGAATTGGGACGATAGACAGACAGACAGACAGACAGACAGACAGACAGATCGATCCTTGGTATCAGATTTCCAGTAATGATGTGATATGAAGAAGTCTGCAGGAACTGTAAAGTAGTGGACACCTTGGACTTAAAAAATATCAGGCAATGGAAGTGGATCAACCATGTGAGAGTGCCTGACAACCAGCCACCAAAGCTGGCTTTCACCAACATCATTGAACCTATGTGGAAATGCCCCTGTGGTGAGCTTTGTATTACTGTGAAAAGACTCGTTCAGAAAGAAGCAGGAGACATACTGAAGCCCCAAAAACTAGAGTATAGCAGAAACTGGCAAGTTCATTGAGCTACAGTTCTCTCGACTGCATATAGTGGAAATAAATAAGAAAATAAATGAATGCAGCTCCCACACTGTGAAGTGCTCATATCTGAGTGCACAATGTAGTGGCAATAAGCAAGCAAGGAAGCTGGCAGCCAGACTATAACTATAGAGATTGACTCTTCAGTGCCATCACTAGTATGTTGTGTTATACTACCACATTTTCTGTTAATGTCCAAGGTTTCTATAAAGTATTATATTGAATGATGTTGTTGTTGTTTTGTGCATTTGAGTCAGTCTTGACTCCTGGTGACTGCCTGGATTAGTCCCTGTAGTTTTCTTGACAAGAAGTGGTTTGCTGTTGCCTTCTAGACCGTCACTGAGAGAAATTGACTGGCCCAAAGTCATCAAGCTGGCTTTGTACTGAAGTTGGGAATATTGCTCATGGTCTCCTGGTTTCTAGCCTGCTGCCTTAACCCCTACACCAAGCTGGGTCTCATTGAAATCATCACTTACAGGCTATCTATGGAATGCTTGTAACTGAAAAACAAAGAAACAACTGAGTAAATGGGTAAAGGCTCATAGATCTCTCACTAACAGCCTAGCTAAGTCTTACTGTTGTGTTCTATGTAATAAACCCATTTGTGTTACCGTCCTGTATTTTTCCTGGTTCCCAGCATTAAATATTACAGTAATGTGGTATGAGCTTTTCCAATTTGGGTCTCTACAATGTGTACCCTTCATCTCCAGCTAATATGGCAACATGCTGAAGATGATAGGAATTTCAGTCCAAGGCATTAACAAAATGCTAGCCCAGGGAATTATGTCTTATACAGTATGTTCAGTTTCTTTATATGTTAGCATATTTCAAACCAGTTTAATGATGGTTTGGTTCCATTTATGCCTAGGATCCAGTTGATTTTGAATGGAGTTTTTGGATGGAATGGGGCAAAAGATATATACTGTGGCTTCTTTTTGGTCACTTGGTGGTATCACTAGTATCCAGCATTTACATGGAAAAGGTATGCTATTTTGAACTCATCTGTTTTCTACTGAAAGTATAATAATCTGTAACAATTTGCCAGTTTAGAGTATAAAATGCTTAAATAATATAGTTTGTTAGTTTTTGTTGTTGCTGTTGTATTTGTATCTTCCCTTCCTTCAGTGGTGCTTCAGCTTGGCAACAGTATGGAAGGTGGGATAAAGCTGAGACAGATGTTTCTTCTCCTTTTTACATTACTTATGTGAAAGGCCTTCTTGGGAGTACAGTATTGGCCCCTCCGAATGTTATGCTGCTTGTGTTCAGCAAAGATTGAAGGGGATCCAGCAATGCCTGTGGATACTCCACGGTGAAATCAGTAGCCCCAAACAGTTGAGGCTCATGATCATATGGAGAAACATCCAGGAGTGCAAACCTGAGACCCTTCACTCTTTCCTTCAGCACGCAGGACCCAGTAGCCCAGCCTTGTTGCCCTTGAATCACGCCGAGGCCTTTCACACTAGAAAATATGTGGAGGGGGTTACATTTTAAAGGGAAGACAATATGAGAAGGGTTTGACTGATATCCCTCATTTCTTCTCTCTCTCTCCCCAATTACTGTTTTTATTTGTATTATTTATTTGTTGGTAAAAATAAATGTGATATATGTAACATCACTGCACTGAGTTTCCCGTAGGCAGTAGCCATGATATTATAGTGTTTCTTAAAAGAAATGCTGTATTTTATTTGCATGGTATGTTGGTAGTATAGAAACAGAAACTGAGGTTTTTTTAGGAGGAAGCAAAAAATATTCTGTTAGAAAATGTGACATTCATAAAGGAATTTGTTAATTGCAGTTTGGTGGAGGAGGGCTTAATGATAATTTCAGTTTCATTTTATTTCTAATTACACTTTCCAGGATGGTCCTGTCATATGGGGTTGTGTATCTAATATTGTATTTGCCTGAAACAAAGATTGGATAGCAGAATCTCATATGAAGTGGGGCCATTACGTTCAATAAACCATACATGTGGTCCTTGCTTGACGACGCTAATTGGGGCTGGAATTTCCATTGCTAAGCAATACAGTTGTTAGGCGAAACATCACGTGACTGCACTGCTTAGCGGCAGCAGTTTTGGTAGTCCCAGTTGCAGTCATTAAGCCAGGACCTCACACTTGTCCTGCCCTGGTGCACTCGCCTCCACTTCAAGTCCCCACCCACCTATCTCTTCCCCATCTCTGCCCTTTGTGCTGCCCTGTACTCTGCTGTCCCTGCTGCTCTGCCACCTTGCACTCCTCCGCCCTTGCTGCCCTGTGCTCCACCACCCCTGCTACCCATGCCACCACAGTGCACTGCCACCCCTTCCACCATATGGTCCGCCCTGCACTCTGCCGCCCCGCCACCTGGCACTCCACTGTCCCTGCCACCCTGCGCTCTGCTGCCCTTGTCACCCCTGCCTTTGTGAGGGTTAGGGTTAGGGTTAGCACCTCATCAGCAGCAGGAGGAAGAGGGCAGGGATTTTATGGAGCGCAGAGTAGCATGGACAGTGGAGTGTGGGGCGGCAGGGGGAACAGGGTGGCAGGAGTGGCAGAGTGCAGGCCAGCTAAAAGGGCGGAGATGGGGGGAGATGGGCAAGTGGAGGGAGTCGAAGTGCACCCTGTGGCTGTAAGTGCGAGGGGGCTGCGAAGCACCCGAATGGTGATCACCTGACTGCGGGGGCACTGCAACAGCCATAACTTCAAGGACTGGGCATAAGTACCGTTCGTTCAGTGCTGATGTAACTTCAAACGGTTGCTGAACAAATGGTCATTAAGCAAGGACTATCTGCATTCTCTTTGACAGTGTAGGACAGCAATCTAAATATAATAAGTCTATCTGTGGACATTTTAAAAATACCTTGTGGACTCCTGGGGGGGAGTTACAAGTAATAGGTAAAATGTTACTGTAATTATAATGCTAACAATTTTGTACTTACCATTTTTCAAACAGAAATAATTGTTTTAGTTCATTGATTTGAAGCTAATATTGCCAAATTGATTTTTAAGTCAATAGTATATAGTAGTTCCTTTTGATCTTCTTAATTAAGCAAGACCTGCACATAGTTTTATCTGTTTTAATAAGAGCATTACTTTCATGTCATTGTGAAAGACAGAGTTCTTGTATTTCCTCAGTTTCATCTGAAAGGTTGTTTTTTTTGGTCCAAATGAATGGCCTCACTCGTACAAAATTGACTGTAGTGTTTTTGGTTCAGAGGATCTGTATTGGAAGGAAACACAGCTTCTACCTACAGTGTTTTTGCTTGTCCACAGCAGCATGTCGTATTATATTACAAACCTGATGTCGCAGAAGTATGGGAGATATTCCAGCTTTATGGCATAGAGTGTTTGGCTGATTCTCAGATTCCCGTTTAATCACACTGCTCTGTGGTTCTGGGCCCAAAACAGGGTAACATCATGTATGCTGGCCTGAGTAGGACACAAATATGATAAATAAGAGTGAGCTAATGAGGCAAGATTCTCTAGCGTTAAACCAACTATTTTTCTTTCCATTCCATGTTTTGGCATATTGTATAACCTACTAACGGAGATGTGTTGATGGCAATCATGGAATGCCTATGTAAGACATCAGACAGATTTGAAGGAAGATTTCAGAACCTTTCTTTAAAAAATCCATGAACCTGGAAGAAGGCCAGGTTTCCAAATATATAGCAGTCAATCTACTGTGAGTCCCCTGATTGCTCTATCTACTAGGGATAGCTATTTCTTAGGTTTCATCTTTTAGTTCTATCTCCCTGGCTTGTTGAAAGTGCTTGTGGGCCACTCCCATCTGACATGTTTGGTCTAAAGTAACTGTAGAGACATGCTAAAGTCCATATGGCCTTTTCTGATTGAAAGATCTTTGAACCCCTGTTACCTTCTTCCTTAGAATTTTAGGACTGAAAATAGGATTATTTCTTGTGGAAACTCAGACTTTTAGCTTTTACTCTTCACTCCCTCCTCTCTGTCTATTAATCTTGTGCCCTTTATATAGCACTTACTTCAGCTTAGATGTGCTTTCCATCCTGGGCATCTCATCCCACCATTTTTGGAAAATGGTAATTATCTTCAAGTTGTGCAGCAGTGGGAGTAAGCTGGCAGAGTCTCCTACGTCTTCCTTCATTGTTCACTTCTAATGAATTCCATGCTGAGCAGTACTGGATGGATGCTGTGCTATAAGATTATTAAAACTTGAGGGGGAAAATTATTGAACTATGGCAGTAAAAAAAGTCAAGAAAGAAAAAAGAAAGCTATGTATTCAATTTTAGATAGGAGATGAATTCATGAGGCCTAGGGGAGAACTTATTTTCATTTGTTCCCGAACAACAAGTTTCTTTGCTTTGCCTTTGCAGATATGTTTTTTCAGAAAAGCAAAGTTCTTCTTCCCACTTCAGATTTGCGTCAGATAATAATATGTTTATGCACATTGTTTGTCTAACATTTTCCAGTTGTTTTAAGAGTCTGCTGTAGAGTATTTTGTTCTATAGTTAGAATGGCTTCAATAATTCCTTCTGCCTTCAAAGACAGACACTTGGACAGGACAATTGATGAGCTTGAACAGGCAGTTGATGTACACTGAACAGTATCTGGAATGATACTCTTAGCTAAAGGTTCTCTTAGTGTCCCTTGACTCTTCTTGATGCCAGAGCTTTTCTAAGTACAGGAAAAAACTGTATGTGGTGGTGATAGGACAATCCTTAATTCAAAGATGAGTTAACTGTATATGAATATATATATATATATATATATATATATATATATATATATATGAATAATATATAAACTGTATATATTTTTATTTATTTGTCAGCTTGTATGTCACCTTAGTCATAGAGTGCCTTGAGGCAACTTACACAATAAGATTTAAACATCAAGTAAATAATAACTGAAAGCAAGCAAAACCATCCACAGAGCATATCATACACACTGGGGAAAGTAACAGTATAAACCCCCACAAACTATCATTGGGGAGTAGACCACTGCATCCCACCCCAGAATCTGATAAAAGAGCCAGGTTTTTACAGCTTTATGGAAGCCCAACAAGGTCAGGGCTATATGGATTTCAGGGGCATATTGATCCACAGGGCAGGTACAGCTACCCAGAAGATGTGTCTCCTTGGTCCCACAAGATTACAGTGCTTTAAACCTGGAGTATGCCAACTCTTCTAGAAATGTATCAGTCAGGCAGAAACAACAAGAGAAAAACAGTCCCATAGGCAACCAGGACCTGAGCCATGAAGGGTTTTATAGGTGACCACCTATAGGGTTTTATTGTTTCTATCTGGTAAGACTCAGAGTCTTTGATAATGTTTGATGGGACTTGACATATGAATGGCTAAGAACCTTCAGCCTCTTGTGGCGCAGAGTGGTAGGTGGCAGTATTGCAACCGAAAACTCTCCCCACAACCCGAGCTTGATCCCAGTGGAAGCTGGATTCTTGGGTATCCAGCTCAGGTCGACTCAGCCTTCCATCCTTCTGAGGTTGGTAAAATGAGTACCCAGCTTGCTGGGGAAGGTGATGACTGGGGAAGGCAATAGCAAACCACCCCGCTCTATAGTCTGCCAAGGAAACGTCATGAAAGCGCCATCCCCCCAAAGGATCAGACATGACTTGGTGCTTGCACAGGGGACCTTTCACCTTTCAAGAACCTTTGTATACTAGTTACATCGCAGTACTAATTCCGTTAAGTATCCAAGCATTTGGAATAGCAAAAAGGAAGGAGGAGTCATTCTGGTCGCTGTTTTCTGGCATCTGTTGATTAGAGATATGTTGTACTTCGGTTCCGAAGCTCCAAAGGTGCTTTGGAGCAGGCATGGGCAGCACACATGCTGCATCTATTGGTGCCACCTTAAAAAAGGCTGTCTTTTCCTATGTTCTCCTGGTTCTTCGCAGCAGGTGCAAGTATTTGTTCAGTGCCTCCCTAACTCAAGTGTGAAATTTCTTGGGATTGTGTAGCTATCGTTGGAGCACAGCAAAACACACAGCTTCTTTAAAGAGGTACCAACAAGTATGGAATATATATCCATGCCCACACTAAAGCAATTTTTTGGCTTTGGATCTGAAACACAGTACTTCCCTGGTATTGATGTCTGTGTAGAAGGCCAGAGCTGGTCTTCACTTCAGATATCATTAAGACATATGAAAGATAGGGCACCATACTGCATTAATCTGCAGTTGAAAAACTTGTTATGCCAGTCATACGTTCCCTCTGAAGGCCTATAGACTACTGAATGGCTAGAATTGGTAAGAGTAAGGTAGCAAGTTGGTTCACTGTCAGGATGGTAGCTAACATAATCATGTCTGAGTTAGAAAACACTATTTAAATACTTAATTCCATTTACTTTTAATAGTCTGTATAGATTCTTTTTCTCTCTGTGGATGATTACATAAATTGTGTTGCAGCTGGGGGGTGGGTTGATGTCTTAGCATCATATAAACCAGTGTTAAAGTATGGAACATGTAATATGCAGAATTTGTTTAATCTCAGGGAGCAAAAATATTAAAATAATCCTCAGATGTAAAATGTTGAATTTAGGTTTAAGTGATCTTGGTTCACATTACTGTTTAGTCATACATTACACTGGGTAATCAGGTCTTCTCAGCTTAAGATATTTCACAGAGTTGTTCTTAAGCTGGAACGTGTTGACCACTTCCCCCCCACATACACACACATACGGTATTCGAGCTCCTTTGAAAGTGTGGGATGTATAGGTGATAGATGAAATGTTCCTTTATTCATATATGACATTTTGTCATCCATTTTCTCTGATATTTCAGTACAAACCTTGGTTTCTGATGGTCTATGGAATTGCTGCTTGTTGGTTTCTGCTGGGGTCCAAAGGACTGACTATGATTTTTCTACATGTCAGTGTCTCGTATTTAGTAGCCCAATTGAAAAATCCAGTCCTTACATGGTTGACTTCCTTGCTACTCTTGTCAACTCTGCAACTATCTGCCATAGAAGAAGTGAAGGTAATTACATTTGTGGTATTATTTTGTGTATGTTTAAGTAAGTTACTTTGTAAAGGTTTGGGGTTTTGAAGAATTTAGAGAAATGACAGAGTATGTTATAGTATTCTTAGAATGTATCCTCCTTAGAGGATGTATATATGTGCGTTAATGAAGATAGAAAGTTTGATTTGTGTTTTCATGTGAATTGTTTTAGCTAATTTGGATTTCACCTTATTTTTACTTTACAAATGGAAAACAAAAACAAAGTTGCTAAAACCTGATAAATATTTTAAACACCAAAGCAAGAATTGGGTTGACTCCTTATGAGCTGCAGTGTAAACATAGAACAGTTTAAATACTGTAGAAAATTTACTCAAGAATAACTACTGTTATAAAACATAAGCATATATAAAATGTTCAACTGAAATACAGTGCCAGAAATCCTGATAGCTAAATTGCCTCCAACAGTCCATGAACAATGTCCACTGATTAAAGTTCAGACTTCTTGTCTGAGGCTGGTAGTAAAGCATAGTGTGAAGGAGATGAAGTGTTTCAAAATATCCTGTAGAAAAGTTGGCACAGAGTAGGCCAGATGGATTTCAAATGCTTCTGAAGTGGCAGCAATATGCCAGTTAATATATCTACTATTTTCAGTATGTAAATACAAATTACTGCAGTGCAGTTGGAAGCAACACTTCATCTGGATTTTTATATATGGTTATCTTTTGTAACAGTAGTCACTCTTAAACAGCATTCCTCGAAGTGTGGTCCGAGGATCCCTGGGGGTCCACCAAGATGCTCTTGGGTGTCCACGAAATCAAAATTATTTGCCAGCCTATGTTGAAAAATAATACAATTTTAAAATCCCATCAAACAATTGTGAGAAGCAGTAGTGGCAGCAAATGTGTCAATTTTAATTTTTAATACAGTAGATATTGGTAAATATCAATAAATATCCAAGCATGGCCTGGGAGAACAAAACGAAGCAGGACGTAGGCTGATAGAATTTTGCCAAGACAACTCACTCTGCATAACAAACACTCTCTTCCAACAACCTAAGAGACGGCTTTATACATGGACTTCACCAGATGGACAACACCGAAATCAGATTGGCTACATCCTTTGCAGCCAAAGGTGGCGGACATCTATACAGTCGATAAAAACAAGACCTGGAGCTGACTGTAGTTTAGATCACGAACTTCTTCTTGCACAATTTAGGATCAGACTAAAGAGATTAGGGAAGACCCACAGATCAGCTAGATATGAGCTCACTAATATTCCTAAGGAATATGCAGTGGAGGTGAAGAATAGATTTAAGGGACTGGACTTAGTAGATAGGGTCCCGGAAGAACTCTGGACAGAAGTTCGCAATGTTGTTCAGGAGGCGGCAACAAAATACATTCCAAAGAAAGAGAAAACCAAGAAGGCAAAATGGCTGTTTGCTGAGACACTAGAAGTAGCCCAAGAAAGAAGGAAAGCAAAAGGCAACAGCGATAGGGGGAGATATGCCCAATTAAATGCAAAATTCCAGAGGTTAGCCAGAAGAGATAAGGAATTATTTTTAAACAAGCAATGCGCGCAAGTGGAAGAAGACAGTAGAATAGAAAGGACAAGAGACCTCTTCCAGAAAATTAGAAACATTGGAGGTAAATTCCAGGCAAAAATGGGTATGATCAAAAACAAAATGGCAAGGACCTAACAGAAGAAGAAGAGATCAAGAAAAGGTGGCAAGAATATACAGAAGACCCGTATAGGAAGGCTAACAATATCGGGGATAGCTTTGACGGTGTGGTCAGTGAGCTAGAGCCAGACATCCTGAAGAGTGAGGTTGAATGGGCCTTAAGAAGCATTGCTAATAACAAGGCAGCAGGAGACGACGGCATCCCAGCTGAACTGTTCAAAATCTTGCGAGATGATGCTGTCAAGGTAATGCATGCTATATGCCAGCAAATTTGGAAAACGCAAGAATGGCCATCAGATTGGAAAAAAGCAACTTATATCCCTATACCAAAAAAGGGAAACACTAAAGAATGTTCAAACTACCGAACAGTGGTACTCATTTCACATGCCAGTAAGGCAATGCTCAAGATCCTGCAAGGTAGACTTCAGCAATTCATGGAGTGAGAATTGCCAGATGTACAAGCTGGGTTTAGAAAAGGCAGAGGAACTAGGACAAAATTGCCAATATCCGCTGGATAATGGAAAAAGCCAGGGAGTTTCAGAAAAACATCTATTTCTGTTTCATTGACTATTCTAAAGCCTTTGACTGTGTGGACCATAACAAATTGTGGCAAGTTCTTAGTGGTATGGGGATACCAAGTCATCTTGTATGCCTCCTGAGAAATCTGTATAACGACCAAGTAGCAACAGTAAGAACAGACCACGGAACAACAGACTGGATTAAGATTGGGAAAGGAGTACAGCAGGGCTGTATACTCTCACCCTACCTATTCAACTTGTACACAGAACACATCATGAGACAAGTTGGGCTTGAGGAATCCAAGGCTGGAGTTAAAATCGCTGGAGGAAACATTAGCAATCTCAGATATGCAGTTGATACCACTTTGATGGCTGAAAGTGAAGAAGAACTGAGGAGCCTTATGATGACGGTGAAAGAAGAAAGTGCAAAAGCTGACTTGCAGCTAAACCTCAAAAAAACCAAGATTATGGCAACTGGCTTGATTGATAACTGGCAAATAGAGGGAGAAAATGTAGAAGCAGTGAAAGACTTTGTATTTCTAGGTGCGAAGATTACTGCAGATGCTGACTGCAGTCAGGAAATCAGAAGACACTTAATCCTTGGGAGAAGAGCAATGACCAATTTCGATAAAATAGTTAAGAGCAGAGACATCACACTGACAACAAAAGTCCGCATAGTTAAAGCAATGGTATTCCCCGTAGTAACATATGGCTGCGAAAGCTGGACCATAAGGAAGGCTGAGAGAAGGAAGATCGATGCTTTTGAACTGTGGTGTTGGAGGAAAATTCTGAGAGTGGCTTGGACTGCAAGAAGATCAAACCAGTCCATACTCCAGGAAATAAAGCCAGACTGCTCACTTGAGGGAATGATATTAAAGGCAAAACTGAAATACTTTGGCCACATAATGAGAAGACAGGGCACCCTGGAGAAGGTGCTGATGCTAGGGAGAGTGGAGGGCAAAAGGAAGAGGGGCCGACCAAGGGCAAGGTGGATGGATGATATTCTAGAGGTGACGGACTCTTCCCTGGGGGAGCTGGGGGTGTTGACGGCCGACAGGAAGCTCTGGCATGGGCTGGCCCATAAAGTCATGAAGAGTTGGAAGCGACTACATGAATAAACAACAACATCAATAAATAACCCATACTGTACAAACAAAAGGTTTTTGGGGATCCTCCATAATTTTTAAAAGTGGGAAAGAAAGAAAAAAGTTTAAGAAACACTGCTCTAGAATAATTTTTCTACAGTATTAAAACTGTTTTACATTTACACTGCAGCTTAATACTTAATAAAGTGTTAACTCGATCCTGAATAGAATTTGCTTCTCGTGCCACAGATAAACTGAACCCGCCCCATGCTTCCAGTGGAGCTTTTCTACAAACCAATCCCTCCCCCCACAAAAAAACCCCAAATAACAGTACCCTTCCTGTGATGCAGGCAAGCTTTTGAACAGGACTGGAGGAAAGGCTTTAAGTGGGTCCCATACCAGATGGAACCAGCTTTGCTTACTTGAAATAAAATATAATTGAGAATCTGCAGCAGCATGTGTATGTATGCATATATACATATATGTATGAATGTATATACATATATATGTGTAAAAAGACGTAAACATTACTTTGCAGTGCGGGCCTGCAAAGTTGCTCAGCAAAGGGAGTTTTGGATAATATAATACTTTCCTTTTGCTTCCTGGAAGATTCATTCCTTAAATGCAGGGGGTGAATTCCAAATTTAGGCTGACTTAGAGTAGATTCAATGAAATAATTGGGATGGAATAAATTTGTTGGATCTATTCCAGGTTTGTCTAATTCACCAGTAAAACCTGTAGGAAGCGTTTGAATAATCTGAAGCAATTCTGGAGTCTTTCTTTTATAAACCTCTAGACATGCAGATCTCATGCTTCTGCCTATGGAATATTCCTTTTAATAGCTATGTGACTTTTCAGGTAATCTTCAAATTGGTTTTATTTTTTCAGAGAGGCTGGTATGCCAGTGAAAATGAGTATTATCTGCTAGTTTTCACCCTGATTGTCCGCTGTCTCTATTATACAAGCTTCAGTCTAGAATACTGTTGGGATAGGACTACTGAGACGATACAGCATTCATTCCTTTGGATGTTGTCATATACGTTCTATTATCCTGTGTTTCACAACGGACCTGTTATCACCTTTGATGAATTTTATAAACAGGTAACAACACTTTGGATTGCTTTGTTGTTGGCAATATATGTTTGTACTGCTCATAATTATTGCTTCTGAAGCCACCTTTTAATATGTAATATTCAATACATCTTTCTTGATGTTGGAGAAAGTGATAGCAACCAAAATAAATCTACATGAAAGCAAAACAATTCATTGTAAATAAATGCAGATGTCTGCATTTAGACTAGAGGGGAAAAATACTAAATACTAAAGTATTAAAACATACAGAATTAGGATGGGAAATATTGGTTGACAACAATTCAGATGTTAGGAATGTTAGGAATGCAGTTGATTAGATGTCTAGCATCAGTTAGCAATGTGATGTTGCTGCAAAAAAACTCTGATGTGATTTTATTCTTCAGTAATAGAACCATAGTTTTCAGATCATGAAAAGTAATAATTTGAATTTTTTTCTGTGTAAGCTGCATGTCATTTTGAAATACTATATTGAAATGAGTGCTTCTAAAAATTATGCAGACAATTCAAACAGGTTCAGAAGAGGGCTACAGAGATAGTCAGGAGCATTGAAAAAGTTGGTATATTGGCCTAGAAAAATGAGTGGGGATATGACCACATTTTTCAAATACATTGGGGATCACAAAGACTTGGTCTGTGCAGTCCCCAGAGCAGGGCTAAATCTATTAGGTTTCAGTTCCAGAAAGCTTAGTTTCAGTTGAGCATTTATTTAGCTGAATCTTGAGAAGTGTAGCTTGATGGTGGGAGCCAATTATAAAGAGTAGAGTTGGCTGTCATGGAAGTAGACCTGAACATCTTTTGGGAATACACTTACTCTAGATTTCCTGCACCGAACAGCTAAGTTATTATGCCAAGCCCTTTCCTTCTAATTCTGTTAGTCTGTGAAAATGTAAACTGAAGCTATGGTGATTTTTAGAATTGGCTATTGAGTTTGGAAAAAACTTGCTTTTTTAGCTGTTAGATTTAGCCCAATTTTCTCAAAAATAACTCTGAACATATGAGACATGAAAGGTGTCTGTATAGAGCTGATTATAAGTATTGGATGTCAGGGGTGGGGGCCTGGAGAGAAAATTAGATTCTTGTGCATTCAAAGAGAGATGGTATAAGTCCCTTTGGGAATTCAAGCTAGAAAATTCCTTTTGAATTTATACTAGATGATTATTCTCATAATCTGTTTTAACTGTACTTTTCTTACTTGAAAAATTCATGTTGATGAGATTTTTAAATGGATAATGTTTTAAGTATTGGCCTATTTCCATAATTTATTTTAAATGGCAATGATCTCTCCAGAGGGGAGCTGGGAAAAGTATAGCACTGGAGTAACCCAGGTGGTGTAGTGGTTAGCAATTCCCAGCAGTGCTAGAATGATACATTTCCTTTTTCTAAGACCTGTAGCAGTTATCATATCATCTGAATTAGGATCAGTAGATATTGCCATCACATGTTTTGTCTGATGTGCCAGTTCCATAAATTAAAAAAAATGATATTGAAAACAGATTTTCATTATGTTGCTACTTACTTTGCAATGAAATTAACCACTCAGTGGCCTTAAACATCTCACCTGATACACCTAATTCAATACTTTATTTTAATGTTGGATATATAACAGGAAACAGGTGTGTCTACATGCCTATTGAAGTCTGATTGGCATGCATCATAACTGAATTGACATTGTAGAAATTTCCTTTCTCTTCCCTCCTCAGTACTTTAAAAGATAGTAGTTTCTTCAAAGTACTTGCAGATAGTGAGATGTCATTAAAGATGAGTCAGTATAGTGAAAGCATCCAGCAAGCTTGCTGAAAGATGTAATAAGAGTCATTAAGCAATCTTCTATTCTTTACGGAGAATAAGCCAATCATCTGTGTAATCTCTTCCTAGCAGTGACAGAGGAAAGATAGGGGGAAAAATCAAGTAAAGAAATTGGAAGTTGGCTGAATGAGGTGTTTCCTCATTCCTCTTTCTGTAACAACTGAGGAAATAACTTCCTAAATAAACCTTCATAATTCTACTTTATATTTAAAGGAACAAAAAACTACAATAATCTTATGGAAGGAGGAGATCAGTAATCCTATCAGATGATTTCATAGATGCTGCCAGAAATATAAAATCGATATATCTAATCCAAACACCCTCCCCACCCCAGGTCTCTCTAAGTGATCAGAAGAGCTGATTTAAATACAAAGCAGAGGAGCCAAATCAAATTGCTCCTGTCGAAGCTGAGGTTCATCTCTCAGTTAGCTTAACTATGAAATATGGTCTCCATCCAAAATTTATGCTGAAGTTTTATACAAGATCTGGATTTTTTTTGCCCTACTAACTGCAAGGTCTGTATACCCATATATTTTGTAACCATAGACATTTCCAGTGCAGGTTCCAAATAAATAAATAAAAAGCAGTGTTGGTTATATTTTCTCAGAACATAAATTATTGGATTTGTATCATTTTGATTCCATGTTTAATTTGCAAATACCTGTAATTTGCTTTGCTTGTTTAGGATATACTGTAGAACCAGGAAGTATCTTACAGTAATGGTCAACTTAATCAGCTACTTGCCATTCTAAGCAAGTCTTAAGAAGTAAGCTGTGATGTAATGAAAATCAAAACAGCCAAGAGGAGCTTCAACTTTAATGGATTAACAGTAGACGTTAAATGCTATTGGAACTCAACTTTGATATAAAAATCTGTATGGTAATTGTTAAAAATGTTTTACATTTTGTAAAAATCGTAAGATCAAGATAATCCACAACTTAAAAAACCGCAAAAAAGTATATATTTTGATGAAGTTGGTATATCACACTAACAAAAGACATTGATATCCTAGAAGATCTGATTATTTCCCCGTCTGTTGCTTCTCTTTGTAGTCATATCCAGAACATGTGATTTGGACCACTTGATAATCAAGTTGAATTGTGAATCTCTTAGAATGCTTTCTGAATTACAGCACATACATTCGTGTCCATCACACGATTCTATTTCAGAGTAAAGTAGAGAAAGCAAAGCATAGAATTAGAAAAAGCTGCCTTCGTATTAATTGAAACAGCCTGAACAAATAAATAACCAACAGAAAATATGATTGAACAGAAAGTCAGATGTTGTCACATCTGCAGGTTTAACATTTTAGACCTTGGCTGGAAAAATAGTTGCTGGAGATGTTGCAAGTTAAAGGAAAATCTGACATTTATGTTCTACAGTTAGCACTGCAGCCAAAATAGCTTTCTTGATATTGTTTGTTGTTAGGAGGCTGCTACGCTATGTGGAGTATAATATAATGTTCTAGGCTAGAGTTGCTGATTCCATTCATTGATAATATGGATGGTTTGCTTTTGTGTAAAAATATTGTATGAACTCAGCCATTGTGGTGTGTAAATCATGATTTCTAGCTTAGTGCGTTGTATGAAATCAGTTGTGACTGTATAGTAAGACATTGTTCAACAAAGTTTGATTTAATGAACTGGGCGAACACAGTTACACTTGTTTTTTCTGTTTACATTAAGCAGAATTTAATGTTAAAGTTTCTCTTCAAGATGAGAAGCGAAAATATTATTTTAACCATTGCTCTTATGTATGTATGTATGTATGTATGTATTTATGTATATATTTATTATTGAATATATACCCATCTTTCTATCTCAAGGCAGCTTACAGTAATAAAAAAAGTCATATGTTAAAAAATATAACTCCCCAAATGGGGTTCTGATTAAATATTTAGCTGTATTGTTGGACTGGTCAAAATTTTCCACAGTTTAATATTACAAAACAAATAGCCATTTTAAACAATGGCCAAAATATTTTGCTGTGCTGCCTAAAACCATTCTTAAGAAAGCAAAGGAGAATAAACACATTTATTTTGAATTAATTGCCTTTATTCAGTCAGAATTTCTCACCTCATTATGTTTTTCCTGATAAGTCAGAGAACAAAAAGCTTGTTTCAGAAACAATTATCCCAATGGGTGATAAAAGCTTGAATATTGAGGATATTCAAATCCAGGATACTTCTTTTTGGAATTAATTCTTCTAGCTATTACAGGTTGAATGAAATGTTATAGAATGATCAAACTTAATTCACTGGTAGTATAAAGTAAGATGTTTATTTTTTTTTTAAATGGTCAAAGGTTTTTTTTTGGAGGGGGGAGCATATCCATATAACCAGAAGGATAACTGCTATATACAGTATCATCATCAAAATGCTTGAGGCAAGAGAATTCTTATGATAAAAATGCTAGATGAATTAATTTTTATGTGACCAAAAAATCATGCAACTCATCATGCCCTGTAACTGAGAATTAAAAGTACACACAGAAATATTTTAAAAAAGAATTAATAATGGTAGGTGACTTCAGTGTTTGAACTGGCAATTTTTTTAAAAAAAATCTGGTCTTTGAGATCAGAAAAGGAACCTTTGCAGTGGTACCCATAAGTCTGCTCTTCAGTTTATAGGTACACTCAACTGAAACTAATTCAGTTTACATATGTTTTTGCACAAGAGGGTGTTAGAAATATATTTCCTTTAAGGAAAGTAATTATGTAGTAAACTGATCGTTGGAATAGGTTCCCATTTTTTTTATGTGGAAAAATTATCACTGAAAACTTTGGAGAGCCACCACATAAAGTCGGGATGGGCAACATGGCTTCTGTGAGCAACATGACACACATGATACCTCCTTCCAGGTGGTGGTTGTGGAATCCCAAAATTAAATAATTTATTTTT
This sequence comes from Candoia aspera, assembly GCF_035149785.1. NCBI lineage: Eukaryota > Metazoa > Chordata > Lepidosauria > Squamata > Candoiidae > Candoia > Candoia aspera. Next base: position 45,975,835 of record NC_086153.1, read on the forward strand.
AAAAATAAATTTAATCTTTTTAAAAGTTTGTAACCTGAAGGGATTGCCAATTCTTATAAAATTTCAATGTTCCACATGAGAGTTTTGGTGAGAATACTACCATCTTGTGAGATTTAGTGTTCTTACAACATTGTGGCCATTATATTGGCTTGCACATAGTATGTATGTATATGTGGATTGGTTCACACTGAGAACCATTTGCATCCTTCGAGGACTACCAGTGGTCCCTGGATCGAAGATTAGGAATCACTGGATTACACCATTCACAGTATGATAGCAACATTCACATATGGATAGCAAAATACCATATGTATGATCTTCACATGATGGTCACTGTCAGCCTTTCTTCAGCAGCATGATCTTAGGCCATGCTCACAGAGATTTCTGGGAGTTGTTTGACACATCTGGTGGACAGCAGATTGGGGAAGGCTGCTCTATATACTGTTGTTTTGGTAGTATCATTTTGTCATTTTAAAAATTTCCTTATATTAATAACTGCTGTATTACACTTAAATGCATACAATCTTCAGATTACAAAAATCCAAGACTATCTGCCAGCATGATATATTTTATATTGTTTACAATTTTAATTTTCAAACATAAAGGTTAAATAAAGATTCTTATTGGAATTAAAAAGGAAAGAGAAGACTGCTTGACTCAGTAGTCAATCAAAATCTAATTCTATATAGTGGTAATCTTTAATTTATTCTAATACAGATGAACAAACAGCAAACCTGCAATTGGAAGTCCAGTCTGTCTCTTTTCATCTGGGGAGCCATTCGTATTTTGATTTGGTGGTGGTTGGCAGAATTGATGATTCATTTTATGTATATGCATGCTATCTACAGTAGCCTTTCACACCTGGAAGCTGTAACTTACTGGACATTAGGTGAGTGTATTTCTTTATGTGTGGAACTGACTGTTATGTGTTCTTGGACTGGCTAGTCCTAACCCAATGTAGGCTCTTTGTCCCCAGTGGGCTCACCAACAAGAGAAGGCAACAGAATGTGTTTCATCAACAATTGCAAATGTTTATTGATTCAGGATTCCAAAATAACTGCCTTTGTTGCACGTGACTTGGTTCCAACACAACTAATTAGAGATATACACATGTGATTAACACTGCTTTCTCACTAAGGTAAGCAGTAATGTATCTATGTCCTTGTTGGACGATATGAGTGAGTTCTATTTGGCTTCCCATTTAGGGAGGCTGCAGGCCTAGGTTAGTATAGGTTAGAATAGGAGAAAGTAAGGACAGTTCCGAGACAAATGGAACAAAAATATTTAATCACCCTCACCGTTTTTCATCCATTTATACTCTCCCTCCACCTAGTGTAGTGCTTGGGTAAATGTAATTTGCCACTCAAAGAATGGCCCACGTGACTACTCCAGTTCTTGGATCATTACATTGTAAAGCCAGTGTGGGCAAGCCACCAGTGGTACCTCAGCAGAACTGCAGTAGATCTTCTATCATGAAGTTTGTCTCTCCTCCCCCTCCCAACACAGCAAATCCTATTATATGTGTATATGTGGATTGGTGTTCACACTGAGGACCATTGGCATCCTTTGTGGACTACCAGTGGTCCCTGTGGCTGTAGTTCCCATCTTGTCTTCTGTTCTCATGCATACAGTACATGCATCACACATACCAGCAAGACACAACCAATGAACAGTTGAATTTACTAGCTCCCTTGCTTCTTTTTTATATTACTAAGCAGAACAATATGTTGAACTCGGACCAGCAGTTTTGAGTTAGTATCTTCAGTCATTAGAATGGGCAGTTTATCTGCTGGTTGTTGGGCTTCATTTCTTACCAGTTCCCAGCCACTCTATGCCCATCTGTGATACAAAAATTCTGGTCTGGAATGGAATGTCTTCCTGTGCGTTTTTGCACAACTTTCATTAGTCATGTTTGTAAGTTCTGGTGGGAATTTTTATTAAGCTGATTGTTAGTCATGCACTCAATATATTCATGTACATTACTTTTTGTTCAAACATGGATGCTGTAAGTTTGGTCAAGTTCTATGTGCCATTCCATATTTTGTCGCTTAATAGTCAAGGTATTGTTCCAGCATGTATTAAAGGAGTGATAATAAAATGTTGCAGTTTGGCCACGTAAGAGTAGTGCTTCTGCTCAGAGTTATACTCAGCCAATACTTCCAAGCCAACCTACATCCACTACCCTGTAGTTTCTTTGTTTTCATTTTCTCTCTTCCTTTTTTTTTAAATCTCTTTTGGCTCCATTTTTGTTAGCATTTTTAGTTTAGTGTTTGAGGGCCTGACTATTCATTCTGTTCTGTAGAGAAGAAGATGTTTTATAGCAGGTATGCTCGTATTAAATTCCTTGACCACTTCCATACATGTAAATAGTTTTTACTAAAATTGGGAGACCAGCCAGATTTTTTAGCATTCATGTTGGATGTGAGGAGCTGGGTGGAAAGAGAGAAAAGTAGACGGGAGTTCTTGTTTTGTTAACTACATAGTAATTTAATTTGTCCTCTGCCTTTTCTTTTCTTTCCGGTAGATAATTATTTAACACCAAGGTTCTAGCCTGGGTGGGGTATTCTCTCTGACTTCAGAAAGCAAAAATCGTGACGCTGTTTATTCTCACAATGAGGATTCTGCATTATTTTGATTATGTGCCATCAAGTCAGTGTTGATTCTTAGTGATTGTGTTGATCGATTTTCTCCAGGATGATCTATTCCCAACCTGGCCCTTCAGGTCTTCTATCGGTGCACCCATTGCTGATGTAATCAAGTCCATCCACCTTGCTGATGGTCATCCTCTTCTACTCTTCCATTTTTCCTAGCCCTACAGACTTCTCAAGGGAGCTGGGTTTTTGTAGGCATAGATTTGCTATGGCATCTGAATATCTTTTTCAAGGCCTTCATTGCTACCCTACCAAGTGCTAATCTGTGGTGTGTTTCTTGATTGCTGGTCCTTTTACTGTCAAGCCTAAAAAGCAGAAGTTACCTACCACTTCTATATATTCACTGTCAATTCTAAGGCTGGTTGTTCTACCTGTTGTCATGAGTTTAGCCTTCTTTATATTTACTCCTAGTCCTTTTTTTTTCTGTGCTGCTTGATTTTTATTACTAGAGCTTCCAGATAATTTGCATTTTCAGCTTTCAGAGTAGCATCATTAGCATACTGCAGGTTTTGATGAGTCTTTCTCCAGTTTTAAAACCATACTCATCTTCTTCCAATCCAGCTTCCCTTGATATAGTCAGCATATAAGTTGAATAAATAAGGAGAGAATTTAAAGTCTTTTCTCAGAATCCAGTCTGCTTTGTCATGTTACATCCAGACTGTGGCTTCTGACCTGTGTATAGGTTTCTCATGGGGACAATGAGATGTTCTGGGATTCCCATTTTCCTGAGGATATTCCATAGATTGATATGTTTGGTACAATCAAAGGTCTTTCTATATGAAATCAAGCTCATATTGATTTCTTTTTGAAAGTCATTGACTTTTTCAATTATCTAGCATCCACCAGCAATAATCACATTATTTTGCTAGCGTGTGAAATTAAGGATATTGTAGGATAGTTTGCATACTCTGATAAGTCTCCCCTCTTTGATATTGGTATATAGTCTGACCTCTTTCCATCTGTTGGCCATTGTGTTGTTCTCCAGATTTGTGGCGTTTGTTTGGTTAGAACCTTTACTAATTCTTCTTCTGTTGCCTGCCATATTTCTGTAACTATTTCATCAATTCCTGTAGCAGTCTGACTTACTATGACTGGAGTGGTTATCTAATTCTTGGATGTCCTTACAGATGTCATTGTAATAGTGCTTCTTGTCTTTTCTAACAGTTCTCTGAGATTTTTTGTTAAGTTCCTTCCCAAGATCTTTTTGTTTTTGGCTTTGGTGCCTCTTCTCTTCTTGACAATTTCCACTGTTTGCTTTCTTCTGTTCCTTGATCTTTGGTAGTCTCTTTCACATTCATCCTTAAGAATTTCTTTAATTTCGTTCCACAGTTTCTCTGGTTCCCTGTCAATAAGGTTCAGGGTTTCAGAGTGATTCCTGATGTTCTCCTTGAAAATTGTGGGAATATCCGATGGGAGGAGATGGGTGGGGATAAATTAAATAAATAAATATCTTAGAAACTGACTGGCTGTGAGGTTTCAGCCCACTTCTGACTCTGGAAACGAAACTTACCCAGAGTCAGAAGGGGAAAATGAAACTCATCAGGAGAGAGTTGGAGAAGCTGAACCAGGAAGTGACTCAGCAGAGTGGGAGAATTTGCAAACGTGGATTCGACAAACTCTGGAGGGGGATTTGAACTCTCCAATCAGCACTTGAGACAGGGGAGCAGAGAAGCGTGCGAATCAGAAAGCAGCTTGATTGGCTGCTGGAGAGAAAAGGCACAGAAAGGATCGTCTTAAAAGGCAGATGCGCAAAGAGCAAGCTGCTGGAGACAACCGATCCTTCAAGCTCACAGCCCTTGCGGAAGAGTCCTTACCTGTGTCGGATGCCTTGCCTGTAGCCAGAGTGGAACCACTCTTCTACCTCCACAGAACCGCCTTCTGCACAAGCTGCTCCAGTCGAGCCTCTCCTTGTCATCCCTGCTGAGCACAGCCTCACGTCTAGCTCCGGACCTCGTCGCCATGTTCCAGCGCGATCCAGGTGTGCATCCAGCCTTGCCTTTAGCTCTCAGCCTTGATCTCCAGCCCTGTCCAGTCTTGATTCCACCTCACAGCCTTGCCTAGAATTTCCAGTCCAGTCCAGCCTTGCTTCTAGCTCTCAGCCTTGCCTAGAATCTCCAGCCCAGTCCAGTCTGGCTCCCAGCTCTCAGCCTTGCCTCGAATCTCCAGTCCAGTCTTGCTTCTAGCTCTCAGCCTTGCCCAGGCTCCCCAGCCCAGCCTTGTTTCCAGAGATCAGTGTTGCCTTGACTCTCCAGCCCAGTTCAGCCTAGCCTCCAGAGCCAAGCCTCATCTAAAGGTTCCAGCCCAGTCTTGCCTAGCCTCCACGCTCCAGTCTTATTCTTCCTGTGTGCCAGTCCATGGAACATTGCCTTCTGTTTCCTCCTTGCCTTGCACTCTAGCATCACCAAGTCTGACAGCTTCAATCAGAGAGTTAGCTGAATTCTGCCTTGCGGTTCTGCCTCAGTCTGACACCATAGCATTGCCTGTTCATCCGCCATTGCCTAGGTGGTTCTGATTAAAATTGCTTGTTTAATCATTCACAGACTTTACTGTTGTAAATAGTTGTTTTTAATAAAGAGTTTGATAATACTGCTGTCCGGCCGCCTCATAGTCTGAACAGGACACTGGCTTTCTTCTTCCATGTTAATTTGACTTGGAACTTGCACACCAGCAGTTTGTGATCTGTTCCACAATCAGCCCCTGGTCATATCTTTCCAGTCATAAACGAGCTCTTCCAACTCCTTCTAGCAATAATATCAGTTTGATTTCTGTGTACTCCATCTGGCAGTGCCCATGTGTATAGGTGCCATTTTGGGTGCTGGAAGATTCTGTGAATGATGAAGAAATCACTGGATGAGCAGAAGTAATTTTCTTGCTTCATTTTGGATTCCTAGGCCATGCATTCCTACCGTGTTTTCCTCCTTAATAACTTTGGTATTCTAGTCTCCAGCCACAAGGAGCACATCTTCTTGCACGTTCTATCAATTTCAGATTGAACTTGACCATAAAATTAATCAGTCTCCTCTTCTTCTGCATCAATGTTTGCAGCATATACTTGGGTAATCATATTAAATGGTTGTCCACAAAGTCTAATTGATAATATTTGGTCATTGACTGCATTGCTTCCAAGTAGTGTCTGTGTTATATCCTTCCTGACTATGAAAACAATACTGTTACTTCTTTATTTTTCATGTCCTGAAAAAGATAAGTAAGATACCGTGATTAGTAAGATACTGTGTCCTGAAGAACAGTAAGATATTGTGATTTAAAAAGTCCAATTCTAGTCCGTTTCAATTTGTAGTGTGTCGATGTGTAGTCAGTTTATTTCATCTCTCAAAGTGTTGAGCTTTCCCATATTTGTTCCAAGTTCCCACTGTAATTTTTTCTTTGTAGCTTCAGATTTTCTTTTCCATCAACAGCTAGACAACCCGAAGGCTTTAATTTAGCCATGTCATATATGCCATTAGTACTCTGAAAGATCCTCAGCTCTTCCTCAGTAGCATGTTAAGTGCCATCCAACCTGAGAGGCCCTTCATCTGGCACTATATCATCAATCACTCTATATTTCATATCCATGTGGCTTTCTTGGTAAAATATAGGAGTGGTTTACCATTCCCTTCTCCCAACAGTATGAAATGATGCCTTTTCCATTGTCACTAAAGTGATCATCTGCCTCCAGCATCTTGCTATATCACTGCTGACCAATTTAGGTGCCTGCTTGCTTTAGCTAGGCAGCTGGGATTACCTTCATGCCTTGGGAATACAAATGTGGCCAAAGGATTGGCCAAAGGTATTGGTACCTCTCCATTTTCCCCCAAAGAACCCCAATTTGTTATGAAATAAGTTGAAACTGACACAAGTAAATGGCATCCAGCGTTCTGTATTCCATGGTCCATAGAGCAGAGACTTTGCTTTTGATGTATGACTTAACATAGTCTTGTAAATAATAACACAAATGGAAATGGCATGGACATAATTATTGGTGCCCCTAACCTAATATTCCATAACACATACTTTTGAGGCAATAACTGCAACCAGGCACTTTCTGCAGCTCTGAATAAGACTTCTACACTTCTCAACTGGCAATTTGTCCCACTCTTCTTGAACAAACCGCTCCAGTTTTCTTAGGTTTGATGGATTTTTCTCCCAATTGTGAGTTTCATCTCTTTCCATAGATGTTATATCGGATTCAAATCAGGACTCATAGCAGGCCACTTCAGAACAGTTCAGTGTTTGCTTTTCAACCATTCTTGGGTTCTAGATGCATATTTTGGGTCATTATCCTGCTGGAGGACCTGTGATCTGCAACTGAGACAGAGCATTCTAACATTGGGCTTTATGTTTGCTCTAGAACGCCTTGATAATCTGATTTCATTGTGTCCTGCTCAGATTCAAGGCATCAACCCATGAGGTGGAGATGGGCGGTGAATAAATTTATAAATAAAAAATAAATAAAATAAAATCCTGTGCGAGAGGCAGCAAAGTAACCACATAGCATTATGGAACCTCATGTTTCACAGTAGGGATGATGTTCTTTTCTTTAAAGGCATCGTTTTTCCTTCTGTTAACATAGAGCTACTATGATTTACCAAAAAGCTCTAATTTTGTTTCATCTGTCCAAAGGACATTCTCCCAGAAGGACTTGTCAACATGCATTTTAACAGACTCCAGTCTGGCTTTTTTGTGTCTGTCTTTTAGAAGTGGGGTCTTCCTGGTTCTTCTACCATGGAGACCACTTTCAGTCAGACAGTGATGGATGGTGTGACTTGATATTGTTGTACCTTGATTTTGGAGGTCAGCCAGGATCTGTTTTGAAATTTCCTTGGTTCTTTCTCCAGCACTAAAACTATCCTTCTGTTCAATCGGGGGTCAATTTTCCTCTTGCAGCCATGTCCTTGGAGGTGGGCTACAGTCCCATGTACCTTAAACTTCTTGATAATATTAGCAACTATGGTCACAGAATCATGAAGTTATTCAGAGATGGTTTAGTATCCTTTACCTTTTACCATGCGTGGCTATTACCTTCTTCCTTTCCTCCTTTGACAACTCTGGTTTTCTTTCTCTGGTCCAAAATGCCTGAGTGAGTACTTTTCTCTATTCTGATAGGCTGAGGGACTGATTATGAGATTGAAGACATCTGTGATACTAATTCAAGTAAATATTCTGCTTGAGAGATCACTAGTCCAGTCATATTTTTTAACTTCTAAGGAGTACCAAAAATTATGTCCATGCCATTTTCATCTGTTCTTACTCTTTCGTAGATATAAAAAATAGTCTTGTTTACTATGTTCACTTTGGTAAATTAATCAATTCACCATCGCTTTTGTCAAAAACAGATCTTCAGTCAAAAATGAGTGATCCTCATTTTTGCTTATGCTAGTAATTGGTGCTAGATAGAACTGTATTTATAGATTTGGAAATTTGGGTATCTGTTCAGTGACCATTATGAAGGAAAGATAAATAATGTGATATGTTACCTTATTAATGTAAAGTAAAAGTCAGTGTATTGTTGATAATTTCTTATCCTAAAGAATAAATTGATGTCTGGGAAGAATTGGTGTGAAGTATAGTGATCCAGCCCTCCCTATATGAATGAGTAGCGACTTCCAGACTGTGGAATCTTTTATTTTCTGGGATCCATCAGGCTCTTTCTCTTAGTGCTTTTCTTTTTCTTTTTTTGCCAACTGATTCAAGGTTTCCTGTTTGTCTTTCCAAGCAGATGCTTCTGATATGGCACATGCTCCTTTTATGTTTTAGCTGCTGAGATTGCTTCCGATTTGAGGCTGCTACTTTATTTCTTTAATGAGATTCCTTTGTTCTTAATTATTGCAAGCCACTATGAGTGATGCAAATATATTTCCAAAAAATAATGTCACTTTTCTACAGTTTGAAGTAAAAGAGATAACACAGAATTAATTCTGCTTTCCTCCCTTAAACGCTGGGCATCCAAGGAATTATGGAACTAAGCTCCGTGTGTCCGTGGGAGTTGATATAATTAGACAGCAGTGTTTTAGTTTTGCTTCATCATTTACCTTATATGCATAATACTTATAACGGAGGAGGGAAAAACAATAGGTATTGCTTAATGTTCATAACAAATAGAGCAAAACCCTGCTTTATGATAAAAGAAAGAAAATGCACCTAATCGAAGTTGTAAAATGAATTACTTTTATTGAATCGCCATAGTATTGGTCCTGTTACTTTAGTTGCTGAATGGATCAGGGAGTAGGTTTGCCTACACTAAGGTATTCCAAGTGAGAGGTGATGCTCAAGACAAGCTACAGTCTTGGCATTCAGGAGCAATCTAAAGGAAATAAAAGCAGTTTGGGTGGAGACCAAATGAAGACAGGACAGAGCCATCTAAAAAAGGATCTCTTCCATCTTTCTCTCTTCCCTCTCCACTTCCAACTTGGGTCCTAGAAAATCTGGCTGATTTCCCACTTTGCACAAGTTTTTATGTGTGCAGATATGGTAAAGAAAGGATTTCTAGAAACCACCACCACCACCACCACTAAACCTTGAAGTTGCTTAGCCACATTTATTACAGGTGCATCAATTATATTCACTCATTAAACATAGTAGAAACAATGGAATAAATCAAAAGGTGAGGGGGAGCAACTGGGATTGTTCTTCAGACAGGAGATTTCTTAATAGTGAATAGGAGTTGGTACAAAATACATTGCCAAGATAGTATGTCAGCCCTTCAGGTAGACCAGACTAGGAAATCAAAGTCATGCATAGTTATACTACTTTTATTATAAGGTTATAGTAACAGAATCTTGCAACTCTGAATGCTCTTCCCTCCTCACTCCTTTCATCTTAGTGAGGACTAGGGAGGGCCTTGTCTGAGACGCTTTCTCAGTTCTGGCCGAGACTCAGATTTCTTTTATCTGACTATTGTTGGTTGTGGCTCTTCTTCCTGTTCCTCAATGTTATTCCTTCTGCCCATTACACAGTAAGGGAATATCTCAGTTCTTTTATGTGATATGTAATAGATCCTCTGAAATACAGAACTGTTCAATTTAGTACTAGAACTCTAATTTCAGTGTTGTAGTTGCAACACTGTAGTTGCACCTGGGGGAGAGCCAAGTTCAAGCCCACTTTGAGCCATGAAAGGTCACTGATTGACTTTCTACCAGTTACTGTCTCTCAGCAAAACCTTCCTCATAAGAGCTATTTTGGAAATCATTCTTGGGAGTGTTGTAGTAAAACCATCACTGCATTGCTTATTAGTTAATGTATATCTTTATAGAAATCATGAGGGGATAATTGTATATATACAAATGCAGCTTGAGATATAATGATTTAGCTTTTTGAATTGATACTCAATTGTTTTCTAGCAAAGTAAGCAGCTTTTTCAGCAGTGAGGACAACTTTAGAAATATAGCTAGTGGTAGGCTAGTTAAGTTAAATTGCTTCTGACCAGTGCAAATATGATGAAACCTTTTACTACATTTTAAACTTGTTACTACTTACCAGTTTGAAGTCATCAATTTGTAGTGATATTCATTTGTTCCCTTTTTGACTAGTGACACTAACCAGTAAGACAAAAGAACTAGGTTATCTTATGTAAATACTACTGTTACTGTTGTAAGAAGTGTATGTAGTTGATCTTAATAGGTAGATTCATCTGGAGAAAGAAGGCTTTTAGTCAATTTGGGTCATGAATATTCACAGCCTTCAAGAGAGATCAAGAATTTGGGGACCATGGATATTATTTGGCCTATCAGGTTGACCCAACTGTCCTATGGGAAACCTGAACGAGAACCCTCTCTTCCATTGTTAGGCCCACCTTTCTGCTCTACTCATGTCTTGACTTTCCCTTTGAGGGGAGCACAGGAAGCATGGCAAAACAAGTAGACGTCAACCCCACTAAAGTTTCTTCAGGGGTTCCAGCAAGATGAGCTCGGCTTTGCCTGTGCCTTCAAGGGGGAAAGGTGCTGCAGGGGTGAAGTACTGATTTCTCCAAGAATTATCTTGCACATTTCCTAGCCAGAGCAGATGTGAGATTGCTCCTATATTGATTCACTGGTCATGTGTTTTAGTTCTCCTTTGGGAAGCAGAACATGGGGTGAATTATGCACTGCTTGTAAGGATTGCCTATTCTAAAACACCATCAGACTCATAAGCAGGATCACAAAGATATCTGATTTATTAAAGAATAGTATGCAGGAACACAAAGAAATCTGAGAATGGAAAAAGCACGCCAAATGCAAACTAAAAACCCTCGGTACAAATGAGATCCCTCCCCCCAGGCTCACAATCCCAGGTGCTCCTAACGGCTTCTGATGGTCCACGGGAAAAGTCCTTGAGCAGAGCACATAACCCAAACACATTCCATTGAAATGAACATAGATACAGAGCTTGGCACAAGGTTTCACAGCAGCTCCCTCCCAAACAGAAACGCGCATCAGCGCCATGGCATGTGAAACGTTACGATGTACAGTGCACATTGAAACAGTGAACATGACACTGCTCTAGGTAGCATCTGGGGAAATGAGTGACATCTCTAGGTAGAGCTTCCATTGGTTCAGACTTGCTTTGCTCTCTAACATCTCCTGGTGTGATGTAGAAGCTGGGGGAGAGAATTGAATTTGGTCTTTGGATGAGCTCCAGTTCCCCACATGTGCCTTGAGCTTAATGCCAGCATCAACATTACGTTGAAAATTCATTATTATTTTTGAAATTGTCATCATGTGTTCCTCGTAGTTTGTCCCAAGCACTAATTTAGCAGCTGTCTTTTCAGCTAGTTCTACTTGTACTTTCATAGGCAGCTTCATGTAATTTAGTTTTATGGGATTGAAGCATGAATAAACATGCCTCAGTCTACATTTGTTGTACATCCAGAAGTGATTAGCACAGCTGGTTGATAGTGATTTGCATTTTTAAAAAATCTATATTAGATGCCACATCTACTGTAGCCCTGTGGAGTAAGAAAGCATGAATTTGCATTACACTTTGGTTGTAAGGATATTGAGAAAATGATGATGTATATCATTGATTGGTACCCTTTCAAGCACTAAATAGTACTATTAATTTTTATGGTTAAAAATTGAAGAATAATCCTTCTTGATTCAGAATTAATATGAAATGCTCTGGCTGGTATCTTTAATTTATTGACTAATAACCCAGCAAATTATTTTTAAATTCAGTCTTAAAGCTTCTAGTCTTTTTTTTTTTAGTGGAAGGTTTTGGTGTCTCAGCATTCATTGACATTCTAGTGGACTGTTGACAAAGGAATTTGTTTGCTTCTATTGTTCAAATAATACTGCGCAAGTAATATTTGGAAACAGGAAAATATGAACTGTGGTACAAGATGTTTAATGAGATATAGTGGAATATGGCAACAATAACCAATGTGCAGTTCAAGTACTATGCAAGTACTTTTTACCTAAGGGCTATAAAAATCCTTAGAGTAGAATATCATGGTTGCTTTGTAAAAACAAACCCTACTCATCAGTCCTATCCAATATATTTAGAGTTATAGCTCGGAGATGTGGGTGGAACCGAGTGGTCCTGTGGCAGTTGGAGTTGGACCTGCCTCTTTCCTTTCCCACAGCCATTCTTCTGTATCTTGTGAACTTGCAGTGGCTAGGCTTATAAAAATAAAATATATACTTGTTCTTTAATACAGAGAGTATTTAAACGTGTTATTGCTCATTTAAAATATGAAACATTATTTTCCATCATTTTACTCTGTTTTATAGGTAGAGCAAGGTTTTGAGAGAAGTCTCACTGAGGCTTAGTCTCAGGACTATGATCAGTGCCCAGTTTGGTGAAATTGGAATTCCAATTAATGCTTCTTGAGAAATGTAACTTGCTTGTAATGAAAAGTAAAGGATACAATTATATTTTTTTACTGTATTGTATTAATAATGCTCTCTTTTTCTTAAAGTATTGAAGCCTGAAGGACAGATCATGGGAGCATCAGCAAAATCCCTCTTTATCTGTATTGTATTGTGCTTGGGATAAGCAGATTTCATGACTGAAGTACAGTTGCTTAATGCTGCCAAAAGCTGAGTTTCTAGACTGTTTTCAGTCTGCACCCTGCAGATATATGGAAAGTTGTGGAACATCTACTAGTGATGAAGCAGTTATTATTAATGCTGCAGGGACCTAATTAGAAATGAAAAAAGATTATTTGCTGGATGCTTTTTCTTAACCAATTTTATTTACGTATAGATGAATCCAAATTGTAATTTCTTTATTAAATCCAGTAGTTTAGTGACCAACTGGTAGTGGCTGGCAACTGAACAAAAGGTTTCTGAAGTGGACAGTAACATATTTCTCCTCTGCTGTTCTTATAGTCAGATCTCCCCTGACTTTTAGGTATATTAAGATAGTTAGGTACCCCACACTTTTGTTATTGTTATATTTTGAAAAATATTTTTTTCTTAGCTCTGTGACAGCCTTGATTAAATATGTCTTTGGAACAATGTTGGCATGTGAAATACATGCTCAGTGTATTTTTTCATGTACTTTGTAGAATTCTCCATGGACAGTTCTGTCTTCTACCTTTGTTGGGCTAATAGCAAAAAAAACCCAATCACATGACGGTAAATGAAGTCAGCAGGGGGTCCCCTCAGTTAAGAGCACCTGTGTGAAGGAAGGCAATAGGATGTGTCAAGCTTGCATTTGCAAGAATAAGATTCCTTTTCCTAGTAAAACTGAAGTGAATTCAGACAAGCTTGTTGCTTGTCATTGTGGTCTCTGTGGTCTTATTCATTGTGGCCTCTGATTCACTTAGGTGACTCATGCACCTGCAATTTTCTAAAGCTTATAGAATTGTTTAGTGGGAGCTCTGTCTCCACTATGAACAGTGCGACTAGGCAGGCTCCCACCAAATGCCTGTAGCTCTGTTCTGACTACCATAGCTTTAGCATATTTGTCCTTGAGCTGATCGTCCTTCTGCTTTATTATTGTTTTTTTAATGTTTAATAATATTTAGTAATACACCGAGCAAGTATTTTACATACAAACACTTAAATTTTTTTATTGTAATTGCTTTAATTGTCTTCAAAACTCTTTGACTTGTTTGTCAGGACACCTCCTCCAACCATCACAGGTATCTTTAAGGGCCAATGTTGCGGGAGCAAACTTTTCTCTCCACCCTGGGTGGAGAGAGTGTGTCCTTTCTCCATTGGAAAAGGTCACATTATAGACTTTGGTAAGCTCTGCAGGCACTTATTAAACAGACTTGTTGCAATCATTCTTTTCATTTGCAAGCCACTCACTGCAGACAAGCTTTGAGGACAGATTCTGAAGCTATTTGTGAGAAACTGTGGAAAGTGGGGGTTGAGGAGTTTGGTTTATGTGAGAAGAGACAACACAGTCCAGATGCTAGAGACATGAGAAAGGACTTTTCAAAGAGACTCCACTTTAATTTACTCATTATAATTAGGGTTGGGAATTTGATCTTAGTTTTCAAGAGTCTTCTTTTACCCAAGACTAGCATTAAAGAGACCTTCCTGAAATTGATGTTATTCTTGCTTCCCTGGTTCCACCTGCAACATGTGGCTTGACACCGTAGTCCACTTTCCTTCTCCAATCTTCCTATCGCATCCCAAAATTGTCTGGTAGCTCTCTCATCAATCAGATTAGATTTATTCCCACCTGCAGAAGATCCTCAGGTCTGTGCTGAATTAATGGAAATCATCCATTAAGGGATCAAAGTCTTTCCTGCCTGATTTTAAACAGAGAAGAAAGAAAGGTTCCTCTCTATAGCAGCTGTAGCCAACGCCAGGACTGCTGGCTCCTCCATCAATAACTGTCTATTTTGCATTGTCTAGTCCCTATCAGCTTCTCTTCGTGCCTATCTCCAGCACTGCTTGAGTGGGGCCACTCACAGAATATACCAATACAAGATTGTGAGGGGCTGTCCCAAGAGAGATAAGGCAGATGGAGGCAGGTGCTTAAAAAAATAGTCAAAGTCACGCAGACCTTGGTTCTCTGTACAGACCCAAGACAGCATGGGGTATATTCAAGTGGATCCCATAGAAACTTTTTCTCTGTTAGCAACATTCTTGCAAAAATACAAGAATAGACATGCTGTTGAATATGAAAGACCAAGCAGTAAATTACCAGAATCCTGACAATATGAATTCATTAGCATTTTTTCTGATTATGTCAGAGATGGAATCATAACAGATATAAAGAACATGCCAAGAAAAGGCTATAGCTTCAGCCCAAGAAAAATCAGTTCAGCTCGGCAGTTTGCTGTTTATCTACTGATAACAAAGTGAATGAAATCCTGAGCTTAAAAATGCAAGAATCTTTTGGGGCTTTTTGGAAGTAAATTGATCAGCAGCTGGTTTGATGCACAGTGTGTTAAACACCATTGAAAATAGTGGACTGAAAAGTAATAGACTAGTTAAGAGGCCAAGGCTATGATGGAGTTCCAGCCAAGAACTAACTATGTCCATAGTGTATCTCACAGCTATGATTTAATCTTGAATATATGCTGTCATTTATTCCAGAAGTGAGAAACATCTTTAGAATTGTAGAATGTATTTAGAATTAATTTATACTGAATATCAAATCAGTGTCATTTTCTCTCAGTGTTAGATGTCTATATCCAAAATTATGCTAAAGGCTTTGTGTGCCACAAGATGGCCAGCATTTTATGAAGCACTCGTGTCTTTTTGTTTCTGCTTCAAAGATATCCACAAAGTGCTGAGATCATTCCTGAGAAGGAGGGATAGGATAACACACTCTTGAGATCTAAACCCTCAAAAGCTCCCATTCATATTTTTTACTGTACTGCTCACAAAACTTGGAACTTTTGAACTGCATTTCAGAATTATTTAGGTCACCACAAACTGACCTAAGCAAATCTGATGGGCTTTTTCAGACTCTCTCAATAATTTTCAAAATGCCTGAAGTTGGTACAACATTTTGTGCACTGGGGCTGAAGCAATGGCCCAAGCATGGGATATATCTAAGGAATTTGAAGCCAATATGTCCCAACAGTGAAATTTCAGGATGACATTTGTAATTATCAAAGGCTCTTTGCAGAGGGCCAGTTCAGAATGAATGTGTTCTTCACAACACTGGTGTGATGAATGCCTGAACCTAAATAAAACACTCAGACTCCAAATCAAAGTTTAGGTTCTGATTTTATTTAGAATAGAGTGCAAACAGAAAGAAAGCTGAGAATGAGAAAAACGTGGCTAAAGTCAAACTAAATAGCTCCGTTTCAAACAGCGTCCCGCCCCCTCCCCCTGCATTCATAACAATCCCACATTTCCAGGTGCTCCTAACGAGCTCTGCTGATCAACAGGCAAAAAGACCTTGACATTAAAGAGATAACCCAAACACATTTCTCCATGGCACAGCCTGATACATCTCCCCGTGCAAGGTTTATCAGCAGCACCCTCCCAGCCAGGAACGCGCGTCAACACACTGGCATGCGAACCGTTACAATGTAAGAAACATTGCAATGGCGAACATGACATACCGCCCCCCTAACAAAAATCACACAGAGGGCTTGGAAGGATAGGCAACATGAAAATTGCGAACTAAGGAGCCAAGACATCGCGAGCAGCAACCCACTCAGGATGGGGAAAATGCTTCCAGCGAACTAAATATTGCAGAGAGCCACAAAGCTTGTGAGAATCGAGAACCTCCTTGACCTCGAAGTGCTGCTGTCCATCAATCATGACAGGCGGAGGGGGAGGAGGTCGTGGATGCCAATGAGAGGAGTCATGGGCAGGCTTAAGCAAACTGCAATGAAAAACAGGGTGCAAACGCTTCAAATTATGAGGCAAATCCAAACGCACCGTGACAGGATTCATAATGTCTGTGACAGTAAAGGGGCCAATAAATTTAGGGGCTAGTTTCTTGGAGGGTTGAGATAGACAAGGTCTCCAATGCGAAAAACCGGCTGCTTGCGTCGGTGCCTGTCAGCGTGCAGTTTGTAGGAAGCTTGAGCTTCAGTGAGAGCGTTCTTAATGACAGGCCAGGATTCAGCGAGTTTAGAACCCCAATCACAGGCCGCCACAGCTGGTGTAGGAGGCTGGGGAAATTCGGGAATGAGAACAAAATCCCGACCCGAAACCACCCAAAAGGGGGTTTGACCAGTGGTCTGGTGCACAACATTGTTATAAGCGACCTCAGCGAAAGGGAGCAAAACAACCCAGTCATCCTGGTGATAATTAATATAAGACCGGAGAAACTGCTCCAGGGTGGCATTAAGGACCTCAGTAGATCCGTCAGTCTGGGGATGCCAAGAGGTTGACAACGCTTGTTCGGTGCCAATTAGCTTAAAAAAAGCCCGCCAAAACCGTGAGGTAAACTCTGTGCCCCTATCGGTCACCAAACGAGAGGGGCATCCGTGAGGGCGGTACACGTGTACCAAAAATAGTTTTGCCAGCTGCTGTGCTGATGCAATGGACGCACAAGGAACAAAATGGGCCTGCTTAGAAAAATAGTCTTTGACCACCCAGATGACAGTTTTCTTTTGACTAGGGGGCAAGTCAACAATGAAATCCATAGAGATTTCATCCCAAGGGTGAGAAGGATCAGCCACGGGTTGCAGAAGCCCCTGGGGTTTGCCTGACTGCCGCTTAGACGTAGTGCAGATGGGGCAGGAAGCGACATAATCCTTGACATCCTTCCTTAAGGAGGGCCACCAAAATTGCCAGCGGACCAAATGGAGAGACTTGAGAAAACCAAAATGCCCAGCCTGCTTACTGTCATGGGAACGGGCAAGAATTTCAGACTGTTGAGAGTCAGGCACATACAAACGCCCTCCCACCCAAGCCAGGTCATGCTCAATTGAAACCTTGTCAGGGTGAGCAAGGAGCCAGGGATCAGATTTCAAAGCAGAGACAAAATCAGCACGCAAGCTACCAGGCAATTGAGGTTGCCTGGAAGTCCGGGAGCGCTGCGTCGGACCCGTTGGTGGGGGAGGAGGCTGCCCCCGAGCGCGGCTCCGGGTGACTGCTACCAATCCCAATTGAGGCTCTGTGAGCACAGTCCCAAACACCTCTGAGACTGGCTCTGCTTCTTGGGGCAAACAGGAAAGTGCATCAGCCAAAAAATTCTTCCCTGAAACAAATTTCAGTTGGAAGTTAAAACGGCTAAAAAATTGAGCCCAGCGGATCTGCTTAGGGCTGAGATGCCTGGGCGTTCGGAGAGCCTCGAGGTTGCGGTGATCCGTCCAAACCTCAAAAGGGCAAGTCGACCCTTCTAAGAGGTGACGCCAAGCCTCCAATGCAGCCTTAACAGCAAAAGCCTCCTTTTCCCAAACCATGCCAGCGCCTCTCCGTCTCAGAAAACTTACGGGAGAGATAGGCACAAGGCTTCAAGAGCCCGGTAGAATCCCTCTGCAACAAAATAGCTCCGATAGAAAAGTCAGAGGCATCAACCTGAACAACAAAAGGCCGTTCAGGGTCAGGGTGGGATAAAATGGGCTCAGCAGTAAAAAGAGCCTTCAACTGATCAAAGGCAGCCTGACAGGCAGAAGTCCAGTTGAGCACGGCCCCCGGGTTCTTCACTTTGCGTGTCTCCCCGACCCCCTTGGTGCGCAACAAATCAGTCAGGGGCAGAGCAATCTCTGCGAATCCCTGGACAAAAGACCTGTAAAAATTGGCGAACCCCAGAAAACGTTGAAGTTGACACCGGGTTCGCGGGCGTTCCCAGCTGAGAACAGCCTGAACCTTTGCAGGGTCCATTTCAATCCCCTTAGCAGAAACTCTGTAGCCCAAGTAATCCAAGCGAGACTTATGGAATTCACATTTAGAAAGCTTAGCATAAAGCTTAGCTTTTCTGAGCTTGGTTGGAACTTGTTTGACAAGCCTCTTGTGTTCCTTTTCAGTTTTTGTGTAGATGAGGACATCATCCAGATAAACCAAAACACCTTTAAACAAATGGTCATGTAACACCTCATTGATCAGTTGCATGAAAACCCCAGGGGCCCCAGCCAGACCAAAAGGAAGGACCTTATACTGAAAGGAACCCAAGGGGCAGTTAAAAGCAGTTTTCCACTCATCCCCCTCCTGAATGCGAATGCGATAGTAGGCTTCGCGGAGGTCAAGCTTGGAAAAGACTTTACCAGTACACAAATGTGCTAACATGTCTTTTACAAGAGGCAGTGGGTACTTATTTGACAGGGAGGCGGAATTTAACCCGCGATAGTCTGTGCACAATCTAAGAGTACCTTCTTTCTTCTCGCAGAACAAAACAGGAGCCCCAACTGGGGAATTAGCTGGTTCAATGAATCCCCTAGCAAGGTTTTTGTCAATGAAGTCCCGTAACGCGCCCAGTTCCTTTTTGGTCATAGGATAAATCTTCGGCTTGGGTAAGGGGACGTCTGGAAGAAGTTCAATGGCGCAGTCAGTCTTGCGAGGGGGGGGGGCGACTGGTCAGCCTCCTCCTCCCTGAAGACGTCAGCAAATTCAGAGTACCTTGCTGGCAGCCCTTCAATGGGGAGAGCGTGAACCAGAGGGTCGACAACCTCAGCCCTCCTCGCAGCCACAGTGAGGGATCTTCCCATCATAGGAGCCTGGTAGAACCCATCCTCAAATGTAATAGTACGGGTCTTCCAATTGATGTACGGATTGTGGCTAGTGAGCCAGGGAACCCCCAAAACTACCAGCGGATTGCCCACTGGGTAACAATGAACCTGCGTCCCCATTTGCAACGTGACATCCCCAGTAAACTGAGTGGCCGCCCCCCCCCCCACTGTGGAACCATCTAGTTGCTGAAAAATCAGTGGTTTTGGGAGGGGAAAGCATGGCAAATCCAATGCAGCAACTAGGTCGGGGTGGATCAAACATCTGAAACACCCTGAGTCAATCAAAGCCCAGACCTCTACGGTCTTGGAGCAGGAGCCCAACTCGATCCTCACAGCTAGGATGGGGCAGTCAGCACTCACCATGTTGGTATTGCGCCCATTCTCCACCACCTGCCCAGTGGTGCTGTTTACGGCAGGTGGAAGTCGTTTTCCACCAGCTGTTCAAGGGCAGCAAAAGCGTCCCCCGCAAGGTAGGCATCGTCCTCTTTGTCAGTGGTTGCCTTTGCCCCCGCCAGCCGACGGGGAGGGTTGGATGCCTTCTGTAGTGCCTTCTGCGATGGCTTAGAGGGACGATCCGCCGTCTTAGTCTTGAGACAGTCCGCCACGCAGTGACCAGCCTTACCACACTTGATGCATTGCCCACAGGCAAAACGGCGTTGTTTCTCGTCATCCCACCCTGAGCCAGACTGCAGTCTCAAACCCTTACCAGTGGAAGGAGGCTTGTCACCCTTAGTAGCTTGCATATAGGTGCGCTGGGCATGCTCAGCCTTCCCGGCCAGACAAATCCAATCATGAAGCGAGTCCGGATCGTCTCTGCACAGCGCCCACCGCAACACCTCTCGATTGAGGCCATCCTTAAATCTATCGATCAATGTAGCTTCAGACCATTCAGGAACTTTTCCTGCCAACACCTTGAATTCCAGGGCATAATCAGCAACTAGCTTTTGCCCCTGAGAAAGTTCCTTTAGGGTGTCCTTAGCCCTCTCCTTAGCAAGGGGATCCTCAAAATAGCGTTTCAAAGTGGCTAGAAAGGTGTCAAAGGCACCAAGCACTGGGGCTTTTGCCTCGGATAACTGTACATACCAATCTGCAGCTCTGCCCTTCAGTTTCGTGGCAATTGCCGTGATTTTAGCCCCTTCCGAGGTGAAGCAGTGTCCATATTGTTGCATATAATTTGCCGCGTTGGTAAGGAAAAAGGACAAATTCGTGGGGTCACCATCAAACTTCACCGGAAAGTCCTTAGCAACCCCGCCAACTGGAGCAGCCCCAACCGGTGGACGAGCTGGGGTCCCTAATACCGGAGTGGGACCACGGAGACCTGACGAGGAGTCCCATGGCCAGCCCCGGCCCCTCGGTGCCGGCGATGGGGTAGGTGGGATGCTGGGTCCCATCGTTGCACCCTGACTTCCCACAATCCTCACCAAGTCCCCCACTGCGGTCGAAATGGATCTTAGCATATACTCCATAGACTCGATCTTGGACTCAATGACTCTGATCCTGTCAGGCGTGACGGAGTCCTCCAGCCCTGGCACCTCAGGCTGCTGACTCGCCGACACTTTGGTGGACTCCCTCTCAGGAGTCAAGGGGCACCGCAGCTTCCATGTGGTATGAGACGTTCCCGGCCAGGGGTCTGCCATGGCATCCCACATCATCTGTTCCGTGACCCCCTCTTCCGTCGGGTCCCTCAACTCTGGGCTGGAGCTTGATTCCCTGGAATGGGGTGCGAGGTGGGTTGGGAGGGGGTTTGGGTACCTGCTTGGGAATGCTGACTCCAGGAACTGTCTGGTCGACTCTCCAAACCCTGTGGACTCTTTCCTTGATTCTGCCATCGCTAACTTCTTCTTTCACAAGAAAATTTCTTGGTAAAGACTAGCGAGGTTTTTTCGTGAAATGATTCTCAGCTTTATGTGATGAATGCCTGAACCTAAATAAAACACTCAGACTCCAAATCAAAGTTTAGGTTCTGATTTTATTTAGAATAGAGTGCAAACAGAAAGAAAGCTGAGAATGAGAAAAACGCGGCTAAAGTCAAACTAAGCTCCGTTTCAAACAGCGTCCCGCCCCCCCCCCCCTGCATTCATAACAATCCCACATTCCCAGGTGCTCCTAACGAGCTCTGCTGATCAACGGGCAAAAAGACCTTGACATTAAAGAGATAACCCAAACACATTTCTCCATGGCACAGCCCGATACATCTCCCCGTGCAAGGTTTATCAGCAGCACCCTCCCAGCCAGGAACGCGCGTCAACACACTGGCATGCGAACCGTTACGATGTAAGAAACATTGCAACGGCGAACATGACAACTGGGCAGAGCAGTGACTCAAATGAAACATGGATTGGTTGGTCTGAATAAAGTAGTTTTTATAGTGTCTGCCCTGCAGCCATCAATCCCAATGTCAGCAACCAATGAGACTTTGCATGTAGCTGGAGAATTTCTGGTCAAGAAACATGATAGTGACTTGTCAGATACACTTCCTAATTGCTGTCGTACTGATCATTACAGAAATTTGATTCTGCTAAAAATCAACAGTAAAGGAGGTTGCAGAAAATCATTTGTTATTTTAGTACTATTTATTATTAGTATCTTCGCACATTTCAGGTTAAATACATAATATCTTTTAATAATGGAAGATTAAAATAGACACTGGGCAAAATTAGAAATATTAAAGTTACTGGTAAGACTTTAAATAAAATAATATTTTAAGGAAAGCTTTGCAGTCTGTAAAACATAACTAATAGACTTACTCAATGTTTGTTTAAGGTATGAAGTCACATAGGAATCTTTTAATGCTGAATATATCTCCTCTTACTCCTATACTAATATATCCTCTATTTTTTCATTATAAACAGAAAGAAACAATATATTGCTTGGAAAGGGTTATATTATATTAAACAGTTCTATAGAAATTCTACTTTTCTAATTAAAGTTGGTTTTAAGAGATATTAAAAACTGAATTAATTGGACATGGTGAATGTAGATTGAGACTTTTTTGAAAAATTGAAAGGTTTTACTCAAGGCAATAGATCACTTACTGAATCTGAATGTGCACTTAATACATATTACAATGGTACAAAAGTATAGTCTTCAAAAATGTATAAGATACTAATACCGTCAAAAATTGGAAATGAAAAGTTTATGAAAATGATATAGGAATTTGATTTTGGGAGAGAAATACTAGAAGGAGAATAGAAATGAGTGTGGAAAAATCCATTCCTAGGTTCCCCTTCAATAACTTTGTAGGAAACATACTTAAAGATTTTATATTGTTGGCACCTCATTTTGTGCAGTGCAGGATTATTGTTTATTTTTTACGTTTTTATTGGTTGCTGTGGTGAGCTGCTCAGGCTGTACTGTATATAAGATGGGTGGCCATATAAGTCTTTTAAATAAATACATATTCATTTTAAATAAATACATATTCATTCCAGTGAACATTTCATACCTAACAAAAGAAGTACAAATAATAATTATTTTCTGGTAAGAATATAATTCTGAGAAGTAAGACATCATTAATGCTTTTAGTAGTGGCTTCTGGTAACTCTAACCCTAAATTTTTAAAAAAGAAATCAACTACCTGTATGACATTATGAGAATGCAACAGTCTGTGAAAGATAAAACTTTTGTGAATAGAATATATGTATGTAGTGCCTTGCTTTTTGTAAAATGTTGAAAATGAATTGATTCAAATTAGTGAAATGTTACTCTTGTAAAGTGTTAACATAAAGTAAAAAATTTTTTTTTTTAAATTCTCAAAAGATTACTGAGTCAGTGAACAATGCTTGAAAGTAGGCTGCCTTACAATTGTTGGTTTTCTCCTCCCTGTTTTTAGCACATAACTAAAAGGTTATGGTCCTCTACTCTAAATTCCATTCTGAAGGGAAGTTCCCCAAAGGCCTGAGTTTGAGTTATCTTGTCATTGAGATGAACCATCAGGCTTCCTCTGAACTTTGAAACTGCAGAGAGAGATGGAATTGGTCAAGCTGTTGGATAATGATCCATGCAACTTCCTAAAGTAGTAAACAAGGTTCTGTTCTACACAAAGAGCTTTATCCACTGAAAGGTCAAATCAGCAATACCTGCCCAGCCCCAGCACCTGCCATAGATCTTACCTACTCCAAACAGAAAAGGCAAGTGGCAATAAGAGAGTTAGTCGTCAGGCTCCCAAGGCTTTCTGAGCAATTTTGGGCAGCGACTTCCAACAGCTTGTGTTTCTTTCAGGTGGGGAGAATCTGTCTGTCTGTCTGATTTCCAAGGCTTTTCTGAGAACACGAAACAAGTCCAATGCGATCTGTAAACAAAATAAGGGTGTTTGGGCATGTTGTCATAATTATCACACTTAATACATGGAAGCGATTCTCATTCATTCCAAGCAGCACGTAGAAATATCTTTGGAAAGGTCTAACTGGCTTATGCATCTCAGAAAGAAAAGCCATCCAATTCATTACAAACTTATAATATTTTAAGATACTTCATATCCAGCCTACAGTGCATGTTTCATGTATTACTTAGCCTTCCCATAAATAAGTGTTGTATTTGCTACCACTGCCTGAAAGCATTCTGTATGCTTTTAGGAAATGAGGCTGATGGCTTTTCCCTTGGAAAATGCTGGACCTGGTAGAGAGTGGTTTGAAGACGCTAACTCTACCTTTTTAGTTTCTCTCGTTTAACTTGTATTTTTTGTACTTTTTATAATGGTTTTTATGATCTTTTATTTGTAAACCGCCCAGAGTCACTTCCATAGTGAGATGGGCGATGTATAAATTTGAGAAATACATACATACATACTGTCCAAAACTGCTGAGCACTGTTTTAAAGAGGTTTTGCACTTCCTATTCCCTGTTAGGGGTATAACAGTATAACCAGCGCGCCAATATTTTCTGTAAGGCAAATGAGCAAAGCAGAATACACAGTCCCACTGCTTTGTTTTCATGACCTATATATCTATCAAAATGTTTCACTCATACAAATGCATAGAAGGACTGTAGAAGGACGCAAATGGCTGACAGTCATGCCTGTCGTTGCAACTTGTCGAATATACATGGCTCATATATGAAGAAACGAGTTAGTCAAGTTTAAGTAAATAGGAAGGGGGCATCCCCAACTGCTGTTGAACTCCATTTTTTAGCCTTTGCTGTCATGAACATTGATAAAAATTGATAGATGTTGCAGACCAACCTCAAAGACTGCAGGTTACTGTCTACGAGAATGCACTGAAAAGGGAATATAGCTGAATATTTTGGAGACTCTTATTTATTGTATTTTGAAATACAATTCAATTGGCAAGTCTATCCTGTCCTTTTTTTTTTTTCCCTGTGGTCACATATCTCTGAAGCAGTGCAATATTAAAGGCTAAAAGAAATGTTGGTGCACAAGTAAAACAGTATCTGTAATAACCCTGAACATATGAAGTATTGACTTAATATTTAGGAGACATGAAGATTTATAGTTCTTGGAGGGTAAATATTTATCTCTCAGATCCATGTCTTGATTTACACTGAGATGAAAATCAATATTTGCTTATTATACCCCTTCCAATCTAGAAATCCCAGCTAGGTTATGGAAGTGTGGTACTCTTGCTGTATTCTTATAGTTGCTGGACTCCATAACAAAGAGTGAGAGAATGAAGAGTTATTAAAAGCTGATGCCTATTACAGCTTTTGCATTGAAGATTTCAAGATCACATACTGTTCCCTAAATAAAATGTCACAGTTGCTATTGTAGAAAAAGAGCTTTAAAAAAGCAGTAGCTAGGCAAATGAGGGCTGCAGCAGCCGTTCCCAAAATGACAGAATAAATATTTTCAGACAGGTAATTTTTTTCTGAAAACGCAGGATTGATAAGAACGAGACTTGGAAAGTACTGCAAAGTAGATGGAGAAGTTTGGGTCTTCTAGACACAACTTGTGAAATGTGATTCATGTCCCCTCACCTTTCACCATGCTGGTGGCTTTCTGTGAGTAGGCCCCCTTATTTTTAAAAGCCAAATGTATTGTGAAATGGGATGTAATTTTCCAGGATGCATTGTGAAATGACATACATTTATCTACATTCTGTGGAAATCCTACATGTGAACCAGTTCTTCAGTTTCACTATGAATTAGCCAAACTCTTCCAACCATTCCAAAGAAGTCCATCCTGGATCTAAGAGGTACGGTTTTGTGCATATTTGATGCAGGTAGGAAAGAATATGTACCGTATGCCTTAATAAGGTGCATTTGTAAAAGTGCAGTAGCAACCTTATTTTGAAAAAAGAGGACTGTAAATACTACAATAATGTACTAAAGTGGAACATTTTTCTCTTGCATTCTTACAGGTGGCCTTGCACTGGCTCAAGTCCTATTTTTTTATGTGAAATACCTTGTACTTTTTGGTGTTCCAGCACTTGTTGTTCGCATGGATGGACTCAAGCCTCCTGATTTACCTCGCTGTGTAAGCACCATGTACAGTTTTTCTGGAATGTGGAGGTTAGCTTTGTTTGATTGCTGATGTTTATTATGGGAGCCTTTTTTTATGAAATGGCAATTGGGTGTGCATGTGCTACAGTAGTCTTTGCATACTGCTGTTCTCCAGGTTTGTTGGGCTGCAATTCCCAGAGTTCCTATAGTCAAGGCTGTGACTTTGTGGATATTATTAGTTGTTGCATTATCTCTACAAGAAAGTTTGCACACTGATAATTTCATAGCATTCTCATTACTAATGCCTTCTGTCTTTAGAATATCCTTCTATTTAATAATCACTTTCCCCTAATGCAGAGATGAAGTCAAACCTGCTTTTGGGATGTTGTTGAGCTAAGTGACACTAATCTGAGAATTATTTCCCTATTTAGTTCTTTATGAAATATGATTCATTTTCCATTATTGTCCCCCTGAAAAAGGCACTTTGTCTAGCAAATTCATGCAGTCGGTGAAGTAAAATTTGATTAGGTAATCCTATAGGGACAGTACTGAGGATAATTTCTTCTGTGCCAAGTTAAAGGTAATGGAAGAAGTAACTTCAGAGTCACTTTGGAGGTCTAAAAATTTGATTGAATTTGGTGTACCTTTGGGTTTTCATTGTTTTAGAAGGCTATTTCTGCTATTGTGGACAAGAATATACAGATGACAATCTACTTTTGCTGTATAGAGAAAGGGGCTAACCTGTTAAGTAAACATCTGCTTAGCTACTTAGTCTGCTCTTCCTAGCCTGGATTTAGCAGCTATTCCCAGGAATGCTTTCTATCATCAACATTTGTTTTGTCAATTTCATAGTCTTCCAGGTGGCATCAAGCTTTCCACCATATTTGTGCGATTGGTAACCTCTTTGTAATGAGCCTTACAATGGGATTGTTTTTTAAAACTGTTCTAGAGCTTTGGCTGGTACAGTATGCTGTTGATGGGCCCAGTGCATTATGTCCATAAGGTAATAGATATGAATACAAAACTGAACAAAACTCCATTTTCCTCTGTCAGCCATTCATGTCCACTATCATGTTAACTATTTCTAGTGCAGTTTTGCACTAAAATTGAGATTCATCTCATTTGTTTCAGGACCTTTTCTACCAGGATATACGTAAACTGCACAGACTTCTTTTGTATCTGTATATAGCATACATGAGACAAATCCTCTCTTGGAAGGAAACATGCAAATAGTATATAAAATCCTAAGAGTTTTGCCACCCACCCTAACCCAAGGCATGGGGGAAAAGCCAAGTTTTCAAAGACAATAGGGTGGCAGCCATATGGATCTTGGGGGAGATATTGTTCCAGAGGCAGGAACCATGACAGAAAAAGCCTACTTCCTGGGTCCTGTTAAGTGTCATTGTTTAATTAACAGGACCCAAAGTGTGGCATTGTTTCCATTTCCCTTTAAGATTCACCTTGATTCACCAGACTGTCGCCGGACAGAGTCCTGCTGGTCTCAACTCGCTTTTCATTCATCTCAAATCCTGGCTTTTCTTCTCCAGGTTCAGCCAAAGTCCTTGACTGTTGGATCTTCCCATCTCTTTGGAGGTTGGCCAATAAGTCTTTTTACTTCTCTTGGATACCATTCAGCAACTGCTGTCCAACGGCCATCCAACCATGCACGTGATGTGTCCTGCCCAGAGTAGCTTCCGTTTTTGATATTCGACGATGACATCATTTATTCCACTTACTGTTCTAATCTGGCTGCTTGGGATGTGGTCTCGGAGAGGAACTTTCCACATGGATCTTTCCATAATCCTTACTACTCTTGAAAGCTCCTCCTCTTCTGCCTTTGTTAGCGACCATGTTTCACTTCCATATAGCACTGCTGATAAGACAGTCGAATTAAAAAGATTAGCATGCAGTTTTCCATCAATCTTCTCACTCTGCAAGACTTCCCTAATGGAGTTGTATCTAGCCCATCCAGCTTTCTTTCTTCTGACCGGTTCTTCTCTTTGATCATTGTTCATTTTGATTAGCTGTCCCAGGTAGACATAGTGGCCAACCTCTTCAATAAGTTCATTCTGAAGCCTCATGTGGAATTTTGGAAGGTTCCCTGTCTCTGTATATTTTGTTTTAGTGCGGTTCATCTTTAGACCCACCTTTCTGCTTTCGGCGTCAAGTTGTCGAAGCATTTTTTGCAGCTTTCGAGCATCCTTTGCGATCAGTACAACGTTGTCCGCAAATCTGAGATGGTTTATCTTCTCTCCGTTTATATCAATTCCGTCTTCCCATTTCATTTTGCGCATGATATTTTCCAAATAAGCATTGAAAAGTTTAGGTGAGATCATATCACCTTGCTTTACACCTTTCTCCACTGGTATTCGTATTTCGGTTTCAAAGAGAGTAATATTTGTGAAGCATTTGATATTTGCTTCTTTGAGCAGCACGATGCAGTCGGAGTTGATTCCTTGTTCACTGATTGCTTGCCTTTAAGATACTATACGGAAAACTAATAAAGGGTGAAAATGGTTTTTTCCCTTCCATTTTTGCTTCCCCCCCCTCTTTTTAAGAAACAAATGAAGTAATAC
Source organism: Candoia aspera (assembly GCF_035149785.1). Lineage (NCBI taxonomy): Eukaryota > Metazoa > Chordata > Lepidosauria > Squamata > Candoiidae > Candoia > Candoia aspera. The sequence goes on from NC_086153.1 coordinate 46,003,970, forward strand.
ATTCTAGAAGAGAGAATAATTAGAGTTCTTAACAATTGTCCCATTTGAATTAAATTCTCCATTATGACATTCTCAGTTATATTTGTGTACTTATTTCAGCTGAAAGTAATTTCTACCAAACTTTCCTTTGATTGCCCAATCGCAAATTGAACACAGTCCATGAATAGACTAAATCTTGCACTTGCTTCTCATGAGCATGAGTGTTCTTCTCCCCTTGTGGCATCCCAACTGGTATTTGCCAGCCTGTAGACAATGAATTTGTTTGGAAGGATGCACATCAAAAGAAACTTTGAGCTGATAGTGATTTATTTATTATTTATTTGCTTGCTTGTGTGCATGCATGTATACCTGTAGGGTTAGTAATATTTGAGCCCCATCACTACTTACAAAATATTTCTGTGTGCTTTCTGTGCCAGTTATTAATCTATACATTCTTCTGATTGAAAAGTAGCAGAAGTATAGATTGATCTAAAATTGGTTTGGCTGGCAGAGCACAAAAGAGATGGTTTCAAAATGTGAGGATTTTACAAAAATGTAAAGCATTTAGCTACAGGGAAATCTATCTATATTGTCTGAAGGCAACTTTCAACTAGAGGCAGAAAGTAGTTTTAACAGAATTTTAAACAATTAAGAGAGGCTTCTTTAGGTTAAAAAAAAGTTGAAAGATGGCTAGCCAAATTGGGTACAGATTTGTCACATCATAATATGATGCTATTTTTTTTCTGTTTGTTTTTCAACTATTCTCATTCAGTTTGGTGGGAACAATGCTTTCATTGTTTTCCTAAAGGAAAAGAAAAACTTGGTAAAGTTCTCATGGTTCGAGTATGAGGTTCTCCTGTTTGCCCCAATTACAAGAACACATTTGTGTGTGAGACCCCTGTCTTTGGTCGTGCTATCATTCACCCAGTGATTTGCAACCTAATACTTCTCTGCAATTCAAGTAAATGCAACCTTGTTGTTTTCAGGGAATTTGGGGAAATTTAGGGTTGGGAAGCTAAATGACTACATTGGGACATTCTTCCCCATCTCCCTAGATCCAATAAGACTCAGTTATGAACAGACAACGTATCTTTACTTTCCTGCGTTTCATAATCAAAGGCTGAGAACAGCTCTGCTTTACTACTTGCATTAAAACAATAACCATATTGATCTTCCACCAATTTACATGCATACAAGAATAACTGTACACAACAGTAGCAACTGAACTCAGTGGGAATAAATCCACCCCCCTCAGTCCTGAGAGTCTTGCTTAGAAGAATGCACGTCCTTTCTCTCTCTCACCCAACAGCTAGGCAGGCTGTTTAAAACTCCAGTACATTTCAGACCCAAATATATATATACAGTTCAACAACCTTAGTTTTTGCAAAGCTCTCATGACACAGTTTCCTGTCCTCCCCTCTTAACTCTTGGCTCAGTTCCTCTTGCCCCACCTCCTTGTTTGATCCAAACCCAAGTAAACTCTTCGTGGGTTCTTCCCAATATGATCCACTTGCCTAGCTGACACACCAGGTGTGCCCCTTGCTCAGTTCCCATTCTAGCTGCCAGCCTGGTTTATTTCCTTAATGGGTGGAGCCTGCTCTGCGATCCCCATTACTAGAACCAGAACTGCAGCCTGGCATGTGAGCAGGGCACACCATTGGGAGAAAGCCTTGTGCTTTTCCCATTTAACTCTTGCTCACAAGTAACCTATCACTCTCCTAACAGGAATGTTTTGTCTCTTATCTCTCTTTTGTCATCTTAGCTCTGACTCACCAGTACTCTTTGTCTTACTGAAAAGCTTTCCTCTTTTCTCCTTTACTCTTGAATAATCTTCCTGTTTTACTTTAAATCTGTGACTCATATTTATTTCCTTAGGTAACTTCACTAAGCTAACCACTTTTTTCTTTTTCTAGCTGTTGCTCCAAGCTTGGCTTCTTTGTGTCAAGTTTGTCTGCATGAACCAGAGTCTCTCGATCTATGTCTTGGCCTGTATTTCTTGCACCCCATATCTCCACTCCTTTTAATACCCTTTCCAAACTCTGGGTTTTGTTTCTTCCTCTATGAATGACCTCCCACTCCCACTGGAAGCACCTGGTACATATTTCCTTGTAGACTCCTGGCTGCCTGTCAAGAACCTCTTTATCTCATCCTGTGATCTCTATCTCCCTTTGTTTGCCCATACATCATCTTTCTTCTGTGTTGTCTCTGGCTAATTACAAACCTGGCCACACAAATTCATAGTCTCCAAGTTATTGCCTTGTTTCTTATGGCAAATCACTTTCAGTTTATACTGGTTTCCAAATTGCAAATAACTTTATTACAGCCATAAAGTCAGAAAACAATGATATAAAACTTTAAAAGTAAGTGAATATAAATATACATATATATCAATTGACAAGTAAGTATATATATAAGATATATAACAAGGAATAAGCGACTGAGACAGAGAGACACTGCGAAGATCACTGGTTGCTGCCGTCTCAGTCAGATAAAGTTCTCTCGTACAGCTACGCCAATGTTACTCTCACTCCGGCATGAATTGTCAGGCGCCCAAAATTTGGACATAAATGCGCACATTGGTCAGAAAATGATTTTTTTATTACCATTATATTTGTGAATGGCCACTAACCAAGGTAGTCACTAAACAAGGAGTGGGTATATGTACAGAGTCTATAATGCCCACCAGAACTACTATCCAACCCATTTGGATTTGCACGATCTTTAAAACAGTAGGAGCATTTTTGTGATTCATAGCAGAGCACCTACCCAGACAGCTTTGTATTATTTGCCTGTGAAATAAAGCACAGCCCAACACATGCAAACCCTCAAAAACTCTAATTGTGATCCCATAAACCACAGGAACTCTAACTTACCCATAAGAACCCTTTTTTAAAGGATCAGTCATACCTGATAGGTAGACTCAGAGACGTATAGCTGTGAGTGATCTTCTTCTGTTTGGTCATGTTATTAAGAGCTGTTTTAACACTCCACTCCCACATCACTCCCTCTAGTTCTCGATAACAGCAGAGATGTAGCTGGTCCCTGCTGCTGTCCTGGCTCGAATAAATAAATTTCAAAAAAGAGCAAATGATCAGCTCAGTCACAAACCACGGGACAGCAGCCCAGTCACTATTCCTAGAACGATGGGAACACTGGAAAGGGTGCCACTTGGAACACTTGAAATGGTCATTTCAGGTCAAAACATTTTACACATCCCTTGGAGATAAAAAACCAGAGGCATTTCCATGCCGGAAAATAGAAGATAATGTTCTTCATAGTATCATGTAAGTCATGTGTTGGCTTGGGGAAAGTTTATTGTCAACAGTGGTGATAGCCTCTGTCTTTCTAACTTCTTGCCCCCAGTCTCTTCCCCTTGGGACAATCCCCACCAGTAAATGGCAACAGCCTTCAGTTCTCTATGGAAAAAAATGTCTTCAGTATTCATTTTCTGGCAGCTAACTCACATGAAGATACTTTTTTCTCTTTTGCTCATTTACTATAGTGCACTGTATCTGGAAAGAATAAATAAATATTATCTTGGTGCATATGGAACTTGTGTCTATATTTCTGTGTTATGAAAGTTAGGCAGGAGCAGAATTTCCCCAAGGCTGGTGGTGAATTATGGGTCAATTTCAATTATCTGAAAACCTTACTGAGCTTGCCCTCCACATCCCTTGAGTTATGACTCCTTCATGCCTTTACAGTTAAAATAATGAATCACAGTTACCCATGGGGTTGAGAGAGCGAGCTTATTTATTCCCTGCCTTCTGTAGGAATATTGCCATCTGTGCGGAAGGCAGAAACAAAGTATATATTGGGTGTGTCAAAGTCAGTCTGTGCAGTGCTTTGGATTTAGCTGAGACAAGGGGCTTCAGAATGTGTAGGGGCATGAACGCAACAGCCCTCTAATTCAGTAAAGCATCTGCTTCCATCTGTGTGAATGCAGCAGATGCCTCCCCATAGCAGCCCAGCGGTCCTAGAAAAGCTTGTAGTTCTAATGACCTGTAGGCAGGAGCAGTATTGGTACTTCTGTGTCTCCAAAAGTGCATCTTCTCAAGTGAATCTGAAGCACTACACAACCCTAGTATAAGTAGCAGGCTGCTTTAAGAGGGGTTGACAGAAAGTTACCTTGTGCTGTTCATTCAAGAATCTTCTGTGGAGATTATGCCTAGTTTGTGGCAACCTTGTGCAATTATTTTATCTCTTTGCAACAGAAAAGTGAGCCAATGTACAGAACAGTAAATGTGTTATTTTCAACCATATTCTAGAGTGCTATCAAAGGAAGACAGCATACCAGTTAGATCATTTCAGCATAAAAGCACATAAGGTACACATTTAGTTGGAAGAAAAGAATTCAAGGCATGTCTAACTCACTGAGAAGAGCAATCATCCATCAGTCACTCCAAAAATAAGTGGATAGAAGATAGGGGAAATACATCACATTGGAATGGAGTGGTTACCTGTACAGCCACATTTTTTCCTCATCCCTTTTCCTATGGAAAACTGTCTTCCAAATCTGGATGTGGAGGGGGGAGCTGTGAGGGAAGGGAGAGGATAATTGTGTGTCTTTCAGATCTGTCAGTGGGATGCCCAAAAACTTGGCTAACTTCTGGATCCATTAGCTTTCTCCTGTTCTGACTCTCAGGTTCATAACGATGTGAAAGAGAAGCTGTCTTTGTTGTGGTAATATACAGTGTCCAGCTAGATGGCAGCACTCAGCTTGCCAAGATCAGCTAAGCAAGGCTGGACCTGGCTAATACTTGTATGGGGAAACACCAGGGCTATACACTGGATGGGAAGTTTAAAAAAAAGAATCCCAGAAGGTGGCTGTGGCAAGATACTTTTGTTCTGTTGACAAGAGAACATGGACCTATTCGTGAAATCATTATGTTTGGCTCAAAGGAGGCTTTACACTGAATAGTGACAGATTTTCCAGTGATTATTCCCACAATGATATTGTTGTTGCTTTTATTACAGCATGATCCTGTTCGTGCCTACTCAAAAGCAACCTTCACTGAAAATGGTTTAATCCTATTAACATGTGCAGGAGTGCAGACTTGATAATGAATCTAAGGCTTAGGTTTCAGGGCAAGTGCTGATAACATGTTATTCAAATGTCTTGAAGCAAAAAAGTGTTTCTAAAAAGTCACACACATTGATCTGATCACAAGCCTTACCAATCAGAATAAAAGAATAAAGAGATCAATAGGCTATCACAGATGCAAAATTCAGTTACAACACTAAGATACCATTTACGCTGACTGTGTATAAAGCCCCAGATTCCACATTTCCAAAATCGTTAAAATGTAATAAACATAGCCTAGTTATGTAGGAAACTAAACAAATTTGTGCATAATATTGAACTGCCTTGAACCTCTAACAATCAACCAACTAAGATACACAACCAAGAGTAATGGTTGAATCTGTGTCTGTTACTATGGCTGTGACCTATTCTGCTCTGTCTTCAGAATAGAAAATTAAGGTAAACTAGTTTTAACTATCCTTTCCCACTGTGTAGATAATGCTGGGAAGAAGGTGGAGACTCCTAACAACCTTCAGATCTGTATTTAAAAAAGCATGAAGCTGATCCTCTGCAGGTCTGGTTAGCATGACTGTGATTGAGTGAAGTCTGCAGCATAGTTATCCCTCCCAGAAGATCTTGGGAGATGACTCTCTGCTGACTGATCCACAAGAATGAAGCTTTCGCTCATATGGAATTCCTGTTGTCCTCTCTTCCAAAACTGCATTAAATGTAATTAGCATTAGTTCTCTCCTGAAACTGAATCAGTCCACTTCCTTCAAATAGCGTTACAGACCTACTCTAAACTTTAGGAGCTTAAACTGGTGCATTTTTGTGGTTTTGGGCAAAGCCATTTTGCATTAAAATATCCTGGACCTGAGTTGTGATTTCACATTGGCATTCATCCTTTCCAAACCTACAAAATAAATACCAGAGCAATTTTCTGCAGCAACAGCATTACATACTTGGTGTGGCCTTTATACAAACTCAGGGTTAATTGCTCTTCTAGGCTCATTGTAGGAAGGTGACATGCAGGCATCTCTTTGAGTTTTAGGAGATAATTGGAGACTAGTTGGTAAAAGATGGACCCATAAATAGGTATCATTTTCTAGTCCCGAGAAACAAGCAAGTGTATACTTGGGTGTTCCCAGAATTAATCTTATAGTACATTTGTGAGCACTATTGAAGTTGCTAGATTTGCAATTCATTCAATTCATTTTTATTTATTTATTTATTTAATTTTTATCCTGCCTTTATTATTTTTATAAATAACTAATACTCCGAGCCAGTTTGGTCTAACGGTTAAGGTGCTCAGCTAGAAACCAGGAGTCTGTGTGTTCTAGTCTCGCCTTAGGCATGAAAGCCGGCTGGGTGACCTGGGGCCAGTCCCCCTCTCTCAGCCCAACTCACCTCACAGGGTGGTTGTTGTGGGGAAAATAGGAGGAGGAAGGAATATTAGGTATGTTTGCAATTCATACAATACTTACACATCTTCCTCCATTCCAGTTGGCAAGTGTATGCTCTGATGGGTAGGTCCCCAAGTCCCCATTCTCTGCTTTTGATGGCCATTTCATATTGAGCTGCTGGTCTGTCTGCCATAAAAGGCCAGAGATTTGGGGGTTGGGGGTGTGTGCTCAGTAGTGCAACAGTGTGACGCTGGCCATTTATTTGTTTTTCAAAATGTTCAACAGTGGAAGAGTGAAACGTTGGTCCTTTGTTTTGGGTTTTTTTTTTTTTAATTGGGAGACATTGACAAGAGTTTGGCCCAAGTTTTCCCTCCTGGAAGAACCATAAAACTCTGGTGTTTTGTCTGCTTGTTTTTAAGTTTAGTGGAAGATGGTGAAATGCTGTCCTCTTTTTTTTTTTATGCATTAATTTGGCAAGAATTCTGCCAAGTGCCTTCGAGCTCAAGTGATTGGAAGAACTGTAAAATCGATATACTTTATTTTCCTCCCCACCAGTGCTCAAAAAACATGCTTACAGAAGGGAAAACAATTGGCATTTGCTTTCCTGGCATGGGGGTGGTGGAGGAGGGAGCAAGGAATCCACCAAACAAGGGTTATGTGGTCTAGGCAGAATACCTGGTCATCACTGAAGCCAAAGTGGAGGAAAGGGCTGAAACTTAGAAAAAGATTTCTTCAGCCACAATCATTTCCAGTTAGGTTATCCATGGGAGACAAGCAGCTGAAGACTGCAGTGAGGAAAGGCCTTTAGTCTACTCCAACACATTGGTTGAATGGTTCAGTTATTTTTTTTAGTAGTAATCTTATTAAAAATTACAACAATAAAAAACTAATACAAGCTAAAAAAGAAAAGAAAAAAGAAGAAAAAATAGGTGCAGGAAAAAAAGAAAATAGAAAAAAAAAAGAAAAAATAAGAATATAGTAAAGAAAAAGAAAAGAAATATATAAAGAAATGACATCCCCATTCATCACAACAAATACAGTTTTACTAATTTATCACCTTTTCTTAAAATACAACAAATGATCTCTTCTTCCCATATCCCATCTCTTATCTATAAACAAGTCTTTAAAACCTTGTCATTTCAGTCCTGACCAGCAAAAGCTTATTAAGGGTTACCAGAGATAACAACATATCTATTTTAACCTTGATCAAATAAACCAATCAAATTAACAATTTTGATCTTTAGTGGCTTCAAATAATGTCCTAGAACTTGATTTATTCTCATTTTTATTTTGTCCCTTCTCACAAAATTCTTCAAAGCTTTAACAAGCCTGGTTGCTCTTTTGGTTTGTTATTTGTACATCCCTTTTAATTATCAAGACATCAACTGGTTTCATTTGTATATCCAGTATAGCATCTTTTTCCATATCATTCTTGTAGCCTCTCATTTTTAAATCCACTTTCAAATCAGTCTCAGTCTGGTCTGATAAAACTTGTTCCTCTTCCATAACATCTTTTAAACATAGTCTATCTATAGAGGCAGTTAAAATTAACTTCTGGGTCCTTTGTTCAAAAATATCCTTCAGTATGTCCAATGTTAAAATATTTTGCTCCATTTTAACAAATGTGTATTAGTAAGTCAAATTTAAGTGCTCTTCTCTTTTAGTTCCCTCTAAAGTCCAACCTTCAAAGTCCCATCCTATCATGTTTTTTAAGAGAATTCAAAACAAAAGCAATTTCCCATGGGAAGGATTCTTATAATTAATTCCAAAATCATATTTCAAATTCATCTGGACCCTTAGCCCATTTGTAACCTTCCAAAATCAAAGTTCTAATCACCCTTTTTCTGTTTATTAAAAAATTTTTTTTTAAGTCCTTAAACTTTTATTTAAAACTTCTTTCACTAAGGATTGAAGGAAACTCATCCAGTGCTGTAAAGCTTGTTGATCCAAAAGTTCCTAATAGCTAAAAAGCAGTAAACAGGCAATTTCCAAAAGTTATTAGAAAAGGAAGTATGTGAACTCAGTGTCCTTTTGAAGGTGCCAGCTGTGATTTGAGCAAGGTGGCTATTCCCTCAACTCCCAGAGCTCTAAACCTGCTGGAGACCGTTGTCTTGCAGTCTCCTCAAAAGGAGCAACTGTCTGGAGCACTTGTGGGTGATCTCATGTCCTCTCCTTATCCAGAGAGGAATTATGAAGAGCCCGTCTACTCACCAGCTCTTCATTCTGCCGTGGTTGTCTGCTGTGTCTTCACTTTACCATTTCTTCCTGGAAGTCCTGAATGGTTCAGTTGTAATGCTAAACACATACAAACAGCCTGGATCCAATTGATTTGGATAAAAGGTGAAAGAATAATGAATAGGCTTAGCTGACTTTAAGGTGAGCCAGAAGATGCCATCCTGCTGCTGGCTAGATTGAAGTTGGAAATAGCAAGGGGTCTGCCAACCAGCTGTTCTTTCCAGCAATGAACAGGATGGGAGGGAGAAGAAACAGGATTGCCAGCATTCCACTGTGTAGCTCACTGCTCTCCATGGTCAGTTGCTTAGTGTTGCAAACAACTGAAGAGCAGAAAGTTTGGGGGGAGTTGTGGGTTTTTGAAGCATAGGGAGATGGAAATGTATTCCTCCACTTCTTTGTGTACTGAGCTGGGAAGGGTGTGTGTGTGTGTGTGTGTGTGTGTGTTTGAGAAAGAGAGAGAGAGACTGAATCTACAAATCAAGTTAAGCAATTCATTACTGGCATGAAATCAGCCATTTTTCTTAGTTCAGTAAACCACATTTAAGCAAGCTTTGGCTTGGTGCGATGTGTGAATGAGATTAGTGGTTGGAGAAAAATGCTTTGTGTGTCTGTTTGTACAAATGTGTGCATGAGTGTGAGAGCACAAATACTAGAGGGATATCCCGGCCTGCCCACTTGCCCGCAGCCTTACCCACTGCCAGGGCATATAGTCCACAACCTGATACCCCCTGCCTGTATCTCTGTGGGAAAAAGACTTATGAATGACACTTTGTAAAAAAAATGGAAACTAAAACTATGTCTGTGCTGGTGTTCCACTGATGTGCAATTCATAGTTCCAATTGCTTCTAATTGGGGTTAGCCCCTTATCTGCCATGTCTCTATTCCCTGATATCTAACCAACAGCGATTCTTTCACCTCTGAGACATTGTTCAGCAGCTGAAGCCTGAAAGCAATGAAAGGGCAGACGAGCTGACATATTCTTTTCCTCTGTGAGCCAGCTTCTGAAGATCTTTTAGCTCCTTTGTGCTAAATGAATTTTAATCAAGGGCATTAAAACCTTGGTCAGCCTGTCGAATAAAAATGAGCTAATTGTAAAGATAATTTTAGTACTGTAAATATGGTTCACTAAACTATTTTACATGCCTTTCCCCTCCTACACAGATTAGATCGAATTTAATAACTGAATTATTCCTGAGGGTTAGTGTCTGGGAAATTTGCCTACATTTAGGAACTGCCCATGGTGCTAAGATACTCTGATCATAGGGGTTTATTCCTTCAGTAAAAAACAACAACAACCCGCTTCCGAAATCTAATCTTAAAAGCCTGATGTTACCTACTTGAATCAGAGAATGTTTCATAAGAACTGGGTGTTTTCAAACTGGGTTTTACATCAGGAAGAACAATAATGCAGCTACCACTAGTGTTAGAATAATCCTTAGTCTCCCTTCTGTTAATTACTTTAACAAAGAATTTACCCCCATGGCTTTCAGAATTAAAGTAAACTTTTTCCTTCTTCTTTCCTTATATGTTAAATTTTTTATAGTTGCAAACCTGAAAAAAGAAACCATGTTATTGCTGATTTTGCCAGCCACACTTGGAGAATTTTAGGCTAAAGAGCAGGATAAAAGTGCATGCGTGCGTGCGTGCATGCATGCATGCATGAATAAATAAATAAATAAATAAATAAATAAATAAATTCAGTGTTAGAAATGTAGTCCACAAAAATAATAATTTGGTTGGCAGGATGAAGGGAAATCTACACAATAACATGCAATGCAGTCTTTTAATTCTACAGGAACTATTGATTGCCCAGAAAAGAAATGGTAGGATGGATAATCTTCACATTAAAAATCAATCCATGGGATCCCCCTTTTTCTACTCCTCTGCAATTAAGTAATATAAACTTCAATACACAGCAAAAGAAACAGAAAGAAGCAATTTTTAGATAGTGAGTCCAAAGTGCAAGGAGGGACGTGCTCAGAGCAATTAATAGAATTCTTATTTTTCTGGAAGCCCAGGAAAATGATATTAGGATAAAAAATGGTTTACCCCTCACTCAGTTTCTTTCTCCTCTCTCTCTCTTTCTCTCTCTCTCCCTCCCTCCTTCCCTCTCTCTTTCATTTCCCCTCCCCCATGCTTTGTCTTATAAATAGGCATCCCCTTCTCAGAATAAATAGAAAGGGGTCCTCTGTGTGAGAAGAAAAGAATTGGGGAGGGGTTCAGAAATCATGCAGTGGAGAGAATCTGTATAAACACATTGTTGACTCTTTAGGTTCTCCTCTGTGATGATGAAGATGATGATGACACCCCAAACACTGTGTGTGTCAGTCAGTCAGTCAGTCAGTCAGTCAAGAAACCAGTGCAGAAAAACAGATTGGGGTTCCATGTTTTGCTATGCTCTGCGTCCTCATCCTTCCTGAATCTCCACAAAGGGATTTCACATTTCTTAGACATCCTATCACAAAGGATTCCGATGTTTGCAAAGTTCCACAAGAAGTAGAAGCCAAATTTCACTTACTCATTGTGAGATGTTTTGTCAAATTCTAGCCCATAAGACAGATTGTTCTTTTATCATATATTATTCTTTCCCAATAGAGGGAAGGAAAGATTCACACTTTCTGATAGGAAAGGTTTATTTATTCATAGCAATAATAGTATTGACACAGAGATGTGGCCTTTTTTTACAAATGCCTCACCATCTGCACAAATGCCCTTCTGGATGGAAATATTGAATATTGATGTTTAAATTGTTTGTATTATTCCTTAACATCACAAAACACAGGAACACAAACTCCAAAGTTTAATTGTGTTTCTCTTTGCTTTTGTTTTCATTATTGATTTATTTTTCCTTTTCAGCTATTTTCTTTTTTATATATTTTGTTTGTTCAAATAAAAACAGAAAAACAAAACAAACTCCCTCCCCAAAAATTTCTCTGAACTGTCATTTCAGGTTCTTGAGCCAATTTGCTGTGAAGGAACTTTGCTTGACCCGATCCACATTGCTTTTCAAGCCTTTTATTGACAGGTTTTAAGCCCTTTTTCTTCCTTCATCTCAAGGACGACCTGACTCCTCCAACTATTATTTTCAAATCTCCTGCTGTGTGTCCTAACAGTGAGACACACGCTGAGACGAGGAGTAGTACTCTAATGTTTATTACTGCTACATAAACAGAATCCTAACAAACTGAATAAGCGTGGGAAAAACCCAGATATATAAACCCCAAAGGCTAAGGCGGGCCTGATCTGTGTCTCTTTGAATGGTTGCTTAATTCCTCAGTACTACGCATGCGCTTTACAGCCTGGATGGGAGCCCCCTGCTCGCCATGCTTACTCATGACACTGTGTCTCTTCCCTCAGCTGCTCTTTCTTCCTCTTATGTTTTTTTCCCTCCAAACCAAAGGCCCATGTACGTAGGAGCTTAAAATCAGAGCCCTTACCGTTTTCTTCCTTCCAAACCAAAGCCCCATGTACGTAGGTGCTTAAAATTGGAACCCTTACCGTTTTCTTCCCTCCAAACCAAAGCCCCATGTAGGTAGGAGCTTAAAATCAGAGGCCTTATCGTTTTCTTCCCTCCAAGCCAAAGCCCCATGTACGTAGGAACTTAAAATTGGAACCCTTACTATATGAGAGCTCATGTTAAGTCCTATCCCCTTCCTCCCCCTCCCTTTGCTCCAACGAAGTGGGCTTTTCTGTAGGTAGGTATATGTTCAGCTCAATCTGTGGTCATGCCAGATAATCTTCTCATGTGGGAATTCTACAGAGGTCCACCTGTTTTGCATGACTATCTGTAGGTAAAAAGCCACACATATATAGGCTTTCCTTCTGCAGAAATCCTGAGAATGAGGGTACCAGTGGTATTACCTAGAATGTATACATGTTGAATACTAGATTATGAACGTATTAATTGGGGTGGTGTTCTCAGCTGATTGGCGACACGGCTTTAAATTCAACTGTTTATTGGCTGTTAGTACAACAGTTGCGTTGGCCTTTTAAGTTACTAAAAGTTTGATGTCTCCCATCCCATCCTCTTTGCTTTCTGGGATGGCTTCCTATTAAATGAAACATTTAGATTTTTACTCTCATGACTAATATACATCATGTAAAATGCTTTAGGTGATATGTTCTGTCCATAAACTATCCTTTCCTCAAATGAACAATATGTGAATTAAACAATGTACCACACTGATGAGCTGATGCAGTTCCTCACACAAGACTTGAGGGAAATCCTTACTGAAATCCATCCAGTATCCAGCCAGAACTGGAGGATTCTCTCTCTCACACACATACACAGACATTGTCCTCCACTTTCTTTCTGATTTATTTTCGCATGGACATTGGGTAGGAAGCCTGAAAATTGCATGATAACTGGAGAGGTAGTTAGGTAGTTGAGGAGCCATGTTGTAATGCTGACTGCAGTCTGTTGCTTTAGAGCACAACATTTTTCCTCCATAATGTGCTGCCATCTTCCCAATAAATTCTGGGAGCTGATCACCATTCATTTATGTCAGCAAGAAGGAATGGTCTCTGCCAACACCATATTCCACTGCTCTGCCTGGCGACAAATGTTATTTCAGTAAAGTAGAACAAAAGGCAAACCTGAAGCCTTTTTAGAAAACCTGGCCATCACACTCATACTGACTAGATCACTGGACTGTTGATGGGTAGCTTGCTGGTGTCTGATCTAGGGATCCAGGAGTTCTTGGCGATTACTAGCTTCAGTTTTCCCTTAAAGAATTACCTTTGCAAAAAGATGAGGAAAGGCAGTTTGCTGGTTTAAAATCTTCACAAGATTGTGAGGATAAGTTAGAAGGAAAACCAAGTGCATCATGTGTATCAGCCATCTCGGCCATGTTGATTTGTGATGATGAAATCCAGTGACATCTAGAGAGCAGAGCATGTTTTGACTACCCTGGTATTAAATTGTTTGCTTTGTAAATAAGATTGCCTCTAGAAGATCTTCTCCCTACCCTTTGTCTTCTTTAGTGAACGTGCAGCCCCTTCTCTTCTGACCTAAATTGCTTCAGTAAATAAATGATGAAGAGAAAGCCTCCTGGGCAGTTTGAAGTGATATAATCTGACATAATGGAGTTCTGTCTGTTTATGCCAATTAGGGCCTGACCTGTAATAAGCATGGTACAGCCCACATTCTGTTTTATAAGCTGCGTGGTCAGGCAGTAACAGTGTCAAATCAAGGCTCCTTTCAAAATAGCCATGCTGAAAAAGAAATGCTGCTGGTGGAATAAGACCTGTTGGCAAATAACTTCAGGGCATCTGTGATACCATAGACAGCGGTTCTCAACCTTTTTCATCTCATGGCACACTAACAAGGTGCTAAGATTCTCAAGGGCACACCATCGGTTTTTTAAGGACTCATAGTAAGATTTTTTTAATGTCCAATAACTAAAGTTTTAATCATTGTGTTACTTTAAAAAATAAATTAATTTGTGGGAAATCTGTGCTTAGTGACGTTTCATGATGTCCCTGTCCAAGGGCGGATGGTTGACAAGCATACCCTCAAGTCCTCTAGTGTTTGAAGCCCCAACTTGTTGTTGCTCTTCATTGTGTTCATAACAGAGAAACCAGCCTCATATAGCTAAGATGTTAAGAAAGGAAGAAGTGCTTTAATTACCATCTTTGTGATGATGGGATATTCTTCAGGAGTAGAGATAGAGTCAGTCCACCCCTGGTGATGCCACAGAGGCAGGGTTCTCGCTGTGCAGCACTTCCCTCACTTACTTGTGGCTCACCGATGTGGCTTCTCTGCAGATCTTTTGTGGCACACAAATGTGCCGGGGCTCAGCAGTTGAAAATCGCTGGCTTAGGATCTGACCCATAATTTCCGCTGACTTTATTTGAAAACTAACAGGTTTTGCATGAGTTTGGCTTTCAGATGTAAGCAAAACCTTTGAATCTTTTTATTTTGCTTGCAGTTTGGTGTTACAAACTTTCTTATTGAATGGGTTCTTCTGCCAGCTGAGATTTAGCTTTTTGCCTTGGTATATTTTTTCAGACTTCTACTGTGTGTGTGTACGAGTGTGTGTATGAAGATTTTGTATTGGAATGCGTGCTGAATGTTAAACTGGGTTTTAGGTACTTAGGTGTTGAGAGCCGTAATGGCAGACCTTGGAAATAAATATTCGCATACAAGAAGACAAGGTACAGAAATCCATGCCTCTATGCATCCACACATATCCTGAGGTCTTTCAAAATTTTCTCATTCTTAATATTCTTTTAGGAATTGGAGTAGTCAAAAAGGTCACCAAACTGCCAAAATTAGTTTTTGTTTTTTTTGTTTTTTTGTGGAAGACAGGAGAAGCTGAGAAGCGTGGGCAGGTCTGAGTAAAGTCATTGCATAGGCCTTTTGGGTCTATACCTATTTTTAGATGGGTAGCATAATTTAATTTCTATTTATTTTTTAAATAAATATTTTTCCTGATTTTTGCTTAATTGTAGTTTTTCATTTCATCTGACCAAGGAACTGATTGGTATTAACTGGATTACCAATTAGAATAAGTTTTCATTATCATGATTTGATCGTGTTTTCTAATCTGCTTCTCATACACATTATAATTTTCTTTCCTTCTTTCTCCTCCCCTTCCTTCCCCTTCCCTTCCTTCCACAGAAGTTTTGATGTTGGATTGCATAAGTTTCTTATCAGGTAAGTTGAAATGTGTTGTTATTGTGTATTAGTCCTGAATAAGGTCTACAATCCAGTGAGTTATTTCTTCTTTTTATTATACTTCTTCTGATGGTTTGTACTGGTCTAAGGTTATCCAGTGGTACTTGAGTTTTGTTTTATTGACTTGATTTGATTTCAGCACTGCCCAACTCCAAACAACTCTGCTAACGTTATGGAGGGATTTCTATCTTAACAAATAGGATGGATTAAAACCCAAGGTTTTATGAGCAGGCTTCTGCTCCCTCTAGCCTCAAAATGGTCCTGGTAGGATGGAGAATGCTCTCGAGTAGACTTTCAAAGTTCTTGACTATAGAACAGAAAATAAATCACTTATTCCCGGCCCCCAGTTCTGCTGATAGAAGGGTTTGTTCGGCAGAAACATTTCACCCTCTGTGTCAAGAAACATGTAGAATGATTTAGTAATAGAACTTGAAAACAGGACTTGAATACAAATTGTTTAGCATTCTCTACCAGACAGCAAATTAATTTACAGGCCCTACAATGCAATTCTCAGGCTATGATTTATTCATTTAAGCATTATTTGATGCTAAGTACTAGAGAGAAGGACCCAATTTCATTGGCAGACTGATGGGGTAAATGTGGAAAAGTGATTTTCCCTCAATGTAAATATAACTTCTCAGTTTTCCAGAAGAGGGGGCAAAAAGAAGAAGCAATTATGGCCAAATTAGGTTCCTTTTAATATTTATTAGTCAAGAAGTAAAATAAATATGATATGAAAACATTAGTAGACAACTGGATAACAATAAAAAACGGGACAGATTTTTAATGATATATGTAAAAATATTAATATGCTGAATAAGAAAATGGCAGGTACTTGAGAGAATCTCTGATATGTTGCTGTTTCATTAAACTGCTATATGGGAAAGCTTTTTGCTAATGAGAAGAGAGATTGGTGATTTGCAATCTTGCTTCTGTTTGCATTATTATCATTATACCTTCATGATAATGGGATTTGTGGGAATAGTTTCATCAGGAAAGAAGACACTTCATTGTTTTGATGTTTAAGAGGTTCGGGTGACTGCAAAGTTATTTTTTCCCCCCCAGAGATTCATATGCAAATACATTCTTAAAAAAAGCCCTGGAAATGAGTTCTTAACTCTGTAAGGTTATTTGCTCATCTAATGCAAAACTGTGTCTTCTTGAAAGCACTATTTTGCTGTTGTTGGAGAAAAAAGAGGAACAGGAAGAAGTGCCAGGGTATATTTTGCTTTTGAGATAATGCACATTCTTCATATCTGGAAAATGATGCTATAGAATCGCTTTTGTTAAGACTGTAAGATAAAGCAGCTGTTTTATAGATTTTTTTAAAAATCTAGCTCATGTTTACATGTTCATCATTTAGAGGATATAGTGTATACTTTGCTATGATATAACAGCCAATGGCTGAGTCTGTTAACGTTAATTAATACATCAATTTATATCACTTTGGCAAATGGTGGCTGGAACCACAGTTCTCAGGTACTTTCATTTTGTGGGAAGTGTGGTATCACTCGGTAAGTATGTGAGAAAAACAACCCAGACATATTTTTGTTTAAGAATACTATAACAGAGTTTCAGGTAGCAGATTGTGACTAATCAGAGTATTGGTGTCTCTCAGTTATAAAAATGGGGCAGTATGTGAATGAAATAAATATATGACTCATGTGGTATATAGCTGGCCTTTGATAGCTTACAGCTATCTATTTAGCAGTATTTAGTTCTTACTTTCCAATTTTATATATGATTGCCTGCATTCAGCCATGGCTTCATGCTGGCTGTTCACATATCCATGCAGAAACCCAAACACACACCTTGTGCTAGCCCGCCAATCAGAGAAGCTGCGATAAGGAGTTAGTTTCATTTTCCATAGGAAAATATTCTCATAGAAGGAGGAAGGGTTATTGGACTGGCATTGGAGGTGATGTCTTAAAATAGAGGAGCTATGGGAAGAGAAACCACTTGGTGGAGGTGTATAAAGGCTGGCAAATAAGATGGATCTACACAGCAGTAGCTGATGAAAATGGATGGTTTTAAGAAATCACATAGAGGCAGGTAAGCCTAAACAGGACTGCTAAAGCTTTGTTTTGGTCCTGGGAGGCTGGTTTGAGGGGAGCTTAAAACCTTCAGAGCACAATCTGGAGAAGTGGAGAAACAAAGAGGAGGAGAGGTTTTGAGATCCTGTCTACCCTTTGCAGGTGACCACTGGTGAAAGTTGAGGATGATGGAAGATAAAGAGGCTTTACCAGCCAGAAGAAGTCAGTTGCTAAACTGACTGACAAAGGGAAATTGCTAGCCAGTATTTTTAAGACTGTTCTTAATTCTAGATAGTAGTAATTTAAAGTATTTAGAAACATATAGTGGTATACATACACTAAGCTAAAAGCATGTCTTGCAAACATACAGTATATGTTTAGAGCAGCTTTAGGCTGCAGAATTCAGCAGAGGGGGGAAGAATCCAGTTACAAGACATTTCTTCACTTCACTTCACTTCACTTCACTTCAGCAATTTATATGGCCACCCATCTTGCTTCTGTGACTCTGGGCAGTTAACAGTAATTAAAACCATAACAATCAACCCCAAAATTCAAATAAAAACAGTCACAACAATAATGTTAATACGATGCAGCCAAGGTTTTCAAAACAACCCTTATATCCTACCACCATATGGTGAGGCTCACCTCACAACCTGGCCCAAAGCCAAGTTTTTAAAGCTTTTTAATGTGTTTTTGGACACATATATATGGAATGTTTGTGGTGATAGTAGAAGTACGTTGTCTGGGAGTGCGAATGCACCTTTGTTTGCAGAGGTTACTGAATTGGTGGCTGATGATATTCAGTGAATGTTAGGTTGCATGATGCAGTGACATGGAACTGAAAATCTATGTATCAAAGACAAATATAGTTGTGTTTGATAGGGTAAATAGTTATGCATAAATGGCAAAAAATAGAGCAAGTAGATGAATTTGTGTACTCCAATAGAACGTTTACTATAAAGGAGGAAACGGGTGAAGAAATTTTAAAACGTGCAATACTGGTAGAAAGATGGTAGATAATATGTGGTCTGTTGCAAAGAATGGTGAAAGAAGTTAAAATGGCAGTGTAAAAGAATCTATTTCCTTCCAACCTTGTTAAGGAAGTAAGAGCTGCATGCATCAGGAGACACGTAAACAATGTAATGGTGTGGGAATGGGCTACTTAAGAAGTATGTGATAAACCATAAGAGATAGGGTAAAGAATGCATGGGTGCTGAAATACAAAAGTGGATGAACAATACGAAAGAAGTACATTGTGGTGGTTTGATCATATGAAGAGAATGAATAAGGATCAAATCTCAAAACAAATCAGTGAAGAAGGAGTCAAGAGGAAAGGGAAGACTGAGAAAGTCATGGCTGGATGGAGCTGATGAGATCCTGAAAAATAAAGAAGTGAAATGTTTAAAAAACAAGAGGCAATGTAAAAAGCATTGCATTAGTGGGGTAGAAACAGGAATGGTTTGCCAGGATAGAAAGACATGGGGAAGAGTGGTGCATGGTGGTGTTGTAAACTAATTTTAACTATGCTCCTTTTTCTTTTTGCATGCCTTTAATTTCTTTGGTTCACTATTTCTTATTCCTTTTCTGATAAGCCATATTCTGCAAAAAATAATATTATAGATATGGATATGGATATGGATATATATGCATGCATGCAACCATTCAGGCTTGCTTTCTGATTATAGCTCAGTTGTCTGCCGCAGTCAATTTCCTCATGCTGACAACTAACCACCCTTTGCCACTACTGGTTGATAGGCATACCTCTGTGTGTGTGTGTGTGTGTGTGTGTGTGTGTTTGAACTTGCTGTCAAGTTCTTATCAGCAAGTTGCTGAAAACCAGTTTAACTAGAAAAATCTTGCAGAAGATAGGTTTGCTGTCTTCTGTTCTTGCCTAAATAATGTACATTGACAGTTTCCTGGTGTGACTCAAGTTCCCAAGAGGTGTAAAGAGACAGGTTCCACAAGGAGATTCTGTTAAAAGTGCTGAATTACTCATTTTTTAAAAAATTTCTATCATGCTCTCACATGCAACCTTGTTAGTCTCAGTAATGTGTTTTAATATTTTAGATGATGATTTTGCATTTGTTCACTGTTCTGGATTATGAATCAGGTCCATTTCTCCTTAGCTGCAGCACTGCTATAGCATTGGGTATTCCCAAACAATTCACTAAGTCCAGTTGTTATGCACTTCATTCTTCCATTTACAACTGCTTTAAGAATTGTGAGATATGAAATTGTGCTTTTTTGTCTGTTTGCTGCTTGTTGTTCTGTTTGTTTCCTTTTAACAATGTCAAAAGGAAAATAATAGCACAAAAAGTTTTCTTAACTCAGTATTGTCTTTGCCTCTGAATAAGAATATTGCATCTGCAGATAAATGTACGATTTAGCCTGTAGAGAAAAGACTGTGTAGAAAGTATATTTTTCCCTTAGCCATTAAAGTCAGAAGATACAAATGGGAGTTTGTTCCAGCCTAGTTATCCTATTTTGACATTCTTTGTGTTTGGGATCAGCACTCCCACAGGGTCCTGCCTATTCCAGTACTATCCAAAGACTAACAGAATTTGGATAATGAACCATCTATTGGGTTACTGTGTGCTTTGTGTCTGAAACTGGCAAAGGTGGTGAAGAAGGAGACGCTGGCTGTCAGCACTGTATCCTCCTGTCTCGTCAGAAAAAGGATATTGCTGTGAGTTCAGTATAGTTAAAACTGTTATGCCCTTGTTGAAATAGAAGAGCTTTGCTGGATCAGGCCAAAGACCCAGTGAGTCCAACATTCTGTAGAAAATAGTGATTGACCAGATGCATCCAGAAACCTAACAAGCAGGGCGTAATTGGGATAGTCCTCTTCCACTGTGGCTTCCTGTCAAATAGAATTTAACTTTTGCTGCCTTTGTGTATTAAAGCATTAATACCCCAGTCCTCCATGAATATGTTCAGTCTCATTTTAGTACAGACTGAATTTGTGACCTTCATACATTTGATGGCAGTGCATTCCACAGTAGCTGCATGTTATATTATGAAGTACTTTGTGTAATAGGTTCTTAAGTTCCCTGCATTTATCTTTAGGAAGTGAGAAGTTCTAATATTAACACTTTATCCACATTCCACACACCATTTAAAATATTTTATTATATCCCCCATGACCTCTCTTCCTTCTGAGGTGAAAAGCCCTAAATCTTATTGCTTTTCTTCTTTGGGGAACTGCTGTAACCCCTTAATTAGTTTGATTTTCCTCTTCCTGTACTGTATATAAGGATTTGCATATTTGCAGCTTCACAGTAGAAAAGAATTCATTGTCTCTTGCAACAGTCCACTCAGGCAATGACAATTTAGTGATTGTGGTAGCAGCCTCTTCTCCCCTTATTCCTTTCCCTTGTTTGTACAGTTAATTTAAAATCATGTTTGATAGCCTAAATCATGGTTTGGTTAAGGGAGAGAGAGAGAGAGTGAAAAAGAGAGAGAGAGAATATATGAAATAATTGATGAAGCTGTGTGAACACAAGGAAAAAGTGACATTCAAGTTGGCGGCTTGTTCCTAAACTTCCAAACCATGGCTTTTAGGATTGTAGTTCTCATTGCCAACAACTATATTCCAAGCACCCTCCTCACTAACTGTTGGGTAAGAGAGATAATACTCCCACAGCCTGGGTGTCCTTCTGGCAAGTAAAAGGGAAAAATGATAAAAAGAAAAGAAGTTATATAATGCCACCTCTTGACCCTGTAAGTCTCGTGTGGCTATAGAAGTCAGCCCCTCTTTCCCCTCCTTATTTGTGGGGAGATAAACTTAAATAGAATAAAAATTTATTTTAAAAAGGAGAAGAGAGAAGATGTAGAGAGTAAGGGAGATGACCTTGACTCCATTGCCAAGCAACGATTAAAGCATTTTTAAAGTACAGAACAAGATAACATTCAGAAGTGGCTCAGGTGGATGCCTCCCTAATTCACTGAACCGTAAGAAGGATCAGGAGGAGGTAACAGCAAAATCAGACTTGCAAGGTTCTGTTATTATAGCCAAATTGAATAAAAGTAGAGAGACGGTTTGGTGTGGTGGTTGAGGTATCAGGCTAGAAACCAGGAATCCATGAGTTCTAGTCCAGCCTTGGGTACAAAACCAGGATGGTGACCTTGGCCAATCACTCTCAGCCCTAGGAAGGAGGCAATGACAAACCACTTCCAAAAAACCTTGCAAAGAAAACTACAGGGACTAGTCCAGGCAGTTGCCAGGAGTCAAAAATTGATTTGAAAGCATACATACAATAAAAGTAATAGTACAGGTAGTCCTCTTTAGCAACCACAATCGGGACCAGCAGCTCTGTTGTTAAGTGAAGCAGTTGCTAAGTGGGAAATCACATTACCACGACTGTGCTTTCCTTTTCCCCACTCCCCTGCTCTTTGGAATGCTCATCCCGGTAGTGCTGAGATAGCCAGCTCAAAACTACAAGACTAATTAGTTTCACACCTTCAGCTTTTGTTTGTCTGCTAATGATTTTACTTCAGCTTCCCCTTTTCCCCACTCCCTTGCCCTTTGGAATACTCACCCTAGTGCTGGGAGAATTAGCAAGAAGGGAAGTAATATTTGTATTTATATTCATTGGAGAGGAAGGGATCACAAGAGAGTAAGCAGGCACACAATGGGGAATACACTGGCTGTTTGCGTAGCAAGCTCATGGCTCCCAGCCCAGAGCACCCTCAGGGCTGCAGTGCCACCACATTGTTTTCTATGTGTATTCCCCATTGTGTGCCTGCTTACTCTCTTGTAATCCCTTCCTCTCCAATCTCTCCTCTCTGCAAGGAGGGAAAAAAAGAAGAACAGGTCAGGCACAGGACAACTTGTACTGATTGTAATGGCAATCCTGTGACTGAGGGACACTGCAAAGGTCGTAAATGTGGGCATTGGTCATAAAGTTATTTTTTCAGCACTGTCATAACTTCAAATGAAATTGTTATGAACAAGGCAGTTGGTAAACAAGGTCTATCTGTAGATATCCTGTGGAGCTCATTTCATGGTCTGGTCTACCTAGAGAGGCTGACAAAATGTAAAAATGTCTTTTTAACTTTTGAGTGGTATACATGCAAAACAAACAGGGGTACAGGGGTAATAAAAATAAATGGCTGTTCAAATTACAGATAGTTTCTTAGAACAATCTCCAGTAGAAAAATATACAGGAAAAGATAAGTTTCTGACCAAAGTTGATGCTGATTCCTGGATGAGAGTCCATTGAGTGTTTTGCTGGATGTCATAGAAAGGAAAAACTTGATTCACACATTGAACTAAACCGTATTTATTTTAACCATATTATAACCTCAAGGCATGTGTCCATAGATTATACTAAGCCAAATGTTTATTATGGTATGGTGTAATGTGTAGACCTAACAATTTATAATATACTTGTAAGGACCTGGGTGCTTGAGCAGTCACACAATGACAATCTAGAGGCCTGGGCTCTTTTAACTGCTTTAATGAAGCGAAGCATCCAATCTACATTCAAAGTTGTGAATGAGCTTTTTCCCGCGCATTCTACAGTTTAAACTCAAAACCCCTAATTCCCCCCTTTCCACTCACAAAGGTATGTACCCCTCCCTGCTCCAGCAGATAGCTTGGATGGTATATGGCCAGATGACCTTGTGCAGTAAAGGTTTAGCCTAAACGTGTTTCACACTCCAGTCCGGCTCCCCCTCCCTGCTGGCAACTCTCAGTCTGCTGAGATGGATTTGATGAAGATGGATGCGATCCGAAAAGGTGTTCTGTGAACATCTGAGCAGGGAGTCTGACAATACTGTATTTACAAATATTTGAATTGCCATATATACAATTAGATATTCCTTTTGTACTTTTATAAATTGTCATAGTTTGGGTATGTCAGTAATAGTATAATAAGATAAAATATAAGATCATCTTGGCTATAAGAATTTGGATGGAAGACCTTGGTCCTTTCTGCCCATAGATATTTAAACATGCTGTAGACTGTATTAAAGCTACTCTCAGCTGAGATTTGCATATTTCTTGCAAGAATGTAGTGTTTAAATATAAATGAAATTTGTATCTAGAAAACAACAAAGGATACAGTAAATTTCCTTTCCTTTCCAATTTCTCTTTACGAGCCTTAGATAATTAAATTGAAATCAGAATTGTAGAGAAGTTAAATCAGAATTTTAAAGAAGCTAAGCGAGTTAGCTACTATGTTGTAAAAATTAATGTAATGTTCCTGTATAAACACAAACTCATCTTTATGAAAATGTATGTAGATATGGCATTTTAACTTTTAAAAATAGTGGAGGGGCAATGTCAAGATTAAGAAAGATGCAGATATTGGCCTACTTGTGTGTATCCATGGCTTGTGATTGTGGGGCAGAGAATTAATTCAGTTAAAAACAATTTAACTGTAGCCTGTTTAAAGAAACCTGTTAATGGATGATATTGTCTGAAACCAATAATTTGTAGTATTTCCGGCATCTGTTATGTGATGGATGCAGGTCAGTACTTTATTCATATAGTGAGTAATGTGAAATACATTTGATTCACTAATTTTGATGGGACTAGTAACCTCTACTGTGTTTTCATTGTTATGATTTTGGTGAGCTAGAGCACATTCAAGAAAGCAAAGCAGAAAAGGAGGTAGGAATTGTTTTTGATCTGAGCTTTGTTTTTTTATTTTCTAGCTCTGAAGTAGAGCATAGTACATCTGTATTCTTCTGCTAAGAATTTTGAATTATAACAAAGTTTAAGAGCCTTGCTGAGTAAATTTCACATTTTAACCTTTTCTTGAATTGGTGGCATATATTAGTAAATTGTAGTTGCAGATGATATTGAATAGGGAAGGTATTCCCTTGAACTATAGAGTCTTACAGCTTCATTTGTCTTAAGGGCAGATTGTTTTCCCTGTTTTTTGAGTGTGGTTTCAATTTTTAATTCAGATTTCTGTTCCAAGTGGTACTTATATGTTTTGAAACAATTCAGCCACAGTCCCATACACACTACATCAGCAAGTGGTGGCAGGTGGGCTCAAAAGCTTAGTGGGATCTAGACTAGTTGGTTTTGAACAGAAGACTACTAAGAAATCCCAGGACAGTAGGCTGGAGGAAGGAAAAACAAATCCTGAAGAAGGTAATGGTACAGCACATTTCTAGATTCTTGCTAGGAGGAGGACATGGTCATGACTATGAAGTTAGCAGAATATAAATTCAATCTGATGTATCTTTACTTTTTTACCTATACATTCTTGTATATTTTACCTGCACATTATTGGGACTACATCCCATTGAACTGATTGAATGAGACTACATCCCATTAAATTGATTTAATTTACTTTCAGATAAATATGCATGGGATCATATTGTTAAATATTTGCAATTATCATGAAGTATTATATTTTGTATTCACTTAGATGATGTTGTATCTAAAGGCCTTTTTGCACTTAGTGACAATCCTAAAAGGCATATAGCTAAAATAACATCTCTCTTTTTCCCAACTAGAGGGGAAAATGTCTTATTGATCAAAGGGAGGGGGAAATGTTTTATTGACTTCATTGAAACAACTCTGTCAGCATGAATCAACTTTTAAAGGGTAGGAACGGACTAACCAGCTACTTCCTTAGAGAAATAACTAGGGGGTAGAATAACCCTTTGTACATAAGAGATCTTGAAAGAATTGTTTTAGTCTGGTTATGTTTCAGCTTCTTGAACATTCTGTCTTTTACATTTAAAAAGAAGACATACAAAACCAGAGCAAAGAATCATTGAAAACATAAGGAATGGTTTCTGTTCTATATCTTAATTCTTCCTATATGATCCCTGAATACCATTACGATGTTCACATATTGACTGTCTTGTTTCTTTGCTTTTCAACATGTCCGTGTTTTTCTTAAAATGAATACCAGGATGTTTTGCAACCAAAAGCTTCATATTATGTGGAAGTATGTTTAATTTATATAATTCATTATGCTGGCAAACTTTGGTGGCAAAAATTAAAGATGTATGAACATAGCCTTTGGCAGGATAAAGAGTACCTGTGTCTCATGGTGGAAAAGTTAATAGCATCATTTATTTGGAAGTCACCTAGCTCCTCTCATGCAGGTAGTTAAGTTGGTGCCATCTGAAAACAGTATCAGGTCCAAATAAATTGTTTTCAATTGCTTCTCTGTGTAGTGCTTTCTGTGCCTTTCATTTTATTTCATACACCTCTGTCTCTTACTTGGCTGGCTGGAAGGCAGCTTGCATTTCCAAACAATTAGGATTCAATTGGCATAAAGCTCATTACTATGCTGTCAAACCAGGCAATTGGTTTCCCAATTATTCCATAAGCAGAGATGCTTGTGTTTTCTGTGGGCTTTAAAAAGCAGCTCGTCATAGTTGCACCATCATCTGTTGGGGATGGTTAGATCTGGACATAAGGAGAAAGAAAATGTCAAAAGAAAAGATCACGTTCCACAATGATTGTAGTATACTTTTGTGTCTGAGCATGTCTGTGTGTCTGTCTACCTATCTGGGATTTGTTCCTCTGTATCTCTTTGTTAACAACTGCAGTATAATCTTCTTTTATGCTCCATTATACTCCACTTTCTATGCTTTATGTGTGACCTTTTTAGTTATTTCATGCTGCATTTTATTGTTTTATCAGGTCAATAGAATGTAAGGAAACTCTTATATTTGCTGATACTTTATTGAGTGAAGGCATTACAGTCCTATTTACTGCTTATCTTGTGGGAAACCAGAGTGCTGGTGCTTTGTGGGGCGCAATTCACATCTTGGCATTATAAGTAGCATACTGACAAATGGAGATATCCAGATTAAGATATTCCATCAGCAGCTGATCCACTGTTTCTTACAGACTTCTTTCTTTTTGGCAGCACAGTACTTCTCCTCTCTTCAAAGGAAAAGCTTATTGCATCTCTTCATTCCAATATTAAGTTAAAGTCCTGAAATGGAAAGATTCCTTCAGCTGTTTCATAGGGCAGAATTGGCTCATGAAATACAGAAGATTTGAAGTCTAGTGAGAGTAGCAGAACAGCATCCTATAACAGGTAGTAATGACATAATTTTTTTTCTCCAGGTTTAATAAGCCTAGTTTTCTTAATTTCTTAATCTGCTGTCTGTGGTACTAAAGATTTCTTAATGGTCATGACCTGTAGTAGTATAATATAGTAGCATAGTGGTTTGAATGTTGGACTTACACCATTGGGTGAAACACTCTCCCAGCTCAGCCTAGCTCACAGGGTTGTTCTGGGGATAAAATTAGGACAAGTCCCCATGTAACTTGGCTTTTACACTCATGGGTAAAGGTGGGGTAAAAGTGCCTTTGAATCACTGTGATCTGTCTGTCTGTCTATCTATCTATCTATCTAATTTATCCCCGCCCATCTCCTCCCATCGGAGGCCTCTGGGCGGTTTACAACAAGTGATTAAAACCATCAGAATAATAAAATACTATAAAAATACTATAAATAGAAATAAAAATAAAGAATAAAAATCCAAGCGATGAAAGATCTAAAACAGTCCAAGTGTGGGAGGAGTGGTCTGTAACAACCATCCCCATGTAACTCTATTCCCCTCTCCACCCCAAGCGAGGTGGCAGAACCAGGTCTTCAGACTCCGCCGAAAGGCCAGGAGCGATGGGGCCAATCTCACCTCCGGGGGCAGCATGTTCCACAGGGGGGGAGCTACTGCGGAGAAGGCCCGCTTCCTGGACCCCGCCAGATGAAATTCTTTTACAGACGGGGTCCGTAGCATGCCCTCTCTGCACAATCGGGTGGGACAGGTTGATGATCACATATAAACACTCATAGTTCTTAGAAGGTCAGCTATTATGCCTTCAATCTATTTCCAATTCTTTGGCAATATCTCTGGTTGCTGAGTGACTATTTGCATTATAACATTCCTTAAAAAAAAGAAGATTGGAGATAAGGGACAGTTGTATTTATGAATCAGAATAGAGACAGCTTGTTCCTGAGCAACAATAATTCTAAAAGTTGTGGATAAGTGATAAATTGAAGGTTGCCATACTGTCTTCATCATATAGTGTATGTGAGATAGCTTCAGCTGTGCAACAACTTAGCTGTCACTAGAGGGACACCTTGTATTAATATTTTAGGGAACTGCTTAATAGGTCTTCAGCAGCTGCATTGGGACACCTGACACAGAGGGAGACATCCAGTTACTCAAAGCTTTGCTTTTCCCATGCAACTCCTTGTTTTGGAACATTGTGCCTTTAACCTACATGAAAGTTAGCTATATTGCATACCAATTTATTCTGCTACCTTGGCTGTATCTAGAATTAGATCTGTATAACTATAAAATATAGCTGAAGGGTATTATGGCTGAACCCTTCTCTATTTTCCTGCCTTTTCTCTAGATAGAGACTGTAGATAGTGAAGAAGAAGTCAGCATTGATAGGCTAACTACAATCTTCTTCCTAACTGTTGTTTGCAGAGGCTGAAGAAAATAGTGATTATTTATTTCATTTTCATATTACATATAACCAGTGTGTCGTTTGTTTCTTTCCTCCCAACAAACACATAAACTGTCTTGTGGCTTGATTACAATTCATTTAAGCCTTTGCTTTTTTTTTCTGGTACAACTTGATTCCCTCTCTGCGGATGTTTTTCAAAATCAATTTTTGGAATAAAGGAAAACAAAAAATATTAGAAGTGAAGAGAAAAAATAAAATGATTTCATCTGTCTATATTTTGATCACTGCAACAGTATGTATAAATGATGCATTATCAACCACCAGAGGAAGAATTTTTATGTCAGTACTTACCTTCTCAATCATACAATTTCTTGGGAGGTTGAATCAGTGCTAAATGTTCTGAGTGCGTGTGTGATCTGCCTCAGAGGTACAGAAAGCAGTATACGTTTGAAGTAAATGGCTTTGGGCTATTGCCTAAATTCACCTCTCT
The DNA here is from genome assembly GCF_035149785.1 of Candoia aspera. Lineage (NCBI taxonomy): Eukaryota > Metazoa > Chordata > Lepidosauria > Squamata > Candoiidae > Candoia > Candoia aspera. Next base: position 46,032,217 of record NC_086153.1, read on the forward strand.
TCTTTCTTCTGAGGCAATCATAAAAGTTACTTCTAAGTTTCTAGGAATTGGGTGCTGTGAGAATATTTTATAGATACACGTACCAGCTGAGCATCTAAAAGTAATCAGTAGTTCCACAGAGATCATTGACTGTTCCACTTCATAAAAATAGGCTCATGAGGTCTTTCCTTTGATGAAGTTGCATCAAGCTTATGGAAGCATGACAGAAACTGAATATTGTCTTTTTTTCCCCCTTTCTGAATTGCAAGAAGACAGTTGAGAGCAGTGTGACAGGCAGAAGCTCAGCTGGTCTGGTTTTCCTTGATGTAACAATTCAGTGAGCAGCCATCTGCTCCTCTCAGCACTCCTTGCTTTAGTGCTGAGTCACATTAACCTCTCTGGGCAAAAACACACACACAGGAATATGGTAAAACTCAGTGCATTCGATTTATTCTGGTTTAATTGAATTTTGAAATTATAAAATGTAGAATTATATTTGGGATTTTTCCCATGATGGATAAAAAAGTGTTCAATTATAATATCTTTTAGCAAGAATCAGAATTTAATATAAATAGTTTACATGTAAAACAGAAACTTTTCTGATAGCTTTTGTTGAAACTGCAGACTTAAATCTTTAATTGTAGTTGAATAATATTTTGCCATCATATGCATGTTACACCATCATCTGTCTTTAAGTTTCCCTTCAGTTAACAAAACATCTGTAATATTTGAAAGTACACTGAATATTTACATTTTTTTCTGTAGCTGATGGCTATATCCCTGTTGGTATAAGTCACCATAGAATTTTGGACCAGGAAGATAGATTCAAAGACCCACTCAACCATGAAGCACATAAGATTACCCAGGGGCCAGCCATCACCTTTCCATCTTTGTGATATCTTCTGTGTCTTAGGTATCAGGAAAATTAATGTCATGGGTGAAGCATGAGTTATTGATGCATAGGATGGAGCTGTCATGAACTTTGCTACTATGGGCTTGCAAAGTTGGAAAAAACTGACTCAGCAGCATGTCCCCAATTTTACAAGAATTGAGAAATGAAAGGTCTAATTTATTCCTGTAGAGAGAAGCTTAGTTTTCACTAGACAGACAAAGACCTCAAAGCAACTGTACCAGATTATAGCTAACCCTACAACTTTAACTTATTGCAGACTTTGTTTTCTATATACAGCAAAACCAAGTTATTTTTCTCAAGACTAAACAAGTTCCAGTGTTTTGTACCTTTCTTAAGACCCTCTGAGTTGTGAAAATATGATAGCATATTCCATAAGCTGTGTTGTTTATACTGAAGCTCTCTATATAAAAGTTAGTACTAAAGACATACCTTGCAAGATGAGGTCTAATTTGTTCAGTACTTTTTCTTCCACAGCAGTAAAGGACTGTTCTCTCAAACAGCCTTTAGTATGTCAGGAAAGAATCTCCTTCAGAATGAGATCAATATAAGTACTTAGAAGTTGGTTGAAAAGAGTGAAAAGACCGTGAATGAAATGCAGAACAGTTGTCCCTGAGTTTGTGCTCTTCAGACTATTGGACTGAAACTCCCAGAATTCTTTGAAAGGAGTTTCATTTTGGAAGTTACAGTTCCAACACATCTGGGGCATCAGGTAGAAGGCCAAATTAGGATATGATACTCTGATACAGGAATATGAGAATGATACATATGAGTATTTATACAATTCTTCTGTATGTCATTATTATAAATAATGGAGCGAGAGGCCCTCCGAACGGTCACTCATGCCCTTGTCATCTCCCATGTAGACTACTGCAATGCGCTCTACATGGGGCTACCCTTGAAGAGTATCCGGAAGCTTCAGCTGGTCCAGAAGGCAGCCAGGCGGATTATTTTTGGTGCCCCTAGATCGGCATATATAACACCTTTACTGAGCGAGCTGCACTGCGAGCCAGTTTGCTTCCAGGTCCAATTCAAGGTGTTGGTTATCACCTTTAAAGCCCTACATGGCATGGGGCCAGGTTACCTGAGGGACCATCTCATCCCCACAACATCGACCAGCCACACCTGATCAGGCAGAGAGGGCATGTTATGGACCCCGTCTGTAAGAGAACTTCATCTGGTGGGGTCCAGGAAGCGGGCCATCTCCGCAGTAGCCCCCACCCTTTGGAACATCTTGCCCCCAGAGGTGAGGCAGGCCCCTTCACTTCCGACCTTCAGGAGGGCCCTGAAAACTTGGTTCTGCCATCTCACGTGGGGCGGGAAGGTAGGTAGCCAGTCGTGGGGGTGGCTCGTGCCTTAGAGTCCCTCCCACCTGATTAGAATTTTTTAGCCTCTTGGATTTTACACTTATTTATATTGTATTTTATATTTGTAAATTGTTTTGTTTTTATGGGATTTTAATTGTTTATTATTATAGTTTTAATTTTATTGTAAACCACCCAGAGTCCCTCTTTTGAGGGAGTTGGGCGGTAGCAAAATTTGAAAAATAAATAAATAAACCCCCAGCTGACAGAAATAGAAAAAAATACTAATGGGTTCAAAATGGCTGTTGTGGCCAAATGACAGGGATTATCAGCATAAATATTACCTGTTTACCTTAGACAATTGCCAAATCTTTTTCCAGAAGATTTCATCTTATGCAGTCTAATGTTTTATTTAGTTAATAGGCAAAAGCACCTCTCTGGGAGAAATTTGTATAGATGGTTCAATTATTAAAATAAATATGCAATTCAGAAACTATGATGTACAATTTTGTTATAGTCACAATCAATACTGTCATTTAATACTGATCATTTAAAATGATTGATTGATTATGTGCCTTCAAGTTGTTAAATACTTGATTGAATCATTGATTGATTATATGCCTTGAAGTTGTTTTTGACTCCTAGCAACCGTATTGATAGATTTTCTCCATGATGATATGTCCCTAACCTGGTCTTTCAGATCTTCCAGTGGTGTACTCATCACTACTGTAACTGAATCCACCCACCTCCCTGCTGGTCATCCTCTTCTCTTTTCTTCCACCTTTTCCAGCATTACAGCCTTTTCTAGGGAGCTCGGTCTTCACATAACATGTCCGAAGTAGGATAATTTGAGCCTGGTCATTTGTACCTTGAATGAGAACTCTGGTATGATTTGTTTGATGATCGATTGATTTGTTTTCTTGGCTGCCCACAGTATTCTCAGGAGTCTTCTCCAACACCAAAGTTCAAAAGCTCAATTACTCTTCTTATCCTGCTTTTAAAGTATTTTAAAATACTTACATTGTGGAACTCAGGTATCCTTATAAAAAAAAATGGGTTGCTATTCCTTACTTCTAATATAGTAGTAATTTTAGTCCATTTAGGCCATTGTGATCGAAGTATGTTATTTTAAATTATATTACCACTTTGAGATAGAACTTTTCTTGAGATTATTTATGTCAATGTACAAACAGGGTTACACGTAGTCCTCGAGTTATGACGGCAATTGGAACCAGAATTTCCATCGCTAAGCAATGTGGTTGTAAAGCATGATATCATGTGACTGCATTGCTTAGCAACAATCCCTGCAGTCCCCATTGCTGTCGCTAAGTGAGGATTGTGGGTCATAAAGCTAGCAGCCCCTTGTAACTTCCTGCCAGCTTCCAACAACCAAAGCCAGTGGGGAAGCCAGCAGGAAGTTGCAAGTCCCAGGTGGCTCGCCAGCAGGCAGGTAAGTAGCTGCTGCTGGGTGGGAGAGGGAGCGAAGGGGTGTGCGGGTGGCTAGCATGGCGCGAACGCAGAGGGGCTGGGGGACAGTGCACGGGTGGGGGAGACATACCGGAGCAACTTGCGATCTTCCCTGTTTTCTCACTGGAGAAATAGTGTTGTCTGATAGATACAATGGAATGAGAGGGGTTCAATAAAAAATGACTGCTATATTTTCTGTTTCAACTCCTTCTCCTCTGTTAGCCTAAAACTCCAGTGCAGTAGAAAACGTCTCTATGAAACTGAGTGCAATATGCATAGAAATGAAAGCTATCAGTGCTGCAATTAATGTTTAACTTTCTGAAGAACATATTTGATGTGAAACACAAACAATGATGGAGCAAACGCTCAAACTGTCTTCATTCATCTCTTTCAGTCTGTCCCACATTTTAAAAGCGTAAAATAAGCTATTAATATTTATTTCAAATTTCAAATTTTTATTCAAATAGATATGTGTGTGTGCGTATGTTTGTGTATGTTAATTTAACAGCACTCCCCCTCTCTGATTTTTCTGCATAGCAAAGACAAAGCACAATAGAAAGGTGGTTACAGTCTTACAAAAGGCTTAGCAAAATAATAACATAATGTTTTTATCTTCCTTCATGGTTATGCTTTTAAATACCTGAAGAAAACAAAAATGGATACACACAAATACACACACACACACACACAACTATATCCAGAGGGCTGCTGTGTAATAGTTCGTTGCAGCAATAGCAACAAAAAGACTTCTTGCCCTTTCAGGACTGACAGTTGTTATTATTTTAAACCTGAGCTCTTGTCTCTAGACTAAGTGGATCTTTGTTGACAAAAACTAATGGTATCATCAAATATCTTGGCTTTTCGGTTGTTGGGAGACTGGTGCGTTATACAGCCGGGTCCCGTAACGGATGTCCCGTACTCTATCTGTATTCCTTTCTGTCCTCAGAAAACCTGTTCCTTTTTGGGTGGAGGGCGGGCAAAGGGACTTTCGTTAGGAGCAGCAGCACCTCAGGAGCCTATCTACTGATTGAATACCTTTTCTATAATCTTCCACTTGCCTCTTTTTAATCATCTCCGTATACGCCAGTTCAGACTGGTTTTCCTACCTATTTATTTATCAGAACTTGGAGCGGCATTCCTCAGACTTAAGCTCTTGTGATGGCTTGGGACTTCATTAGTTATTTTCACTGGAAATTTGGTAAATTGTAACCCCAAAATACCTGGAATACATATGCTGGATTGTGAAAGGGGCTGAATTTGGGAGCTTAGATAAGTTTCAGGATCTTGAACCTTGGCATTTAACTTGCCTTGGTTTTGGCTGATAGTTATATGCAGGTACTAATGTCGACTCTGCCACATCATAAAATGCCCCCAAACGTAGGGACCTTTTTAGACTCCACATTCTGTAGACAAAAATAATATTTTGCTTGGCCCTTACAGTATTTGTGGATTTCTTGTTTTGTAAGGCTGCTTTTCCTCAAGTTTTGAAATATTTAACTTAGTTTTGCCACAGTGATTTATTCTGGAGTAATAAATTTCGGCTCCCTCAAAATCTGCATTGGTGAGCTGGGGAACCCCATGATTCTGAGACTGCGTGGAGCTATAGGGGGAAAAGAGAGTTAATTTTGTTATTTCATCAGAGCAGACTGCTTTCCCTGCTGTAAATAATACAGTTGGATCTCACCCACACCATGCATGTTTATCTCCTTATATTTGAGAAATTCTGGTGATTATTTGTCACACACAGTTTTAACTGACAGACTATTGCTTTAAAAAAATGTGTCTGGTATAACAGAAGTGCATTGTTATAAGCAAAGAGTGATGGTTAAATATGCATCGTCCTATCTGTATTTTTGTAAGTGGATTGACTCAGTCTTAATATTTGCAATCAAATAAGTAATATGAATTAGATTACTTATTGAATCAGCATACTAGAAATCAGTGTGTCACCTACCAAAGGAAGTAATATTAATTTCTACTTCTTGGGAAATTTCATTTGCTGAGCTTTATAATATTATTGGGCTATTACAAATACTAGGGAAAGTTAAGCTGTCCCTCCGCTCAGTTACATTCAAATTCCTGCCAGTGGTTTTGGGAAAATATTGATCTAATCATATATCTATATCAGTATCTATATACCTGTGTCTGTATGTATATCATCTATAACTATCTACAGCACTAAAAATAAGAATGATATATGCAGATACTGATGGTGACTTTTCCACATAATAAAATGCCCCCAAACGCAGGGACCTTTTGTAGACAAAAATAATCTTTTGTTTGGCCCTTGTTTGTGGATTTCTTATTTTGTAAAGCTGCTTTTCCTCAAGTTTTGAAATATTGAATATATATTGTTTTATAAATTTAAAACATTATAGTTTTTTATAATATTAAAAGTTTCTGAAATTCTAAGGCATTAGATGAGCTGTAAACTTATATTTAAGCAAAGCTGATAAGTCTGCTGACATGATTTATGACTCGTGTTCATTTGAATATGCCTCATACATTTTTTTAAAATTGAAAAATAAGATACGATTGCATAAGCCAATCATTTTAGAAAAGTGTAATGAATTTGCTTCTTATTTAAATTTGTCAGCCCTTTATAACCACATTCAAAGCAATGTAATTTTTGATGTATTCAATCTCTTCCTGTGAATTAAAGAGAGTCTTCATTCCTTAATAATAGGAAAGGGAAAGAGACCAGTTCTGCATAAGGTCACACCTGGAGCTGCCAGGTGCTAAGGAATGATCTAATTTGACTAGCTAGATCAGCTTCATTGGTTGGGACCCAGCCAATCAATAGAGATTGTTTCCGAAGTTGCTCCATTGTCTGTTTAGACCTGTATACCTGACACAAGGCAAAAGCTTCCTCCTGTTTCGTTGGTTTGCTGATTTGCAAATTCATCCACAATTTTGCCAAGCAAAATGATATGGAAAACTGTTATTTGACAAACATTTCCGAATTCTTGAGCCTTTCTGCATACAAATGATGCTGAAAATGGAGCTATAGAGAAGATGTTGCTTGCTTCCTTTTGTTAAAGACATGATAGAAATCTTGCATGTACCATCTCTTTTTCTTTCTCCATAAAACATTTATGTATAATTTGAGTTTCAGTTCATTCCTTCTGTGACTTGGAGCTATTGCTGCAAAACAAAAAGGTATTAATTAAATATTGATATTAAAGCACCTGGCATCTTGGAATTACACACTTGCCAATTTCAGGAAGGTGTTCATGCCTTGGCAGCTGTACCTAATAGCAAGAAGATAGTGGGGCATTTTGGAAGAACCTTGTGGTCCTGTTGGGACCACATAACTCTACCTGTCATTCACTACTGTCAACGGAGCACTATAACAGTTATGGAATGTTTATTTGGTAAAGGTAAAGGTAAAGGTTTCCCTTGACGTAAAGTCCAGTCGTGTCCGACTCTAGGGGGCGGTGCTCATCTCCGTTTCTAAGCCTTAGAGCCGGCGCTGTCCGTAGACACTTCCGGGTCATGTGGCCAGCATGACGACACGGAACGCCGTTACCTTCCCGCCGAAGCGGTACCTATTGATCTACTCATATTTGCATGTTTTCGAACTGCTAGGTGAGCAGGAGCTGGGACTAGCAACGGGAGCTCACCCCGCCGCGCGGTTTCGAACTGCCGACCTTCCGATCGGCAGCTCAGCGGTTTAACCCGCAGCGCCACCGCGTCCCAACTACGTTTATTTGAGGATGTTGTTTTCTTCCTGCAGAAAAGAGATATCAAGATATTGAATCATTTATGGCAAGATTTTTGTTGTTGTTGTTGACTTGTGGTCCAGCTAATAATCCTTGCAATGCACAAAATGAAGGATAATGCTGCTTCTTTTAAGATGTGTTTTTGTAGTGCAATATATTTATTATGAATTTAGAGAATTCCAGAAATACGCAGAAATTATAATCATGATCAGCAATCGTATTTTAAAAAGAGTCATACAGGTGATTAGTAAGTGTTGATACTTCAATATTAACAACTCATGTTTATTAGTAAAAGATGCCAGCAATTTTAGGAGTGTTTGTATGGGAAGGCTGCTGTGATAGATGTGGTCCATTACAAAACACCCATTTACCAGAAAACAAATACTGCTACTGTCAGTGGGGCGGGGAGTACTCCTTTGCTCTCCCATATAGATGCATGCATAACACATTTAGAAAATTATAAAAGAAGATGTAATATTGACAACTTTTTTGCATAGACAGAATTATCCATTATGAAACACACAGGGCAGATATTATGTTAATGTTCCTTTCGCTTATAAGAATAGGTGTTTTACCACATTGAAGTAAGTTAGATTGAGCAGAGTGATTGCTAGATGAATAATCCATATGAAAAATAACAGGAGAAGTGGATCAATACATCTGCCATATTATGTATTTTTTTTCTAGGCTTGCTCTTCAAAGTGAAATGAAATGTGCTAGAGTTGCTTTAAGTTGTATGAGAAAGAACTGTATAAATAATTGTTTGTTGGACTCTCTTTGCTTCTCACAGTGGCCATTCCAGGAACTTCCTTTTCCTGCTTTTCCATCCGTGAATGTTCGGATGGCAAAGTACAGTGTTTTGGCACTTACCTTAATTGGGTCAAATGTCTTGCTCCTTTTCCCCACTCTCCTTCTAGGTCATGAAGGCCTCCTATGGTTATGATCTTACCACATATCTTTCCCCAAGATTGAAGGTTTCATTATTTTGTACCAGTGGGGAAAAATGCAAAAGTCAATTAAATTTCTTTCCACCTTCCTGATTGGAGACAATGATAAATGTTTATCAGTGCATATTTATATATGTGCGTGGTGTCCCACAATAAGTTAATTTCAAATGCTGTGTTGCTTTGTGAAAAGTTTTGCCAGGTACATACAGTAAGTCTCTGATATATGCAACAAGAATACAGGTCTGTAAATACTTGTGTAGGTGGAGCTTTGTAAACAAATGCAGTGTGGCAATATTCACACCCTGTACTCTAGTTATTTTTATGTTCTTACTATTTGTAATCCTTATCATGTGAATAAAGTGGGTGTAAAATGCTGCTTCTAATTAGATGATACCCCTACCAGGCAGGTATAAGCTATTACATGGGATGTGAAGCAGAGGAAAAGTTAAGCTTCCTCACCCCCTGGCCTCAAATCATGACAGGATAATCAAGTGACTTGGCTGATGTATATAGAATTTGGAATAAATGTTGACAGTTTAACTGATTGGGCTTTTTAAGTGGCAGATGGCATTAAAATGTCAAAGTTAAAATATTCATATTGGGAACAGGAATGGAAATGTTGCAAAACTGTTCCACAAAAAGAGGTTATTTATAGGAAGCACATTTTAAGGACGTTCTAATGTTGGGCCACTCCTTGTATGTAAGCAAAGATGATGATTTCCTTTGCTGACACTTAGAAGTTCTTTGATTTTTGAAGGGCTTCAGAATTTCTTCCTTGATTCAAAAATCCAGATAATTGTACAGATTTGAGAGAAGAGGGATCTTGATTCCCAGGACTTCCTGGTGCCCAATTATATCCAATAGTATTGCAGAGTGTCTGTTTACAGACTTAGATTCCTGTTGCATATATCAGAGACTTACATACCTGGCAAAATTCAAATAGGCTTAAAGTTTTCTCCTTTTTTAGGTCAACTAAAGAATACTGGTCATGAGAACAATTGTGCTTGGTAAAAAAGAAGGGGAAATTGAGGGAGAACAGCTTCCAAATTATTGCTAAGAAGTGGCAGAGTTAATCTTGAGTGTCTTTTGTAATATCCCAGATGGGAATTTTAGTGTCCAAACCAAATCATCTACAGTAATTCAGATTCTACCATAAGACCATCCCTCTTAACTTAGCTTTTTAGATCCTCTTAATGTGATTGTTACTACATGAGTTAAATATAAGAGCTTTTTGTACAGTGCAAAGCTTTTGTGTTTTGTGTCACCATTTTGTATATGCTCTGTGATGGTTATGAAGCACCATGTACATATTAAACGAATATTAAGAAATGCTTTGGAGTCCTTGGTGTTCTCTGAGCTTGGTTGTTTTCTTGCAGATGCTTTGTTACCTGACTAGATAATGTCTTCAGTGCAAGAAGGGAGTGGGGTTTGCTCTCCGTTTTTATACAGTACCTTGCCCTGTCAGTGTTGGTGGAGGTGTTCTTTTCTCCTTAGTAGTTCCTTGATTAGGCTGTTGTTTACTGCTTGATTGTTTGTCTGAGTTGGTAGTTCCTTGATTAGTAGTAGAAGGTAGAAGGTAGTTCCTTCTCTTCTATTGGTAAGACATGCTTGGATGATCACATTTGTTTCCTCAAGGAAATAATCAAATGGTGTGTTATAAATATACTTGAAAAAATCCTTTCCATATAGAAGTATTCTCTGAATATTGTAACAATAAAACTTGTCCTTGAAGAATTAAACATTATTCAAAACTAAGTTTTTTAAAAAAAATATTTTCAATACCATCATGGTAACCTCCTTAGGGAGGCCATTAAATTGATTCCACAGAGAAGTCAAACCAGTACAACCTTTTATAAATGCTAAACAAAGCAATGCAGTTATGTCCCTTTTTCTTTTCCAACCTGGGATTACAAAGACAAGATTGCCATATTTCTTTGGAAGTCATGCTATATACTGGTTGACTAGGTGCCAGGGTCTACAGGCTTGCTTTATATTCTTCCATTCTTCCCTTCCCTTCCCTTTTTTGCTACATTAACTTGCAAATGTGGGACAGTGTTTACAAATATTGTCTAGAGCTTAATCACAGAGTTAAGACATTGAAAATTAGTTACAGAAATTTGAAGGTGCATGTGAGGGGAATTTTTAAAAAATATTCCAAGTGTTTCAAATGCTCCCATTACCTTATATGATTGTTGTTATATTAAAAGAACATGAATTATTTTTATAGTTTAACATATTTTATTAACTATATTAAATAGAATAAGTGTCCTACAAGAAATTGGGGAAATACAGCTTTTCAGTGATTTGAACAAGACTTTCCATTGTTCAAATCCAATACCTTGGCCATTGTGTTCAGGATTATCTTTTCAGATTTTGGTAAGGTAAGATATGGGTCAAGGTTTGAGGCTTGCCTTGGGTAAACTCGAGATTAAATAGGAAACAGAATCCCAGATGACTTTTTGTTGCTTTTTTATTGTTATGATTACTTTTCACTGTATGTATGTTCATGAGAAATAGTATCTAATCTGAAACACTGGGGAGAAGAGAACAAAATGGATGTTTCTCTGCTTTTCCTAAATATTGCCTCGGAATGCAGTTTTTATTTTTGGATAGTGATAAGGAGAGAGCAAACTGAAGAGGTTGGCTGGGTAGATCAGGCACAACTCCTCAGAAGACTAAAATGTGGACCAGATACTTCAGGTTTCTGACTCCATATTGTACTGGAGAACCTCAAGTTCATTCATTTGGAATCTCCGTAATGACATTAGGGCTGCAGTCTCACAATTAATTTGTTGAACTTAAAGGGACTGTCACAGGTTCGTTTGATACCCAAGGGATTGTTTATTCAGACTCACCCCAAGACATTCCCCAATAAGAAACTGTACATGAGAACTTTGGTTCTCCCCTTTTATATTGGGGGTACTTTACTTGTAACCACTATTTGTAGTATCAATCGAAGCGAATATTTGTAGTATAAAAGTGCTCTGCCTATCTAAGTGACCAACTAATGTTACATGATTTCCTATCTCCTGACCTGTATTTCTATTACTACAACTACTTTAAGCAGTGCTTATTCCTAACTAATACATTATATCACTAAACTATGACTGTTTCTTTAATACCCTATTACTATAACTACTAAACTCCACTGCAATAGCTGCTACGCACTAACACGTCTACTACAATTCTGTTCTGGAATACAACATTCCTTTCTGAGGCCAGAATCTCTTGTTCTTTCTCTCTCGTGTTTCTGTAAACCTTTACTGCTTTTTCCCTTGCTGCCTCTTACCTCCTTCTTCTCTCCCACACACACACACAGCTGTTCCAAACACAGGGCTTTTTAACAGAAGCCCTGCCGTCCTTACGCTGAGGGACGTAGGAGTAACAAAGGGAGGAAAGCAATCCCAGGTGCTTGCAATATGGGCATAACCTGTCCTGCCACAGGGACTTATGTATAAGTAGTTATGTCGTAGGTTGCGTGGCTCTGTGAGTATTTTCTGTGATGTTCCTAACCATCCAGATGGGCTAAATGAATTCTGGTTGGATGCAGCAAAGTAATTCTCTTCTTCTTCTAATCCTTTTTAGTTTGAAAATTGTTAGTTTACCAGGCTGAGGCAGCTACAGTATTGTATGGCTTTTACTGATGGGTAGCTTTGGCCTCACTTCAGTTTGGCTTGGTCTTCTTTGGGGCCTGACTCTGTGTGTGTGTTTTGAGGCACTAGCTGTTATGCCACAGTATCTTACATTTTGAATGGCTTGCATTGCTAAGAAGGGATACACCCAGTTATGCAATTGCTTTGATACTTACTTTATATCAAGTGTGGGACATTTAGGGTCCTTCAGTTGTTGCTGAGCTATAACTCCTATCATCTCTCACCTTCACTTTATCTATTTTGGGGAAAATTTTGAAGGGCTTCCTTTATTTTAATTTTAATCGTGTTAAGCTTATCTAAGGAGTTATGTATATTGTTCCCACCCCAAAATATATTTGTTGATGGCCAGTGCCATCAGGATCTTAAGAATGTGTATAGCAGGTACTTCACTTGTCCTCAGTTAAATTCAACCCATGGTGAAATGGCCTTCTAATTCTTCCTGGTTTCATTAATTATATCAGAATCTTATATTTTTCTTGATAAATAAGAATAAACATTTGCTTTATTGATATATCCCCCATCAGTATTAGTACTACAGATGGCTGAAAATCCGCTTGAATTGGTCAGTGGTGATCAAAAGTTCTAAAGGCCAGCTTTGGTTGATATGTGTGACTTCACCCATTCATGGAGAATAATAACCCATCACAATAATCTGTGCCTGTGTCACTTCCCATTTAGATTACTGTACTATATTCTACATAGAGATCCTCTTAAAAATACTTAGAAATCATTATTAATAGAAATGTTGGTGACCTGACTTCAGTGTCGTATGAACAAGTAGTGCCCATCTTGAAACAGCATTGTTGGGTTCCTGTTGGTTTTTAAGACTAATTGTAAAGTTTGAAAGCTAGAATACCTAGAAGACATCCCCCTTCCATTTGTACTTGTCCAAAATCACTGGAGGTCCTCTTATGTATCCCACTTCCTAGAGTGACCCAAGACTAGATCTATAATGAAGTGAAATGTATTTGGGCAGACCCGGCAGACCACTTAAGAATGGAATGCAGCAATTGATGATAGGATAAATTATTTTCTCTTTCATGTTGACAATTCAGATTAGGCCCAGCAGGAGCAGCATCTTTTTATAGGTCTTGTACCTGGGTCACTTTCATGCCAGCCTTTTCTGTGGTCACTTGCTTTCTATTTTTCCTCCATTTCTTTGACCTTGCATCCTTGCTATCACAAGAAATATAACGTGGAAAAACATCTACTGAAACACTTTTTGTTGAGAAAGAATAAATCCAGATGATGGGATAACTGAAATTGTTACTTGTTCCAAAGAAGCTGTTTTGCCTTCTTTGGCCAGCTATGGCTATTTTCTCAACCCTAATTAAGGACTTTTCCCCCCTAATAAGTTTTTTCCCTGGGTAAAGGGATAAATAATAAGAACTGATAGAAAGATAATGTGTTTTAGATTTCAGTGCAGAGACTTGATGTGTGAACATACCCATTGTGATTTGAAAACAACAGGAATAGAAGTTTAATAATAATAAAACAAATATTTTTGGCTTAGTGTTAAAACTGTAGCATTTAAAACTACTGTTAAACTAGTTGCAAATCTGTGGTTAAACTGGCTTGGCATGAAGGAATCCAGTCTAAGACAGGATCTCATCCTGTGCTGTCAATAACAGCTATAACATCAAATGCTTTATGGGGTAAAGCCAACTTCAATTTCATACAGTAGTGATTTAAAGTTAAGATTCAATTCTGATTTTTCAGTCTTTTTTTGGCTGCATTTTCACTGGCTCTCCTAAATAGCAGTTATTTTTGCTTCTACTACTACTTAGCAAGAATAGTTTATTGTGACAGAATAAATTATCTAAAAATAAAACGTGCCCTTGGTTTCCTATGTACCCATGTGTATTCTGGAAGTATGGGACAGTTTGGGATTGAAGTACATCTTGAGAATTTAGTAAGACTACTGTAGTAAGCATACAAAATTTTGGTATTGCTTGAGTCATGAAAATGCTTACCCCTTGTTCTAATGATCAATACAAGAAGTTCAGACTTTTCCTTCAAAGAATTACAGAACCAATATATTTAATAAAGCCATCTGGAGAATCAAAACCAAAATGGAAGTAGCATAGGTTGTGTCATGGACATCAAACAGTGTTAGCTTCTTGAGACTCTTAATAGTGGTATAGAAAGTGTCACTGCTACTAATACTTCAGCAATTCAATAAGAAATTAGTATAGCAGGATAACTATTTCTGTTTGTCTTTGTCTATCATTAATTGCCAGTGGTTTGTGATCAGGCTGCTACTCAAGATGCCAACTTCTTGATAGACCATGTTCCTGCATGTCAAGCTGTTATAAAGGCACAAGAAGCACCAGCAGATGCGAGCAGTAGAGCTTGCGATAATTCTTTTTTGTAGGCTTTGGAAAGGCTCACAAATCAGTGTTGCTTATGACACACTGTCTTTCCATTGCCAGTGAGTGCAGTCTTCTGAATCATAATACTGTAGAAAATCTGAAAGACAGGATTCTAATGTTTGCGTTGCTTTTGCTTGAAAACTCTGCAAGCAAGGAGGTTTAGTAGCTTCTTTTGGCAGTTTTGTTGTTCTTTTGGCAGTTGTGTTCCATTGCTGAACTGCCCTCATAACAGAAAATTTTTCTCTAAATATTTAATTATAAAATTGCCTTCCTGTATTTTAAATCCATATCTGATTCCTTGGAATATCTAATATTATCTGTACTGATTCAATATGGAAAATACATCTTAAATATAATATTTGTACATTCAAAGATAACACCAGCTTCTGCTGTTCAGACCACTTTTTATTAGCTCAACTGAGTTGATGTAACACATTTGTTCTGTTGTGTGCAAGAGCTAGGATTTCATATTCTCAATAAATATTTGCTCTAAAAACCCACTAGAACATTAATTACCATCAACTGATTTATTCAGTTGAGCTTATCTGTGAGGTGGCATAGCTAATGTAAGCAGCTAATCTCTCTTTTCTTTCCACTTTTTCATTCCATTCCATTCCTGTTAGCCTCTGTTGGTTTAAAGTAGTCTTTATTTCCAGACAAAATGGGCCATGTTAAAGGTGAAAGATGCAAAGGAAGAATTTATGCATCTTTTTACATGTCATTTACATGCCATTTTCCCTTCATTTGCTCTTATCTCTTGTTCTTTGTATGTTGTATTGCATTCTGTTTTGGATTTTGAAAGCCTTCAAGTGACAGGAAAGTGGTGTAATTTCTGGCCCAAGATTTATTATTGTTTGGAGCCACCAGTCCCTTGCTTGGGTTCCAAATTCCTTTAAATATAATGGCTGCTAAACTGGCAATTAGGTCACAGCTTGTCCTAAAATGGACAATACGAATGATACATTTATTCACTTTTATTTGTCTAAAATATTTTTGTCATACCCCTCTACTACTATATTTTCATGACAGTGGAGTTTAAGATTTTATTCAGCAGAATAGAAATCACAATTGTCAAATTACATACATCGAACTTGGCATTTTAACTCATTAAATATATCAAAACATTTCAGTCTCAGCAGTTTATAATCCAAGTCTATCTTCTTTTGGATGAAAGTGTTGAGTACAGTTTTGTTCAGAATGTTAAGGACATATGAATGTACGTTTATAGAGAAACAGATGCGCATGTAGCAAAATACAGATAGTATAAATTTCATTTGGTTGTATAGGCATCATGTCTTAAAAGGCAGAGGGAATAAGCAAGTGTACCAAATGCAGGAAATTATTAGCATCCTCAAACATTGCCAGTTTTTTTCCCTTCTAAGTGCTTATTTTTTATCCTGCCTTCATTATTTATATAAATAACTCAAGGTGGTGAACATACCTAGTACTCTTCCTCCTATTATTTTCCCCACAACAACCACCCTGTGAGTGAGTTGGGCTGAGAGAGGGTGACTGGCCCAAGGTCACCCAGCTGGCTTTCATGCCTAAGGCGGGACTAGAACTCCCAGACTCCTGGTTTCCAGCCCGTTGCCTTAATCACGAAACCTAACCAAACTGAAATTTCAGTATAAATGCTTCTATTGAACAAAACAATTTTCAAATTTAGAAACCAGCCAACTCTCTTCTTCCTGTTTTAGACTTTATCATCTAATCTACTAGTTTATCTGTAGTATTACCAGTAGATCTTCAAACTTACTTTCTTTCACCTTTAGAGATTGCCTTTTCTTTTTCTTTTCTAATGTTTCCTGTGTAATATTTCTCCCCCTTTGGGATGTCATGATTCCACTTTGCTCTTTGAAGTGACTTGTATTTCTTTTCCAGTGTTTCTTGGCGTGCTAGCCTCAGGTAGTGGAGATTAAGTGGATACAGCCACCAAGTGGAATATGTGTCAGCTGAGGGCTCAAGTCCTCTGTCTCATATTAATTTTTTTCCCATTTTCCAAAAAATAGCAAGAGGTCCATGATATTTTGTGCAGCAGAATAGCTCTGCAAATCTAAAACAATAATTACATCTCAATTTAAAATACAAAAACAGAACAACTAATTTAGAATCAAAATGCATTATCAGTCTCTGCTTCCAAAGTCTTCCATATGTACAAATATACATTCTGTGGCTACATTCATGCTGAGGTTGTGATTATGTTTCAGCGTGTTTCCTCATGGAAACATTGAGTTTCCTGTGCTCACAAGGCCAGTCCCTGATTCCCAAAGAGACTTTCTGATCAACCTCTACACAGAGCATGGTAGCTCAAATAATTAAGGCTAGAGATGGAAAAATCTGTCACATCTGTTTTTTCTCAATCTGTTTTTTTTTCCAGGTCCATTCCATCTAGCTTCCAAATTAGTGTGTTTTTTTAATCATCACAAATATATCACTCTCTCTCAGCCCAACTCGGTGCAATGTACTGTAGACTAGCTTCCTCATGGTGCACCCTGGGCAACATGACTTGTCACGGCTAAATAGTCTACACATCTGGCTGCTGGACCTCACAAGGATTTCCCAGCATGAACACCGAACTGCTATGCCATATGATTTTTTTTTAAAAAGCACAGATATTGGTATGTTTTCTCACATGCATTTTTCTAATAGATCCATTTTAATAAAACTTTCTTCCTAAGATGCACCTTTTTGATGGTATTTTTCCTACTACTTGTTTTTTCCTTGATATAATGTATTTCCTTAATTTCTTTAATAAGAATACTATTTGCACAATTTTGAGTTGTTGATTGCATTGCTAAGTGTCTTCCGGCTTCCATGAGGGTTAATTAAAATTTGAAAAGAACAAATGTTTTATCCATCTCTATTTAAACTTGTTTCGAATCCAGAAGCCCCTAATTAAAAAACACAAAGATCTTAGCTCATATCCAGATGTATTTTTTGAAGAAAAGTCTTGGGAGCATTCTGGAAACAAAAAGTGGAAGTTCTTTTATCAATTCCCCTGTAGCTCCCTCACTCCTACTTTGATCTGCATTTTCCCCAACTCCTCAGAGTATTTTCAGAATCCTCTATTCCATGAATGGGTATTTCTCTTATGAAACCCAGGACCCACTGCAGCATCTCATCCCACCTTTTATATATTTTGTTGTATAGGTATAGTAAAGGGTAAAGGTTTCCCTTGACATTAAGTCCAGTCGTGTCCAACTCTAGGGGGCGGTGCTCATCTCCGTTCCAAAGCCGAAGAGCCGGCGTTTGTCCGTACTGGCTCTCTATTGCCAAATGTTGGACATATATGTGTTATTAATAATATTCTACAGTTAAAATGCATAGATACAAGGATACAGATTTTCCAATCAGTTAAAGCACTGTTTTACTCTAACTACCTTCATCATCAACCAAAATCACAATTTTCAGTCGCATGCAAATCCCTCTCAAATTCATCTCCCCCAGTATCTACATAATATGTTGACAGATTTTTAAGGCTCCAGGGAACTACATATTCCCCAGGAAATTCTCAGGAAACCTTAAACCTTGCTGAAACTGCAGTTCTCAAGTTTGATCAAGCCATTAGAAGCGCCCTTTACCTAGCCCATGTGATTGGGACTATGCTATGATGGGTTGTTATTTATCACTTGGTCTGGAGGATGTTTTTTGAGATCACACAAAGGAATTGCACGCTAAGGCTGTGCTTGCTTAGACAGGTGAGTGTGGTTAAGCAACCTCAGGAATTGGACAACCAGTATTTGTGACCTTCTGTATACTAGGTATTGATGGAATGTGCACACGAACAAACATACAGAAACACATGAAAAGCACTCAGGGTTTGATGGGTCACATAAATGTTTCTTGAGGAAACATTTGTTTTTTGTGCTATAAAAACTGAGCTTTACATTTTGATATGGGAAATCATTCAGTAATGGAGACCATATGCTGTTAACTCCTGAAGCTGCTTTGCATGCTGAATTATTCAAGTGCTTCCTTATAACTTTGCTGAGGCAGTCAAAGACACTATCTTAATTAAAAATTGTATCTCTGCACTTGATTCCACCCCTGGAATATCTTGCCTTTCCTGCTTGTTGCCACTAAAAGAAAGAAAGAAGTAGTAAGCACACATATTTTTAAAAAGTGGTCTGGTTTCCATGTAACTGGTACAGGTTTCATTTAGCACAGGGCTGGCATACAAACCATGTACTAAGTTTATACTGGGGTTGATTTCTGGTGCTAGGCTATTTCTTGGTCTTCAGATTAGAAGTTAAGTGGATGGAATAGACAACTTGAACTGATTCTGACAGCCATGGTAACTACAAACTCTATAAAGCCCCTTAAAGCTAGCTCAGAAGCCAGATGGGTTATCTCCCCAAATCCAGCACTCCTACAGAGAATGTTCCTGAAAGCTAGTATGATTCAGTAAGTAAGAGAAAAGGAACACATAGAACCAATTGTTTTCTTTAAAAAAATTGAACATGACTACCTAAAGACAGTTGGACTATTATAGTATCTGCCTCTTCTCAATCTACAACACTGTGTATAATTAACAAATAATGTAGTAGCCAGAATATGAATATTTTACTAAGCAGAAACAATAATTTTGTGTCAGGAAGTCCCCTGAACAAATAGAAAACAAATTCAAATAGTCTGTGTGGATTGGTTTCTTTAAGCTGTGGAACCCAAAAATGTATAAATACATTAAAATGCATTAAAAAGCCACATAATGGTGCCTCCTAGATTAGGTGACGGAACACATTAGACTAAAGTGCTTGAGAGCAGATGAACTGTGAAAGAATAAAGGAAAGCGAACGATGGAATACTGATATACTCTAAGAAAGAAGGACAAAGCAACATTGAAGTGGCTTGGCCTAGGCTTCTTTTTATACATATAGTGACTGCTGTTCTGTGCTGTTGACAAACAAGTTGGTTCTTCCTTACAAGCAGTATCTCTGCATCATTAATTAGGTTACATTAATGTTTACATTGGTGAGTTAGGAACAGAATTGTTCTTAAACATTATTCCTGTGCATTTGCATTCAGAAGTAGTTTGATAGCTACACAGATACTGAGAACTAGCTTAAATGCATTAGGTTAGTTGTCTTTAAGTAATCCTCTCTTATGGGACTGGATTTGAGAGTGGATTATAACACGGCTGTCAAATACCAAGAGGAAAAGAAAGAACCATGGAACACAGTCTGATTATGATATGAAGGTTCATTATAACTAATTGTTACAGTTGATCTTGAGAGATAAATAACTTTGCCACCTTATTATCTGCAAATTATTCTTTACATGCTTGCAGATCATCTTCCAAGGACTTGTATAGGCTTGAGCTAAATGGAGCTTCATAAACAGTTGTGTGCCTGATGGGTTAAGGGAAGAAATCCATTCCCCTTAGGCCAACTGTGATTTCTCTGTAGGGCATAGTGGAGAAGAAAGCTATCAAAATCCCCTTTATTTTTGTCACTTACAAAGTAGGCATAGCTCTGAATGCACATCGGAGGCAGATGGATTGAGTAAAAGGTAAAAGTAAAAACTTCGTAACTGTCTGCAGCAGAAATCCAGTCTAAACTGCACAGGTTTTTAAAACCTTTCATCTTCCTTAAAAAAAATACGGACTTTGAAACAAAGAAGTTATGTGCTTAGACTTTGAAGAACTTGGCTTGAGGATATTGCCATCTACAGAATAAAATAGAAAATGTCTATTACAGGTCATAAACATAATCATCCAATTAAGAGTTAACTATTTGATCCCTTGAGAACATTTGCTTATAAACTCAGTGGGTTCCAAAATGTATTCCGAGATAGAGGAAATATACTCCATCTTAATATATTGAAAAGTCACTGCTACTCATGGAGCAGGTATTTTCTTAGTTATATTTTAAGAAATCCATTTAATAATCTGATACATCATTAATATTTTCTAAACCTTTAAATTGTGTTCACAGATTGAATATTTGCAAATGGCTTCAGAGAAAAGTACTTTTAGCAGGTTTTTAGTTAATTTAGTTAAGAGTTTCCTGTAATATATACTTTAAAAACTTTATTAATTTTCAAAGTACAGTTAAAATACAAAATTTTATCTAGAATATAGATAAGATAGAATACAGAACTAAAGAAAAAATAAAAACTATAAAGGGTGCAAAATTAGGCAGAAAACAGAAAAAGAGTGACTTCCGACCTTCTCCAATACAGATATATATGCATATTATATAGGTATAATCTCTTACCATTAATTAAACCTTAGTACCATTATTTCTATAAAATCAAACTATTTAACCATCAGAACCCAAAATCAAAACTTTATTTTTTCAGACATAAGTAAATAATCCAAAAGTAGTTGCCAAGTAGAGACAAATCCAGACACGGTATTTTCTGTTATCAACACTGTTAACTTTGCCATTTGAGCCAATTCCATTAATTTGCCCATCCATTCTTCCACTGTGGGGATTTGTGAAGAGTTCCAGTAATATTAAATCATTATACCGAGTATGTGCCATCAAGTCCTAGTTGACTTAGCAACCACATAGATAGAACTTATCCTGGATCATCTTTTTCTATTCTAGTCTTTCTGGTCTTCCAATAGTACACCCGTCACCTCTGTAACTGAGTCTATCCACTTTGCTCTGGTCCTCTTCTCTTTCCTTCCACCTTTATCAGCATTATAGACTTCTTGAGAGGACTAGGTCTTTATATAATGTATAAATAATTTTAGCTTGGTCATTTGTGCTCAAGAGAGAACTGTGGGTTGATTTCTTCAGTGATCCATTGGTTTGTCTCCTTGGCTATCTATGGTATTTGCAGGAGTCTTCTTCAACACCAAAGTCCAAAAATGTCAATACTCTTTCCATCCTGCTTCTTCGAAGTCCAACTTTCACTTCCATGGTGTCATAGGGCAAACCATTGCCTGCCCAATTATGATCTTTCTGGTGTAGACACATCATGACATCTTATATTTTTTCTACAGCCATAGTCTGCAATGTATTTCCTGACTGCTGATTCTTTACTGTACTGCTGATAGCCAATCCTAAAAGCCAAAGCTGTTAATCACTTCAATACTGTATCTTCATTATCAATTCTAAGGCTGGTTGCTGTACCTCTTGTCATTAGTTTGGATTTATTTATATTTAATCTTAGTCCCATTTTTTCACTGCATTCCTTGACTTTCAATACTAGAGCTTCCAAATCATTTGCAGTTTTTGCTGTCAGTGTAGCATCATCTTCCAATCCAGCTTCATAAACAATTATTGTATGACCTTAAGAACAGTACTGTTTGGTCAACTGAACAGGCATTTTTTTTCAAGTTATTGCAGGAGGGGCCTCACTCTACATGCAAGTATAGGGCATGCTGATCTCCATTCATCTCTCCTCTCTTCATCTCCCCTCCTCTGAATTCCTCATCTTCCCTCTCCTGAATAAAAAGGCTAAGGGAGGCAAGGAGAGATATCCAATGGCTCATTAATATGTATTCATTTAAAGTTTTTTAATCATTGAATGATTTTAACTGGGGGCCATCTTACCATTTAAAGAGTTATAAATGTTTTCCCTGAATTTTGAAATCCATTTTGATTTCTGCTTACTTGGCCTTCAGCAGTGCACTTATCTGTATATTGAAATTCTGAATTGTCCTGTCATATTTAAAAAATGCTTCATTCAGTTAAAAGCCCTGAAAGTTTTCATGTATCATTTATCATTCTGCCTCACATTGTATCTGATAGTAGAATCTCTAAGCTGGAAATATTATTTATATGATTGAGCCATACTTAATTGCTAATACAATCCTATTACACATCTCATCTAAGATTTGCCTTAGATTAACAATTTTCACTTGTATGCACAACCACACTTAGATCTGGACATATACCATTAATTTGTGTCCTTTCATATCCTACATGGGCTCACTGCCCTTCACTTGTACTATAATCAGATATACAGCACTTTGAATTAGCTTGTAAAGAATACATAAATACTTCCTTGAATTCTATCAGTAGCCATGTTCTGGTGTTACCTTAATGTGTTCGATGTGTATATATGTATGTATTAAACATATTTTTATTCCACCATAATTAAAGCAACTCTCAGTGGCTCACACAGAAAAAATACGATGTAAAACAAGTTCCATACAAAAATAAAAGCATAAGAACACTGCTATAATACAAAGGGAATAAAAAATGGCAACATCAAATCAAATCAGGACAAGGCTCTCCAAAATGGCGGTCTTTACAAGCTTTCAGAAGATTAGCAAAGAGAGAGGCTGTTCCACAATTTCAATGCTGCAACAGAAAAACGCCTCCTTGCATCTGCCATCTGAGCCACCTCACCTGAAAGTGTGGGATTTGCAGCAGTCTCCCTGCTAGATCTAATCAGTTAGGCTGAAGCTGGCTGGAGCGGGTGAAGGCAGGCAGGCATCTACTGAATATGGGAAAAGTAGTGTGCAGACCCTCTCTCTCCTTGTCATGTGATGATGTAGGTGAAAAACTAGTTCCTACACTTACAGTGAATGGAACCTTTTTGTACATGTAAATGCTTTTATGTGAGCTGGAAACCTTCAGTATCTGCCCACATAAAAACAGTTGCAGGCAAATGAGACTTTATGATGTTGACAGTTGCATTATAAGTGAGGAGACCACTTCTCCTATGGTGGATTGAAGTGCCAACTGAAGAGCATTAAAATACACAAGGATGCAGTTGTGTATTTGGGTATGCAGTTGGGTAATGAGGGTTGAGAGCAAAACAATCAAAGTTTAGCCAAATTACAAGAATGCACAATACTTCATAGTGAGCTTCATTGAGAGAATGGTAGATTGTGAATCCTAATATTATAGCTATTAAGCAACAAAGTTTGAAAGTACAAGCAAATTCTTCCAAGAGTTTTGATGTTATGCTGTTGCTGATTTTATTCTTCCTTCCTGGAGTTCGTAAGAAATTGGAAGTGGTCATTGAACGTGCAGGTTTTCATTTAATGTCATTCTTAACTCTTTCAGAAATTAAGTTTGTGATACAGCAGGGATTTGAAGGGTAATATTTACATAATCTGTCCAATTCTGTAATGGGCATCTAGTGAGTTAAAACTATGATGTGCTGTTTAAATAGAACAGCTTGCTGGAAGGAGATAAGATGACTTAAAAAGCTGTCCAGTTTTGAAAAAGAAGCAATATAGTTGTAAAAAAGTTCCATGTTCTATGCTTTCGGCACCAATTCTAGTCTCATTTTCAATTAACACTTTAAAATGTTTATTATTTTCACGTCCCTAAAAGAGGCATTACAATTACATTTTAAATTGGCATCATGGCTTTTATTTAGATAGGTAGGAATATGTGGGTTTTGCTCACATTATGCAAAGACCTAGCTCCCTGGAGAAGGCTCAAATGCTGGAAAAGGTGGCAGGAAAGTGGATGGACTCAGTCACAGTGGCGACGAGTGCACTGGTGGAAGACCTGAAAGACCAGGTTAGAGACAGATCATCATGGAGAAAATCTATGTATGTGGTCACTAAGTGTCAACACTGGCTTGATGACTCTCAAACAGTCAAAGAATATGTGGGTATGGGTGCACGTATGTGTGTATATGAACTCTAGTCTTTACTCATACATTTGTATGAACAATATACTTTCTGTACCATTATCATCACAGTTCAATTGTTTACAGCACTTTATCTTACAATATCACACACTTTGCCTTCATAACTCTTGGAAGAATTGGCTTGTACTTTCAAATGTTGTTGCTTAGTAGTCATAATATTAGACTTCAAAATCTATTTGTCCTTTCAATGAAGCTCATCATGAAAAAAATATATATATTGTATGTGTGTGTATAAAATGAAGTATATATTTACAAGTATATATACAACCTAGCAATTCGAAAGCATGCAAAATGCAAATAGATAAATAGGTACTGCTTCAGCGGGAAGGTAACAGCATTCCGTGACTGTCATGCTAGCCACATGACCGCGGAAGTGTCTTCGGACTGGCTCTTCAGCCATGAAACGGAGATGAGCACCACCCCCTAGTGTCGGATATGACTAAACGGAGAGCTTTACCTTTTTATACTTGTAAACTTCCTAGAATCTGACCAGATTAAGACTGTGTATGATTTTCATAAATAAATAAAAATATATAGACAGAATTAAACATATCCCCAGAAAAGGTTCACTATGGTATATGGAATTATATTGCAAATGTTGTGACTTTGACTTGCTGAATTTATGTGTGAACCCATTTTAGTTTCTAGACTGTATCATGTGTATACCATTTGTTGATAGAGAAATGCATATTTTTCTGATAACTTGGGTAAGAATTATTAAGACTAAATCTGAAGCTAGATTAAGTTAATTCCTCTGAGTGGACAAGCTATGCAAAATTTGCTGTCAGCGTCTTTAGCCTGGATCCAGTCCTTTATCAGTTTTTATTCATAATCTAATGGCACTTATTTATCATGTGGCTCTTGGCAATAGTTTACTCATGTCCCCCCCAAGATTTACCTCTGCATTTTTAAGCAAACTAAAATTAAGCCTGCACAATTAACCAACTGCTTATACTAGATGATAAAAGTCTGAAAATGGAATCCCTTTTCCTCTAAGAAGTCACTGGGGGAGAACTAGTCAATCTCATGTAAACTGGATCATAATTGAAAACACAAGCTTTTAATTAAAACTGACATTTTTAGCCTATTCCTGGGTATAGTCTCATCAGTGCACAAATAGCAGTGGTGTTCTCTGATGTTAAGCAGGCTAATTCTTTCTATAGTTAGAAGACATTTTCATGGAGAATAATGAACGTGAACAATCGTTTAAGAGCCAAGATTATGCTCTGGGGGATTTACCCTACTGGCTAGTAGCATTAAAAGACTTCCATTGACCTTAACAGGCTTTAAATCCCCACACTGATGCAAAAACACATAGCACTGTACTTACTTACTTTTCAAATATATTGCCATACTTCAGGAAGGATCTGCTCTTCCTCAATTTGAGAGGAAATTAGTTGGACCATCAATGGGAGAGCTTGATATTCATATTTTACTTTTGACTTAGGTGTAGGAATAGAACATAGCAGACTTTATTACAGCCAGTAACCAGTGCAAAAAGGGAAATACAGTAAAATATCCATATACATATAGGTAATTTAGGTAAATTTAAATAGCATAAAATTTTGGTACATAAAACCTGATTAGCTGATCTAGTTAAATAAATCCATAAAAAAAACTATTCTTTGTAAAACTGATCTACTCTATTTGCTACTTTACAGTCTTTGGTTGGGTGCATGTAGGAATAAAATACAGGGAAATAAAATAGAGGAGGTAAATAACTTTATAGTATACAATATTAAAGTTGGACAAAAGATAGAATTTTGCCTTGATAAGCCTGCTGTATGGCTTCAGAGCAAATCTTGCAACTTGTGCTGCAATATTAGAAGCTGTATCCTTCAACAATGGGTAGAGGTAAAGTTCTGTAGACTGCCCTTTAAACCTTTTAATACGTGGAGTTATCTTTCAGTGACTGGCTTGCTCATAGAAAGGGCAGCTTAGAAGAATGTGAGCCATTGATTTCCCACTTTCCACACTGACGGAGTCTTCTAAGTATGGAATCTTCTTATATCTGCCCTCCAATACTGCAGAGGGAAAACTATTAATGTGTGGCCTTGAAAAGACGCATCTACTATTGTAAATAATTAGGGCAGCATTACAGTAGTACCTTCTCAAGTGTAGGCAACCATACATGCCATAATGTCTTAATGGATATCTTTCTTGCTGCTGACCAGGCTTCTTGCCCCACTTGTAAAAAAAACTATTTTCATTTTTAAAAATTAAACATGACCCAGGCATCTTGCAAAGCAGCAGCCATTGGAATTATATTTACTTGCAGCTATGCTTTGGACTCCACCTCTCACTTAGGAGATAGAGAATATCCTGGTCAGGCTAACTTGCACTGGTAAATGGATGTTTTATGACTGGCCATGCCCACCATGGTAGTCATTTTGTGAATATACCCACCAACAAATTCTAAAAGTGCCCATGACCCAAAAGTTTGCCTTCCCTGATCTAGCCCTATATACAGTTTTTCTTTTTTACATTGGAGATGTTTCCCTTTTCACCATTCCACCCTGCTTTCAAAATAGTAGAATTTAAGAAGTATGGTAGAGTTGCAAGCCCAGAGGGGGAAGTACATATGAGAGAGAGATTGCTCCTTGTGATCCCATTCTCCCAGGTGATTTATGCATTTCTCAATGTTCAAAACAGGAGGGATGCGATGAAGCTGCAGTGGAACAGCAGTACTATCACTCTTGTTATATAGAGCTGTATAGATTTGTATAATAGATTTATACATTTGTACAGTATCTTTTTTCTGAGAACTGTAGAGAATTTTTGCTACCATAGTAAATTAGGAATGGGGGATGTACAGTCATGGGGAGGGAGGAACTGTAGAAAAGATTTCATTACCATCTTGCAGTACACAGAAACATTGTAGATAGTGGATAATGGATGCTGGGGCTGTTCCGTGACACAGAAACTGACTCAGGAAACTATTGTATGCGACAGGAGATAGAAAAATTATTTCTGTGGCATTGAAAGATGGGTAACCGATTTATGAAGCTTCAGTTTTCTATAAAGCATTTTAAAGATTGCCACTTAACTTTTTGTACAGAAAGACTGCTACCAAACTCAAACATGAAGACCATTGATTATTTCATGTTGTCAGAAGCATTTGTGAATAAATTATGCAGTTCAGATTAGATCTTTCTTCAGTTAAGTCTGTATCTCTCTGATTCTATACAATTTGTTCCATATTTAAAAATAAACTAGAAAAGGACCTTCATTTTCCATCTAAATTCTATGGAACTGTAATAACCATAAATATGGTTAATTTTCTGCTCTAAAAAGAAAAGGAGTATGCATTGCAAATATGGTATGCTTGTGTCACCATTTCACTTTCCTTGCCCTGTATCCTATAGTCATGGTGCTATGTAGTTATCCCACTTTTACCACTTCCCATGCCGATGGGAATATAAATAAATAAATGTGATAAATAAATGTGCTTTCCAACTAAGAAAATGTAAAATGCCATGTTACTTGATGAGTTAAAGAAAAGAGAAAAACCTTAATTCTGCATTTTCATAATCTAGTCCAAATAAGAGATATACACACAGTGCTAGTGAAAAATAATATTTTAAAAATCCATTTAACAAGTGTTTGAATTACTTGTAATTAATGATAGAGATTGTATAATTTCTAAGACTTGGATAAAAAGAATTCATTTGCATTGGAATGTTCATGTAAAACAGCAGGATGCTTTAGAGATGAGAGGTGTTTGAAAACAGGCAGAAATTGCCAACAAACAAGAGAAAGTGGCTGCTGCTACTTTTGCTAGTGGCACTTTGAGTATAAGCCTTCGTTGAAAATGAGAAATTATACTTAAAAAAGCTTTTCTCATACAATTTCACAGAACAAAGACTGGATTTTATCTCCACTTTTCCAGAGAAGCGAGTAGTGGTTCTTGAAGCAAGCTGAGAAGCAAATTGTAGATCTGTTGAATGTGATCTAGCACATGGGTTGGTTGGTACATCTTCCACAGGAGGAAAATGTTTTGGCATTTGTTAAAAATGTTACGATCCACTCTGCTTAAGAAACTAGAGTGGGTTGGAAATATAATATGCCAGGTAATTAATTAGTCAAGGCAAAACTTTAGCATTAATAAAAATAAACAACCTTGGAGGAGCTTGTATCTCTGAGGTTTCAGTGAAGTCCTAATTACTTCTATTTTTAATTTCTCTGGCAGGTATATTTATATTCCAATGGGAGGATCTCACTGCAGCATGTTTAAGACGTTGTTTTCGACCGCCATCACATTTGCTTTTGTAAGCTATTGGCATGGAAGCCATAGCTACCTTTGGTCCTGGGCTGTGCTTAATTGGCTTGGAGTAACAGCTGAAAATGGAGTGAAGAGAATGGTTTCTTTTCCAGTTGTCCATAATTTTATTGTAAGTTAATTCTTTTTCATGTTGCTAAGGATCCTATTTGAGTTTAGGATTAGATCTGAAGTGTGCTTTCTGAAAGCATCCTGAGTGGGTTGAGTGTTTTTTAGAACTGCTTGTCTCCTAACCACAGAACTCAGATGTGACACTAGCACTATATTGCCCCTAAAGTTAAAGGGACTGAGTATGTTTAACTGGCGAGTGAGGTTTAGGGTGCCATACCAACCAAAACTCAACGTACTAACCCTGGGAATTAACCCAAAAGCAATTAGTTATAGCCTGAAACAGCCCCAGGTCTTTGGATTTAAACTAATTTCTCTCAGTCAGTTACATTGTCTGAGTAAGATTGAGAGAGTTAATGGAACATTAATTCTCTCTCCTGGCTTCTGAAATACAGGTAGTCCTTGTTTAGTGACTGTCTTGTTTAGCGATCATTTGCAATTATGAAAGTGATGAAGAAGTAACTTCAAGAGCAATCCTCACATTTACGACCTTCACGGGTCCTGTAAAGCAAAGGAAAGCTGAAGTAAGATCATAAGCACAGTTGCAGTTTCATTTGGTGACCGCTTCACTTAACAACTGAGTTGCTAGTCCCAACTGTGATCACTGATCACTATACAAGGACTGCCTGTAGTAGTTTGAATGAGAAGAATGTGTAACCCCCTCCCCCAGTTCTATCCTCAGTGGGGCTGACTCTGTCAAACTACTAAAGGTGGGTTTGGGGTGGGGGGCAGTTTGTTGGATGAAAAAAGGCAGGATATGAGAGCCTCCCAGACTCCTTAGAGGTAATTGGAGGACTTTGAAAATGGCTACATCTAAGTTGCCTGGGTTATTGGCTTCACCACATTGATCATGTGATACTAGACAACCACAATCAGTCTATTGAATGGAAATGGCTGATTCTGTCAGTCATGGTATATGATCACAGCCATTGAGAAAGACGATGAATAATAAATTATAGCAATAATTTATTTTGCTCTTTAAATGTTTGGAAGGATGTAAAATGGATCTCTGTTTAATAACTTTAAAACTTGTAGATCTGCTTAATAACTTATGGTGTAGGTGATCATCATCTTGTGAAAGGAAAAGGCAGCAAGTATTAGTGGGAAATCTGATGTTTGGCCTATGGTGATGGGTTAGGTCTTCCTTCTTATCCCCCATTTCTGTGCTGTTAACTGCTTAATCCTGGCTTAGATGAGAAGAAAAAACACTGCCAGGCACTACATGCAGTACGTGTTAAAATTTCTTGGATAGTGAGTGAAAAGCTGGAGATGAGGTGAGACTAGATGGAAGTGGGAACTAGGAAAGAGAAGGAATATATCACTGTAAAGTATCAAGCGGGCTAGGAAAAGAGAGCCCACAAATGATACCCAAGGATGGAATTCTGTGCTGTTTTTGCACTTCTTTTCTCAGCAGAATCAAGAAATAACCATTCTCTTTTCACCCATAGCCATTCTATCTGCTGTTGAAAGAAGCTTTGAGAGTTTGGGTAGAGAAGCCTACCAGACTTCCAGCAAGCATGGTGGGGAATTACAGGTGGGAGGGAGAATTGGCTCCTTTTGTGCCCACTGACTAAAGAAATTCTGCAACTGATGAGTTGCCTACAAAGTTATATAAAAAGTGAGCAACAAGCAAAGCTGCATTAAAATGAGTTATGTAAGGGTTGGCTGAAATTCATCTCAGCTGAAAATTCCCTAGTGGTAAACTTCATGATTTCTGTTTTAGAGAAAAAGCTAAGCCCTTCTCCTCCAATAGCTACAGATGCAGGAATTGGTCAATTTCTGGATCAGAGAAGGTAATTGTGGGGAAAGCTTTCTTTGTAAGCTCAAGCAGGGCCTCCCCTGCCCCCACCACTTTTGGTAGTAGTTCATGCCAGTAACGGACTAAAATGGTAGTTTTACAAGTATATCATTACTATATTTCATTATAATATGTCTTTAACCAACTTGATAATTTATCATCTAAGCATGTTTGGTTAAACAAAGAAAAACATGTCAAAACTTCACAGAATACTTCTATTACGATGAAATAATTTGCTGAAATTACATATCTGGTAGAGATACAACTGCTAATCCTTTGTCTGTTGTTTCCTGTATGATATTCTTGATGTATATCACTGCTTGTTTTTTTCAAGAGCTTCAGTGACTGAACCTTGCATGCTTCAATTCAACCCCCCTCCTTTTTTTAAATTATTCTCAGGAGTCCCTCCTCAACAATTGTGTACTGTAATGAGTTATGTGTATTATAAAATAAACTTTTCTTCAGGTTGAGTTCAACTCATGGTGATTTCTTGGAGAGATCCATGTAGTTTTCTTGGCAAAAATATATATATGTGGTTTACCATTGCCTTCTTCTGAGATGCTTATTTGAGTTCTGAGGATAGTCTACAGACATGGGATTCCTGTTGGTCTCCCATCCAAATCCTAAACTGGTCTTATGTGCTTAGCCTTTTGAGCTCAGCCAAGCTGAGCTATGTGCTATGTCAGTAATGTAGTAAGTTTAACAATAAGATTTGAAACTGGTACTATCTTATCAGAGGACTGTTTATCAAAAAGCACACCAAGAATTGATGGGTCTAATAATATAAGTATTTATGCTAATGGATGATAGCCCTCTCTTCCACACAGACAAAGTTCATGCTCCTCAAATGGCAGCTTTTGCAGTGAAAATTTAGCACAACAGGTGATTAAGATGCTAAACATCTTTCTGTACTTCCTTTGCCCTTTCTGCATTGGGCTCGATCATCTGAGAGGCAAAGTAGTACAAACAATATTTGTAGTAGTTTTGGTTTTGACAAACTTCCCATTGAAATGAACAAAGGGATTGTAGACTCTTAAAACACAAAGAGTTTTGCTTTTGGTTCTAGTGACCAATAATCCCTAGTTACTGGTCAGTTAGTACTTCCTCTTTGGTAGGATAGGCAGAAATAGTGTTCAATTAATTCCAAATATTTTTATGCTTGTCATGTATGAAATATGGAATCCTAGAAGTTAAGTTGAAGGGCCTTTGAGAATTAATTAAAAATTGCCTACTATAATTGGATGTCACAAGACATTTTTCTTTTTGCAATTTTTAAAAACATTGACTGTATTTAGCACTTCAGCTAAATCAATGTAGTTATAAATATCTGTTCCAGAGTTTGGAAGGGAAATCGATATGTGTATTTGAAACCTGCAGGTGGAGAAACTCAGCTAAATTTAGGACAATGATTTAGATATGCAATTTTCCACTAATACCATGCTATTACAGTTGTTGTGCAAAGCAAAAGCAGGTAGGATTGGTGTTGTTGCACAACTGTAATTTTCATGGTCACGATATTTTGCCAGTACAGTGAAAGCCCAGTGGCATTGTACTGATGCAGATTGCTATCCATGTACTAATTAATGTAATTGCTCTGTAAAGACACAAAAACAAACACTGGATTCAAGAACGGGCCATGTCAGCAGAACTAAGACTCCATTTATGCACTTAACTTCTGAAGTGAGGCATCCTGGGATGAATGAATGGCCATATCCTCAGGTGACTAATGTGGCAAGATACTGCACAGCCCTCCTACGTAAGCTGGGCTGCTTCTCCCTTCCTGGCTAGTATTCAGCAGGAGCTGTTAACAGATGCCTGGCTTTGTCTTCTCTTTTCCTTGTTAGTGGTTGCTGGGGATTAAAATATTCATACATGGGAATAACCAATATCCCCAAAGATATGGATGGTATCATAACAATACTGGGCATAGGAGAGAGAGAGAGAGATTAATGTATTGTTTTCACTCACAAGAGTACCACAGCCTGGTTGTCATTCATTTTTCATTTTAGAACTTGATTTTTAAAGAACACATGAAATCATATTTTTCCTCAGAAGCTGCCTTGTCTGCAGTTCATGGAGTTCCAGGGAAACTATGGAAGGAATTTGTATTCCAGCATTTCATTGAGGGTGGCCCTCCTGAGCCCCTTCTCAGAAGTTGGCAGATGAAATTTATATGCAGCATCTTTTCTTCCAGTCAGGCACAACCTTTGCTTAAAATCCATGTTGCATTCAGTTTGTTTTGAAGAGAAGGGTTCATAGCCAAATATTCACTACCATTTCTCACCTCAGCAGTGCTGAGTCACACTTCCAAGAATGGCAGACATTCAGCGTATGCCACATTTGAAGCAAGTTATGATGGTGGTATTATACGCATGTATTTCTTTCCTAAGAAATCTTAAGTCTTCCATTTTCATGACAATTCAAAATATATGTTTATTTACGACAGCTATTTGTGCTCTTTGCAGTTTTTATCTGCAAGAGTATATATAAAGAGTATATATAAACACAAAGAGTATATATAAACTTTTTATCCTAGAGGCAATTATTAAAATTGGCCTAAATTAAATTATCTGTTAATATTTAAACATGAATAAATAGTTCATTACTGCATATGGAGCCTCTCATAATGCCAGTTCTGTTACGACCTTAATATTTGTCTGTCTGTCTATCATCTATCTCATTAGAGTTAGGCGCCACCTGACTCCAGAATTACTCTGGGTAACTCACAGTTTAAAACAAACAATATAAAAATACACATGACAACCTAATTAAACAGATAGCATCCATCCAACAATATACTATATATACAAAAACATATCTATTAAGGGGGCCACATCCATCCTACTCCAGGGCCTGGGAGAATAGCCCAGTTTTCAGGGCCTTCTGAGGGTGGGAGCCACATAGATCTATGCAAGGATCTCACACCAGAGGCTAAAACAGGGAAGGCAGGCTTCCTGGGTTCTGATAGATGGCATTGTTTAATTGAGGGGACCCAGAGCACATCAACTTGGCCAGCTTTTACCAAGCAGGCAGAAATCATGGGAGAGTTACAGGCAAAACATAGTGAGTATCTTGCTATCTGACCCTTGTCACCCAAACATCCATAGGTTAGAAACATGCTTATGCATTCTGAAAGTCCAAAATGAAATTATATTTAATAACCAGTACAAATTATTAAAACATAGACTTATAGCATATCAGGTAATCAGATCATAAGCAGTTGACAATTTAGGGGATATAATACAAAGAATATTTGAGGATAATAGTATACAGGGCAATCAAATAAGTTAATATGGGATGGAAACGGCATTGGTCGCACTTACGGATGATCTCTGGCAGGAGCAGGATGGAGGGAGTACATCCATCCTTGATCTTCTTGACCTCTCAGTGGCTTTCGATACCATCAACCATGGTATCCTTTTGGGTCGGCTCAGGGAGTTGGGGGTGGGTGGTGTGGTTCTACGTTGGTTCACCTCCTTCCTCCAGGGCCTGTCCCAATCGGTGGTGATAGGGAGTGAGAGATCCAACCCTCGACCCCTCCTTTGTGGGGTGCCGCAGGGTTCGCTTCTCTCTCCTCTCCTATTCAACATCTACATGAAACTGCTGGGGGAGATCATCCTTCACCATGGGATGAGGTATCATCAGTATGCTGACGATATTCAGTTGTATATCTCCATCCCAGGTGAGGTAAGTGATGCCATAGCTGCTCTTTTCAGGTGCCTGGGGGCTGTAGGGGCCTGGATGGGGAACAACAGGCTTCAGCTGAACCCTGGTAAGACAGAGTGGCTGTGGGTCAAAAGCTCTTCCGTATCCGGGACTTTGTCATCTTTGGTCCTGGATGGGGTTGCACTGCCCAAGACACTCGGTGCGTAACTTGGGGGTCCTCGTGGACTCACGGCTCCTGCTCAAAGAGCAGGTGGCAGCCGTGGCCAGAAGGGCCTTTGCACAGCTTCATGTTGTGCACCAGTTACACCCTTTCCTGAATTGGGAGGCCCTTCGAACAGTCACTCATGCCCTTGTTATCTCCCATATAGACCACTGCAATGCGCTCTACATGGGACTACTCTTGAAGAGTATCCGGAAGCTTTAGCTGGTCCAGAATGCGGCTGCGCGGGCTATTTTTGTCGCCCCTAGAAGGGCGCACATAACACTTTGCTAGCGAGCTGCATTGGATACCAGTCTGCTTCCAGGTCCAATTCAAGTGTTGGTTATCACCTATAAAGCCCTACATGGCATGGGACCAGGTTACCTGAGGGACCGCCTCTTCCCCGTTTCATCAGCCTGCCCCACCCAATCATGCAGAGAGGGTATGCTATGGACCCTGTCAATAAGAGAATTCCATTTGGCGGGGTCCAGGAGGCGGGCCTTCTCTGTAGTAGCACCCGCCCTCTGGAACATCTTGCCCCCAGAGGTGAGATTAGCCCCATCGCTCCTAGCCTTCCGGAGGAAGTTGAAGACCTGGCTCTGCCACCGGGCCTGGGGCAGGGAGGAGAATAGTCATACTTGGGGCTGAGTAGTACCTTGAAGTGCCCCTCCTATACAATAACTGAATGAGACCTTAGCCATCTCGATTTTATTATATTTGGTACCTCTGTGAAATTGTTTTATGATGTGTTCTATACTGGAATTTTATTATATATTTATTGTTTTATATTGTAAACCATCCAAAGTTCCTCCGCTCGGAGGAGATGGGCGGTGATAAATTTGATAGATAAATAAATAATAATCTCTTAAAAAATAATACATTCAGTTCAGTGAAAGGCAGAAAAAGCCAAATAAGACTCTTGCTGCAACAAAGAAAGCTAGAATTTTTTAAGCTTCCTGCCAAACAAAGAAGAAAGAAATGTATAAGATGTAGCACTCACATAACATGTAGTGCACATACACCCACAATGTGCTGAGGAGCCTATTTTGCACTAGGCAGGGCTTTAGGGTCTTTGCTTAGGAATGGAGAATAAAATCAAGAGTTTTGCACTAGGCACAGCTTTAGGGGCTTTGCTTAGGAATGGAGAATAAAATCAAGAGTTTCTGAATTGAAGAAGGAAAGAAACAGAGAAAGGGGAAAAGAATAAACTTTTCAGCACAGGTCTGGTTGTGCACAGAGTTCCAGACTTCAAGCTACATATAGGAAAACAGTGGTTGACTTGGATGAATTTGTGTTCAGCCTACTTTAAAGACGACTTTCAGAATTAGTGCCTTTTAAATATAATTCACAAAACCAGTGTACTTTGAGGATTATTTAACACTTCACCTGAAAATTATTCCTGGAATATTTTAACAAGCTGCCCCCCACCCCAGTAATATTTAGTCTGGCAACAACAAATAGACTTCAGTTAATCCTGCATTAAAATAGTGCTAGCCTTTATTTTAAGCTGTTTTTAAATTTTTATCTTTTCAGAACTGGGTTTTATCCCCAAGAGGGATTCGTCGGTTCCATGCAGCGATGGCAGCCGTATCCACCACATTCTTAATTTTTTCCAACCTTATCTTTCTTGGTGGAAATGACGTAGGCAGAATTTATTGGAACAAGATCTTCAAAGAAGGCAAGTTAAATCAATCTGAATTCTTCTTTAGAAATTATTAATAATTTTATTATTATAAAATATTTTATAACAAATTATATATTTATAAAAATACTTAAAATTATAAAAATATTTTAACATAAGAATTATATTATTATTATTAAAAAAAAAAAAAAAAATAAAGATTCCTGTATGGACATATTGCTAGTGCATCTTGATCTTGATATTATAACAACAATAATAACTCTCATTCGGCTTGTTGGCTTTCAGACTAAACTTTGTTTTTATTTTGTTTGATTTTAGATGTATTTTACTGTCAGAGTGTCCTGACAGTAAAAACAGTAATAAATACTGCTTAATGCAATTTGGATTTATTTTAGTGAATTTATCAAACTGCAAATTTCCATTTTACATAATCATACTGAAGGATTGTATAGAGACTTTTTATAGTCTTTTGGAATTATAACACTGAAGATTCAGAAAGCCAAACAGAGTAGGGCTGTACAGCACTCTGGAAATAATTAGGAGCAAGTGAGAGCACACAGCAACACATCTGCAGCTGTGTATAGTAGGTAAAGCTTTTCTCAGGATTTCTTAGCTGCCCCTGCAGTTGCTCTGCCATCCTGAGAGAAGATGCAGCTACTTTGAAGAGCTGCACACGGGTGCAAGGTTTACATTCCCACATGCTCCACAGCACTTTTTTGGAATAAAGCATTGCCCAGCCCAATATACAATATTGGGATAATTAAATTCCTGTAAACCACTGATTAAGGGAAAAGGATAACATTCTTTAATTCTTTATTTTATTTACTGCATTTTATTCTTTCTTAATTTCTGTATATAATGAATTTTATTACCAGTTTTTTAAAAAGTTGTGGACTTCTTTAGAATTTTTATTTCAAGGAATAACAATTATTATGCTGAACAAGCCTTAAGTAGACTTATACGTGCTTGGCATAAACAGTTTGGTACCAGGTTAACTGATAGACAGCATACACTCACTTGCTTCCAGATAACAGGGCTACAATTCCCACTGTGTTCAGCTGTCATGGCTGCTCCATAGATTCCTGTTCAAACTACACTGAATGCTATTAGATTAACTGGAGATGTTCCCGTATCTTTTATTCCAAGAAACTAAATCTGTCCCCCTTGTTGTCCTTCAGGAGGGCCCTAAATAATTCTGGTCCAACATGTGTATGTGCTGTGTGTGTCTTTGTGTGATGTGTTTGAATCTCAGCACAACTCTGAATTTTCACTTGAGCACTCTTTTTTTCTTCAGGCCTTAAATTGCAGTGGCAATTCACTTTAACATTCAAGAGCAGATGTCTGCTTTCCATATAATTAGGCATATGACAAGATTCTGCACAGCAATCTGAACCCAAGAATGCCATGTATGGAGTCCCCTATACAGTTTTGCCTCACATGAAGAGGTTCTTCATCTGTTAAAAATCTCAGCAGAACATTGAGTGTTGGGATACATACAGTGTATGATATGCAGAGCCAAGTCAAGTAGGACAACTTATTTCCTTCAGTCCCAAATTGGGCTTGAACCTCTGAGAAATTTTACCAGCCCTGTCAAACCTGGCCTTGCTTTTTACAAAGTTTATCTCTAAATTTTGGCAGACAGAGCCATTCATATTCAGATATTTCATTTTAAGCCAAATTTGAGTCCAGTTAGAATGGATGCAGTTAGTGAATTGGTCAAGAGCAATTATTGTTCCTTGAAGGAACCTGAAAATAAGGGTGATTGCTTGATCAAAGAATTCCCATGTTACGTTACTCCATGCTATGAGTTCTTACCTTTCTGTGTTTGTACACTCAAGTCCATGTGCATGTGTAAAACCAATACTGGATGAACATACTATTATACTTATTTATTGCTTGATTCTGCTATATGGCATTTTAGAAGTTTTAATACAAACCAGCCTGCTGTTTACCTCCCATTAGGATTATGATTTTACAGTTTTCATAATGTTGCAATGTAGTGTTCAGTTGTTTAAACATGAGAATGAAGGTAATATTATAGAATAAAATACATTTGGAATGGTTTACTTCCAGAGGAAAGGCTTTTACAACTGAATATTTTGAAACACTTCCACATATATGCATTTCTTACCATTCTTGACACTTTTTAAAGTCACAGTTTAATAGAAAACAAAACAGAATAAGCTTGTGTGAACAAAACAGAATAAGCTTGTGTATGAATGTGACATTGACATGCACGGGAAAGAAAATGGTGTATCCCTCAATCTTGTCACATAGCCACATGTAACTTACTCTTTGTTTTGATTCTTTGAATAAAAATAGAAAATCAGTCATTTTCATGGTAAAATAAGAATATTTTAAAAATAATTTACAAACTATTTTTAGAAGTAAGACATGAAAGCATGATTTCCTCCAAGATTACCAGATTGTCTTGGCTGTTCAGGCTTCTGTTGAATGAAATTATTTTGGACAGGCATTGTATTTACAACTGATCTGGAAGACTGCAATTTTAAATCAAGGAAAGCAGTATAGATTTATAGGCATGTACCTTAATGTATATTTATAGACTCTGATTCTGCAGTGGGATTAGTTGACCTGAAATCTGCAAAAGTTCTGGAATAGCTGCCTTCCATTTTTACCTCAGATTTGGCTTTCTTTGTTCTATGAAGCCTCATAGCTGAAAACTAATATATATAAAAGCCATAGCAAGATATTAAATATTTTGCCATCCATTGTGTCTAAGCTGCTCAAGTACTGTGAGAAGACTAGAAAGGAAACAAAATTAACTCTTTGAATATTTAAAAAGAGTTGAATAAAATATGAATGGGTGAGTTAAGTATGCAAGTGACCTTGATCCTATAGCATGTAGCCTAGTCAATTAGTCATCTATTATTTTCATTGAATAAGTTGTGGTTAGGGAAGCTTTGAGACTGTCCTATTCAATTCTAGGAGCTGGAGCAGATTATATTGGAGCACAGGTCCTATCATCCCCCAACAGAGGTCATGCAGCTAAGATGTATGGAGGTTGAAGTTCAACAACTGCAGGAGGACCATAAACCATAATTTACAGTTTAGAATTGTAACATCTAGTGAAATAGGCTGATGTAATAGCATTAATAAGATTAGTAAGAAATCCCCAGTGTTCTATCCAGCAATAGAAACACTTACTCAAAATATTATCATTAGTTCTGCTCTATTTCAGGTTTTTTTTTAATCTGAACCCATTTTTAAAAGCATGAGAATTAAAGCATCAGTTCTTAAACAGCCATGATGATCAAATGAGGCATTTCAAGGGTTATCATTGTGGAAGTGACTCTGTCCTGGGCTGGTCCATACATTAGAGAGAATATGACAGCAGCCTCTAAGAGGTAGATGTTAGCACCAGTAAAATGGAAAGCAGTTGTCAGTTAACATGTAAGAACTTTTTTTAAGTATTTGTCATTTGAAATCTATACTTGGACACTTTCACATAAATGTATAGATGTGGAAGTGCTAGAAATACTCATACTAGTTATTGTGCTGAGGAATAGCAGTAAAAGGCCCAAAAGAAGGTTCTGTGTATGGTTTGTGTAAAAGCTAGCATTTTCCCTTTAAGCTTCTTAAATTAAAAAAGTAATAAATTAGACATTCAACTGATGTGAATGAAGAATATAAAGTTCTGAAAAGATCTCATAGATAGCTGAGCTTAATAAATGCCTATCACTTGGGTGAAATCAGAATTAAAATTGGATGGGGTAATCTGTAAATCAAACTGTAGAATTCAAGTCTTTTGAACAGCAGGAAACTGCTCCATGGGTACTTAAAATAATCAGAGATGGCTAACTGACATTAGGTAGAATTTCCCAATAATTCACACAGGGAATGAATGATTTTTAATCAAGTGGCTCGAGGAAGAAGGGATTATTCACGAATAGGATTTTCTTTAACATTTTCTTATTTAGACATTTTCTTCTCTAAAGTAAATCAGGTGTAAATTTTAGGTACAGATTCCTAAGAGTTGTATGTTGATTCAATTCGCTTCTTTATGGGGACCTTTTATCCAAGGCTTTTTCAACAGCTAAGAGATAGGTAACCTCATTAATTTACTAAAACGTTTAAACTGTTTGAAATGAATTTATGAAGTAAAAGATGATCCTTGTTAGGGGGAAAAAGACCCTTACAGGTGTTGGATCATCATATGAGAGTGCATGAATACACAAGGCCTGAAAAGATTGACAGTTCCTAATATATATGTCTGTCAAGTCCTGTTGGATTCAGTAGAATTGTGGATCATCTCCTTCACATTATATTCTACTACCACTCTGAGACAAGAGGGTGGTAACAGAACATTTATCAGTGGATAATAATTCAGTCATGGACTCTTGCAAGCAATTTAGCTCCCAAGAATTTTGAAATTATATTTCATTTGGACATTTTATGTATGCTTATATTTTGTAACAATATTTATTCATGGGTTATTTTTCTACACTATATAATTTATTTTATGTTCACACTGCAGCTAATAAGGAGTAATTAAAGTACATTAGATACATTATTTGCAAGACTATGTGTTCTTTTTCAGCATGGCATAATCTTGAACTACACATTAATTCAAAGCTTCTTTCCATGCCATTGTTTATCACTACAACCAGGCCAGAAATAATTTATGCATTCAAGAATGACTAATTCATTCTTGCAAGGCTGGTGTTAAGATGAAGCTTGAAGATTTTTTAGATGGAGGAAGAATAAGTTTGACCAGTGAAGGATGAATTAGCAGAATTAGGATACTGCAAAGGGAGGTGGGCAATAGATTTAGAGTAAAGTACTGTGCAAATGTTTCTAATAGGGAATTGTGGACTTTGCCATCACTATTTTATATTCATCTCCATTTTATGGAGCTGTGCTACTGAATGAATTTGAGATACATATATAAAGTTTTGGATATGATTAATATTGCAAGTCTCTGTCAAGACTGACCTATTCCAACCATTTTCACATATTCCTTTAAAAATCATATTTCTCTTCCGTAGTATTTGACACCTTCAGTTAGTCTAATTGGAGCAACTGTCATGCATCTTCAATCTGCCCCATCCAAAATTTATGTCTGATTGGCTGTTGAATCACAGTGAATATATAATACTGCTTTAAAAAAAAATTAGGGAGTATTGTTGAGTAAGACTTGTAACAAACTAGAGGGAATGGTTCTCCAAGCCAATCGTGCCTTTTTATTTATCTATCTATCCATCCATCCATCCATCCATCCATCCATCCAATTTATATGGCCATCCATCTCAACAAGTGATTCTGGGTGGTGAACAGTTAAAATAAGATAAAAAACAATTATAAATATTACCAAAGTTAAAATACACAGTGGCCGAGCAACATCAACCCAAATCACTAACATTACCAAGAAGCCAGTCCCTGCACACCCTCAGGCCCTGGCACAGAATCAAGTCTTCAGAGCCTTATGAAAGGCCAGCAGGGTTGGGGCCATCCTGATCTCTGGTGGTAGAATGTTTCACAAGCTGAGCACTACAGCTGAAAAGGCATGTCTTCTAGGCCCCGCCAACTGACATTCTGTAGCTGATGGGACCCAGAGCATGCCCATTCTGCCTGGCCAGATTGGATAGGGAGAGACGATCCCTCAGGTACCCTGGCCCCAAGCCATGAAGGACTTTAAAGGTGACAACCAGGACCTTGAATTGCACCTGGAAGCACACTGGCAACCAATGCAGCTCACAGAGTAGTGGTGTGACATGTGCAGAATAACTGGCACCATTTACTACCTGTGCTGCTGCATTTTGCACCAATTGAAACTTCCAAATGCTCTTCAAGGGTAGCCCCATGTAGAGCACATTGCAGTAGTCCAGATGAGAGGTCCCAAGGGCATGAGTGACAGTGAGCAGGGGCCCCCAGTCCAGGAACAGGTGCAGCTGGTGCATAACCCAAAGGTGTGGAAAAGCCTTCCTAGCCACAGCTGCCACCTGCTCTTTTAGCAGGAGCCATGAGTCCAGGAGGACCCCAGATTATCTACTGCATCTGTCTGAGGCAATGCCACCCCATCCAAGACCAACGATGGAAGGTTCCCAGCACCAGAAGGTCCAAACACCCAAAGCCACTCAGTCTTGCTTGGATTGACCCGAAGCCTGTTGAGCCCCATCCAGGCTCCCACAGCCTCTAGACACTGGGACAGGACATCCATGCTATCACTCAGGCAGCCAGAGATGGATACTGCCCATCCCCAACTCCTGGAGCCGGTCCAGAAGGATACCATGATTGATGGTATTGAAAGCTGCTGAGAGGTCAAGAACAGCAAGGATGGATGCACTACCCCCATCACACTCGCCAGAAGTCATCCAAGAGTGCAACCAATGCTGTCTCCCTCCCATACTCTGGTCTGACTGAAAGGGTTCTAGATGATCCATTTCATCCAGAGCCCACTGAAGCTGCAGTGCCACCACCTTCCCTAGAAAAGGAAGGTTGGAAACTGGATGAAAACTGTCCAAACTGGTTGAGTCAAGTGATGGCCCTTGAGCAGGGAGTGCACCACTACCACCTTAAGAACCAGCAGAACCACCGCCTCCCTCAAGGAGGAATTAACCACTGCCCAAACCCAATCCTACATCCTCTCCCAGGCGGCCTTGACCAGCCATGAGGGGCATGGATCTAATACAGAGATGGCTGAGCTAACAGTCCACGTCCTCAGGCTCAACAGGATCAAAGGCTTCCCAGATAATCATGCAAGACTTAGCCACCATGGCCATCACTGGCTCTGCTTCAAGGCCGGAATCCAATGCAGAGTGAATTGAAGCAACTTTATCTGTCCGATGCCTAGCGTATTACACACAGCAACCCTGTAGATTTACCTCAGAATTACTCCCTCCAAGGAGGGTCTGGGTTACCTGAAATAGGGCCACCAGACAGTTCTCTGCAGATGCGGTAAGGGTGGAGAAATAATTACATTTTTCCACCCCTACCGCCACAAGATAAGCTCTTAACAGTGGCGGTAGCCTGTGTTTGGTTGAGTTAGCTGCTTGTCGTCTGCCGGTGGTACTCTAGGCATCTCTTCACCCGCTTCATATCCCTCAACTTGTCTGTAAACCAGAGAGAGTTCTGGGATCCTTGGGTACAGAAAGGCCGCTCAGGTGTGATCCGATCCAA
Organism: Candoia aspera; assembly: GCF_035149785.1. NCBI lineage: Eukaryota > Metazoa > Chordata > Lepidosauria > Squamata > Candoiidae > Candoia > Candoia aspera. The sequence goes on from NC_086153.1 coordinate 46,074,970, forward strand.
AGCCTCAGCTGCCCTTCCATTCCAGGGGCCACCAGGAAATGCTATTAACATTCACCCCACTTTCCTAATTTTCTATTTCTTTCCTTCCAGTCAGCCATCATTTTGGGGCCAGTGATCCCGTCCAATGCTCATTTATGTACTCTGGCTTTCCCCTCACCAGTTCTTAAGCTTTTTTTCTAAAGGGGTGTGTGTGTGAGTGAGTATACAACCATAGACACTACTGTAAACGTTGGGTTTCCTCAAACCTGGTGATAAATGGTGCCATTTTGGCTGCATAAGGATCTACACAGAAAGTTCATTTTTAGAACATAGGATGATGATAATTATTCAGTTTGTCTCTCCCCTGACACAAGTTTGGCCTTGCAGAACATGACTTTTGGGGAAACAGTTGATGACATCCATCTATTAGGGCGCACACATGCTTTTTGTGTGGGACAATTTTCAGATTTTTCTTAAAGAGCAATTCTGTAGATCACAACTGAAAAAGACATGTAAGATAATCTTTTGGAAGATGTTTGGGTGATGGTTTCATTAAGTCTGAATTCCTTATTCTTCTGTTTGAGTATATTTAATTTGAAGATAAGCATAAAAACAAGCTCAGTAATCAACCTTTACAAAGCCTAACATTGTCTTAAAAGCAGAGGCAATAAACTGGCTTCAAACGAGTGACTCCAACAGGGAGTTTGGATTTACAAGCACTAAAATGAAAAGCCAGAGAGAACTGATTTACACTGTTTCTCAGCTTGTGTCCCTCTCTTTGCAGAGCCTTCAACATAGATCCTAGCTTTAACTCTTGACTGACTTAGCATGGGACAATCCATCCACTGATCATATTTGGCTGGAGATAACAAACCTTCCACGTAAACTTCAGCCCAAGGATCTGAGTTCTTGTCAGTATGCCATTGAAGTCTCCCAGGGCACGCTATCTAGGGAACTTTCTGAAGTTCTCTGGCAACATCTGTCAGCTTCTTTAAACAACAGTTTGGAAGTTATACAGAGGAACAGAAAATCAATGTCAGCTTTGGCTCTGTTCACCTCTGAAAGAAAAGAATTGGGGGAAAAAAATCTAAGTAATCTTAAATGAAAAATGATTTTCTCTCAGTTATGTATCTGCCTTGTGGTGTTCTTAATATTCAGGATATACAGTATAGGATAAATTGATGTTGAACCCACAGCAGACTCTGTGCTGGTCTTGCTTTCTTTAAAAAGAGATGTTCATTTTTGGGGTAGAAACTGAAGCCTGAGTTAGCCACTGCCTGTAGAGCCCAATTCTCCATCTTCCAAAACTAAACTTGCTTTACCAGAACCATGATGAACTGTCCTACTGGGAGAAGCATAATTTGCCTTTTGGCAACTTCTTTTTGTGTATTTCCTAAAAGAGAATTATTAAACAGCTGTTGCTGTGTTGATCATCTGAACTCATCAGAACTCAAGGCTGTTCTATTGCTTGGAGAGATTTTAAGTTAATTGCCTTTGGTTCTGCTGCATAAAATACAACACCCACCCAAAAAAGTTGGGTGGAAATAATTAGTCATTTAACCAAGGTAGTATACACAGGACCGCCTCTTATTTTGGCTTCAATGGGAATTGCCCAAAGTCACCCAGTGAGCTTCCATGGCTGGAGTGGACTCAAACCTGGGTTTCCTCAGTCTCACTTGAATGTTCTAACTATCTTCTCTGTTGCACCACCACAATCTGTTGTGAAATATTTCTCAAATGTTTGGAGCAGTTTTTAAAGTTGCACAAGGGACTGTGGGAACTGGGGATAGATTGCCTAGCTCCCAGTTTTCCTTATGGAGTTAGCAAAAGAAGTTAATTGGATTATCTTAGTAATAATCAAATCTTCTAAAACCTTGTGATTTGTTCTCAGAATACAAAGAGTTACATAACCATTCAGGCTTAACTCATAGGGAAGATTATAGTTAGAAAGAAAACTCTCTTCAGATGATGTAGCTAAACTACCAAATAGAAACAAGGTGGGGAACAATGGAAAAGAGGAATAAGGGAGTCATAAACGTAGACATAAATTTCCAACTAAAGTCAGTAAGATCAATTTATTTGATTAGATCCTTAGTTTTAGAGCATGTGCTAAGTTCCATGCAAAAAAGTCTGTTTCCCCAGGCATTCAGGCCAGGGCATTAGGCTAGCCCTGCTGTTGATGTCTTTTTATGATTGGAAGGTATCATTTACTTGGGGCACCATGGGTTGTTGTTTTAATTGTTGGGTTTTAACTTTTGTATGCCACTGTCATGTTCCCGTTCCGATGTTTATGGTTCCTCGTAACGTTTACAGCCACCCAGAGTCATTGTTGTGAGATGGGCGGCTATATATATCCATTAAATAAATTCAACATGTATGTATTTCTTGCTGGATAGGCTCAAGAAACAAAATGTTCAGGTGACTCTTCATTAGTTTACTGGAGTTTCCAGCTAGTAAAAAACAGTTTCTTGATAGAGATGGTGTTTTTAAACCAAGCGTGAAAGAATCTCCATTTCTGCCTAGAAAATTATTCATCCTTAAAACATTTTTTACCTTACATTTTATAAGAATCAGCTAATTTAGAACAAATATGTCATAATGAAAAAGGGATTAACTTAAAATGCATGTTTGGGAAGAAAAGATAATACCTGTCTGGATTTCCAGAAAAATGTTCTTAGCAGCCATTCTTCATCTGTTCAGTAGATAGACATTTGTCACAGCAGTGATTTCATTCAGTAATCTAAGACAGCAGCCTAACACTCTAAATGGTCCCTCACTAAGTTTCTAGCAAATGGGATTTGGAACTAATCCTTGCTTATAATTCAATTGTGGTGCCTGCTGTATGGAATGATCTCTCCTCCCGAGATTCAACTGTTAGCCTTCAGGAAGATTTGGTGACTTGGCTATTTCCTCAAGCACTGGGGCCAAGATGTTAGGTGAGCTCATCCTGGGAAATGGGGTGCCTCGTTGTTGGGATATTGTGATTTTGTTTTTATTGGTCTACACCATCCAGAGTCACATTTTGTGAATTGGGCAGCCATACAACCTTCCTTCCTTCCTATATGACTGTTCATAGAGACAAACATTTCTTGAGTTAATTTACTCATTTCAAAGTGAAAAGAAGTAATACTCTTTCCTGTAATCAAATTTATCTACACAGGGATAGACAAACTATCCCTGGACTAAAACACCTATAAGCGTCAGCACCATAGCCTGTGGACAAAGTTTATGAAGTTATCAAATACTGAGAGAACAACTTTGTTTGATGTCTGTCCATTCTTTATGTCTCACCTGCACCATATGGCCTATTTTTATTTTAAAAATAAACTGTATATTGTAAAGTCTCCTACAAGATGTGTTTAGTTCTTACTGACTTCATGGGTGTACCAGTATAATTTCTTAGCAGCAACTCAACTATGTTTTTCAATAATGCTAGTGTTCCTTGGTGATTTCCCACGTGGTTACAATCCAGACCTGACCATGCCTTGTCAGGGAAGTCGTCAAGCTTGACTACTGGTTGCTATAGTTTTCTTGGTGGTATTATGCCAGTGAGTTGGCACTACCTTCTTCCAGGCAGTGTTTTGACTTCCCTGCCTAGCTACCAGCACTGGAATTTCCAGTTGGTTCCCCACTCAGATATTTACCAGGACCAACTCTGCTTAGCTTCTGAAATTAGCCAAGGTTGGCTAGATGCTACCATCTGTTGAGGATGAACATGTATGTGTGCATACTTTTTTCTTCTTCTCCACCGTCTTCTGTCTGTCATCTTTTCCCTCCACACCCATTTCACTTTCTCATTAAAAAGAAGAAGAAATGAAATTGTTATGATGCTATTGCTGGAATATATATTTTGGGTAAAACCCAGACTTGGAGATTAAATAATGGCAATTGTAAATTTGGACTAAATGAAAACAGTGTGTTTCTCAGAACAGTGTTCTCTTAATATAACCCTAAAGTATTATTAAACAGAAATGCTACTAAAATGCACTAATTTACAATGCCTGGGCAAATAATGCTTTAACCTAGCATAGAAAATAATGCCTCCATTAGGAAGATATTTCAGAATTAGGCAACATTACAGAGAAGGCTTTTAATTTTGAATTTCCATCATGTGCTTCAACTATAGTCAGAATTTGGAAATAGCCCCTCTCTGACAATTTTAGAAGAGAAGCAGGTTGGTATAGAAGAAGATACTCCTGCAGATAGTTGAGCCTTGGCTTTAAAAGTAAACATCATCATCTTGAATTTTGGTTGTTGGCAAACAAGTAGCTGAAGTAATTTCTTCAAAATTAATGTTGACACAACTGTTAATCAGAAATTCTAGTAGCTGAATTCTGTATGAATTTAAGCTTCCCAACTGTTTTCAAAGACAGCTTCTGGAAATCTCCAGAGCATATATTACCCTGGCCAGGCTATCTCTATCCAAGAAGGCCATAAACTATGAACTAATGAAATAAATACTTCTTACAACAGAGGCCATTGATGAAGATGTTTGAGTAAGGAGCACCTCAAGCAGAATGACCTTCAGCAGGAGTGTAACCCCTCTAAATAGTTTAATGTGCCACGTATTTAGGGAACTCAGGAACTACTAATCTGCTATGTCAGTGTCTGTGTCAGGGTTCAACTTCAGTTTATAGACCTTCATCCAGCCAATAATACCTGTTTGGCCCTTGCATAGTCTCGCTAGACTCTGATGATAAAAGACAATTTGAATTACATACCGATAGCCACCTCACTCAAAATCCCTGGATCTCAAAATCCCTGGTTATGTAAATGCTTTGGAGATGGGAGCAAACTGGAGGCACTATTGCAATGTCTTCCAACCTAGTGAGGTTTCGTCATAATATAGTATAGTTTATTATATCAAAAGCTTCTGAATCAGTTGGTTGGCCCATCTCCTTGTAGTCTTCCATGACAATTACCAAGACTTTTCCAGTAACAAAGATTGGCCTAATTTGAATTAAAATGGGTTTAGGTAACTGGCTTTATCAGTAATGCCTGGAATTGGGATGGTGGCACTCTTTGAAGTCTCTGGTTTAACATGAGTCAATTCTCCTCCTCCTGACCTCCAGTGTTGCTTGACTCCAAACTTGGCTATTACCATGAAAAGCTGCCAGATGGTATTTTCACATTACAGAAAAAGACTCCTGAACAAGTATTCACTGCTGTTCTTGCCTCTTGGCAACAGAAATATTTTTGTTTTCTGTCAACTTCTGATGAAGTCACCTCTAGATAAGGAGGCATATGCCCAAACATTAAGCCCTCATGAACAGAACATATTGCTGCCCTAGAGATACTCATCTTCTGTTTAAAAAGGTACCCAATGCCATACACACCCATTTCTCCATATGGAGACTATTTTTTGAATTATTTTTCAATGGAAATATCTGAGGTTTTTTCTTCCCTTCTTTAATTATGCAAATTAAGGAGAAGGAAGTGAAGAGTGTTCAGTGCTTAGTACTGCAAATATTAATATGAATTTTCTTTCCAGGCTTCAATAGGATATCCCTGCTGTCCCTCATTAAATCAGTTTTTTTCTTGTTGCCAGACAACCTTATTAGACTAGAGGATGGTAGGGAACAATGTAGTTTGGTAAATGTAATCTAAGCCAAACTTGAATAAATCACTAGTAATTAGAAAAGTGTCAGGAAATGTGAGATGTAAGGGAACAAAATATTTCTTTCATTTCTCAGGGTTGAATAAGATTAGTGTTAGAGGGTAGGTGCTTGAATAACTGCCTCTGAAGTGTCTCTGTTAACAAAGCTTTCTATTTGCTTAATCACCCTATTTGAAACTACACAGTTATTTCAAAATAAAAATCAGTATTCCAGCATGATAATTTCAGTTTGTAGACTCTGATAAAGAGGATAGCATTCTATGTGACATGAATTCTGCTACCTATGGCCTGGATACTTACTTTTTGTGGCTCCTTCAGATAGCTGGGGGTGAGGTGAGGAATCAGTAGATGTAGCCAGGACATGGTCAACACCTGATGAGAGAAGGTTGTTCATTTTGAAGAGGCCTTCCCTCTTGTCCCATCTCCTGAAAAGGTCATGGGGCACCAGTTGTAGAAGAATTGTAGAAGAATCTTCAAGGCTGTCTTCTTCACATGGAAACAATTCTGGCTTGTTCACTCAGGTCAGTTGGGGAAACTCAAAATTCCCCAAATTTTTGATGTGAGAGTGATGGGGGTCCATATACCGTATTTTTGTTATGACACCACTTCATGGAAATTTGGAAACCCCCTACCCTAATACTCTTTTGGAAAGCTGTGCAAATAACTTTTATAAAGTTTTGGTTATCGATTTTTCATTAACTGACAGTGTGTTGGTATTGATAGTTCTCTTTGGTTGTTTTCAGAATTTTGTGGTATATTTTTATGTTTTTATTTTATATTATAAACCACCAGGAATTGACCTTTTGATTACAACACAATATAAATATAAACATAAATAAATTCACATGGGTTGGAAACTGATTTCATTCTGGATAGATTCTTAAATGAGAAGAGAACAAAGAAGACTAAAGAGTGGTTGGATTGATGAATAAATCTCTCCATATTATTAACAATTTGGATTTGGGAAGCGTGATTGAGGGCAGAGAAAGATGCTAGAAAGCCCCGTCCAAAGACTGAACAGAGGGATTGATTCCCTATTCCCAGAACTGTTAAATAAAAATAATATTCTGTCAAGCCTATTGATATAATCAAGTTCTGTAATATTTAATGTAATTTATTTACTAATTCTTTGGTATATTGCTTTGTTCGGCTGCATGTAAAACTATTTTAATTTCATTTTGACACTGTTGAATGAGGGTAGGCATTATTTGCCCACTGTGTAAGTAACTCTGCTAGGATTTGTGCTGCAGCAACATTTAGAGGATTATAGAATTTCCATCCCCTAAAACACTAGATGAACCAAAAGCAATGTTCCTGAAGGATCATTATTTCTGATATTAATCTAACAGAATTAGATTTTTGAAATCTTCCACCAACTTTGTTTGTAGAGAAATTGATGGACAATTTCTCTAATGCAAGGAGAACTTCATTATTTTCTGAAGAGCAATGGTGCTGACGGTAGCCTGAAAAAATTCATGGGAAATTTTCCCCTATCACATCTTCCCTTGGGATTTAAATGGTGACCCCAGGAAAATTATTGTATAGTGAAAAAAAAGATATTCACACATACACATCAAGTACAAAAATATTGTAATCCCCCTATGAGAATTTGTCCAATTTCATTTTTTCCTTTGAATGTGAAATCAAATTCTGTTTGATCCATTTGAATGAGAACTGGTAGAAGAAACATGCAGATGTTCTGTGCCTGGTCCTTTCTCAAGAAAGAAAAATTGCTAAGCTTTCATTGCCAAATCCTTTTTCAACTGTTGAAAACTTATTTTCATATATTTTACAACTTTATTATTCTGTTGTAATTTACTCATTATACTTAAATGCCGAAATCTAAAAAACGACAAAAGTTTATATAAGGATTTAAATTAAACAAGCAAATCAAAAGTTCCAGGATTTTTGTAAAAGTCAGTTTAGAAACCCCAACCTGATTCAGACATTACAGAGAATGGCTTGATTTTCAAGAAGGTGCTGCATGCTTGTATGTTCTTCTTTTTTGCTTTGTAGTAACTATAATGATTATTTCCAAATTAGGCAAACATGTTTGCCTTGAAACTGGAATCAGAAGGTCATTTAAGTCATGGTAGTAGATAACTCTTTAACCTAAAATCCATACAACCAGTTCCAGTGTGGAAGTAAGAAATGCACTCTTCATATTGTAAAACCTCCCTCCATTTTCTTCCTCCTTTGTATGTTTCTACATATTGGAGGTATGGTAACTTTAGAATTGCCTACCCCTTTTACTTCTGATCTCCCCTCTGAATGAAAACAAAATGGAGGAGAAGCTTGCATTACATTTGGCAACCTGAAGAGCAATCCTGTCATGTATCAGGCCTGGGTGTGCATGTCTGTGCACGTATGTGCAGATATTCAAAGGTGTTTTGTGAAACAGGAAGTTAAAGTGGTGCCATCCTTGTAAAAAGGAAATATTAGAAATTAAAATGATAGTGATATGCATGAAAAATATGTCATGGACATTTGAAGACTGACCCCTCCAGCTTTTCTTATCAGCAAGCTCTTTTCATTTTCAGTATGTATCTGTACAGCATGTAACTGATGTCTTTGAAAGAAACCATTGAGGGGTGATGATGAGGATCAAGGGGTTTTTTTTGCCTGAAATCTTGAATTAAAAAGATGTCCATGTATAATAAATGACACCAAATGTTCTGGAGAGAAACAGGGAAGTATCTTATGCTCTTTTTAAAAAGCTTATCTCTGTTAAGGGATAAATAAGATGCTAAAGACATGACAATATTTGCATAAAGATTTAATGCTGCCTCTGACCCTATTCTACAGTTGTAACAGCAACTAACAAGGTTACCTTCAGTTCCAGGGCATGAACAGGAGAGTCCAGGAGAACATAGCCACATTTCTTTCAGGGGAAGTACCTATGATTAATTATGCTTAATCTTAACTGTGTTTAATTAAAACAAGCCAAACCAGCTTTATAGATTTGCTTAAATTTGGCTTTTTTCCATGACAATAAATACCTCACCACCCACCACCCACCCCCAGTTTATGTGGTTCAAAACATAGTCTTAGTCATAATGAGATTTGTTTTCTTTTGGCGTATTATATGATATGGTTCCAGCCATTGTGGTAAATGGATCCATGTTAATGGAGTAGGAGTATGTGTAATTTATGGCTTATTTCACAAGCTATGGTTATTTGTTTTCTGGGAATCCTTCCCCTGCTGATTATTTTTTTATGAAACCTTAGAATATAGTGTTATATTTACAAAGGGGGTAGTATATTTACAAACATTCATAATTTACATGTCCAGTTTGAGGACATACCAATCTTTTCTTGTTGATGGTCTTGCTCTAAAGAGATATTTCTAAGTTGCTGAGCTATCTTGTTCCCCTTTCTAGTAGCAGAAATATTGCTATATTATGCTTTTCCAGTTCTTCACCATCTGTGGACAATTGGCTCTGCATTCTCTCTGGTAGGGCAAAGGGAAGCAAAGTTGCTCTAGTTGTGCCTTCTTGGTCCTGTGGAAGGGATCAGATTGATCTCCTGTTTACCAGTAAGTGGTTGTTGTTTTTTTAATCCATCAGCATTTGCTGTAGCTGGGATTCTTTTTACAAAGTTTATGCAAAAAAAGAATGGTCAGCAAAACAAAAATATATCTTGTTTGGTTCTTTATTGCTGTCATTGATCAATATGAGGAACAGAAGTACAAATGTCTGTACTCTGCTAAGTTACAGGAACATGATAAATAAAATTACTACAACTATTAGCCATTGCAGTCCTGGGACTGCATATTATGTAATTCTGTGGTACTTAAAAAAAAAACTATGGGCAGGCGACCCCTTCAAATGCATTTGAAGTGAAGATGTTGCACTAGGTAGCAGGGCAGTATCTTTCCTCTTCAAATAGCGCAGACGAGTTTTTCTCTTTCTTGCTTCCCAGTAACCAATTACACTGGGTTTCCCCCCCCCCCACATAGATTAAACAGGGAATAATAGAAAGTATTATCCTCTGTGTATGCAATTACTCTATATTTCACCCACTGCCAATTCTTCATGAGAATTGTTGGTAAAGATTCCCTGCCACCATTGTCTGTCCAGATGCAAGAGTCTGGCAGCTTCTGGGTATGAAGAGAGATGAAAGTGCTACAGTGCTGTCTTGCAGGGAAGTTCCTGCCGTATTAAATTGCATCAGTCACGGACAGTTCCAGATCCTGCTGCCAATTATGCTGCTGGTGGTGGTGGTGCTGAAGCTGGTTGTGCAAAGTCTGGCCAAGCGGTTAGTCCTGTGGCCAGGCCATGTGTCTTGCTGTGGCTGAGGGGAGTAGGTGCCATAAATGAAGAGCCAGAGAAAGGCCTTGGCAGGGATTAGGAAGCCCTGAGCAGCTGACAGGGAGCCAGGCAACATGTGGACACGTTCTCTCCTGTGGCTGTCTGCAAAGGTGAGGGAGCCTTGCGTTTTTGCTTTCTTTGGTAGATTTTTAAAGGAGACGTGTATGGACCGCTCTCTTACACAGAATCTCTCTCTAGTGAAGAATTTTCTGGGAAACACATTTCAGATATTCAGGAAGTCTGCAGCACCCAGCTCATTTTTTAGGGAGGAAAGTTAACACTTTAGTCAAAGGATTTGATTGAAGAGGAATTTAAGAATGCAACTCTGCTGTGTGGGAAAAAATGTCGCACTAACGTTTTTATATACGTGAGTATGTTAGGACGCTATTATGGACTTTGGACCATAAATTTTATCAGCCGGTCTTCATAGGCAATGAGTGGAGCATTTTTGGAATAAACAAAACAACACAATATTGCAACTATTGTCAAGACTTAATACAAAGAAATCAAATTTGGAAATCGTTTTCTAGTGAAAAAAAATTGACATGTCATATGAAGAATTAATTTTCTTCACTTTCAAGTGTTAGTTTCTCAGTTTCAGCTTTACTCTTACAATCTTACCTCAAAGAAGGCATTGTACCACCAGCTGGGTGAAAAATTCGAGGAGCTCTAGATCCAACACATCTTGCAGAAGGTTGGCATAGATGCTACTATACATCATCTTTAATATTTTTTGTTTATTTTTAAAAGTTTCTTTTTAAAGATGGAATTCACATAGATAAATTTCCAGCACAGTTGATGCTTGCTTCCTCAGAAATAAGCCTGTTTACTTGTAAGTTGGATTTTGTCCTTCTGTGGTGGCAGTATCAACATTTACCAGGCATCTATAGGACAAGAGATAATCAGACCAGGGAAGTAACACTGAGAGCATCTAAATGTTCTTTCCAAATGTTTTGGACTTCAATTTATATTAATTCCAGCTAGCATTTCCAATGATGAGGGACTATAGGATCCACTGCTATTTTTTTATTCAACTTATATGCATCAAGTAATGGTCTTTTTCCAAAAACAGTTTTAATTGCCTTTGTTGCCACCATTGGGTGGTTTTATTAAACTTTTACCAGTTGAAAGCTATAATTGATGCATATACATTCTCAAAATACATCTTTATTTGCAAGGAAGCAAATGAGTATTCATCCAGCATTTACCAATCCCAGAAACACTTACTGACACAACCACAACACTTCTTTTCATTTGGTAACCTTTGCTTTGATCATGCATGCTACCAACATCACCAGCCTAATTTAAGATAATCAAGCTTTTTAAAGTGTATGACAGTATATTAATGGTGATGTCATTTGGTTTGCAAAGAATCATTCCCAGGCCATCCCTTCCCCCAAAATGACATTTTTTCAATTAACGTATCAGCATGTGCACATGAACAGTGGATACAAAATATGAAAATAGTTGATCTCTAATTAATCTTGTTATTTTACCATAAAATAATATCATTGTCACTGACTTAGAGAAATTGGAGTTTTATGGAGTACTATCTGTCTGTTCCTTACCACCAATTTTAAAAGAGAAGAGGAAACACACCAAGAGGCAAATAATTGTAAATCAGTTTCGCCATTTTCATTTATCATGTTTATAGGGCATTTGGAAGGAAGACTAATTACAATCATTACAAATTCTTTTTGGTTTGGCACATATTAAAATCCTCTTGAATGCACAATTAGTATCATTAATATGACAAGAGAAAAGTAGAGTGAATGTTTTATCTGCTTTTCCATGTGTGCCAGAACATGTTTTCCCCAGGGTTAAGCACTTCAGATATTAGGGATACAGTGCCTAATACTTATTTTTAAGTAGCTGCTGTGTTTTAAAAATATATATGTCAGCTGATCTGACCAGCATCTCATGTCTTGACAATCCAGCAGAAACACCAAGTTGCAACAGTGCATATAGTGCTCAGCATCAGTACAACCATAGCTGTATCTCTTTCAAGACAAGATCTGACAGCTGCAATTTTATTAGAGATCCTTAGGCTAAACAAATCCTCAGGAGCACAGGGTTACTCTAATAGTTGACAAACATGAAAAAGTACATAACTGAAAAGGAAAATAAATCAATGAAAAAACAAAGCCAATGCAGTGATTTTTTTTGAAATTTGAACAATATATCTGAATACATATTTATGTTTTGTCATTTTTTTCAGTTAAAGCAATTTCTCACACTTCTAAATATTAGTGACCCAGAGTAATCTATATTTTGTTTTTCCATTTTGCAGCAGGAAAATTGGCAGCTAAGAGCAGGAATTGAATCCGTATCTTACATTGCATCAGTTCATAAGCCTTAGGAAGCATAGCCAATAAACCAATAGCAGGATTCATTACAAAAAACTGTTGGTTGATTTTCCCAGTTTGTTCAGAAACATTCAGCCAAAAGGATTGGCTAATTGGACATTGTACCAATGATTATAATATGTGTCAATTTTCTTGTAATGCCATTAACATTTCTATTTCACTTGCTGAAATAGATAGACTTCAAAGGAATTCTATGCTGCAAAGAGGGAGATCATATTTAAATTCCATATTATCTTCCCAGAGTCTTTTTTTTCAATTTTTTCAAGAGATCCTATCATTTTGAATATAAGTATGAAAGGACAGAGATCAAATACAACTGCTGTTAAGTTGTAATGAAATTGGCAGCTGAAGTGAAATAAAATGTGCCTAAAATCAGCCTTTGTTTCTTTCTTCTATGCTTTTCCTCCTCCTGTGCTGTTGTTATACTTTCTTCCCACGAAGTTACCAAGGAAAACTTACTTTTTATTGATTGCCATTCTGTGGAATGCAAATTAATTGTTTACTGGTTTTTAGAAGATTTTTGTATGCCTCAAACTCCAGAGTAAGTTTTGTCATGTTCATTAATGCTGTACCCAATCTTCCATGGGTGCAGCATTAGTTTGTTCTCCTGTGAAAGATAAGTCATCTTCTTCCTTTCAATTTTAAGATGATTCTGTTCTAATGCAAATTATGTGCTGTTATGTCTTGCCAGTTCATTTGTATGGAGTAGAAGTAGGGACTGTGACCCAAATGGCAATCGGGAGAATAAAAGCCTTTGAAATGTAGATTTACAGATGATTAGTTAAAATATCATGGCTGGAATGTGGTTGAAATGAGACAGCGCTCCAAAGAATGTGCAGAGACAGGAAAATTGTGAATATCCTCAAAAAAAGCAAATTGGAATATTTAGGACACATGGTATGGAACGAGAAATACCAGCTATTTCAATTAATTAGTTACTGGGAAAGATTCAAGGTGAATGCAGCTCTAGAAAATGACCATATCCTTGCTGAAAGATCTATGAATATTATTGGACAAAAATATAGTGTCCTTGTTTTGGGCAGTAGCTTCAAGGGAACAAGTAATACTGATGGTCACTAAGCTCTAGTAAAAAAGACACCGACAGAAGAGAAGATAATTAAGATTTCTATGGATCTTCTCCTGAAGATTTGGAGCTTACTTTATTGTTGAAGATGGTGGAATGGGTGATTGCTTGGGATACATCCTTCCATCATTCTGAAGCTTCCACCATCATATCCCAGTCTGAAAAAACACAGCGAGAGGAGTTTTCTCATGTGTTCCCACTAAATTTAATTGAACCAGGAAGGCTGCAGATTACAGAGAGGCAGTTGTACAAGGAAAGATAGAACATTCACACATACTATTGGCTACCTCATAACTTCAGAATGACTGGGAATCATTTGGGAACAAAGTTTTTTTCTACATGACACTTAGGTGCACAGCAAAATCTAGAAATGCAGGCTGAGTTTAGATTAAGTTTCCAGCTAATTAATTCTACTATGCATATTGGTGTTTTCATTAGGATTGTTTCATTTTTTTTCATCATTAACTGTTACCGACCCCCATTCCCTGAATTCTCTTAGCAATTATGATTCAAGTATTCATTATTCAAGTATAGAATTGATGCTATTATGATTCAATTATTTAATTCATAATTAAAAGAATTATGAATAACTTTGAATTGCAGTATTAGGGGAGTGAAATGTTAGTCTTTCCCTCCCCAATAGCAATCCCCTTCAGAATTGTCCTGCAATAAAGTCATTAGGTTCTAGAGTTTCATACAAAGACATTGATAGGGGGTATTTTCAAGATGGAGGAGAAGGGTTGCTTGGGAAGAACATGATAATTTGAATGGGAATCTGCAGGGGCATATTCAGCCGACTAGCTGGTGGTTCCTCATCTCTTAATAACCATATGGTATGACTGTGATATGAAAAATCACAAGGAAGCTCGGGGAAATTTGAGCAAGCAAAGTTTAGTTGTTTAGTTGTTTAGTTGTAATTCAATTGAAATAATCTCCATTTAAATAATAAAAGATTATCATTGTCCTGTCAGAAATTAAAATGTTAATTAAAAATAATCTGAGATAGGATAAAGCACTGTGCCAGGTGAGGTGAGGTATACCTATTCCCCTCTTCCCCCAGTATAGGGTTGAGCTGAGATCTTTAGCAATCTATGGATTTTGAGGTAATCTTTCAGAAGTACTGGTTGGCTTTCTAGTATCACCTAATTTTGAAGAACAAGAGTGTTATCCACTAGTGTTCACACTGCTCTGGCTTATGCCTGATTCTGAGCTTCTAGTGTGAATTGCACATACTTAAATAAGATTAGAGCAGTAATTACCAATACAGATTTGATTTCTTTGTTACTTTTTTTTTTGGAACAGTTGATTTTTGAACCAGGGATATGAGCAATGGGAGTTCTTGAATTTTCATCTGCCGCTTTTGTTTCACAGCAAAACTCAAAAGACCAGGAAAAAAAACCTGACTATATGTGGGAAAAACAATTGAAGAGGAAGGATATAGGCAGGAAATATTTTCCCCAATCTTCTATATTTTTGTTAGGGCTGCCCCAGTGAATACACATAGATTGATATACAGAGATTGGGGATCTCAGCATCTACTCTTGAGCTTGACATACTCAACTCCACAGTGATGTGGAAAAGGAGAAGGTATGTGATGCAGCTATTTTGCTGACACAAAGCTGCCCGGATTTCAACACTGACTTGATGGGATACTGCCAGAGTAGCCAGTTATCTCACTTGCAGCTTTGTCATGGAGAATAGTGGGGTATAAAGGTGGGGTATAAATCTACTAAATAAGTAAGGTTCACTTACTGCATCGAGCTACTTCTAGGGACAGCCAGATCAAAATGAAAGAAGCAGATGTATTTAAGACTTCTAAGTATATAAAGTAGTTTCTCTAGTATTTTTTCTATAGCTTGTAAGTGCTGGGATAATCTGTATTAGCAATTTTTTAATGCTAGTCTAACTTGCAACTTTTCAGTAGCAGGCCTGGCACATAGTATAAATCTAAATATTATTTCATCTCATTCTTTTTTTCAGATAAATTTTACGACACAGTTCAAAGTGTTTTGCTATTTTTCCCAAGTACTTTTAGATCTGACAGTATTGTCATTTATCAGGGAATAAATGACTTTAACTTCTGGGCTGGTCTTATAGTTTTTAACCTTTTTGGCATTATTGATTTGAATGTGTGCTAACTCAGTATATAACTAATGTTCTGAGGATTTACTGCCACATTAGATTACAGTATTTTCCTGTTTGGAAATTTATGGTTGTCCTGCACGTTCAGCAGTGGTGATGATCTATTGAAGGTTCCTTTGGTTTTAATGTAGAATTAATTAATTTCTCAATCTTTCATTCTAGCACTTCTACACAGTTATATGGAATTTCCATATTTTTTTCAACAAAGCAGATCTATCCTGTAGCAAAGCTTTATTTCAGATGTTTGGAGGAAGATGACAAGCCATGGGGGCACTAGGAGATCCTTAATTTTCTAGATATTTGGGAAGTATAAGATTCAGGAACAATTGGATGCTGATGTACGTGCAGGGTTTTTTTTATCAGTTGGTCCATGATAGTACTGCTTCTAATCAAAAGTGAGAAACACACACAGCCTGCAGAACTCTTCCAGTTCTCTCACACTTGAAAGTTTACATATTGTGTTATAGGTAAGACACCTATTTTACCATGTTTAATGTGTGTCATGTTCGCCGTTTCAATGTGTTTGATACATCGTAACGTTTCGCATGTCATTAGCTGGGTGCGTGTTTCATCTTTGACGGGAGGATGGTTCCTGTTGGGAGGGATTTATCTCTTGGCTGTGCTTTTGGAATGTATTTGGGTTATCTCCCCTGTGTTCAAGGTTACTTTCCCAGGCTAGGAGATCTGACAGTTGCCAGCACCTGGGACGGGCGGCTCTGCTGGTAGGGAGGCGGGGTTACGTGTGCAACGAAGGGTTTAAGTTTGTATTTGGCGCGCTTTCTGTCATTCTCAGCTTTCTCTGTATTTGTCCTAAGTTCCCTAATAAATCAGATTTCATTTAGCAACCTCTTGTGAGTCTGAGTATTTGGGCTGGGCAACCATTACAATGTGTAGCAGTAGAACAGCTATTGCAGAGGTGGCCCTCATCTTGAGAGCGCTCATGAGTTTGGGAACTGGGTTTTGTAACTCCCACTGAATTCTTCCCAGTTCCTTTGCACTCTCCCTTTAAGCAAAATTCACTCAGTTCTCTGGGATGGGAAGGGAGAGAAGTTCATATGAAAAACTATTTTCCTTCCCCTTCCCTTGTAAATCCACATTAAAAAGCCATTCCTTGGTTGTGAAGAATAAAGAGATTTACTACCAATATTATTACAAATTGTTAAACAGAGCACCCCTTTTAACATTGGCATTGGTTTGTCTGCTTTAACCTTCATTAGAAATCAATGCCATCCTCTAAAGCAGGAACTTATTCTGCAGAACTGGCATTCAGACTACGTCCTTTCCTTGTGTGTGCACGCACAACACTCCAAATTGGCTTTCTTTTCTAGAGTGGCCTTTGAAGGTCACTACCGCAAATTGTCAGTATGGAAGGCACAGTATATATTAAACAGGTCACTCACCTCCCCTGGGTGAATAACCAAGTTCTTCTTTCTTTTGTCCCTGCTCCACCCCCACTGGCTTCTTTGATTCTGTTCCTCATCCCAGTTCTTCAGGTCAGGACCAACCAGGCTCTTTTTGTCTCTTCCAGCTGCTTTCTCCATTGATCTATTTGCTGCCAACCAAAACTCCTTATTTTCTTGCACTCCCAGATTGGCCCTCCTGCCTATTTCAGTAGAAAATGGAATCCCTGCTGAGCAAACATTGCTATAAGGGGGAAAACCTGTACTTCATTCCTCCTTTTTATTTACTGCTGCTGCCAAAAGGGAAAATAGCTCCCCACTTTTCTCCTGATCCTTCCTGCTGTGTGGATCTTCAGGCCTGGCTGAGGAATTCTGGGAGTTGAAATCCA
This sequence comes from Candoia aspera, assembly GCF_035149785.1. Taxonomy (NCBI): domain Eukaryota; kingdom Metazoa; phylum Chordata; class Lepidosauria; order Squamata; family Candoiidae; genus Candoia; species Candoia aspera. The sequence goes on from NC_086153.1 coordinate 46,092,257, forward strand.
CACAGCTTGAAGTTGACAAGGTTGAGAAGCACTGCTTTAAACATTCTAAACTCCTTACTTCTTCAATCTCCCTGAATCTTTTCTCTAGATTCCTTTCCTTTGTTTCGTTTATGCCAAGGCTCCTTTACCTTTTTGGCTAACTGCTGTCCCTACACACATCATTTACCCCTTTTATAGCCTCCTTCCTAAGGTTTCTGTTTCAGTTTACCACGCTTCTGCATCTTGACTGCTTGGGAAATCTCTACCTCTGATGTTCTACCTGTGTCTTTTTTTGGCTGCAGTGATAAATACCTGCTATTTACCCTATCCTGCTAATAAGTACCTGCTATTTACCCTATCCCATTTCCAGGGATCCTTGTTCTCTGATTTCGGTAAGAAATGTGACTTTATGGCAAGTTCTTGTTAGAGATCTCTGCATCAGAACTTTAACTCTCTTAGGTTTTCCTAAACTCTAATCACAATTGAAGTATGCACATACACTATATGAAAAATTCATTGGCCTTATTTCTACAACATCCTTAAGGAGGGATAGAGTAATGTGGGAACACCAAAAGGGTGTCAATTGACAAATCAGTTAACCCCAATCAGATTACATTTAGCCTCAAAGTGACACAGTCTCTACCCAGTCAGTTATGTCATGGGAATACCTAAACCTGCTCAAATGACCTGTTTTCCAAAAAAACAAACTACAGAGAAAACACATCTAAAAAAACAGACCCCTCTGTTAGAGAATTAATTGCCAGAGCCTGGCAACTTAGAATATACTTTCCAGTACCAATTAACTGCAGGGGCTAAGTTGTGACTACTGCTGCCAGCTTGCCAGGAAAGAAGGATATAATGATATCTTCCTGCAGAAAGTAAGTGGGGACTTTGTATTCCCCAAAGGGTGATTTTTGACCCAGTTAGTTTGATCATGTGCTGTGGGAACCAACAGGAGTTCTGACTGGATAAGTGGCTGAGTGGGTCATTGTCATAGTGGTGCACTGTAAATGAAAACGCCCCCTTTGTAGATGTTACCCACTTCAGCTGTTCAGAAGCAAACATCTAAGTACCACATAGGAACCTGAAAATGTAACTCTCTGGAATTTAGTACTAGGAAGAAAAAAATGATAGATGCTGTTTGTCCTAAAATCTTATAAAGACAAGTTGACTGCATTGCACAATGTGCTAAGCTTGGTTAGTATCTTACTATGCTTAGCTTTTGTGGCTCAACATGCTATGCAATACACAACTGATTCAGTGAAGTTATGGTTCACTATACTGTCCAAACCGAGACAATGAGACAATTCAATAGCAAGATAGGCCTATGATGAAAATTCAGCCTGGGTACTATTATTTATCAAAAAATTAATTAAGGAAGATGCTTTAATCCAAATCTACCTGCAGGGTGAGAGCAGAAAAGAAAGGACACATTTCAAATGTGGCAGAACAAAGAAGAAAAACAAGAAAAAAGAAATTGGTACTTAACAATCAAACAACCCTTGTTTGATGGATGAGACCAGCAAAAGTCAAACAGTAAACTTTACAGCCTACTTGCTACCTATTTACTCTTCCTGAGTGTTTGCAAATAAACTGATTGTGATGGTCCCAGTACCAGCATCTTAACTTAAGGAATTCTCCAGACAATTCATTAGAAGCTTAAAGAATCCATTTATTAAAATCTGATTAGACACAGGACATTTGCAAAGCTCTGAATAACATTTTGGTGCCAAAGCATTCAAAGTAATCCCTTCTCTGTGACATCATCCCTCCTCCCTGTCTGACAAACAAGTTCTTTCTCACTCCTGATCTCCCTCTCCTAGTCCAGGTGTCTTATCAGCTCGACCTTGGCTCTAACAGTTTGTGAAGGAATGTGCTGAAGCATTCTCTCTGTGTGCGAAGCTGCAAATCTGCAAAGCTGACACGGGTTTGTTCTCCCTCGGCTGATACATGTAGCAGGCTGATACATGTAGCAGTGCTTTATGGCAGGTGTGCAAAGGGAGCCTGACATAGGTACTGCAGAAATAGCTCAAGAATCCCCAGAATTTTCTCCATGTGAATTAAGTAAACATGATAAAACTAGCTCTGAACTATACCTTGATCAGGGGGCAAAAAAAAAATAAAAATGGAAGAGTAGCTTGGAAGCTTTTATTGTGGACTCATACCTCAGAACCAATGTACTTTTACAGGAGCTAGTCAGTCATCTGGGCATAGAAAAACTATCATCTTGTGGTTTACATTTCAACTCATTTATGTTGCTCCAACCCCTTTCCATTCTTGGTTTCTCAGTATGATCTGATACGTCACCATACATTTTCCTCAGTGAAGTGCTTTGGCTAAGCATTTCCTGAGATTTGAGATTCCAGTCATAACAATGGCAAGTTATACTTTGCTTTGAATGTTTACTGGTTGCCAAGGTTTATTAGAATCAGAATGTATAAGGCCTACTTGTTTTCAAAGGCAAATAAAGAAACAGAGATCTCAGGCTCACATTAATGAAATACCAAAACTCTGCATTCTCTCTAAATCTATTTTGACAATTCAGTTTCATGCATGATAGTACATTAAATTATAAGGACTTTAGTGAAATGATCACTGTTGACTGCAAAGAGAGATCCTGCCATTATCAAGGAGAATGATACTGATTTTGTATTTACACTGATCCTTACA